>NC_090442.1:408277465-409477465 GCF_031143425.1 Pleurodeles waltl
CCTTCTGCTGACTCTCCTGGAACGTAGGAACCCACACCACCCCTACTCTGGTGACCCCCATCGACAAACCACGACTCCACTGCGTGTTACTCAACGTCTGATCACTCTGCAAGAACACCATTGAAATCTGAGACACCATCAATACCCTCTCTCCTGAGTTAATGTTCATCACAAAACCCTGGCACACCCCCGCTACTACCTCAGATATTGCCACCGTGACTCCCTGCAGATACAAGATGATCCACTGGGACCAGCCAATAGACGTGGCACAGGCATCGCCAATATACGCAAGGACTCGCTCCATTGTACCACTTCGGACGACAACACAACACCGATCATGGGACACCTCAACTTCCAGATTAGACCAACACCATCATAAAATAAACCCTGCCTACAGACCTACTGGCCTCTGCCCCCACTTCTGCAACACCATACCAGAATTCATTGCCACCTTTACACTCAACTCCAACCACTACATCTTCCTGGGGGACCTGAACTTCCAACTAGAAGACATGATCAACTCTAACTCCACCCCATTCCTTGAAAACATGGACATCATTGGCCTCACTCAGCTAGTAAGCACCCACAGCATAGGACACACTCTGGACCCAATCTTCACCACCAGTAACAGAACCAAAATCCCCCACTCCACCAAAGTAACATGGTCTGACCACAACATCGTGCACTTCACCATTAACCTACTTCACAACGTCTCAACAGGACCTCCCAAGCCCCCTCCCTGCCGCAACTGGGAAACAGTCACAGAAAATCCCTGGATCACCACCCTCAAGAACACCAGATCCAGCACCCACAAGACCCCTGCTAACCTTGACTCCTTCAGGTCCACCCTCAAGACATATCGCTGTTGTCTCAGAGAAACCAAGAAAGAAGCTCTCTCCACCCATATCAAATGCAGCACCAACCACCCCAGAGAACTCTTTAACATTGTTAGAGAATTCTCTTGCCCCTCCGCCATGACAAACACAGTCCATCCCCTCCCAAGCCCTTTGCGACAAGCTATCGGACTACTTACACCACAAAATCACAGACATCTACAGCATCTTCAAGACCCAGCCTACCGACTTCGACCCACCCCACACCCGAACCAACACCACCCTCCCCAGATCTCCGAATAGAAACAGCTCTCTACAGAGGACACCCTCGCCATCATTACCTCCATCCACTCCAGTTCCCCTGGGGACCCCTGCTAGCACCAACTATACAACTTAGGAAACAAAGTAACCAGAGCAGCCCTCACGGAAATCCTCAACACCTCCATCAACACACTCACTATTCCCAATGCATGGAAACATGCAGAGGTAAAACCTTTACTGAAGAAATCATCAGCTAACCCCTACAAGCTCACAAATTACCAACCAATCTCGCTCCTCCCATTGCTTGCCAAAGTCCTAGAAAAAGCAATCAACAGCAAGCTCATAGACTTCCTCAAACACAACAACTGACTAGACCCATCCCTATCTGGCTTCCCGCCAAACCACAGCACCAAGACCGTCTTGATCGCAGCCACCGATGACGTAAAACACCTCCTCGACCTTGGGGCAACTGCGGCCCTCATCCTCTTCAACCTCTCTGCAGCCTTCAACACCATCTCCCACCACACCCTAATCACCAGACTACACACCATCAGCATCCAAGACAAAGCACTCAAGTGGATCTCCTCCTTCCTCACCGGCCGAACACAGAGGATTCTCCTCCCACCTTTTGTCTCTGCCCCCAAAGACATCATCTACGGCATCCTCCAGGGCACCCCCCACAGCCCCACCCCCTTCAACACCTACATAACCCCAATAGCCAACATCACCTGCACCCATGGACTCAACATCATCTCCTACGCCGACAACACCCAGCTCATCCTCTCCCTCTCAGATGAAGCTACTGACACACGAACCAACTTCCAAAACACCATGACAGACTCTAATAAGATAGAGATCCTCATCTTTGACAACAAGCCTTCCCCCTGGGATGACTCATAGTTGCCTGCTGTCCTCGGCCTTCCACCCGCACCGACCAGCCATGTACACAATCTCAGGGTCATAGTGTACACCCACTTGAGCATGAAGCAACAGATCAATACTGTCTCCTCAGCCTGCTTCAAAATTCTCCCAAGATATTCTGTTGGATACCCATCTCCACCAGGAAGATAGTCGCCTAGGCCCTCATCTCCAACCACCTCGACTATGGCAACACGCTCTACATGGAAACCACCAAACAGTTCCTAAACCACCTGCAGATCATCTAGAATGACGCAGCAAGACTCGTCCTCGACCTCCCCAGAAGGAACAGCATCACATCCCACCTCAGAGGCCTCCCTGGCTCCCCATACAGCAAAGATGCCTTTTCAAGCGCCTCACGCATGCATACAAGGCCCTTCACAACCAAGGACCCATCTACGTCAACAATTTCCTCTACGTTCGACCAACCGACAGGAGAACTCCAATCAACCATCCTCGCCCTAGCCCACACCCCTCGCATCTGCCACAAACACTTCATAGGATGATCCTTCTCCTACCTCGCCGCCAAGTCCAGGAACAACTTCCCCATCCACCTTCTTACTTCCCCATCCATGGAGGTCCTCAGAAAAGAGCGCATAACACATAGGAAAGTGTGAGACTTTTAAGCAGTGTATTCCATTAGAAGTGTGACTGCAAGAAGCTCGGGGTTTGATGCAAGCTTATTTATAAAAATATGTTAGAAATAACCTGAAGAAAATGGATGAAGTGCAACGAGAAATATGTTGTTTAATAGAGGTGTATGACACATAGCAAGTACACCCACAGGTAATGCCTTCAGAAACTACATATTAAAGGCAGTGAGTCTGGAGATTGTTAGCATGGATCCTCTTGAAGGAGCATATTGTTCCTGTTAGACCTGACAGCCTTAGGGTGGTCACCCCTAACTTTTTGCCTGCCTCCCTCTACTTTTTGGACACTGTTTTTGCTGGTTTTTAGACTCTGCGCACTTTACCACTGCTAACCAGTGCTAAAGTGCATATGCTCTCTCCCTTTAAACATGGTAACATTGGATCACACCCAATTGGACTATTCAATTTACTTGTAAGTCCCAAGTACTGTGCACTATATGTGCCCATGGCCTGTAGATTAAATGCTACTAGTGGGCCGGCAGCACTGGTTGTGCCATCCACTTAAGTAGCCCCTTAACCTTGTCTCATTCCTGCCATTGCAAGGCCTGTGTGTGCAGTTTCACTGCCAATTCGACTTGGCATTTAAAATTCCTTGCCAAGCCTAAAACTCCCCTTTTTCTACATATAAGACACCCCTAAGATATATATGCCCTAGGTAATTCATAGGACAGGGTGCTGTGTAGGCAAAGGCAGGACATGTACCTATGTAGTTTACATGTCCTGGTATTGTAAAACTCCCAAACTTGTTTTTACACTGCTGTGAGGCCTGTTCCCTTTATAGGCTAACACTGGGGCTGTCCTCATATATTGTTTGAGTAGTAGAGGCTGATCTCAAAGGAGTAGGAAGGTCGTATTTAGTATGGCCAGAATGGTGATATAAAATCCTGCTGACTTGTGAAGTTGGATTTAATATTACTATTATAGAAATGTCACTTTTAGAAAGTGAGCATTTCTCTGCACTTAAATCTTTCTATGCCTGACAATCTGGCTGGGTTTAGTTGACAGCTCCTTGTGCATTCACTCAGACACCCCCCAAACACAGGATACTCAGCCTCACTTGCATACATCTGCATTTTGAATGGGTCTTCCTGGGTTGGGAGGGCGGAGGGCCTGCTCTTACACAAAGGACTGCCACACCCCCTACTGGGACCCTGGCAGACAGGATTGAACTGATAGGGGACCTGGTGCACTTCTAAGTCACTCTTTGAAGTCTCCCCACTTCAAAGGCACATTTGGGTATTTAAGCAGGGCCTCTGCCCCTTCCAACACTTCCTGGAGAAGAAACTTGTAACCAGAACCTGCATCCTGCCAAGAAGAACTGCCTGGCTGCCCAAAGGACTCACCTGACTGCTTTCTGTGAAGGACTGCTGCCTTGCTGTTGCCCTGCTGCCTTGCTGCTCCCTGGCTGTGGTGAAGAAGTGCTCTCCAGGGGCTTGGATAGAGCTTGCCTCCTGTTCCCTGAAGTCTCAGGAACAAAAAGACTTCTCTCTTGCAACTGGACTCCTTGTGCGGCGAAAATTCGATGCACAGCTTGCTAAAAACAATGCACAGCCTGCCCCACGGTGAGAAATTCACCGCACGCCGAACCGGAACGATGCAGCCCGACTTTGCAAGGAGAAGATCGACTCAGTGCCTGCATTGCTACCGGAACTTTGACGCACAGCACACCGGTTCTATGCACAGCCGACCTGGGACAACGCGGCCCGACTTCCAGAGGGGAAATCGTCACAGCACCTGCTGTGTGGAGGAAATTTCCACGCAATGCCCACCGGAACGATGCAGCTTGTGACTCTGCTCCACAAGCCCAGGATTCCACGCACAGACCCCTGGGTGTCTGAAAACCCCGCAAACCCGAAGAGGATCCACAACCGAGCGCCAGAAACCGACACACAGCCGTCCCTGCGTGGAAACTAAACGACGCATCACTGTGTGCGGCCCGAGAAATTGACGCAAACCCCCTCTGTTTCCACGCTTCTCCTCTGCTGTGGCCCAGTGCAGAGATTTTTCACGCGAACCAGGTACTTTGTGCTAAAAAGAGACTTTGTTTGCTTTAAAAGACTTAAGACACGTTATATCACTTCAGTGATATCTCTACATTTACTTATTGCATCTTTGATCTTTTTGACCTGCCAAAATCCAGATAAATATTATATATTTTTCTAAACACTGTGGTGTTTTTATGTGGTGCTATATTGTGTTATTGTATGATTTATTGCACATATACTTTACACATTGCCTTCTAAGTTAAGCCTGACTGCTCAGTGCCAGGCTACCAGAGGGTGGACACAGGATAATTTGGATTGTGTGTGACTTACCCTGACTAGAGTGAGGGTCCTTGCTTGGACAGGGGGTAACCTGCCTGCCAACCAAAGACCCCATTTCTAACAGTTCCCATTAAGCATAAAGGGACATTATAGAGGCATTCAACACAAATTAAAGACAGATTGGTTAACTATCTAAAATAACTCTATTTACTGCAGCCAGGTATGGATCAGAGGCAAGACCAAGGGCAGACACATCAAACCAGAGGAATTCAAACTAACATATTTAGCCCAGAATTTGGATAGCCTCAAAACTGCCACATTTAAAACTACTTGCCAAGTCTTAAACTCCCCCTTTTCTACATATAGGTCACCCCTAAAGTGGGCCCTAGGTAACCAATAGAGCAGGGTGCTATGTAGGTAAAAGGCAGGACATGTACTTATTTGTTTTACATGTCCTGGTAGTGAAAAACTCATAAATTTGTTTTACACTACTGTGAGGCCTGCTCATCTCATAGACTAACATTAGAACTGTCCTCATATACTTTTAAGTGGTAAATTCTGATCTGGAAGGAGTAGCCATGTCATGTGTAGTATTGCCAGAATGGTAATAGAGAATCCTACTAACTGGTAAAGTTGGATTTAATATTACTATTTTAGAAATGCCATTTTTAGAAAGTGGGCATTTCTCTGCACTTACTGCCATATGTGCCTCACAGCCTGTCTCCAATCCACTTCTGGTCTGTGCTGGTTGACAGCTCCCCTTGTGCATTCCACCCAGACAACCACAAACACAGGACACTCAGTCACATCTGCATTCACCTGCATACTGAATGGGTCTTCCTAGGCAATGGGTGGAAGGGCTCACACTTACAGTGGCCTGCCCTCACACAAAGGACTGATAACCCCCCACAGGGATCCAGACAGGCATGTCTGGGCTGAAAGGGGAACGTGTGTGCTTCAAAACCACTCTTTGAAGTTTCTCCCACTTCTAAAGCATTTTTGGGTATATAAACTGGGTCTCTGACCCCACCAAATCAGACACTTCTGGGCCTATACCTACACTCTGTCAGAAGGACTGCATGGCTGCCCAAAGGACTCATATGGACTGCTTTGCTGAGAAGGACTTCTGCCCTGCTTGTTGCCCTGCTGCCCTTCTGGCCTCTGACTCGTCTGGAAGGACTCTGCCTTTGCCCTGAAGTGCTATCCAAGAGCTTTGATTGAGGTTGCCTCCTGTTTCTGAAGTCTCAGGGCCAACAAGGACTTCACCTCTTCAAAGAAACTCCTTGTGCATCGAATAATCGACGCAACGCCTGCAGAATTTGACGCAAAGCCTGCATCACAGCTGTGAAATCCCCGCACCACCAACCGGAATGACGCAGCACCGACTTCCGGAATGGAAATTCGATACAGTGCATGCCTTGCAACAGAAAATTCAACACATTGCCTACTGGATCAACACAGTGCCTCTCCTACCAGCAAATCAAGGATTTTCAAAGCATTGTCCCTGGGTGTCAAAATACCCCCGCATTGCAGCGAGGAACCAAAACTGTGTGCCAGAAAAATGGCGCAAACCCTTGCAGCGCGGAAAGAAACAACGCATAGTCTGTGCCGCGCCAGAAAATCAAACGCAACACCTTATTTTTCCATGCATCTCCTTCTCTATAGTCTCCGTGCATTGTTATTATTGACACATCTGAGGTACTCGGTGTTACAAAGAAACAACTATTCATTTCTAAGGATTGAGACTCTTTTAAAAGCGATATTTCAACTTGTGTTTATTGGATCTTTGTCATTTTGACCTTATTTTATTCAGATAAATATTATCTATTTGTCTAAGCCTGTGTGGTGTGTTTTTGTGGTGTCTTCACTGTGTTACTGTATGATTTATTGCACAAATACTTCACACATTGCCTTCTAAGTTAATCCTGACTGGCAGACTACCAGAGGTTGGGCACAGGATAATTTAGATTGTGTGGTTACTTACCCTGACTAGGATGGTGGTCCCTACTTGGACAAGGGTGTACACCTCTGCCAATTAGCGACCCATTTCTAAAACATACCATGTCTGAGTTTAACTTACATTACTCTTGATACTCCTAATACTTCCACCACCTAAGATGTATTGTCTCATGTCCCAAAACCTTCTGAACATCTCCGAGCACAGCGTTTTGGTTAGGAATAGCAAAAAGTGGCTTCCATCAACGAAGAGCAGGATGCAAATAAGAAAACTGTGGGTACCACAAAACACTCTAAAAAAATGATCTATTATCTTTTCTGTGCTCTTTTTGATTTTTTTTAAAGTCTCACCCAAGGACAGCTCCATCTGTCTGTTGGGAAAAAGGCCTGTTATATTCAATATAGAATTGGAGTAGCCTTTGGATCTACATCATCCTAATGATTAATTCGTTCTTTGTCTCAGCATCCTGTTTCCCGTTCGCTGCCTCTTGGCAAATATCTATTGTATTTAATACAGGATTGTTATGTTCCATATAGACTTAGAGTGTGCTGTGGGTCTGTCCCTTCTTTATGACTCAATGGTTTACTTGTCTAGATTAGTTCCCTACTTCTGACTTGATGGCTTTTCTCACATTTCTTATGTTTGACCTGCCCAAGTAGCATTTCGGTTTCACAGTGTTTTGATTGGTCATGTTGTATCCTTCCACTGATGAGCTGATAAATTGAAGTAAGTTGGGGACTATCTTCCTCTTTCACCTGTGTTTCCCCTGCTTGTCCTCCTCTCCCCACTCTAATTAGGTAAACAAGTGTCTCTCTACCAGCCTCCCAGAACCTATTTGCACCCACCTTCAGTGTCCTTGCTCCAGTCACTGGTATGGATAGGCAGCCAACTTGGAATGGTTTTGAGATCATTCTAAGATTGATGTTTGTGTGCATTTCATGCACTGTGACAGTCTTTGAATTGTTTTTCTTTTAATGTTAGCAAAACTATTAGAAGGCAGCTGTCAGGTGTACTTATATGTGTGTGCTCAATGGTCATCTTGTAATGTGTTTAAGTTTTGTTTTAAGAAAATAGGTTAAAAATATGGCTACTTTGTATGGGTAAGCATGGTGGTTAGCTTGGAATGGGTTTTGTTAAAAGCAAAATCCATTCCATGTTGGCATTTGAAAAGCAAATAGACCTGCACCAATTGATGCAGTTGAGACCTATTGTCTCTGTCAATGTTTGTTTCTATTCAATTGTGACACCTCTATGGTGCTGCTCAGAGTTCATCCTTTTTTTACTTTAATTTTTCTTTGCTGGAGTTTTGATTGTTGCTAGGTTATGTGTCAAAACATCAACTATGACATTTGCATCTCTGCTGTCAATATATTGACCATGAGTGTGTTTCTAATTTTCCTCCCAAGTATTCATACTATTAAATTGCTGTCTGAGCTGTGATCTCAGCATTCCTGCATGTGATATGACAAGCCTGCCAACTTTGTCAGCCTTTTCTTTCCCTTTGAGAGTCCTAGGCCATGATTATTACTTTTTGACACAAACCTGCGTTAGTGCAGGTTTGCGTCAAAAAGTATACCGCCGGCTAGCGCCACTCCTGGACGCCAGCGGGGTGTCATATTTAAACTATGACGCTAGCCGGGGGTAAGGCCCAGTTAGCATCAAAATTATTGACGCTAATCGGGTGGGGGAGGCGTAGAGGGAACTGGAGGTTGTGGGTGAAAGAATGGCACTTGTCAGATTAGAGTAAAAAAAAATGACTCTAACCTGATTAGCATCATTATTTTTACACACAACCCCATGGACATGACTCCTGTCTAAGTAAAGACAGAAGTGATGTCCCTCCAGCCTAATGGCCATTGGGCACAGTGCCATGTAGGGGGGCCCAAGTTTGGCCCTCCTATGGCACTTTGCAAAAAACATAAAAATACTTACCTGGACTTACCAGGTGTAGGGAAGTGACCTATGCCCACATGGACTTAAGTCCCCTGGGCATGGCCACTGGGCACAGTGCCATGTGGCCCCCCTATGGTACTTTGCAAAAAAAATAAAAACACTTTCCTGGACTTACCTGGGATGGGTCCCCCCATCCTTAGGTATCCTCCAGGTGTGAGTGCGGATGGGTTGGGGTGTCCCTCGGGGCAGGGAAGGGCACCTGAGGGCTATTTCCATGGTCTCTGACCATGGAAAAGGCCCACAGGTCCCCTAACGTCTGCCCTGACCCAGGCATTAAATAATGGTGCTAAACAGGCTTAGCACCATTATTAAAGGACCTCCTCCTCCTGTGCGTGATTTTTGCACGGGAGGATAAATAGGGCGCTAGGTCCTTTGAGTCATTTTTTGCCCGGGAACGCCTACCTTGCATCTCATTGACGCAAGGTAGTTTTCCGCAGGCAAAAAATTACTTTAACTCCAATATTTTGGTGCTAGACATGCCTAGCGTCAAAATATAAATATGGATTTAAGTTTGAGCCAGATTTGTGTGAAAAAAATGGCACAAATCTGGCGCAAACAGAGTATAAATATGCCCCCTAGTGAGTTGCTCAAATTCTGGAGAAAAATGCTAACAATGACTGCACCAAGGAGCATAGAAATCAGTGACCTAATAGTCCTTAACAAGAAGGACTTGACAGACAGTTGGCTGCTTGAAAGAGGCAACCAGATAAAGTTCAGTAAGATTATAGATCTGTCAGAACCAGTTTCAGAGGACCATGGGGCACGCAGGGGATAATAGACCCAACCATGGTGGTTGAGGCATTTTAGTCCGGCTGTCCCAGGGCCCAACCTACTATGGAACCCTTTCGACTGGGCCAAGTACCCCTTCTCCAATTGATTCTCAGTAGTAGCTGTGGTCGGGCAGTCAAGGCTCCCTTGGGGGTATATAGATGCAGGTCTGTAAAAACAACTCAGAACTCAAAGTGCAAACAGTAAGAACAATAAATCAATGTCCAGCCAAATACTTCCTTTCATAAGAAAAAGTAGTATTTTATTTGTAATTTAGCACAACAAAAGAATACAATATTCAGAAGGAAGAACACAATCACCCCTGAAAACAGTGCTCTAGTAGTTGTCAGGCAAATGCCAGTCCAACCCTCCTTTGTGTAACATGTTTAATGGTGACTGCATCCAGGGAATGCACACTATTAGCGCATACTCAAGAGTTCCTTTTGACTCTTCAGGATTTTAGTCAAGAGTTCAGCAGTGACTCTCCCAGGCCCAGTTCAAGTCTTACCCGCTCCTGCGGCACAGAAGCATTCAGCGTTAAAGCAGGTGCCCTGACCACAGGCATGAGCAAAACCAAATCATGCTTGGAGAAGTCAGGCTGCTCATGATACAGCTGCAGTCAGCTCTCCTCCAGTGATTGAAGCAACCTACTGCTTGCAGAGATATGGTAGGTCAAGTTCTTCCCAGCTGGAGAAATTCAATCCTTTAGCTCCTAAGTGGAGTCATGTGAAGGTGTGGCATTCTCCTAAGCACCCTCATAATCTTTAAGGTCAGCCAGGGCAGATTTCACAGTGTGGCTAGACTCGCTGGTCACAACCTCAACAGTCTGAAGATTTTGGTGATTTGGCCCCTGCAGCCCCTTCTGGTACACGGGGTGGCCGCTTAGGCGTTCACAAGTCCTGTCACTTTGGTCACACAACTACTTCAATGGTGACTCCCTCTGACATGCGGGTCAACACCGTTTGGGCTTGTCACTCTCTGCAGAGTGCTTGATACTTGGCTCAGTCTGCCATACAGGTGTACTCAAAAACAGTCCTGTACATCATCTATGGCCCAGGCAATGCACAGTTGAATCCTCACATCTCACATAGGGAGTCCTCACAATAAGGCTCCCCACAGGATCTCATTCTCTAAAACACTCCAGCACTTTCCTATTCCTCAAAGGGCACATTGGTTTTGCAAGTAAGCGGGCACTGGTGTTCCAACCTCCAGAACAGGTGATCTTTGTTTCCTTGGGTGATTTCCCCTCACCCAGCATGGCAACTAATAGGCCTTGGCCCCCAATCCTGGTCAAGGCAGACGTCTTGTTGAGCCTCCCCTTCTCATATAGCTTGTCTGGCACATGACAGTTTTATGGGGACTCAGCCTCCCCTCCTCATATTTTCACCAGGCAGTCCTGGATTTCCCAAAATGCAACTCAGAGTCCTTCATGTAAAGTACCATTGCAGGCACACTTACTGGGTGTACATGAACTGTTCCGCACGCAAACTGCCAGCACACATACCCACAATGTGCGTGCTGCATAACACTTTACCCTTCTTATATTGTACATCAGGCAACAACACATATACCCAGCACATATGTTCATTGAGCACGCACTGCACAGCCCCACATCTCTCTTATAATGTGTTCCTCACAGCCATACATACAACCACTACGTGTACCATCTACTAATGCACTGTGCAGTACTGCTCTATCCCTGTACTGTACCCTTCCCAGGCACATATACATCCAACATAGTGTCACTACTCTTCCGCTACACAGCACTTCACACCTACCTGGTGTAGACCAAGGGTGAGTTAAACACACAGCAGTGGAACTTTTAAAAGGTGAGTGAATCTGTAAGTCTCACTCAAGTGACAGAGAGTAAACAGGTCCTGTTCTCTACTTCTTATCACAACCCGGTATGCTGCTACCACAGTGCTTGTCCTGATTAACTCCTGCTGAAGTGGGCAGTCTTCCATCACTATGAAGGTAACGCTTTGGGTATCCCTCCCACTTCAACAAGATTGCAATCAGTGAGACAGGCCCATGTCATGGTGCACATGCATGATCCATTTTTTCTTATGACAAACAAAATCAGCATTAGGAATCCAGACAACAGCACACTTGGGCACTCATCAGTGGTACATGTCTTAACCATGTAGAGGCCCTCTCCGTCTCTACAAGATCATATATACTTCTTTCAATAATACATTTTGACTGTAAACTTCTTAATAAGGACCTTGCAACCTAACTACTGGTAGTAATAATCTACTGTGTTCTTCCAGACAAGTGCCACTTATCGAACACAGAAATACTATCTAAGTATGAGAAGGCTTACTTATGACATGAACCTACTATGTCTAGATGATGGTGAATACGTAGTTCTCTCATTATGTATAGAAAATACTTTGACACTGTAATTTAACAGTATATCAAGTGGTGGTGCATGAGATCAATTTTGATCCAGATTTCATAGAATAGGACCTTGTGATATACATCATCCATTGCTAGGGTTACATTGGATGAGGTAATGTCAGGCACTTGGTTGCTTGAGAAAGGCAACCATCAGAGGTACTGTCAGGATTCAAGTGATGCATCAGGCACATAGAGGTTGGAAATGCTGGAAATCAGGCCAGTGTAAACTTTCAAGAACAGGAACTCTAGGCCACTAAATGCATAGTAGTCACTCACTTCTTGAGTTCAGGGTCATTTCTAGGTGAAATGTGGTAGAGCCATATTAAAGATCTCGTTTGACTTTTAATCCCTGCCTGGGCAAAAGTAATTAGTTGCATTGGCTATTTGATTTTCTTAACAGTTCGCACCAATAGTGCCTCTCTCATGTTTATTGTTTTCATCCCTATCTGTTGCCCTGTCAGTTATCCCTTACATTGTCCTGTTGTTTGGACTGTCTGTTTTTCATTCTCTTGTAGTTGTCGACCATTGTGTTTGTGGAATTATCCTGGTTCCTTCCACTAGATTCCTGGTCAGCTCACATGTCATCAAAACATCTCCCACTATTGAGTCCTGTAAGTTCAATAACATTTGTGTATGCTATTGGTCCAACCAGCTGCCATTGTGTAAATATCTACTGTCCTGTCTCTTCCAGGCAGTTAAGAATGAATTACCCTTATAAATCAAGACAGTCGCGGTTCAAGGGTGTTACGGAGGGTGGGGTGGCATCCGGAGTAGCTAAGGGGGGTGGCAGGTGTTGGAAATATTAATACAATTTCTTTTTTTTTAAATAAACTTACCTGCACGCCATGCTCTGCTACCGCTGCGCCATCTCCTCAGCAGGCTGCAGGCAAAGGCTCCCAGCCTTCCCTGCGGCAAATCCTGATGCTGCTCAAAGCAGCCTTAGGATTGGCTTGGTGCCTACTCTCTCCAGCTCGGCAACACAGTGCCATGCTGGAGAGAGCACAGTACACATTTGTGTTTGGCCAGCCCGAGACAGCCGTCCAAACATACATGTGCACTGAGGGGAGTGCACAGTGCACTCCCCTCATCCCTGTCATCCCCAATGCCCCGGCCTTTTAACAATGAAAGGATAATAAACATAGTTTATTATCCTTTCATTGTTAAAGGATTTGCAGCAGTTACTGCTGGCGGGGGGGCAATGCTCCTCTGCCATAGTGGAGGAGCTGCCACTGCATCAAGACAGATGAATTAGGACCCTTAAGTCAGACAATTACGTGATGGTGAGTGAGCGCCAGTGTGGTGTTTCTCTCTCTAAATGTCCCTGTTTTCCCCAGATCCCCACAATAGAAGCACATTCCTCACTACTTACCAAGGAGAGCATTCAGGGATCGCAGGGAGTTTCAATGGGTCTGCAACTGCAGAAACTGACCTGTAGTGCCCCTTCTCACCCGTATAGGTGGCTCTGTCCCTGGAAGCTTTAATGAGTAAACTCTGAAATGTTTTAGTAGAGTGTAAAATCAGGATAGTGGCAACCACATGTCTCACTATATGGCAACAATACACTAATGTACTTGTGCACAGCAGTGCAGGCGATGTAAGTGAAACTAGAGAAATTAAAGAATCTGACGTAGTATGCAAGAGATTGGATTAGGCCTGCCAACTCTTAAAATGTAATATCTTGCCAGTCAGGTGCAGAATATGTTAAGATGGTTTGCAAAAGGGACTCACCCACAAAAAAGTCTGCTGTGGGGGAATAATGGTGAAGTGACATTAGACCAAGAATTAGTGCATGGTGGGAAGGGTTTGTATTTATGGGGAAATTTAGGATTGGATTGTAAAGAAAGTCATTAGAAAAGTGCAATTACATGGGACATGCCCTTTTGGGGTTTTCCATCCTTAAAACAATCAAATAGTCCAAGATATGTAGCTGGATTGAGGGGCAAGGTGACAAAATAGAGGGCTTATTTAATAAAAAATATGTTTCTCTTCTTTGAAAATATACAGAGACATTTAGAATATTCAGCCAGGACTAGGCTTGCAAAAACTGTACAGGAAACGTGTTGGTTTTCCAGACATGCCACAGTAAATAAGTACATTGTAGTAACTTATTTTATTTTTCAAACGGGGTAAATATAGTGCATCACTTATTAAAGCTTTAAAAACAATGTGCTATAGGCTAGCCAAATTGAATGCAGTTTGTTCTCAGCCACTAATTATCATGCACTCATGTCAGGAATTTGTCCAGCAATTCCTGATTCAAATTTGTATAACTTATTACATACTTAAGAGCAACATCCCTAAGTAAGGTTTATCCTGACCGACCCTAAGCGTGTCCTAGGTGTTAGGGGAGTTAGACCTGACAGCCTTAGGGTGGTCACCCCTAACTTTTTGCCTGCCTCCCTCCACTTTTTGGATACTGGTTTTGCTGGTTTCAGGACTCTCAGCACTTTACCACTGCTAACCACTGCTAAAGTGCATATGCTCTCTCCCTTTAAACATGATGACATTGGATCATACCCAATTGGATTATTTAATGTACTTATAAGTCCCTAGTAAAGTGCACTATATGTGCCCAGGGCCTGTAGATTAAATGCTACTAGTGGGCCTCCACCACTGATTGTGCCACCCACTTAAGTAGCCCCTTAACCATGTCTCAGTCCTGCCATTGCAAGGCCTGTGTGTGTGCAGTTCCCTTGCCAACTCAACTTAGCATTTAAAAGTACTTGCCAAGCCTAAAACTACCCGTATTCTACATATAGGTCATCCCTAAAGTAGGCCCTAGGTAATCTATAGGGCAGGGTGCTGTGTAGAGAAAAGGCAGGACATGTACCTGTGTAGTTTGCATGTCCTGGTAGTGTAAAACCCCTGAATTCGTTTTTTCACTGCTGTCAGGGCTATCCTCATATACTGTTTGAGTGGTAGCTGCTAATCTGAAAGGAGTAGGAAGGTCAGATTTAGTATGGCCAGAATAGTAATGCAAAATCCTGCTGACTAGCAAAGTTGGATTTAATATCACTATTTTAGAAATGCTACTTTTAGAAAGTGAGCATTTCTCTGCACTTAAGTCCTTCTGTGCCTTACAATCCACGTCTGGCTAGGTTCAGTTGACAGCTCCCTTGTGCATTCACTCAGACAAACCCCAAACACAGAATGCTCAGCCTCACTTGCATACATCTGCATTTTGAATGGGTCTTCCTGGGTTGGGGGTGTGGAGGGCCTGACACTTGCATGTCAAAGGACAGTAGCCTGCCCTCACACAAAGGACTGCCATACCCCCTACTGGGACCCTGGCAGACAGGATTGAACTGAAAGGGGACCTTGTGCACTTCTAAGCCACTCTCTGAAGTCTCCCCCACTTCAAAGGCACATTTGGGTATTTGAACAGGGCCTCTGCCACTACCAACCCAGACACTTCCTGGAGAAGAGAACCTGAACCAGAACCTGCAACCTGTCAAGAAGAACTGTCTGGCTGCCCAAAGGACTCACCTGACTGCTTTCTGTGAAGGACTGCCGCCTTGCTGTTGCCCTGCTGCCTTGCTGCTTTCTGGCTATGCTGAGAAGTGCTCTCCAAGGGCTTGGATAGAGCTTGCCTCCTGTTCCCTGAAGTCTCTGCACCAAAAAGGCTTCATCTCTACAAGACGAACTCCCTGTGCGGCGAAAATCGACGCGCAGACGGCAGAAAACAAAGCACAGCCTGCATCGCAGTGAAAAAAAATCACTGCACGCCGAACCAGAACGACGCAGCCCGACTTCGCAAGGAGAAGATCAACGCAGCACCAGCCTAGATACCAGAAATTCGACGCACAGCCCACTGGATTGACGGACAGTAGAACCGGAACGATGCAGCCCGACTTCCTGAGAGGAATTGACGCAGTGCCCGCCGTGCGGTAGAATTTTCTACGCAATACCCACCGGATCGACGCAGCCGGATTTTAACGCATCGGCCCCGGGGTGTCCGAAAGAGGATCCCGAAGAGGATCCAAGACCAAGCACCAGAAATCGACACAAAGCTTTCCCTGTGTGGAAAATAAATGACGCAACACCCTGTGCGGCCCAAGAAATCGACGCATACATCCCTGTTTTCCACGCATCTCCTCCTCTGCGGTTCCTTGCGGAAATTTTGTGCGCAAACCAGGTACTTTGTGCTTGCAAGATACATTTGTTGCTTTTAAGAGATGAAAGACACTTTATATCATTTCTACAGTGATATTTTCAACATATACTTATTGCATCTTAATTGTTTTGACCTGCATTTATCCAGATAAATATTATATATTTTTGTAAACACTGTGTGGTGTATTTTTGTGGTGTTCTACTGTGTTATTGCTTGATTTATTGCACAAATACTTTACACATTGCCTTCTACGTTAAGCATGACTGCTCAGCGCCAAGCTACCAGAGGGTGGGCACAGGATAATATGGATTGTGTGTGACTTTCCCTGAGTCACGGTCCTTGCTTGGACAGGGGGTAACCTGACTGCCAACCAAAGACCCAATTTTTTAACAAGGGGGATATAGTAGGCATCTTCCAGTCAACTTGGCTAATCAAATAAGTAAAATAATTCTCAAAAATGTATGTGGAGAGTCAGTGTTTTGTTGAGGGTCATTGGTTTCGAACTAAATAGAAGCTTATTGGGAACAATCTCATAGCTAAAGAGTGGTAAGATTAGTCCTAAGATTTCTTATTGGCAAAAAGAAGGATAGCAATACATTGGCTTGAAACAAAGAATCCAAAGATTGATTAGTGGTTTAATATTATGCAAGATATGGTCTTCACAGCAGAACTATCTATGTTGAAATCTAGAATGAACAAGAAGTTGGAAGGTTCCTAATAGACTGGGGATAGTTTGGCAGTACACCATTCGAGCCGTAAACCACAAGACCACCTTAATCGTTTGGCAATAGAGATGTCTTATGATGTGCTATACAATAGGCACATAAACTAAGATGATAATAGTTCATGTCATGGGGTGATAGTGAAAGAGCAGTTCCTTAACATAGGTTAGAAAAGCTACATCTAGAGATGTGTATTGGCCTGCATTATATTAGCATGATGATAACTTATAAGTAGGCTTATTACTTGCTGGCCTCTTAATATTTTCTCGTCCCTTCCCTTTTATATTATTTGGCTCTAAGCTTACTGTTCTGTGGCAACGTATTAACTTTCCATTATTCTAACACCAACACATGCACTCCTTGCCTCACCTGGATATACTAATTTTGTTATTGGCTTATTGTTTATTTTACATTTGTTAACATTTTGTTTCTTTAAATGTCTCCGGTTTTTATTTATTTTGGGTATATTACTTCACATTGGGAATTGTGTTCCTAATTTTAAACCATGTGGTATAAAACTGCAAAAATTTAAATAAATTAAGATAAATAGCATAATTGATGTCCCACTGTTAGAACATAGTATACTATAAGACTTTTTAGCACTGTCCTACAGATATAGCAAATATTTTTGCAGGACCTGAGACAACAGTTTTGTGCCGGGCTCACAAGTCTCTATCTGGTGCCATCCAGTAATTTATGCCTTGTTAAATGCTATGAATAAACGTGACCTACTTGTTGCAAATGCTATAAATTTTACACACTGAAAAAGTGTGGGATATGGGAAATAATGCCCTTCTAACCCCCCCCACCATCTACCAACTTGCTATTCTGAAAGTGTTTTTGTGCTTCTGCTTGACAATTGATAAATGTCTGTTGTTATTAACGCTAACGCATTTTTCTCATCCTTTGCAGGTTTGAAAACGCTTGAGGTTGAGGGATCTTTTGACCCAGTGAGGAGTGTGGTTAACTGTAAACAATCATTTCAAACCCAACAACCAATTTAAACACCATGACCAATGTAGCCATTGAAGAAAACTCCAATCAATAAAACTTTCAAATCTTTATTTTATAACCACAAAGCCAAAGTCACATAAATTGTGGGCAAAAGCAAATTGTAAAGATAAATTAAAACCATGGATTGGCCAAATTGATGAACCAAGTTTAATCTACTCAACATCAACACCTTTAGACATTCAAGAAGAAGAATACATATTATTAATAAAATGATCTGAGAAAGAGAAATATTCTTTAAATCAGGCTGTGAAGACATTTGCCAAATCAAATTACAAAGATTTAGGAATCAGAATTTGGACATAGGTTGTCCCTACTTCTAGCCACATTAAAACATGTGTGAGAACGGGCTAATACATGTAGGAAAAAGTCAAAAAGAGAGACAAAAAATAATTTGGAAAAATATAAAATAGGCAGGTGTCAGCATGCTAACTTCTACTAAAGAAACCCAGGTCAGGGGAAAAGAACATTTGCAATAGAATATACCTCACCTAGGGTCAGCATTCAATTCAGTTTCGTCAGCAAAGCATGTAGGTCATCAGCAAGTCTGTGGGGAGCACCATCAGGGAAAGTGCAGAACTTGAGCTGCACAGGAAAACAACTGGAAAAAGAAACACGGGGGCAAAGGAGAAGTGAAGGACAACTGGAGAGTGACTGACTGACTTACGAACTCCATCTCTATAATAAAGTTCACAAAAGTCTCTGATTCAACAGTTCAGTGGTTCCACATCACACAAAAGGGGCAATATCCAATCAGTTTTCGAGCACAAATCAAACATGCAACATGGCTACGTTTTCTCAGGTGGTCTGAGGTCATCTCCTCTTTCTGTGTGAATCCAATAGTTTATAACATTTTTTTTAACACTTTGCAATAAGACAAATTCTTCCCAGGGTAAAAATGGGCCCATCTTTCCCATATAAATGTTCATGTTGAAAGAAATAATTTTATTTCAAGCTTAGTCTACAGGCCCAAATGTTCTAGAATCAAGGTCACTTGGAAACAACGAAATGCAAATACGAAATCTTCAGGCCTAGTAATGCTAATACAAGAAATATAATGCATTAATATTAATAATGAAACACACATAACATGCGAACTTTTGTTTTTTTAACTTTTTTTAATTGATTTTTGAAAATGAAAAATCACAATAAGAACAGACAAGCAGTACATTATGACATCTCAATAGCAGGAAGATTTCTAGTCCTAAATCATAGCAGTAAATTCAGGAGTGAATGTACATACATCTGAGTCAAGGTATCAACCGAACAAGACCCCCGGAGGTCCAGATTGCCCTGAGGCCAAATCTGCTAGTCAGGTATATGATAGGCATCACAGAGTTACACATTTGGCTGTCATAGTATCATTGTCATTATATAGAGGGTCCCACATCACCCCTCATCACCAGAAACTTCCATTCAATCATTTTCATCTTCATCTACAAAGTTATTAAGGGGAGACCCTCACAACATGATCGCATCTGAGGCACCCCTCCCTGTCCATACGAATGGTACGCATATGTACCTCTTCCGCTGCTCCCCACTCAAGTAGGTCCCACTGCCATGAAGACATTAGGGATGCTCGGGCACCCATCCAGCCAATGGCCATCAACAGAGCCAGCTGGGCCATCTTGTGATGCATCTTTCACCCCCTGGGCTGTGCCACTACTCCCAAGAGGCAGGCTAATGGGGTCAAAGGACTCTCAATGTCTGTCACCTCTATTATTTTTAGCACCACTTCCCCCTAGAATCCCTGAACTCCTGTGCCTGTCCAGGCCAGATGCAAAAAGCTGGCACCCAGCTCCCCACATCGTGTGCACTGCACTGGAGTCACATAGGCACAAGGCAAAAAGTTGAAATGGAGCAACTGAAATCTATGGTTAAAGGACACTTTCCTCACTAATGTAACAGATTCCCCCATCTCCCTCTCCCAGGCTCCCCTTGAAGTGTATAGGGGCAATAGAATATAGTTTCATATCACCTTATAGAATAATGAGATGGGGTTCCACCGCTCCCCCCATCTGAGCAAGCCTCCCAGCACTTGGGACAGCAGTGAACCTATCCCAGACCTTCCGTACAATAGTTGCCAGTTTGGCATATTGTAAAAATTGGCCCAATTTAAAGGTTTCCCAAGCCTCCTGGAATGTGATGAATACCTCCCCAGAATATAGGTCCTCCACCGTCTGGCAACTCCTTGCCCTTCCGTATTCCATGGACATGTCGGTATCGATAGCCCTGAGTGGGGCGAGGTCCCAAATACATAGCTCTCTATCGAATGGAGCCCTGTGTAGCGTCTTTCCTACAACTGCTTCCCAGATTGCCACAATCTGTTTTCACCAGATATGGGACCACCTCCCCAGACAGACCCTTCACATCAGTAAATGCACTAGCGTGTCATTCCCCAGCATGCCTATGAACAGCTTAGTTTGCCGATGGCCCGTCTCTGTCAGCCACCTCGTAGCATGTTGTAAATTGGCAGCATACTAGTAATATTGCATATCAGGTATAGCAAGACCGTATCACGTTTGAGAACCAATAAAGCCACTCTACTTTGAAGTCCTACCCAGACAACTGAGATGAGCAAACTAACAAGTTTGCCAAAAAATGGGGAATGGAGCAGAAACACGGCATTCTGAACCAGGTAAAGGAAGCGTGGAAAAAAAATCATCTGGGCCACTGCAGCCCTACCTTTCACAGACAGGGGAATTCTACACCAGAATGCCATGGAACTCTCAAAATTTGCCATGACTCTGTCCTCATTTAAGCGTTGATACGTGACATAACATGCAAACTTATAAATTCAGCATTAATAGTACATCATCAGAATATGTTGAAAATGTCATTAATATTTGCAATCCTTGTTAAAACATCAATTAGATATGACAAAGTAGTGCATTCATTTTACTGCACACATAACTGTATACTAATAAATCAAATTAAACATTATGAATGAAATTTGTTTCACTACTAACAATTACTCTAATGAATAAAATATACTTCAACATTATTTTAATCTTGCTAGCATATTGTCAATTCTGATAGGCACAAAAGTGTCCACCACAAAATAAAACGTGAGGACTTTTAAAATACGTGTCAGTGCAGCTTTCTCTACCTTAGGCTTATAAAACATGAATATAAGTGTAACCTAATGCTGATGTCTGGGTCACTAAAAGCATTACTAAATTTTACACTTCAACAGTCCCTCCTCTGGCAGCAATCTATGCCGTCACAAAAAGGACAATCTCATTTCAACAACACAACTCAAAGCCTTATGGTCTGATAAAGTATTGGCCTTGATCTACTGAAACTCTCAATTCTCTTCATGTCCTTGTAATAAGCACTCCTCATCGTCTCCATTTCAATCTCTTCCCTCCTATGTTTACTCTTAGCTCTTTGCACCTTCCAAAGCCTGTATAGCTTGTAAAATCCAAGTGCGACTAAAGCACACAAAGCCACAACCAATAAAGGTCTTAAGATCATTCTTACTATTTTCTTTCCCAAGTCTCCAAACCATGATCCATTGCTCGGAAATCTTTTACCAAATGCCTCCCAGGCATTTGTCTCCTTTAAGTCTTTCAGGTAATTTTTCAGATTTTTCATGTTAGGGATAAACTTCCTTATCTCCCTACTATTGTCAGGTATGAAAGTACAATAATGTTGTGCCAGCAAAACCTTACAGACTCTGCCTTCCTTCCCCAATAATATGTCTAATGCAACACAATTTTGGAAAACCATTGATCTCACAGCAACCATCTCTGTATCCATTAGCAGCATTGCTCCAGCATAATCAATAGACATCTTGTCCACTAGAATTGACAACTTTCTAATCTTGATTTCATTCAAGATCACACAAACTGAAGGAATTATGGTACCAAATCTATCTATTGTAATCTCTGCTGCACTTGCTCCCCTCTTTACTCTGGATTTCAGTTTCTCCTTCCAGACTGGAATGCCAAAATTGTCCACATGGTACATTTTCAGAAAAGCTACCCCTAAGTAATGTGTACCAGACCAGCCTTTCTGCAGTTTGTAATTGACATTTTTCCCACAAATGAAATAAACACCTGGTATAGCAGGGTCTTGTCCATTTAACATAAAATACCAAACACGCTTAAACAAAAACACATATCAACATTCTCTTGTCCCTACACGTTTTGTGTCAGTCATTGACTGAGGTCTATATATCCATAGCTTTCCTACATGTTGCCAATCTAAAGCTAAGCACCCTTGTGTATCACTACCTGCAGGATAGGTAACATCCCTTTGCCAACTCTGAAAAACTACTCCTTTTTCTATTTTGGTTTTCATTGTTTTTTCCTGTCATCTACTTGAATAATGAACTTCTTCTCAACTGGTGTGAGAATGCATATTAAATTGTTTTTTGTGAGCCTATGCAGTTCCAAAAGTCAGGGTTGGTTCAAAGAAACCTCCCACAATGTCAATGTTTTTTGCTCTAGCAATTCTACTCAGATGCTGATTCATAGGCACAAAAGAAAACACAAGGTCAGTTAGAGTAAAAATATTGTATATATTCTTGGTTATACAATCAGGTTAGTAATAGACTACAGGATATTCCCTAAGTTAGTGGCAAGCTGTGACATGTGATTCCTTCCTGCACTGATGAAGGGATCTGTGTACAAACATAACAAGAATACACCTTAAAAATCTCAATGTGTTCATACAGTAACCTGTAGTATACATTTGAAGACAAATCTCCCTTTGAGTCATCAAGATGAAGCAATCTCTCATCCTCATACAGGGGATCTTGTTCTGAATGTGACTCTTCCTGCACTGGTGTAACTGTGCTTTCAACCCTGTCTTTCACAGATACACTCAAGCCAGCAATCAATAAAATGCTCGCAATCACACACACTATTACTAATCTTACTGCATTTTCCTTGATCTGAACTCATGGCTTGTCTAGAATCAAACCAAGATATCAAATTCAAAAATCCAAAGTCATAAACAAAAATCCAAGGGCAAAAACAAAAATGTAAAGTGGCTTTCAATTCTTTACATCATCTCTTTTTTCTTTTTTCTTAAAGTGAGCAAAGCAAAAACAAAATCAATATTATCTCTTCTGAGACTTGTTTTGCACTTATTTACAGCATTCTTAATCTTCTAGTAAGTTCATCAAGTTTTCTCTAATTGCAAATGTTCAAAATCACTACTAAAAATTCAAATGTCTCTAGTAATAAACCATGTAGTAATCACTTATTAGCACTTCCAGCAAAAAATGTCTCTGTTCATCAAAATATTCAATTGAATCTGGATTGTCAAAGCAAAAGACAATTAACTCCTATTCCCATTCATTAGCAGCCTAGTAAGTCCATTCAGGTGCTGAGCACCTCCAACTTGCCATTCTTTTTCTTTTTGACTTCCTAGCTGCAAAGGTTTCACTGTCACTTTGATCAGATTCTTCAGTTACTTCAGCAATAGTTGGAAGCACATCTGCCTTTGGGTCTGGACTTTTTGCAACAAACTGGTCTCCTCTCACAGTTCTCTTTTCAGGCACAACTGGGGTTTCAATGCTCACTGAGATAGCAGGAGTCAACTGATTCTGGCTTGACACTCCTGCACCATCAATTGCTTTTGATGCGCTCAGATTTTCAATAGTCTGTGCATGTTCTGCTGCAGTCACTTGTCCAGTCCTCACTGTTTGGCTAACCTGGACCCCTTCACTCACCGATTCCAACTCTAGAGGAACATACAATGTATCTTCAAGAGGACTTGGAACTTTGTGCATGTGGCTTGCATGAACCCAGTTCGGAAGAGCAGCACACTAAACAGCAAATGTAGTCACCTAGACAACCTGAATTGGCCCTTTCCAGTGTGGCTCTAAGAATGACTTTCTAATGTGCTTCTCCACCAGAACCCAATTTCCTGGACTGAAGTCATGACACTGTTGCAGTGACTGTTGAGCAGTTACTTCTTCAACCTAATGAGACAAAGAGAGAAACACATCAGCTAGTCCTTTGCAATAATCCAGCACCAAGTCATCTGTAATGTTCACAAGTGCATTTGCAGGCACAGCTAGTGAGCTCATAGCATGCCCCATAATCATTTCATGAGAGTACAGTCCTGTCTTTCTATTGGGTGTGCTACGCATGCTCATCAGAACAAGTGGCAATGCATCCGGCCATTTCAATGTTGTAGATGCACACATTTTAGCCAGTCGAGACTTTAACTGTCCATGTTTGAATATCCATAACTAATTCTTTAATGTGCATTCTCATTCCAGGTGATTTCATGTTTGCAATGTCTTTGAAACTAAACTCTAACCTGAAACTCCATCTTAAAGGCTTTGATTTTTTAAAATCAATGAGTATACATGGGCATAGTCTGGTTCTGATTAAAATTGTGCATGGGTGCTGTCACGTTAGGTGGAGATTCCATCTGAATCATCTTTGTACTTGATACTACCTAATTGACAATAGGGCGTGTAACATGTTGTGCTGTACTAACAACAGGAACTGGTGGACAAATTGCGGGCATTGTGTCACTGAACTGATATGTGTACTTCGGGGCTACCTGAATCAGGCTTTGTGAAACTGGAGTTGTCAGCACATTTGTGGCTACATTCTGTGATGCACTCTCAAATCTATGATGTGGTAAGGGGATGTAGGAGGCTGGCCTGCTTTGTAGTGGGTACCTACTCCACTTACACCTTATAACAGGTCCAGTTATCCCTTATTAGTGAAATGTAGCCAGTGTCTAGAAGCCAGGCTCTCTAGAGGTAGCTGTGGATGAGCAGCCAAGGCTTATCCAGAAGATATGCAAAGCTCATGTAATACCACTGTAGACACACAGTACTTACACACATGAAAGAAAACACTCAATGTTACAAAAATAAAGGTGCTTTATTTTGGTGACGCAAATATCAAAAATACCTTAGACACTATACTCCCTTAGGAGGTAAGTAATACACAAATGATATACACCAATATGCAGAAATAGGCAGAAAAACAGAAAACAGTGCAATTAGTGAAAATCGCAATAGTAAGAAACGGGCCTAGGGGAAACACAAACCATATACTAAGAAAGTGCTTGACGAATGTCAATTTCCCACCTATGGAAAGTGTAGTGTGTAGAGGGGCACAGGGAGTCCTAGAAACCCCCAAAGGTAAGTACTAGAACCCACCTGAGTGCCCAGGAAAGCAGGAGTAAAACATAGTAACTTTCCCAGACCACACACAGAAACTAAAACGAAGATTATGCAAGAACCAGAAGAGACTGCAAGACACAGTGGGTTCCTGGACCTGAAGACCTGTGGAAGAAGGGGACCAAGTCCAAGAAGCACAGAAGAGTCCAGGGAGAACAGGAGCCCCTGCTAACCCAGATGAAGGTGCAAAAGAAGAACTACCGGTGAAGAAGAACAGTCAGTACTGCACCCAAGAAGATGGATTTGGGTTCCTAGTGGGTGCAGATGATTTCCCATGCTAGATGGAGATTTGCAGTCTGGTTTGCGTCTCTGGAGCCTGCCAACAAGCCATGGCACGTGCAAAGCTCGCGGATAACCAAAAATGGTGCCGCCAGGACCAGGAAGGACCAGGTGGACTGTACCCAGGAGGGGGAGTCAGAGATGGTTCTCAGCAACACAGCAGGCCAGGCAGCACACACAGAAGTCCCACAACACGGGGACAAGGAAGGTGCAAAAGGAGGCCCACGCAGCACTACAACAAAGGCTCCCACGCCACCGGAGAACCACTCAGGAAGATGTGCGTTGCAGGATAGAGTGCTGGCAGTCGGAGCTGCAAGATGCATGAAGAACTTAATGGAAAGACGCCAACAAGTCTTGGCAACTGCAAAACACACGGTGCATGGGGGTACTGTCTTGCATGGGGAGGCAAGCTCTTACCTCCACCTAAGTTGGACGGTGGGACGTCAGGACCGTAGGGACCACATCATTCCACCACCTGTGATGCAGGATCCATGCAGCTCAGCAGGAGAGGGGATCCACGCAGCCAGTCGTCATTGCAGTAGATGCCTGCTGAAGCAGGGGAGTGACTCCTTCACCCCAAGGGAGATTCCGTTGCTCTTCTGGTGCAGGCTGAAGCTGGGCTGTCCTCAGAGGATGCGCAACCGGGAAACAGTTGCAGTTGCTGGCAGGAGCTGAAGATACAATGTTGCAGAAGGCTTCTTGCTTCAATGTTGCAGTTTGTAGGCTTCCTAGAGGGTCCAGATGCAGTTTCTTTGGTGAGAAGTTGAAGTGGAGGATGCAGAGGATTCCTGCTGGAGTCTTGCAATCTGAATCTGAAGAACCACCCAAAGGAGAGACCCTAAATAGCTCTGGAAGGGGCATTGATCACCTAACCAAGTAAGCTCCTATCAGGGGAGGGCTCTGGCGTCACCTTCTGGCTCTGGCCACTCAAATGCTCCCAAAGTTCCCTGGCAACCTTGAATCTAAGATGGCAAAACCCAGGGACCCTCTGGAGGAGCTCTGAGCACCACCCCTAGGGTGGTGATGAACATGGGAGTGGTCACTCCCCTTTCCTTTGTCCAGTTTTGCATCAGAACAGGGACTGGGGGTGTCCGAACAGGTGTAGACTGTTTTTTGCAAGGAGGGCACCAAATGTGCCCTTCAAAGCATTTCCATTGGCTTGGGGATGCTACTCCTCCCAAGCCTGTAACACCTATTTCCAAAGGGAGAGTGTGTAACACCCCTCTCCCAAAGGAAATCCTTTATTCTGCCTTCCTGGGCTCGAGTTTTTCAAACAACAGGAGGGCAGAAACCTGTATGTGAGGTGGCAGCAGCTGGGACTGCCTGGAAAACTTCAGAAGGCTATAATGGCAATACTGGGGGTCCTCTAAGGAGTCCCCAGAATGCATGGATTCATACAACCAATGCTTGCAAAAGCCTTGGGTTATGATTCCAACATGTTTGATACCAAACATGCCTATGTTCAGAGTTACCATTATTATTAGGTAGTGACCTTTGTCCATTACACGCGTAAAATGGTGACCCGCACTCACAAAGTCTAGAAAAATGGTCCTGGAGGTTGTGGGGGCATCTCTGCAAGGGGTGCCCTCACACACAGGTACTTTACACCGTGCCCTCGGGCTGGAGTGCCTACTATAGGGGTGACTTATAAGTGACCTGGGGCAGTGTAAATGGCAGTGAAAGAGTGCATGCACCTTTTCACGCAGGCTGCAATGGCAGTCCTGCAGAAGCCTTTGCATGGGTTTCCTATGGGTGGCAAAATATATGCTGCAGCCCATAGGGATCCCCTGGAACCCTAATGCCCTGGGTACCTAAGTACCATATACTAGGGACTTATAAGGGGGCATCTGTTTGCCATTTGTGGGTGAAATACTGGTTTAGCAGTATGAAACAACCACATTTAGAGGAGAGAGAGCATAATCACTGGGGTCCTGGTTAGCAGGATCCCAGTTAACACAGTCAAGCACACTGACTTCCGGCAGAAAATGGGGGGAACCATGGTAAAAGGAGGGTGCTTTCCTACAGGGGATGATTCATTAAAACCTGATTTATAAACTCTTCTGAATCACTCTCACATGTTGCTGTTTTGTTACCCTCCTCTGCTGTCTGCTCTGTCTTTTCTGTCTGCTTCTTTTTTTGCCTTAGGTTTTGTTTTCACATCACCTTCTTCTCTGATTGCTTGAACCATTCTCACTCCATCTAAGATCTCTGCTCTCCACATTTTCTGTTCCCCATCCCATCTATCTTCTCCGAGTGTCTTTTATGCACTTCCCATTCTATTCTCAAATGTTGACATTTCTTTTTGCCTAGCAACAATTTACCAAATAGGAAGAGCTTCAAAGTGTGTGGGTCTTGGAGGATGTTTCAATTTGCACAATACTCACCTCAAATTATCCTAATCCTCAAATTAAAGGTTCTGTAACATGAGAAAGACAATGAACCTTCTTTTTTGGTCATCTTACACCACTGTTTAACCCAAATGCATGCTGAAACTCATTGTGCCGGTGCCACTTCATGTGCTGATGTTCCCTTGGGTGCTGCCTATTCACCGGCCCTATCTGGAATAAATGCATCTCCTCTCAGCGCACTTCCTAAAGCTTTGAAAAAGTTAATTTTTACTCTAGTCTTCAATCAATAATACAAATTTCAATGAAACCAGGAAGTAAATTCAATCCTACAATTCTTACCGCAAACTGTTCTCAACCAATGGCAACGCAGTATTATCACCAATACAAGCGCAGCTTTCTCACTACCTATCCCAGTGCTGTACAACTGACATCACACTCACTTCACTCAGCAGCTGCAGTCATTTTGCAGTTGTCTCTTACGCAACTACTCACGCATACACTAAATGTAAAATATCGTGAGCACTTAAAAAAGAAAACTGTCTGCACACTACGGATAGGGCTCAAAAACTTTTGATAGCTGTACAGCTTACGCATCCGACTGTGTCTTTCGTAATTATATATGAGGGAAACTTGAGCAGCCAATCTCACCCAGGTTGATACAGATCACTCAGGATTCACCTAATAGCAACCAACAACTCACAATCACTCAAGGAAACCTCCTGGTACTGTCAATGGTGCCTCATGATTAATACCTCACTGCAGACAATAAATTAACCAAGTGTCTTCATACACTTATGCGTTACCCTGGGTTCTTATGCCTCGAGGGACCTGTAAACCACAACAACAACTGCGGACAGATTTGAGCACAAAGTGCCACAAATACTTCAAGTACAACAACTCCGCAAACACCTCACAACATCACACTTCACAGTAGCCTATCAGCAAAAAGCACTGCATGTGCAAAACCCTACTTATACATACCCCATAGCACTTGTAGCACAATGCTGGAATTTCATCAACCTCTCAAACTGGCCATAGAACAACTCACAGTATGAGCACATTTTTTAAACATAACCACAACTCTACTATCAAATTTTTTCAACCCTAATAAAAAAGAAAAATTATGATTACTCCTCCCAAGGGACATAACCGTCACTCTGCTATCAAATTTTCTAACGCATTTTTCTCATCCTTCACAGGATTCGAAAATGCTTCATTGAGGTTGAGGGATCTTTTGACCCAGTGAGGAGTGTGATGAACCGTACACAATCATTTCAAACCCAACAACAAATTTAAAAACCATGACCAATGCAGCCACAGAAGGAAACTCCAATCAGTAAAAGTTTCAAAGCTTTATTTTATAACCACAAAGCCAAAATCATGTTAATTGTGTGCAAAATCAGATTGTAAAGATAAATGAAAACCATGGGCTGGCCACATTGATGAAACAAGTTTAATCTACTCAACATCAACACCATTAAACATTCAAGAAGAATAATACATATCAATAATGAAATTATCTGAAACACAGAAATATTCTTTAAATCAGACTGTGAAGAAATTTTCCAAATCGAATCACAAAGATTTAAAAAACAGGATTTGGATATAGGTTGTCCCTCCTTCTAGGCACATTAAGGAAAGCATGTCTGGGAACAGTCTAACTGCTGGCAAAAATCAAAAAGAGAGACAAAAAATAATTTGGTAAATCATCTATCTCGGACCAAATAAACTAACTAATTAAAATATAAAAGAGGCAGGTGTCAGCATGCTAACTTCTACTAAAGAAATGCAGGTCAGGGAAAAATAACATTTGTAATAGAATACGCCTCTCTTAGGGTCAGCATTCAATTCAGTTTCTTTACCAAAGCATGTAGATCATCAGCAAAATCTGCAAGGAGCACCATTAGGGACAGTGCAGAACATGGGTTGCATAGGGAAACAACTGGGAAAGAAACTTCCAAGGGATGAGAGGAGAACTTGAGGACAACTGGCGAGTGACTGACTGACTTACGAAGTCCATCCCCATAATAAAGTTCACAAAAGTCTCTAATTTGACAGTTCACTGGTTCCGCATTATGCAAAAGGGGCAATATCCAATCAGCTTTTGAGCACAAATCAAACTTGTAACATAGCTAAGTTTTCCGTGCGAATCCAATAGTCTATAAAATTTTGCTAGCACTTTGCAACAAGACAGATTCTTCCTAGGGTACACAATGGACCCATCTTTCCCATAAGACTGTTCATGTTAAAAGAAACAATTTTTTTTCATGTTTAGTCCACAGGCCTTAAAGTTCCAGAATCAAGGTAACCTGGAAACAACTTGTGAGATTTAAACAATGGGACACTTTACTATTCAAGAGACCAACCTAATGGAAAAATTAATGTTAGAGAAAAAAGAATGATTTATCACTTTTACATGACGGTAAATACGAAATCTTCAGGCACAGTAATACTAATACAAGAAATATAATGCATCAATATTGTTATTAAAAAAACAGACATAATATGCAAACTCATAAATTTAGCACTAATAAAACATCATCAGAATATGCTAAAACATTTCACTAATATTTTGCTGTTAACGCATCACATTAGATATGACAAAGAAGTGCATTCATTGTACTGCGCACATAACTTTATACTAATAAATCACATTAAACAATATGAAACAAATGTTTCACTATTAAGAGTTACTCTAATGATTAAAATATATTTCAACATAATTTTTATCTTGTTAGCATATTGTCAATTCTGATAGGCACAAAACGTGAGCACTTTTAAATATGTGTCAATGCAGCCTTCTCTACTTAAGCTTATAAAACGTGAACATAAATATCACCTAATGCTGAGGTCTGGGTCACTAAAAGCATTACTAAAATTTGCACTCCAACATTAACATGAAGAAATGTGTGAATTAAAGAGACTCGTTTAAATACCTATTGCTCAGTTCATGTTTGTGTAGCCAGGGCTGGCTTTAGGGCGGTGCGAGCTGTGCAGCCGCAGCAGGTGCTGACCTCAAGGGGGCACTGTCTTTAGCAATAACTTAAGAAACTTGTGATTTAAAAACAGCTGCTGAAAATGTTCATGTGCGTCCAGCCTTCAGGAAGCAATTAAAATGTCAAGATACCTCTTGTGATTAATGTTCTTGCTAGAGAGAGAGAGATCGGAGTGTGTCTAGCGGCAGCTTTGACTCGCCATCAAGTAGCATAGAGGGTTAATATGCCTGCTGCAAAGAACAGACTGATATTTTATGTGGATAGCTGAATGGATTAGTAAAGCCAGTCTTTACAAGTGCTTTAAAACAAATGAATTTATGTTAAAGGGGGGCTATGGAGAGATGAGGGGCTCATTTGCCGGGTGGTAGTGAGGGAACCCGAGGAGGTGGTCATGGGGTGTGGGGTGTCAAAAAAAGAATGTCGCACAGGGCGCCACCATCGCTAAAGCTGGCCCTGTGTATAGCATTGTTAACATATTACAGTGAGGAAATGCAACTAGAGAGTCACAGGCATCATTGTGCAAAACCCCCAACGCACATAACTGAACTGAGGCAACCCCAGGCAGCAGCTGAATGCAGAAGAAAGGGAAGCTACTCTATCCTAATCAGTTTATGGTGACGTGCCAGCCCATGTCAACAATATACATTAGGTATAGATTTTCCATGAGCGTATTAGGTGCATTAGTGTGGCTTCTAGAGAATTCTTTTCCAGCCATCAATAGTAATGTATTTGCCAAATAAGCAGCACTGAATGGCTTGGGTAATAGCATGGATGGCCTAACCTTTGCTCCACAATCAATGAAGTAAGCAATGTGAACACCTCAGGCCAGGCACGTGTGTCTTCGTTATCGTTAAAAACAGAATATGTCCAGGTACATCATGCAGCGTCCTGCATTTTAAAGGTGGTGACCTATCAGAGGCCAAACGGCGAAACACATCTTCCATGGAAGAGCGTTGTATCATACGCGAGAGAGTATACGTTATTTATGAAAATATTTTACCACTGTTAGGATAGCGTTCTTGGCGAGGAAGATTCAGTTGACTGCAATGCTCGAATAAATTCAACGAACATTCGTTCTTTTTATGTCACGCGCGATTATGAAGGTACCGTGGAAGGCGGCACACTGGAATCAGCCGTTTGTTTCAAACAAGGCGCAATTAATCTCCTTCCTCTGTTACTTCTTCTGTTAACATTTAGATGGGTTCGTTAAAACCGTCATTGAGTGAATGAAGTTATGTTGTTTTCTAACATCCCTTCAACATAGGTATTCTCTTTTCCTCGTCATATCTATATCGTGCTCATCTCAGTTCCCCAAATGTTTATCTTTTTCACTCTATTTCTTTTTTTAAATACAAAAATTGCAAATCGCAACACCCTTTAAGTTTATCATTCACAATTTGTTTCATTTTCCACATTCGCTTTTGTTTATAGACTGGTTTCCTTATCACGAACATCCCCTTTTCACAGATTTCATCTACCTATTTTTCTAATTGTTCAATCGTGAATTTGTAGCCAATAACTAGCGAGAATGGGGAAAATTTTCAAAGAAGAAAATTGTGAAATAGAAGAGTAGGTCTTATATCAAAAGTTCAGAGCGGGGGCGGAAGACCCACTCCCAAAATCTCTTTTTTTTATTTGTATGTTGCCTGAGAGACATAATTCGTCTCCTAGGCTAGGAAGAGCCCTTGGGCTTCCACTGACGGATCTTCTTTGATCAGGGTTTTCCAAGTAGATTCTGTCTGGAACAGACACCACAAAGTTGAGTGGAGGAGCACTGGAATTATGTGACCGGGGAAGATCAAATTACACAGCAGGATTGTCTAAATTATGCGTTAAGAAAAGGCAAATTAAGCAACTAATACAGCACATTTTGTGACAGTATGACTGCATTATTGTGTCCTTGTTACTTGTTAACACTGTCTAGGCAACACTTCCACCTCATTAGTAACAGTTTAGCACTCAAATAGTGCAATAGCAATTAAAAGGTGACTAGTCGACTTTTGCTGTGCCGCAACACGTCGCCATGTTCTCAGTATCTTCTGATCCATTTGAGCTAGAAATCTATTTTTTTTTAAATCTGAAAATTATGCAGCTGATGATAGATTGTGTGACAGATACAGCAAATCCATATTGATACAAAAAAACTATGGACGCAGAAGAATTCCAATGGCCCTGTTTGAATGTCCCCAGTCTCAGCAAGGCAAGTGAGGATATTTAAACATCACGGTGATCTGTGTTTGTGCTGTCTTTATGTCGTACCAGAGCTCCAGAGTGAGCTGATGTTGAATCTGGATAACCAGCTTACTGACAACCTGGATGTGATGAATTTGGTTGGGGGATTTCATTTATGTCATTATGTGAAGCTTGATGGATCAGATGAATGGGTGCAGTCTGGATTTGAGACTATGAGACTTTCCTTGTGTGCTTTTGCATGTGGACTGAGGGATATCTGGCACAGGGAACATGGCTGGGACAGGTGATACCCCTTTTACCTAGGAAAACACAGTACGTTTTCTATGACTGACTACTACTTTGTCCCCTGCTTTGACACTGTTAGAAATGAGTTATTTGGTTTGCAGTCAGGTTACCCCCTGTCCAAGCAAGCATCCTCTCTCTAGTCAGGGTAAGTCACACACAATTCAAATTATCCTGTGCCCACCCTCTGGAAGCTTGGCAGTGAGCAGTCAGGCATAACTTAAAAGGCAATGTGTAAAGTATTTTTGCAACAAATCATGCAATAACACAGTATAAACACCACAAAAATACACAACACAGGTTTAGAAAAATATAGAATATTTATCTGGATAAAATATGGTCAAAACTCTCAAGATTTAATAAGTACACGTTGAAATATCACGCTAGAAAATTATTTTAAAAAAGAGTCTCAAGTTCTTAAAAGAAATAAGTGTCTCTTGCAGGCACAAAGTACCTGGTTTGCATCTAAATCATCCACAAGGAACCAGAGAGGACGAAATGCATAGAAAACTGGGAGGTGTGCGTCGGTTTCTCCGGGCGCACACAGATGATGCATCTATATTTTCTACGCAGCAAGGGCCTTGTGTTGATTTCCGGTGCACGGACTTGTATCCTCTTCGGGCTGCAGGGTATTTGGATGCCCCAGGGAAAATGCAGAAAAATCATGGACGTGCAGGAAGAAATCACAGGGGGCTGCGTTGATCCAGTTGGCAATGCAGGGAATTTTCTGTCGCTCACCAGGCGCTGCGTCGATTCTTCTTGCAGGAAGTCGGGCTGCGTCATTCCGGCTCGGCTATGTGTTGATCCAGTGGGCGTGCGTCGAAGTTCTAGTTGCAACGCTGGCGCTGCGTCAATCTTCACTCGGGGAGCCGGGCTACGTAAGTTCGGTGTGTGGTTTTTCTCACCGCAATGCACGCTGTGCGTTGATTCCCACAGGCTGTGTGTAGATGTTTCGCCGCACAAGGAGTTCTTTGCAGAGATGAAGTCTTTTTGGCCCTGAAACTTCAGAAAACAGGAGGCAAGCTCAATCCAAGCCCTTGGAGAGTACTTCTCAGTAGAGCCACAGGGCAGAAAGGCAGCAGGGCACCAGCAAGGCAGCAGTCCTTTTCAGCAAAGCAGTCAGATGAGTCCTTTGGGCAGCCAGGCAGCTTCTCTTGGCAGGTTGCAGGTTATGGTTCAGAGTTTCTTCCCCAGTGGTATCTTGTCCAGAAGTGTGTGAGTTGGTAGGGTCAGAGGCCCTGTTTAAATACCCAAATATGCCTTTAAAGTAGGGGAGACTTCAAAGAGTGGCTTAGATGTTCACAAGGTCCCCTTTCAGTTCCATCCTGTCTACCAGGGTCCCAGTAGGGGGTTTGGCAGTCCATTGTATGAGTGCAGGGTACTGTCCTTTGACATGTAAGTGTCAGGCCCTCCACCCTCCCAGCCCAGGAAGACCCATTCAGTATGCAGATGTGTGCAGGAGTGACTGAGCATCCTGTGTTGGGGTTGGTCTGAGTGAAATGCACAAGGGAACTGTTAACTGACCCACCCAGATGTGGATTGTAAGGCACAGAATGATTTAAGTGCAGAGAAATGCTCACTTTCTAAAAGTGACATTTCTAAAATAGTAATAATAAATCCAACTTCACCAGTCAGCAGGATTTTGTATTACCATTCTGGCCATACTAAATATGACCTTTTTACTCCTTTCAGATCAGAATCTACCACTCAAACAGTATATGAGGGTAGCCCTAATGTTAGCCTATGAAAGGGGCATGCCTCACAGCAGTGTAAAATAAATTTAGGAGTTTTACACTCCCAGGACATATAAACCACACAGGTACATGTCCTGCCTTTTCCTTACATAGCACCCTGCCCTATGGGTTACCTAAGGCCTACCTTAGGGGTGACTTATATGTTGGAAAAGGGGAGTTTAAGGCTTGGCAAGTACTTTTAAATGCCAAGTCGAATTGGCAGGGAAACTACACACACATGCCTTGCATTGGCAGGCCTGAGACATGGTTAATGGGCTACTTACGTGGGTGGCACAATCAATGCTGCAGACCCACTAGCAGCATTTAATCTACAGGCCCGGGCACATGTAGTGCACTTTTACTAGGGACTCATACGTAAATTAAATAAGCCGATTGGGTATGAGCCAAGTTCACCATGTTTTAAGGGAAAGAGCATATGCACTTGAGCACTGGTTTGCAGTGGTAAAGTGTGCAGAGTCCTAAACCAGCAAAAACAGTGTCAAAAAGTGGAGGGAGGCAGGCAAAAAGTTGAGGGTGACCACCCTAAGGCTGTCAGGTCTAACAGACACTCTGCCTGTTTGATGTGTGGAGTTCCAGGGCAGGGGGATCTCTTTTCACTCCACATTATCACTGAATGTGAGAGGGCAAAGTAAATAACCAGTTGAATACGAAGCTTTAATGTATCGGAAGTAAAGGATCAAGTTCAGATTGATCTCCTTACTGTGGGGATGTCCCTATTCTTTCATAAGAATGAGGGTGCTGTGCACTCTCAGGTAATGCTATGTAAAGCTTACAAGACAGTTTGAAATGGTCAAGCCATAACTAAGTCATCTGCCAGAGAAAGTAACAACTCAAGAGGACTAGCATTCTTGCGACAGAGAGAGCACTGACTGCCTCTTCGAATAAGACTGATGTAAGGGCACTGGAAAGTTGAAGATATGACTAAAAAGAGATGGTGACTTACACACTTATGACACAATACATTGGGAGGTAGAGCAGACTGTGTAAAGTTAGGAAAATTGATTGCATCCTACCTGCAAGAATGGGTGGTTGATTACATTAATGGTAGAATGGTGAGGGATGACCTAAAGGTGGTTTGAGCATTCACAGCTTCATGTGAGTACATGCAGAGATAATGAGTACCAGGAGGCTGCTTTGACATGGAAGAATTACTTGAAAAACTAACATTATCCAAATTGTCTGGCTCTGGCCATATTCAGAACGAAGGCCTTACAGAGCAAGAATTTGAAGCAGCCAATGGTCAGGTGTAGCGGCATGATGCATGTCCCAACTGTATTCCTGTAGAGCTCTTTAAATGCTTGACTGGACTCGTTGTTTCCAGGCCTATAGACTTTTTACTAAGCAAAGGCTGAGACAAGAGTGCCTATATATTTGCGGCAGGCTAACAATACATTGATAATTAAATGCAGAAAACCCACATATATATGTTCTCTTGGTAATTTAGTATCCCTTTAAAATGTAAATGCTAAAATCCTAGCCAAAGTAATTTCCAATATGTTGGCTGTTGTTGTGACATCCTGTATATACGATTGTGATAGATACACCTTTGAATTTGATCTGGGAAGCTGATAGTGTGTTTAGACATTTGCTCTGACATGAGGCTGCTCCATGTACCCACTTGCCAAACCTAAAACTTCCCTTTTCATACATGTAAGGCACCCCTAAGGTAGGCCCTCGGTAGCCCCATGGGCAGGGTGCAGTGTATGTTCAAGGTTGGACCTATACTAATGCGTTTTATATGTCCTAACAGTGAAATACTGCCAAATTCGGTTTTCACTGTGCAAGGCCTATCTCTCTCATAGGTTAACATGGGGGCTGCTTTTAAATCTTATTAAAGTGCAGATTCCCTTCGGGAGCAGATAGAACTTGGAGTTTAGGGTCTCTGAACTCACAATTTAAAAATACATCTTTTGTTAAAGGTTGTTTTTGGACCATGTGTTTGACAATGCCACTTTTAGAAAGTAGGCATTTTCTTGCTTAAACCTTTCTGTGGCTCTGCCTGTTTGTAGATTCCCTGTCTGGGTCAGTTTGACAGTTAGGCTGTTTGCACCTTTCCTCTAGACCGTGACACAACGGGAGCTGGGGTGTGTGTGGCCTGCCTATCCTGTTGAGCCATCTGTGCTGGGAGGGAGGGTAGGAGTAGTCACTCACACCTGAAAGGGCTACCCTCACACAATGCAGTCTCCAACCCACTGCTGTGGGTCTGGGGCCTGGGGCCTGGCCAAGGCAGGATCTTACAAACAAGAGAGACTTTTCTTTGAAGTTTGCCGACTTCAAAGGCAGAAAGGGGTATAAGTAGTGGACACAAAACCCCTGAAAATTAGATCACTTCTGGAACCAAGAGGAACCTCTGCCAAGGAGAAGAGCTAAAGAGTTGAGGAGTTCTGCCCCTGCCTGTGACTGTGCTTTGTTGGGCTATCCTGCAGTTGCAGCTTGTGCCTGTGAAAGGGGACAAAGACTGGACTTTGTGGTATATTCCTGCTTGTGAAGAATCTCTAAGGGCTTGAACTGAGTTTGCTTCCTGTTTTGAAGTCTCAGGGCCATAAAGGACGTCCTCTGTTAGCATCTGGACCCTCTGCTGAGACTCCTGCCCTCCAAAGTGGTGCTCTATCCAGTCACTGGGTCCTTGAAAGGTGAAGTTGGCAGACAAGAACTGAAAATCCATTCACAGAACACTGTGCGGGGAAATTTTCGATGCACCTTCTGCAATGCGGCTGATAAACGATGCACAGCCAGCTTTGCGGCTAAAATCCACACTCCACCTGCATTGCAGCTGGGTGATTGATGATTCGCGGCTGGAGAAACAATGCGCAACACCCGCTTACAGAGGCTGCTAATGATGGGCAAACCCCACACAGCGCGGTTTTCTGATAACGTGTGACCGGATTTTCCACGCATCGTCCCTGGACGTCGAAGTCAACCCGACTCTGCCGGAACAGGTGTGCCCCGTGTGGAAATCAATGTATTGCTCGGTTGCGAAGGAGAAAAACGACGCATCGCAACTTGACTGGAGAAGAAAATGACGCACGGCCTCCCTTGCGAGGAAGGAATCAATGCATTGCTGCCTTTTCCAAAGCACGCTCGCCCGTGCGGCTTTATATTTTACTCTACAGGTACTTTGTGTAACAACAGTATTTACTGTTTCTGAAGGATTAAGACTCTTATTCTTTCAAAAATTCATATCGTGACTCGTGTATGTTGGATTTTTGTCATTTTGGTCTTGTTTGATTTAGATAAATATTACTTATTTTTCTAAACTGGTGTTGTGTCCATTTTGTAGTGTTTTTACTGTATTACTGTTTGGGTTGGTACAAATACTTTACACTTTGCCTGCCTGCTCGTGCCAAGCTGCCAAGGGGGCCAGCGGGAGTTAACTGAGTGTGATTCTCCTTTACCCTGACTAGAGTGAGGGTCCTTGCTTGGACAGGGGGTAATCTGACTGCCAACCAAAGACCCCATTTCTAACAGACACAATAGGGATTTCTGAACTAGGGGCCAGATGTAGCAAACGTTTGCGAGTCGCAAACGGGCCGATTCGCTATTTGCGACAGTGCAAAATCGGAAATGGGATGCAAAAAGCCCATTTCCGACTCGCAAAAAGCGATGTGACCCGTTTGCGAGTCGCATCCGTTGCAACCCCATTTTGCGACCCGCAAATACCAAGTCGCAATTTGCGAGTCGCAAACCTTATGCAATTGCAACTCGCTAATTGCGACTAGTCGCAAAAAGCCCAGTTTGCATGTCCCATTTACCACTAACTCAGAGTAGGTGGTAACCGTTACCAAAGTATAAAAGGAGACCCAGAAGGCATCTGGGTTACTCAAGATGGCGGAGATATACCTGATAGCAGTGAGGAGAAGAGTCCATGCAGCCCAGCAGAGGAGGAGGGGCCACAGACAGGAGAAGATATATAGAACAAGGCAGACTCTTTTTCAGCAAACTGAGGAAGAGATCTATGATAAATACCGCCTTAGCAGCACAGCCATACTAGAATTAATAGATTTACTCAAACCACAGCTAGAACACCAGACTCTGCGTGGCTGCGCCATCCCTACGCATGTGCAAGTGCTATGCTCACTGCACCTCTTGGCCTCAGGGAGCTATCAGGGGGTCATTGCTGTGGCAGGTGGGGTATCCCAAAGTGCAGTGTCAAGGTTCCTCAGGGCCTTCCTAGATGCCTTAGTCACGCACATGTCTCACTTCATATACTTACCAAGGAATGAGGCAGAAATGAACAGCACCAAGGTGGACTTTTACCGCATTGCCCACTTTCCCCATGTCATAGGGTGTGTAGATGGGACACACATTCAAATATGCCCCCTGCAAATCTGGAACACATTTTACGCAACAGAAAGTGTACCCACTCACTCAATATTCAGGTTGTTTGTGACGCCCATTATGTCATCACCGACATTGTAGCTAAGTTTCCAGGCAGTACCCATGACTCATACATTTTTAGGCATAGTGGGATACATCAACGCCTGGAACGTGGGGAATTCGGAGACGGTTACCTCCTAGGTAGAGCCACAGACACTTGCAGACATACACACAGGTCACTGTGCACGACAATCTGGACTTCCTAACCGTGTACTTTTGTGCCCAACAGGTGACAGTGCATATGCTCTCAGGCCTTGGATCATGACTCCGTTTTTAACACCCAGCAATGATTCAGAGAGGCAATACAACAGTGCACATAAGAGGACCAGGAACCTCATCGAGCGCACCTTCGGACTCCTGAAGGCAAGATTCAGATGCCTCTACCGCAGTGGAGGTGCCCTCCAATACACCCCCATTACCGCATTCAAAATTGTGGTTGCATGCGCCATCCTCCACAACATAGCCACCCGACGTGGGCTACCTCTCACCCCTGCAGACCCAGATCCTGATGATGAAGAGCAAGAACAACCACATCGCCATCATGGGGATCGGAGTATAGCTAATCAAGGCAGACTGAGACGGGACCACATTGCAACACAATATTTTGGACGGTACGTGTCAACTCCCACCATACTCACCTATTAACCAAAAACTCCATTTGTTAAGTGGAACAAAAATAACTGTTTAATTAGTGTATTAAAGAAACTATTTACAAGTATAGATTGTCCATGGGCAGGAAAATGCCAACCAGTCATGTGGCACATTAACGTCATGTGCCACATTTAATGGTCCAGGGTGATCTCTAAGATCTTCTGCCCCTCCTGCCAGCCTGGCTGGTCCCTGCTGCTTCCGTGGTGCTCTGCCTACCACTCCTGAGCACCCTGCTGTCAGTGGCAGAGACACTGCTCACTGTTGAGCCCTCCTCACTGTCCTGGGGTGTTTCCCCTGTGGCCCTCGACATTTCCCGTGTCTCCATCAGTTCGATAATGTGGGTGAGACGTCCCAGGCCCCTAGCCACATCCCCAGCGAAATGACCCATCTCCACTTGCAGCCCAACTGTCCTCCTCGACAGCCCTGTGGTATTCATGACGAGCCTGCCGATGGATGTGGCCATCCTGTCCAGTCTGTGCATAATCTGCCGATCTCTGCGCCGCCCACCCTCTGCCTGGGCCAGTAGTCCTCCCGCCAGTTCCCTCATGGGAAGGGCAAGGTCCCCAGTGTTCCTGCAGATCATGTCCATCCGTGTGTTGAGGTGCTGCATGCTGGGATGGTTGTTTCGCACAAAGCGGTGCAGCACACCACTAATTCTGCCCAAAATTCTATTCTGCAGGTGCTGACCACGCAGCACATGTGCCTCACTGGTGGTTGGAGGAAGTAGCCCAGATGCAGACTGCAGCCCAGATGGTATTGACCTGCGACGCCTGCGCAGCGGTGGCTGCCCTGTGCTTCCACCTGTCTCCTCCCTGCCTGTTGCTGGGGCAGCCTCTTGCGGAATTGTTGCAGCAGGTGTGGCTACTGCAGGGATGCTGCTGACCGTGCAGGTGGGGGTGCTGGCGGGTCCTGGGGTGTCCTCATGGGCCTGGGTACTTGGGGTGTTGGTGGTGTCTTGCTGGAGACCTGTGGGACATGGGGAACAGACTGTCAGTGTCTACTATCTATTGCACACTTCCTAATAAACATTTGCCTATGAACTGCCTACTTGACTACATTTCCCATAATGCATCATTCTGGCATTTGCTACCCTGAAATGGAGCTATTTTGGTTGTGCATGCCCCTGTGTACATGGTGGGTGGGGGTATGGCATTGATAGGGGTACAGGCATATCACATGGTACTCACCGGTTGATGTGCTGGGCTCTGAGGTGTCCAGGTCCCCAAATCCAGACACTGCCTCCTGCTCCAATGTTTCTTCCACCCTTTCTTCCAGGGGTGTGGGTGGTGGCACAGACGATGGTCCCCCTCCTGTGCCTCTCATCTCCCGGAGCCTTTCAGCCACCCTCTCCTTGGTCCGAGAGCGGAGGTCATACCACCTCTTCTTGATGTCCTCGATGGTCCTATGGCTCACCCCCAGGGAATTGATCTTGTCCTGAATGTCCTGCCAGAGTTGTTTTTTTGTGGCCTCAGGAACATTGTGGGCTGCTCTCCCAAACAAGTCATCATAGTGCTGACAGCATTCCTCTGTCAGCACCTCCAGCTCCCTCTCAGAAAATTTGAGCTTCCTCTTTCTTGGGGTTCCCTCCATGGCAGCTGCTGTTTGTCCTGTGTGAAATTCAGCAGTTATAAAAGGGTGTGGTCCTCCCTCCTCCCAGGTGTATTTGTAAACTTCCTGGCTGTGATGTCATCATCATGTGCCAGGAAGTGTTTCCAGAGTGTTCTGGTGTGGTTTCTGGAGTGTTCTGCTGCACCTGTAAGCAATTTTCAAGGTAATCGCAATTTGCGACACCTACTCGCTAATTGCGAGTTCGTTTTTTGCACACTCGCAAAAAGCGACCACGCAATCTGCGGACTCGCACACTGCGTTGCGAGTCCGGGTGCGAGTCGCAATTTCGGAACGTTTTTTTTCCTTGCATTACATATTGCGACTCGCATTTTGCGAGTCGCATCAACTCGCAAAATGCGAGTCGCAATTTTTTATTTTGCTACATCTGGCCCCTCGGTGACTTGAAGCACAGGGATCACTTGAACACTTTTAAACACTTGAACGGCAATTTCTGGTAAAAAAAACCAAGACAAAACAGAATAGTATCAATGCCTACGTGTTAACCAGTAGTGTCCTCTCCAGGATTTAAGGATTTTATAACAGACTCTGATGTGTAATGTTGGGCAAATGTTGAAATTGGATTCTGACTTATGCATTTTCAAAGGTGAGGAGTGATAACTTGCACTTATCCACTCCAGTGAAGTTGCTAATTAATCAAGTATCGGTTGAAGATATTGTAGAGTGTCTATTTAATTAGATCTAAACTGTGGGCAATAGGTTTGGTCACTGTCTAGATTTGCATGAGATGTAGTAGGGAAGAGGAGACCTTCACTCATACACAGTGGGATGTGATATGATCCCATCCTTTTGGGATGGAGTGGATTTAGAATTGTTTTCACTCATAAGGGGGCACATTGCATGTCTCCCTGTGATGGCTATGCTGAGTCCCTGAGAGAACCTGAGCTTTTCTATACACAAACTAATTCCAAATGCTTTAGGGCTGATAGTAGCCTGATTAGATATCTCTCATGAGTGAAAGGGTCCTCAGGCACATATATCGGAGGCTATGTGGAGTGGTATCAACTGATGTATGAAAATATCGACCCATTGGAGAGATGGTTAAATGTGTGATGGAACGTATAGTGAGGAGAAATATTCACACACACTGAAGTGAATAACTGTGACACAGTGAATCCTTGCTCGTTTGGTGGGGTGCCTCTCTGTATCTGCAGTTGAACCTGGCTGTTCCCATGGGCTCTGGGGAAATTGTTTACATGCATCCCCACTGCAATCCCGAAGCAACTTGATAAATTTCAGTATGTTATCATGTTTGTTTTGTGTCTAATAATTATTGTTTAAAAAATAAATTGTTGTGTTTATTTTGATTTTGCAGTAAGGATATCAGACCCAACGAGGTTGCTAAAGGATAATTCACCATCAGTGAAATGATAACAACTATGTTTATTACCCAAATATTTGGAGCTATAAATTAAGTAAACATTGACCTTAAGACAATCAGGGCTGAAAACGAAAATTTGTTTTGGAGAAGAAAGCCTTCACAAAAGCAGGCTGCATAACTGCCCCAGTGGGAAATGGGATGCCAGATTTGACTAATGTGTCCGAGGAAGCATGTGACACAGGTCATTAGTTTCCCAACTCCTATGCTGGAATGCTCTTATGGGAGTCCAGGGATATGTGTATGTTTTTACCTCGACCCAAGATATTTCCTAATAATTTTTTTAAGGTCACCTTTCTTGCGGATAACCTTGGGGCTATGCATCATTAGGCATCATAGCAGTTCTCCAGATTATCAATCACTAATTACCAATTAAGAGTGCTTCAATCAATAGATGAAAAGTAACTTCACCCAGCTCAAAGGAGAGCAAATTACTGAACAACAAAGAAATCAAAATGTGATTGTCTACAGGGAGCATTTTAACAAACATTAACTGAAGTATATTGATCAGAGGACGGTCAACGAATGACATTCCTTTTGGTCTATCGTAAAATGAAAAAGTATTATTGTAGCCTTGATGCATTTCCATGCTACAGCTGAAGAAATTATTGAATTGACTAATTAAACAAATACCTTTCAGATGAAACGTTACCTGATAAATACTAGAATCTCAGTCAAAATTAATTTAGAAATAAACAGCTACATCTGAAAGCTAGGGATGGTGTTGAATCATTGCAGTTTGGGAGTATTAGTTGGCTAACTGATTAGTGTGCGATCCATGCTTGTATATTTATTCCTAGTAGGAATGCTCAAATACCTTGAAATGTTATTTTATTCATCTTTGGAGGTCAAGATGAATTCTATAACATTCAATACACAATCATTTAAAAATAAAACAACCTTCTTCAGCACGCTTTCTCCATCTCCGCAGAGTATCTTATATTGTGTTAGTGTAGTACTAGAATTACTCTGGCCATCAATAATCTTCGTTGATGTGATTCTGAAGACTTCAAATTTAGGAAGAGGAACATCTGGATTTTCAGTCCAGTAGTTTAGACTGAGTTCCCTTCATGTACTTCTTCAGGTCTGTTCGTTCTGGCAATATCAGCAGACCAAGAACCCTCATATGTGTCTACCTGTGGCATCCCACTAAAACAAAAAAGTGGCTACATTTCAGATTAAGCTACTTCAGTTACATGGGGCTATCTGCCTATTTACTAATAACTCTCAAGGGGTTCAGCATCTCACGGTCTGGACAGTCATGGGTCTACAGATGTTTGTCCGGGTATTTGCTCTTAACGGAGTCCCCTCTCGGCTGTCTTTTGCACTATTGGTAGCTTGAATTTCTCCCTTTAGTGCGCACATCCTTTCGTGATTTAGAGTAATCTGGAGAGAAATCTGAACTGTTGGTACTCTTCCAGCAGATGTCCTTGGCCTGCCTCGCATTCGATCAACTCCCTGCACGTCCATAACCCCAGAATTAAAAAGGCAACAAACTAGCCCTGAAGCTAGGGAGCGATCTGTCACTAAGAATAAGACATATCCCAAGCGGCATCACTGTTAGGCAGGCACTTAAGTCCTCTGTTCTGCCAGCTTTTCTGTTTTTCTGTTCATTTCATTGGTTTGTGTCTCTTTTACATTTACCTCCCACCCTGTTGTCTAAGGACTCTGAATCCTCCCCAGTGATCTCACAATTTATAAGTAACAAACAATAATTTTGAAGCCACTTAATTGATCCCTCAATTCGTAAATGTGTTCCTCTAGTAAGCAGTTGATCAGCGGCCTGAAAGCAGACTGGGCTCCCCTTCAAATACCCCATTTGTCTATTTTATGTGTTGCTGTGCCTATATAATTTATCAACTCTAAAGTCTAAAAGGAAACCTTCTTTTTGACTTTTGACCCCTGCTGTGAAGTATTTAACAGTTTGGTTATTATCAACTTTAAAGTCTAAAAGGAAACCTTCTTGTTGACCTTTGACCCCTGTTGTGAAATATTTCTCAGTGTGGTTATCAGTTGTTTTTCTGGCCTAAACACATTAATAGAAGGTAATGATGAATGAGCTTAATGGCAGCTTTCCTGCTGAGTTGAAGGTGTTCATTTAGTTGAACATATAAAAACATATGGAGCTTATCTGAAAATTGCAATGGGGGGATCAGAGGCTTATTGTTGTAATGTAATGTAGGAAACCACTACCTTTTCAGTGATTTCTCTCCAATGTTTTTCCCTCTCTGTTTTGCTGACATTAGGGGGCATATTTATACTCCGTTTGCGCTGAATTTGCGTCGTTTTTTTCGACGCAAATTCGACGCAAAACTAACTCCATATTTATACTTTGGCGTTAGACGCGTCTAGCGCCAAAGTTCATGGAATTAGCGTCATTTTTTTGCGTGAACACCTTCCTTGCGTTAATGATATGCAAGGTAGGCGTTCCCGTCTTAAAAAATGACTCCGATGCTATTGCGTCGGATTTATACTCCCGGGCAAAAATGACGCCCGGGAGTGGGCGGGTCTAAAAAACCCGCATTTGCGCCGGATTTTAGCGCCTGGGTCAGGGCAGGCGTTAAGGGACCTGTGGGCTCAGAATGAGCCCAGAGGTGCCCTCCCCTGCCCCCAGGGACCCCCCCTGCCACCCTTGCCCACCCCAGGAGGACACCCAAGGATGGAGGGACCCACCCCAGGGACATTAAGGTAAGTCCAGGTAAGTATTTTTTTTAATTTTTTTTTGTGGCATGGGGGGCCTGATTTGTGCCCCCCTACATGCCACTATGCCCAATGACCATGCCCAGGGGACAGAAGTCCCCTGGGCATGGCCATTGGGCAAGGGGGCATGACTCCTGTCTTTGCTAAGACAGGAGTCATGTCAATGGGGGATGGGCGTCGTAAAAAAATGGCGCAAATCGGGTTAAGACGGTTTTTTTGCCTCAGCCTGACTTGCCCCATTTTTAGACGCCCAAACGCCATTTTTCCCTACTCCGGCGCTGCCTGGTGTACGTGTTTTTTTTTCACGCACACCAGGCAGCGCGTTAGCGCAGTTTTGCGTCAAAAAGTATAAATATGGGCCAAGATCTCTTTGCACTTTACCCTTGCTAAACAAGAGTAAAATGCCTGTGTTCCCCCTTTAAACATTTTGAAATTGGCTAAAACCGAATTGGCGTAAGTAACTTTCCTAGAAGGTCAAAGTATGTGGTGCAGAAAAACATCCCTGCCTTGGAAATTGAAATGCCACCTGTGTATTGCAGCACATATTGTGCCATCCACAGCAGTGGTACTCAAACATGGCTTCAGACCAAACCTCTGTAACCTGACAGTAGCAGCCTGAACTCTGAGGCACATATCTGTCAAAATCACCTTTTGGATAGGTAGGAAAACATTATTTCAAATATGAAGTGTCACCCCCAAAGCACATCTTGCTGCTCACAAGGTAGGGTAAATACTATTTAAGAGTTGAAAGTGTGTGATATTAGGAATATCCAACATTGTCATTGTTCAGGCTGAAACTAGCAAAGAGGAAACGTCAAATAATCAATTATCTACTTTAATCTATAACTTTTGACTTGTACTAGCTACATACTCCATTCAATAACTATTTTTCTATTTAATAAATATCCAGTCTAATGATGAAGACAGATTTATATTAACTATATTGGAAATGTATCTTTTAGAAAGTTTCCTTTGTCCTGTCTGAAGCTGCTGTTGGGTAATTTGCATTAGCTTTCCAGCAACCGCCCTAAATTAGGTGTGGAAACTGCTCTCAGAGAGGAGACAATTGCCTGGGTTTTGATAGGTGTTTTTCTTCCCCTTGTAGGAAGACCAATTAGGCTGGACCCAGGCACTTCATTAACTTGAAATGGGATCTGCCCTTTCACAAGTTAATGTAAGGGAAACCTGGAGGAAGCAGCCTTGTGTCCTCCGGTCAAGATGATACCAAACCTGATGGGAGGGAAAGTACCACCGCATCAGTTTTGATTGGCCACAGAGGATAGGACTGCTCAGTACTATGGGCACACCTCTGGGTGGCAATTCAGTCTCTGCTCAAGGGGTTAAGGGTTTCTCCATCTTGGATTTAGGGCAAAAGTGAGAAGGGTTGCTCCTCAAAACCTCCATCCCATTTGTTTGAGAAGAGCCAGGAGTTACCCCCATCCACTAGCTGGTACGATGCTAACCCAAGGCACCATTCTCAGCACATTTCCTGGACCTGCGGAAGATCAGAAGACCTGCTGTGCATGACCTAAGAAGAGCTCTGAAGCGCTGGACCTTCTCCCTTTTGTATGAAGGACCAAGAAGTGGACTCCAAGGACTAGCTGGCTGACCTCTAGTATGTCTACGGAGACACAACAAGCTGCAGGAGGTGTTTTCCCTGAAGTTCCCAGCTGAACAGTGGCAACTCAACCTAGACTGAATTTTGCTGTTGCTGTTGGCCTCTGCCGGACACCAAAAGAGTCTCAAAGTGCTTTCCCCTAAGGTCACTGGGGCCATATAAATATGCTCCTGTGGGTATTTGGTCAGCAGAGGAAAGTTTTAAAACGTTTGAAAACGTTTCCTCTAGAACTTCAGCAAGACCCACCGAAAAAGTATTTGACCAGTAGATCCACGGCATCAGACTTCAAAGCTCATGAGTGCCAGCTATACCAACCTGCTTCAGATGCCTTCGTATCCACAGCAGAAGCTACAATTTTGGCTGAGTCCTGCATGTAGATTATTTTTTTATCTCAAAAAGTGACAAAGTGCAATTCTGCATTGAGACTTAAAAAAAAGTTCTGTGTTTTCTTCAAAAAAATTAAAAAGTACCTTTGTGAAGTGAGACTTATTAACATGTTTAACTTTTTGACTTCCAGGCTTTCAAAGGGACTAATACATTTGGTGGGGAAATGAGCTAAACAACGCAGCCTAAGCCATGTAGACGTTTACTATGAAAGCAGAACAACGCTGGCATAAACCATGACTGCCTTTTTCTGTGCCTTATCCACGTGTGTGCATAAACCATGCATATGCATGTTTACGGCAGAGAACGGTGTAGTGGTGCGGAGATAAGAGCAGGAAGGATCGGGAGAGGACACATTGAGATAAGTGGGGCTGGGCAGTGTTAGGGGGTAGTTTGTAGGAGTGGGGGTGGATTTAGGGCTTACGTGGGTGGGGGTTCGGGGTAGTTTATTTTTTAGGGGCAGGGTGGGTGTGTCGGAGTAGTTTTTTTTTTTAGGGTTTAGGGTGGGTGGCGGGTCAGGGTAGTTTATGTTTTATGACTTAGGATGGGTGGGGAGTCGGGTAGTTTATTTTTTAGGGGCAGAGGTGGGATTTGGGGTAGTTTATTTTTTAGAGGTGGGGAAGGTTTAAGGAAGGGCAGGTAGGAGAGACAGAAGGATCGGGAGGGACACAGTGAGGTAAGGGGGTCTGGGACAGGGTTTGTGGGTAGTTACTAGCAGAGGGGTGGATTTAGGGCTTTTGGTGGGTAGGGAGGTTGGGGTCATTTATTTTTTAGAGGCGGGGTCAGGGTAGTTTATTTTTTAGGGCTTGGGGATGGGGGTTGGAGTAGTTTAGTTATTCGGGGAAGGGGAAGATTTTAAGGCTCAGGGCAGGTGGGGGTATCAGGGTAGTTTGTTATTTAGTGGCAGGGAAGGGAGGAGAGGAGAGGAGGAAGGATCGGGAGAGGACACAGTGAGGTAAGTGGGGCTGGAGCAGGGTTTGGGGGTTAGTTTTTAGCAGTGGGGTGGATTTGGAGCTTAGGGTGGGGAGCCAGGTTAGGTTATTTTTTAGGGCTTAGGGTGGGAGGTCCGGGTAGTTTAGTTATTAGGGGTGGGAAGGTTTTAGAGCTCAGGGTGGGTGGGGTGTGTCGGGATAGTTTATTTTTTAGGGGCGGTGGGGGGTCGGGTAGTTTATTTTTTAGGGCTTAGGCTTGATGGGGGTCAAGATAGTTTAATTTAGGGAAAGGTTTTAGAGCTCAAGGCGGGTGGGGGTGTCGGGGTAGTTTAGTGTTTAGTTTAGTGTTTAGGGGTGGGGAGATTTTAGGGCTCAGGGCAGGTGGGGGGTTGGGAAAGTTTTTTGAAATGTAAACAGGGGCCAGGGTTTTTGGGTGGGAGGTTTTAAGTGGTGGGGCCGTTTTGCGCCTAAGTGAGGTGGGAGGCTTGGAGTAGTATTTTAGGTTAAGACACAACCGCACATGCCGTTTCCACATATTCCTTGCAAAATTCATTGCGTGGTAAAGGCATGCATGGAAAAGACACGGTTGAGGTTCCGTCCACATTGTAAAGGCATGCGTGGTTCCAGCATTCGAGGTTGTGTCATAGAACCCACTTGGTGTATCCACAACCATCAATGTCAACTCAAATCCTGTATAGCCCCTGTTTCATTGTTCTATAGACTCTCATTGGTGCTAAGTGCTGCTTGACACTATTTTACTTAAAGCTTTTTAAAGTATTATCTCTGGTTTCCCTTATTGGATTTTTTGTTGTTTTGGTTTTATTTGTGTTTAGTAAATTGTACTCTATTTCTATAATTTGGCTACACATTTTTAATGTTTGGTGTTTTGTATTTATTACTGTTTTGGTACGTCATAACCACTATGCACATTGCCCTAAGTTAAGACTGTCTACTCTCTGCCCTAGCTACTAGGGGGTTGAGCTCAGGTTAATTTAGTGACTTTGAGAGTTCATGCTGACAAGAAGTGTTAATATTCCTTGAAGTGGGCAGTCACCTACCCTAAAATAATAATCTACATTCTTACATGCAATAACAATAAAACATTTTGTAGTTCACAGTAACAAAGGAACTTAAAACAAGATATCAAATGTTAATTTATATAGCTTAACTATATCCATAGTTAAGTAATTAACATTTAATAAATAAAATTATACCAGAATGGCACAAATCCAATCAGTAGATCCGTATATATGCAGTTTCAAAGCTTTAGGTAAGTATAGTGCCTACAAGCAAGTATAGAACGATCAGTTCAGGTCCATCCTGATGGAAAACAGATACCAGGACCAGATTAGCCCTGCTGAAAAAGTTACCTTCTCAAATTGGGCTGCAAAGAGTCCAGTTCACTGTGGAGAGGACCATGAGTGACAGGGAACACATCAAGGATGATCCAAGCTGTGGCACAAAAAGCAGGACTGACAGTGCAGACAGTCAATGCTGTCATGTAAGGATCCAGTCAGGCGTCACAGACGGTCGTTGTTAGAGCTCCGCGTTAGAGGTCACTGTGGCCTGTATTGCTGTAGTATGAAGTGCAGATCTTGTGTTGCCAGTCGTCGCTAGTGGTCACTGCAGAACGAAGAGTACTTGGCCTTTTCTGAATGGTCATTCCCATCTTTTTGCCTTCACCCCTTCTGTTTTCTGAATTTCTGTTTTTGTTGGCATTGTCCTAATGCCAACAAAAACAGAAATTCAGGAAACAGGAGTGGTAAAGGCGCTCTCTTTTCACTCTATCACTGCTAACCAGTTCTATAGTGTCTGTGCTTTCTCCTTAAAATATGGTACAATTGGCTTATGCCTGACTGGCACATTTAATTTACTTAAGGGTCCCTAGTATATGGTACTACTTGTACGCAGGGCCTGTAAATTCAACGCTACCAGTGGGCCTACAGCAATTACTTTTTCACACACTTAAGTAGCCCTTTTAAAACATGTCTCAGGTTTTTTATTGAAGGCTGTGTGCAGTTTTAAACTGACATTTCGACTTGGCAAAATGAACCTTTTGCCAAGCGAAATCTTCCTTTTCAATAAATAAAGGTCACCCCTAGGGTGGGCCATAAACAGCCCATAGGGCAGTGGGAGATGTACTTTTATGTATCACATGTCCTGGTAGTAAAAAACTCTTGCATTCATTCTTCATCAACACAAGGTCCACTTCTCCCAAAGAATACCATTGGGTTACGTTATTACATTAAGGGCCATATTTATACTTTTTGATGCAAAACTGCGCTGATGCAGTTTTGCGTCAATAATGTTACCGCCGGCTAACGCCATTTCTTTGCGCCGTGCAGGCGTCAAATTTATACTTTGACGCACAGCGGCGCAAACCACAGGTGTGAGTCATTCTTTTTTACTCAAGCCAATGCATCACGTCGTAAAGAAAAATGACGTTAACGCAGCGAAAATGACCGTGAGCCGGTTTACGATGTCACAAATCGGAAATGTGCCGTTTTTTGACGCAATTGCGCCAAAAAGCAGCACAAACACAGCAAAATGTGCTAAGGAGAGCCAATATGGATCCCAGATGCTTGAACAGACCCCAGGAAGATGACAACAGACCAAGAACTAGCCAGGAGGACCCACACAAGGCCTAGGACAGGAATAAGAAGAAAAGAAAGTGTTGCTTCAGTGCAGAGGAGCAGGAAATTCTGGTGAAAGAGGTGACGGAACACCAGCACCAACTGCTTGTCACCTAAAAGTTGCCAATTAGTAGGAGAGAGGCAATATGGCAACAAATTGTTGACAAGATAAACAGTGTGGCAGAAGTACGGAGAACAGTCATTTAGTGCAAGAAACACTGGCATGACTGCAAGTGCAGGACCAAGGAAAAATGGCCAGGAACAGGAAGGCAGCACTGCAGACTGGAGGTGGGAGTCCAGCACCGCAGGAGGCCCTGGACCACATGGAGGAGATGGTGGCAGCCGTCATCCCTGAGGAGATCGTCACAGGGATTCAAGGACAGGACAGCACAGACTACCTGGAGACAACACAGATTAGGGTAAGTCGCATGGGGAACTAAAATTCCTAATTGTTAACTGCAAGCAGGGGGGGACATATCTACTACACAATGCATGGAAGTCATGATATTCAGGGAGCAGCATGGTTAAAGGGGCAGGGTACAGGGGCCTGGCCTGTTCAGAGGAAACCTGGGGCACAGTACCACCCTACACCAACAACCTTTGCATGGGGGTATGCTGCCATGCCAAGGATGTTGGAAAGGTAAAGCCAGGCCAGGAGTGTACGGTACAACGTAAATCTGGCATGCTGTCACACGTCAGCCAGATTTCTCCCTACATGAACTAGGGCCCAATTTACAACCTCAGGCCATATCTGCAAGTGGAAATTAACATTGACAATGGTTGCCCTTACCACCTCTGCTGTGTGTGCAGGTAAAGTAGCTAACGGCAGTAACGTCCCCATGGATCAAACAACGTTATCAATCCCCTGAAATCAATACAAATGTTTCAATCCTGTCAAATGTGATTGTCCATAGTTGCTACAAACATCAGCCATTGTCATAAACATTATGAGGTACACAGCACTAATGTCATACCCATGCTGCATTTGTCAGGGTCCACCCTATGCCTGGGTCACAATAGCTCCAATGACACCATGCAACATCTCAAATGTGTAGGAGGCTGGACTGGCTTGTAGTGAGTACCAAGGGGTACTTGCACCTTGCACCAGGCCCAGTTATCCCTTATTAGTGTATAGGGTGTCTAGCAGCTTAGGCTGATAGATAATGGTAGCTTAGCAGAGCAGCTTAGGCTGAACTAGGAGACGTGTGAAGCTACTACAGTACCACTTAGTGTCATATGCAAAATATCATAAGAAAACACAATACACAGTTATACTAAAAATAAAGGTACTTTATTTTTATGACAATATGCCAAAGTATCTCAGAGTGTACCCTCAGTGAGAGGATAGGAAATATACACAAGATATATGTACACAATACCAAAAATATGCAGTATAGTCTTAGAAAACAGTGCAAACAATGTATAGTTACAATAGGATGCAATGGGGAAACATAGGGATAGGGGCAACACAAACCATATACCCCAAAAGTGGAATGCGAACCACGAATGGACCCCAAACCTATGTGACCTTGTAGAGGGTCGCTGGGACTATTAGAAAATAGTGAGAGTTAGAAAAATAACCCTCCCCAAGACCCTGAAAAGTGAGTGCAAAGTGCACTAAAGTTCCCCTAAGGACAAAAAAGTTGTGTTAGAGGAATAATGCAGGAAAGACACAAACCAACAATGCAACAACGATGGATTTCCAATCTTGGGTACCTGTGGAACAAGGGGACCAAGTCCAAAAGTCACAAGCAAGTCGGAGATGGGCAGATGCCCAGGAAATGCCAGCTGTGGATGCAAAGAAGCTTCTACTGGACAGAAGAAGCAGAGGTTTCTGCAAGAACGAAAAGGGCTAGAGACTTCCCCTTTGGTGGACGGATCCCTCTTGCTGTGGAGAGTCGTGCAGAAGTGTTTTCCCGCCGAAAGAACGCCAACAAGCCTTGCTAGCTGCAAATCGTGCGGTTAGCGTTTTTGGACGCTGCTGTAGCCCAGGAGGGACCAGGAGGTCGCAAATTGGACCAGGAGAGAGAGGGGACGTCGAGCAAGACAAGGAGCCCTCTCAGTAGCAGGTAGCACCCGGAGAAGTGCCAGAAACAGGCACTACAAGGATGCATGAAACGGTGCTCACCCGAAGTTGTACAAAGGAGTCCCACGTCGCCGGAGACCAACTTAGAAAGTCATGCAATGCAGGTTAGAGTGCCGTGGACCCAGGCTTGGCTGTGCACAAAGGATTTCCGCCGGAAGTGCACAGGGGCCGGAGTAGCTGCAAAAGACGCGGTTCCCAGCAATGCAGTCTAGCGAGGTGAGGCAAGGACTTACCTCCACCAAACTTGGACTGAAGAGTCACTGGACTGTGGGAGTCACTTGGACAGAGTCGCTGGATTTGAGGGACCTCGCTCGTCGTGCTGAGAGGAGACCCAAGGGACCGGTAATGCAGCTTTTTGGTGCCTGCGGTTGCAGGGGGAAGATTCCGTCGACCCACGGGAGATTTCTTCGGAGCTTCTAGTGCAGAGAGGAGGCAGACTACCCCCACAGCATGCACCACCAGGAAAACAGTCGAGAAGGCGGCAGGATCAGCGTTACAGAGTTACAGTAGTCGTCTTTGCTACTATGTTGCAGGTTTGCAGGCTTCCAGCGCGGTCAGCAGTCGATTCCTTGGCAGAAGGTGAAGAGAGAGATGCAGAGGAACTCGGATGAGCTCTTGCATTCGTTATCTAAAGTTTCCCCAGAGACAGAGACCCTAAATAGCCAGAAAAGAGGGTTTGGCTACCTAGGAGAGAGGATAGGCTAGCAACACCTGAAGGAGCCTATCAGAAGGAGTCTCTGACGTCACCTGGTGGCACTGGCCACTCAGAGCAGTCCAGTGTGCCAGCAGCACCTCTGTTTCCAAGATGGCAGAGGTCTGGGGCACACTGGAGGAGCTCTGGACACCTCCCAGGGGAGGTGCAGGTCAGGGGAGTGGTCACTCCCCTTTCCTTTGTCCAGTTTCGCGCCAGAGCAGGGCTAAGGGGTCCCCTGAACCGGTGTAGACTGGCTTATGCAGGATTGGGCACATCTGTGCCCAACAAAGCATTTCCAGAGGCTGGGGGAGGCTACTCCTCCCCTGCCTTCACACCATTTTCCAAAGGGAGAGGGTGTAACACCCTCTCTCAGAGGAAGTCCTTTGTTCTGCCATCCTGGGCCAGGCCTGGCTGGACCCCAGGAGGGCAGACGCCTGTCTGAGGGGTTGGCAGCAGCAGCAGCTGCAGTGAAACCCCAGGAAGGGCAGTTTGGCAGTACCAGGGTCTGTGCTACAGACCACTGGGATCATGGGATTGTGCCAACTATGCCAGGATGGCATAGAGGGGGCAATTCCATGATCATAGACATGTTACATGGCCATATTCGGAGTTACCATTGTGAAGCCACATATAGGTAGTGACCTATATGTAGTGCACGTGTGTAATGGTGTCCCCGCACTCACAAAGTCAGGGAAATTGGCCCTGAACAATGTGGTGGCACTTTGGCTAGCGCACCTAACCTTTACCAGGTAAAGGTTAGACATATAGGTGACTTATAAGTTACTTAAGTGCAGTGTAAAATGGCTGTGAAATAACGTGGACGTTATTTCACTCAGGCTGCAGTGGCAGGCCTGTGTAAGAATTGTCAGAGCTCCCTATGGGTGGCAAAAGAAATGCTGCAGCCCATAGGGATCTCCTGGAACCCCAATACCCTGGGTACCTCAGTACCATATACTAGGAAATTATAAGGGTGTTCCAGTAGGCCAATGTAAATTGGTAAAATTGGTCACTATCCTGTTAGTGACAATTTGAAAGAAATGAGAGAGCATAACCACTGAGGTTCTGATTAGCAGAGCCTCAGTGAGACAGTTAGGCACCACACAGGGAACACATACATATAGGCCACAAACTTATGAGCACTGGGGTCCTGGCTAGCAAGGTCCCAGTGACACATAACAAACATACTGAAAACATAGGGTTTTCACTATGAGCACTGGGCCCTGGCTAGCAGGATCCCAGTGAGACAGTGAAAACACCCTGACATACACTCACAAACAGGCCAAAAGTGGGGGTAACAAGGCTAGAAAGAGGCTACTTTCTCACAAAATGTCATACTGCTCAGACAACAGCATTGAGGGGGAGGACATATGTAACTGGTTATAGAAATACACCCCCACAGTCAGAGGAGGAAATGGAACACTGCTAGGAGCATCAATGCATTCCAATGTAGCACACATTTCCCAACATCAGCAGTACACACAACCAATGCTGACATCTGTATCGTGCCATACCAATGCAATGCACAGTATATGCTAGATCTCAGCAAGATATAGGTGGATGTGAAATATCAAAGACGGGGGCAGTTCCAGAATGTTAAATGTGGTGCAAGTGCTATCAGAACACTCACAGCCAGTGAAAAAGCCTCACCATGAGAATGCAAGTAGACGGAGGATTGAGTAGGACAGGAAGGTGGCAATTCACAATTTAGCCAGAACCAACACCTAGAGGATGTGATGTTGACAAGTCCACAAACTGACCACAATACATGTGACATGCAGGTGGGGCATAGGCCTGGGAGAATGCTAATATGAAAGACAGGAACAATGAACAGGAACCAAGATCACAATGTGAAAACAATAGGAAGGCAGGCAAGTCACATTACAAATCCCACAACACAGACACACTAATTGTACCATATCTCATTGCAAAGGACGATGGCTCTCCTGTGGATAGCAAGGAAAAATAGAGAGGGGACCCTCCTATCTCTGATATCCCCAGGGGGACAGGGCACCGTAACACAGTGAAATAATCAAATTCCCCCAGGGGAAAACCAAAACAATCACCCCACACACTCACAATCAATGAATCTCTCTAATGATCAATCTAAAGACAAAGGAAACTAAGGTATATATTTAATATAATCCCAAATAAAAGCCCCAAATCATAATATTCACAGGACTAAAACACCAATCAAAACCATCAATAAAACCAAATGAAATTCAGTGAAAAGGGAGACAATAAAAAGACATAGACAATAGTCTATTAAAGTTGAACTGTCCCAATTCTGGTAAGTATAGGCCTATCGATTGCTGTCATCAATCCTTGTTTGATAACAGCCTCCTCCTGTGGGTCCAGTAAAAATACATTTTGGTGGACTTCCAGACCTTTTCACCACCTTCTGCAGGACTAGATACTATGCTCCCCGAACTTATTCAACCAAACCTCCATTAATGCCAAATCAAAACATCCACACCGATCCAAATATAAGCATAGATACTTTCCTCGAAATCCACAGTCTTTTGGAAATATATTTCATGGAATCCACATATATTACAATATATTGAACCAGGACTATTTATTATCCGTCCAGTTCTAGCCTCAATTCGCTCAATCGGCGCTACTCTGTTTAATTATCCTCCTCTAATTATTTTATCGGCAAAGACAATACCTGTCCCGGACTACCCTGATGACATGGATGATAAGCTGACAAACATCAGCCAGCAGACCCTCCATGATGTCCTTAGAACCCTCCGGACCCCACCTTCAGTCACAAGGAGGAGCACAAAACTAGCAGCCATCACAGAGGACCCATCCACCACCCCAATTGTATGACCTGCCAGCTCCAACACAGCTGAGGACTCTGATGACACTGGCACCAGCTTTGAGAGAACTGTAATTGGAGTACAGCAGGAGCTGGCCAAGGAGGTGCAGGTGGGAATGGAAAATATGGCAGCCAGCCTAGAGGGGGTGTGTTCGTGCATGATATCAACTGCAGAACAGGCAGCAGCCATGCGAGGGGAAACAACAATCTTGCAGGAACTAGAAAAAAAGTTGAAGGAAATCAGCACAGCTCTAAGAGAGTTAACACAACACCTACAACAACAATCCTGTCAACACGTGCACAAATGCAATATTGAACCCCTCAGGGCTGACCTGGCTGCCTACCACAGTGATGTGGCTGCTATTCTTAAGAACCAGCAGCTCCTCCTTGCTGCAGTACTGCCCTTAATAGCCCCACAGTTGCCAGCTACCAGGATGTCTGACTCCACGTCTTCAAACACTGAGGTGTGTGTTGCCCCTTCACAACCACCACCACCAAGGGCAGAGGAGACAACACACACATCAGAAGATGAAGACGTGGAACAGCTCACCTTCACCCGTAAGAGTACCCGGTAGCACTAGTCCCTGCCACATGGCCACCTATTGCCAAGGTCTTGTGCTTTGTAACATGCCAGTCTTGCAACAACTGTACTCAAGCACTGTTCTTCAGCCCACTGTTTATCTTGTCACCCTGCCCTGTGATTGTCTCTCACTAACTCATTGGCAAATCCTGTCCCTGTACACTGTCTGACATTTCACCCCACCATGTTGAATTACATGTCTTTTTGCACTTGTGTAGGATCACAATGGAAGGTGTCACACTAATGGACTCACAATCATGGACAATGTACATATAGCACTACAGCACTTTAAAATAAATAGCACTTACACAACAACTTTGTCTCTGTGTAATGTGACATATCAACCGTGGTGGCCATCAGTGATGTTTTACCTCAAGTCAATGATTATAGATTGTCAATGCAACTGACCTGAAAGAATGTTGGCTGATAACTATGCACAGTGGTCTGGATTGTACCATCATCTGCCCTTCCTGAGGGTTATTTCTGAGGAAAATAGAAACTATACACCATAATGCTGTGTTGGACAGAATAACGCTTCCTCAAGGGATGTCTAAGCCAAAAGCCTTCTCATTTTTCTTCAAGCCAAAACTTATGTATTTGACATTTAACCCACATTTTACCTAACACACACCATACTGCATGAATGGATGTGTGTGAGTTTACATACAAATATGTAACCGGGCTGAACATTGTAACAAATGATAGGTGTGAGTTATGTATACCAAACTACATGAGAGCATACTACCACTCACCTTATAAAGATTCGCTTGGACATCAGGCTTCAGGCAGACTTAACACAGTGTCCTCAATACCAATTCTGGTAGCAAAGTATGTGACATTGAAAACATACAACAAAAATTAACAACACTTTGGGATCCATAGTAACCGTGAGTGGTGGGTGCAATGGATGGCAGAATCTTAGCAAAGTAGCTTTGGTGTAGCTGCCAATGTAACAGCTCAGTTGGGATTTGGTTGCAGCATGGAACAGAAAAGCTAATACAAAAGAGACACTGTTCACTTATGCCAAGGCCCTGATCCCCAAGCATGTGACACATACTGTACAGGGTTACCTAAATATTTATTAAACAGTACAAACAGAAGCTAAAAGCAGGGGAAACACCTCACGTAACCGAACCTATCTTAACTACACATTATCCACAACTGGCCCTAACTAACCTAAGCTAAACTTACTTATCACATTTAACAAAACGATCTAAACATCAACCCCCCACCCCCCTTATAAGACGGGACACATTGAGTACAACATATACTAACCTAAATACATACTATCTTATACTAAACAAATATATATTTTTTTGTGTTTTATTATTATTTTTGTATTTTATTTTTAAACACCAAAACCCCAACATCATCCCCCACCCACCCACCCACACACAAAATAAAAAACAGATATTAAAAGTATCATACCCCCACCCCCAACCCACTACTACTAACTAAACTAACAGACTATAGTAACCTAACACTAAGCCCCCTAAACCCACTAATTAAAAGAACCAGGAAAGAGGATGGAGGGGAGGGAATCATGGCTAAGGGTATATTGTCTACAAGTTTGCCCTCCACAGGGTCTTTTTATGGCACGCACCCTCCGATTTACTTGTGCCACCTCCTGCTGCAGCCTGGTCATTTTCTGCAACAAACGGTCCAAGTTCCGTTGCATCTTTTGAAAAGCTGCCGGGCCAATGACTGCAGCAGGGGTGGTCTGAGTGCCAATTGAAGAAGTATGTCCCCTTGTAGGTGCCATGCCTGTAGGAGGAGGTGCAGGTGGTGCTGTGACAGGTCCTGCAGCAGTGGAGGTTGATGGTCCAGCAAAGGTGCCTGCTAAGGTTGATGCTACCTGGGTGGTAGTGGTGGTGGTGGCTGTGGTGGACACAGAAGGGACCCCTTGGGCAAATGCCCTCCACACTCTGGAGGCTCTTTCATGGCGATAACGCCTTGCCATGTTGTGGAACTCCGACTCCACATCCAGAATGTGGCGGTAACGCATCGCCCTGCGCTGAAACTCCCGAATCTGGATGGGATTCACATTGGCAGCTGTTAAAACAAATAGAAAACCAAACATTAGATAGTTCATTGTGTGATGTGGCTCCAGAAGTAAATCAGACAATACCAGAAACAGGCCATATCATCATACAGATCACTGATTGTCCCTGAGGAAGTACATGTCAATGCAGCCTACACATGTCCTATCAAACAGCACAGCAATACTCTAAAAGATGGGTGACATCTTGAATGACTTATCCATCATTGTTCAGCCATTTGTCAGGTAATAAAAATGCTGCAAGTCATCCACCACTGACAGGCCAACTAATGACTATGGGGGTCATTCTGACCTCGGCCGGCGGTGGTAGCCGCCGGCCTGGCTGGGACCGCCAGAAGACCGTCCCACGGTCAAAAGACCGCGGCGGGCCCACAACACCCCTCACCGCCATCCTGTTCCTGGCGGTCGAAACCGCCAGGAACAGGATGGCGGTGAGGGGGTCGGAATCCCCCATGGCGGCGCAGCAAGCTGCGCCGCCATGGGGGATTCCTCAGGGCAGCAGAAAACCGGCGGGACACCGCCGGTTTTCCGGTTCTGACCGCGGCCATACCGCCGTGGTCAGAATGCCCTCAGGAGCACCGCCAGCCTGTTGGCGGTGCTCCCGCCGACCCCGGCCCCCGTCGGAATGACCCCCTATGTTCTTAATGACAATCAATGGCCACAGGATCTGCGAGTTGTAAATGGAATTGCCAGGATAGAATGCAGTTGCTAATCACGAGTGGGTATCCTAGGTTTTGACAAGTCACTTACAGATTTACATGTCCGTGTACTAAACTTGGATCATCAGTCCTAGGTACACTTTTCACAACCTTACGCCTGTGCCTGAGGGGGTGGGGGGCAGGCAACAAATACTTTCAAACAACAAAGACACCCAGGAAGCTTTGAACAGCTGTGCATGGGTTTGGGCAACCCACCACAGGTAAGGAGGAAGTCCAACTAGGATACAGCCAAACCTTGGACAATCCCATCCACACTTATATTTGGAAATGCAGACAATTGTCAACATCATTTCCTACCAGTAACACATGACTTAGAACAAGCAGATATATGCAAGTACACATCTGACCATAAGCTGCATGCACACCTAGGCCATTGTACTCAAGTGCCTCATACACGTAGCACAACATGTGGAACTACATGCTGCTAGGAAGTCAAACATACAGTCAAACATGTTCATTAGTGAATAGGGAAGCTGAAGTCTGTGGGTAAGACTTTGGCATCCCTATTCTGTGAGAATCAGGGTCTGACTTGCTGACTAAATAACAAATATGGTCCTCTGCTACATTTTCTGATTTTAAGTTTTATCCACAAAAGTCATCCCTATTCACATGGCCGTGCCTACAGGACTGACCTACAATCCCAAATTATGACAATACGTTAAGGATTGGCCAACTCAAAGATGGTAAAAAAATGATACTCCACTCAAGGAACATATCCGATCATTGATTAGCGCATCACACCTTGCTATGTGTCTAAGACACAGGAGTCAATCACACAACAGCAGCCAACACAACACAGAACAGAAATATCAACACTTACTGTAGATGTCTGGGTCCCCAAACCAAGCCACCTCTCCGATAGTGTAGGGGGCATGTCCACCTGTAATGCATGGAAGGGAGAAATGTGCTCAATGTCTGTGAACTGTACAACACTTCCAAATACAAATACTATGTGTCAGATAAAATCAGAAAGTCAAGCCTCTCAGACATGATGATACTGCATCCGACATACCACTGCACACATGTACAGACCCGGGGACTCCAGTGAGTGGGGACATATCTGCACACATGCAGTGGCCCTAACTATCATTTGGTGGCAAACATGCTCCATCATTAGTTAGCAGACTAATTCATGGAGTGTATTCCTCTCATCATATGTATCCATGAGAAACATGCAAAGCCACTTTCCTGGAGGACTGCAATACCAGTCACCCAGCTATTGTGACTAAGACCAATTTAAAACACACAGGTACAATGAACAGAGGGCCAGGGACAGTTGTTAGCCCGCTTCACTTTATGTGCCACAGCTATGGTACGTTGCACCAACCATAGAGATATGAACCCATGTGCATAACTTTTGGCATCCATCCCTAATTTAATTGTGGCACTGCAAAGTCCAAATATCAGTCTAAGATGTTACCTGAGGTCAGCTATAACTTGGTACGTATGTGTCAGAATCCAGTTCAGACATGTATCAGAAAAAATTGAGGGACACAATATTTCTTGAAAATATCTGGATTTAAAACATGTGTTTCCTGGTACACTCACAGACCATGCATGAAACATATGTTAGAGCCACATTTGCATCATCTATTGACGTGAAGGCAGCACTAATTGACAGGCTCCTGTTGCGTCAACAAATGATGGTAATGTGTAGGAATTATTGTATATTTCACAGGCAACTGTATGTTTAACTTGCATTCCACATGTCCAAAAACATTGCCTACAGCATATGAACAAATCTGCTACTGTCACTACAGAGCATTTAAATGTGCACATTACTCTGATATGTACTCACCAACAGGGCCACCAATCACAATCACAATCACAATCCCCATGTGGTCCAGCAGGTCTTGCTCCCGCGCAACCAGGTCAGCCCAACGGTGTCTCAGCTGTGGTCGTTGCGCGGTGTGTTGTAGATTCGCTTTAGATGGTACAGGGCCTTTGCCCACCAGAGCCTCCTTGCCTCTGTGTGATACCCCTGTATAACACGCCCACCTGCTTCGATCATTAAGGGTAGGAAGTGGCACACCAGCCAAATAAAGCCACCCAGCTCCTCCTCTCCCATCCTGCCAAGACGAGGCCTACCCAACATGCTTGCACAAAAAAAGGGAATAAAGGGGTACAGAGGCGAACACAGGAAAAGTAGGAGATGGAAATGCAAAAAAATGAACAGAACACAGCCCAAATATCCCCAAACTAACACTACCCACAACAGACTCCCAACTGTTCAAAGACAAATTTAGACACCAGAAATGACCAAAAAACATTTACACAGGATACCACAGACACTTAGGAAACACAAAAAGACAATTTAAAGAGCACAGAGGAGACAAATTCACAAAATGCACAGAGGCAAGTCAAAACATAGCCACACAGTCAGCAAATATCACAGACTGCAAAGTGAAAGTACGCCCAATTGCACCTACTCTGTAAACAGGATATCCTATTACATCACTTCCTGTCTCAAATGCGGTGCGCTTTTAATCTTATGCGTTAAAATATTATAACGCTTACAGTCTGTGTGTCATTTTTTTTTTTTTTACGCACATGCTTAGAAATAACCCTGCATCCATATTTTGAAATATGTTTCATACTTAACCAATTTCAGGGGGTACAGTGTGGGAATTATCACTCAGGGCCAATGGATGTTTCATGGCAATGAGTGTCATTTTTCAACGCATATGCGTAATTTTTTGACACATGTGCGTCTTTTTTGACGCGTGTGCGTCAAAATTTCTGTCTTTTACTGGGTTTCAGTTATTTCTCATTTATAATAGTACGACAGGTGTGACAATAGAGAGATAGGCTGATTGTACCAACATTGTGCATTCCGTTGTATGGGCACATGTGACAGATCATTCTACTGCAGACCATGATCCTCTACTTGTTGTAACGGATTTGCACTCTTTACTGACGCAATAGATGTCTAAACGTGTGGAATAACATTAGGTATTACCCAGTTTGGGCATGTTTTGCGTCAAGAGAGAATAGCAAGGCTACGCAACTCAATACAGTAACTCAATGCCTATGTGTCAATGTGTGTGATTTGGCTCTACTATTGTAGTTGTCCCACTGTGTGAACATCACAAGACGCATTTCCCCAAATCTGCTTGTATACATGTGGAGTCAATGTGTCCAACCATCAGATGCTATTCAGTGGGGAAATGAGAGGGAAATGTGTTTGTCATACATGTAGCAAGAAATGCTGTGTGCACTTCCTAGGTTTTTTGGAACATAAACACGACCAATGACAAAGCATGCACAAGATAGATAGCAGACAGTTGATCATGGCAATGTTCCAAAAATAAGCCATCACATGCCCTGGAATGTTGGATACTACTTCCTAGGCAATTGTTTGTTTACTACTCATGAGTCAGGCATGGTATAATGTTATGTGGGTACGGTGTTTGTGACACCGAGTCCCAAATACAATCCACAAATGTCATGTCACACCACAGTTAGAGTCATATAAATGAGCCATGTCTCTCCCGTGGCAGTGGAGGACCAGCATGGGCAAGTCTAGTCATGAGCCTGTGGAGCCATTTCCTGCATCTACAAAGTATCCTTCACAGCCGAACTGAAGGAAAGCCAATGAGGAATTGAGCACACACATCGGATAGTCCAGCTATGGCACTGCAGATGTGTTATGAGACTGACAACAGGGCAAACTTGGTGTGCTTACAAAGTTAATGGATCAGGAATTTTAAACCAGCAGGTTTCCTCACAACATTTGTACACAGGTTGGCCTCTAAATTTCCCACTGAATCCAGGAACATCAATGCCTCTTTGTTGATTAATCTCACAGTTATTCACCACGCAAGCCCCATCAATATGTTGGGGGCAATGTGAATCAGCGTCTAGACTGTTAGGGTCCTAAGATGTGTTGACATTTCCTGCACATTATCTGACGTTGTTTGTTGTGCTGGCGACACCATACCCAATTCATGCATACAGCCATGGTACACTGTCACTATTTGTCACTCATGCATACATGAAATCAAGACAATGGATGGGCCATAATTAGGCTATTTGGAGACAAGTTCCACCCCATGGTAGGCTAAGTAAACTGATTATGCTATCCATTGATTTTGAGTATTCATTGTAGACCCACCTGACACAATACCCCAGGAGGAAAGTGAGGGCTGGGAAAGCAACTATGATACAAATGTAGCCACAGGGAACCTTTATGGTAACGCAAAGACAGGAACCAGTCAGGCTAACAGGATGCAGGGTCAATCAGGAACAAAAATGAACAAGGCAAATACACAGTGAGCAGACTGAGGCTGGTCAAAGCTGGACAACACTGTGGAAAATGAAAACTGTGTTTGTCCTGTGTGTTGGAACATAACACAATAACCCAAGGCCTGTGTTACACAAGTGATTTATACAGCAATGCATAACAGTGTTATACATAAAATGGCAGCTTCTATGCTGTTCCAGGCAGCTGCAAGGGCAGTGCATCTTCAAATGGCTGGTCTGCTTGGAGGTGCTCACAGGTGTGTGCAGCTTCAGTCTCTCACAAGTCCGGTAGGTGAGAATCAAGTTCAAAGGGCCAAGAGTACTTTTCACATGGGAAGAAATGTACAGGTAATTACAGGTCCTACGGACTACAAGGCAGTGCATTATTCAACCGGACGTCCATGCAGACAGAAGTACAATGACTATGGCATACCATACTAAAGAGGGAAGCACACTGGATTCAGAATGTGAGTCTAGGTGTGTGTAGAGGAGGGATTATCTGGGCACACACATTCCCTTTCCAGGGACCTCTGAAGAAGGGTGGGGTGAGACAGGGAACATGGGTGTGGCAGGACTTAAGACCTGGCTGGCATGTGAAGGGGATGTCTTGTGAGCAATGCTAGTCATACCTGGGACACTTGTGCTATCCATTTGCTGCTTATATGGAATTCTTGTCACACATAGTCTGTGCAAAAATAGCTGATGTAACACTTACTGATGTCAAGGGTCTGGTCATACCTTCTTGTCACCAATGCAATAGCACATCCACTGCCTCATTTATGAGTCATTTTTTACCCTTATTGACTGATGGTGTCTTAGTTGTGTGCCATATGCTGCAATGAACCATGTTGCCAACAAGTATGTGTGAAATAGCTGTGATCCTCTGCTATTGCCCTTCAAATGTGAAATGTACAGGATATATGTCATTTACAGTGTGTGTGAATTTGGCTGGACATTCATACGCATCAAAATTTATGTGGATTTTTCTGCATCCTAATCTGTATTTCTGCAATGCTCCATGAGGCTACGCTCTGATTCTGATAGTTAGGGATAATGTTATGCAAAAATGATTATCCAGACCATGATATAGTGATTAGAATAGGTGTTTATTGACATATGGTAATACAGTGGTGATGGATGAGTAGAGTTAAAAGAAATTTTAGACAATATATTGTCTCCGACGCAATCCTGTAGCTGTGTTTGGATGGTCACCCTCATGTTGATGGTCAGCATCCTCCTCTTCCTCCTCTTCAGGCATTTGTGGGTCGGGTTCATATAGGGGAATGTTCCTTCTTACACATATGTTGTGCAGGATGGCACAGGTCAAAATTATTTTGCACACCATTTCAGGTGAGTATAGAAGGCTGCCTCCAGTGATTTTGAGGCACCTGAATCTTGACTTCAGGATGCCAAAGGTCCTCTCGACTATGGTGCGTGTCCTCCAATGTGCCTCATTATAGGCACGCTCTGTTGCAATGCTTGGATTTGCAAATGGGGTCATGATTCATGGCTGGATCCCATATCGCTGATCAGCTGAAAGAGAAAATGAGTGAGAACATGTTGATGTAGCTTGCACCATGATTATCACTTAACATGGCAGTTGTTCTCTTGTGTTGTCTGTGGCTCATCTGTGTTTGTGTTATTGTGTGGAATCCTAGGCTTCTAGGATGTACCATGAGCATTGGGTTGTTTCCTTATCTGAGCGGGTGTTTGGCTGATTGACCGGATGTCAGCAGTTTTTTTGTAGAGATGCAGTACATTGTGTACTCCCTTGCATTATGTACTGTGAAAGAGGTTTCCATGTGTCTTAACTGTGGGTGACATGATACTTCCATACACAAAATCAATTCCACAGTGGTGCTAACACGGTTGCATCTATATACCCTGGACATCCCATCCAATTTCACATATGCAATAGAATTATTTAAACATCAGTGAGACCCTTAGCTTTGGCAAGGTGACAATGTACAACACATCTCCGTACTTTGTCAGCACTGACGTGTTGACATTTGACTAGGCACATATGTTGGAAAATGGGTTACTGGTAAGGGCAGGTAAGTACCTACACTTGGCAATAAGCCACTAACCTCCACTTAGGTCCAGTTAGGTCTCAGTAAATTAAACCCAGCTCAACCCTTGGTAGCTTGGCAACGAGCGTCAAGGCTTAACTCAGGGAGACAGAGTGTAAAGCATTCAAATATCACAAAACAGTAATTAAATAAAACACAGGAAACAGTTTAAAAATCCACAACCAATTTATAAACATAGATTATATTTTTATCTTGTAAATGACACAGAAACGAGTAACATCGGATAAGGGGAACCGGAGATATGAATTTTTAAAGAATTATTGTTTTTTTAGCGCCTGGAAACAAAAAGCGCCAACCGGGTCATCTGGTTGCACCTCGACCGGGGCAAAGTCAAACTTTAAGGCCGACCGCGATAGAGCCCTCCTCGGCTACAGGCCGCGGGAGGGCTCGGTCAAAAGTTTACATTCGCACTTAGTCGTTTTTCCGAAGATTTTCTTCAGTGGGACGAACCTGGCAGTCCAATCCGACCTCCTGAAACTCTTCTCCTGATACACGTCGCGGGAATCCTCGTTGCAGATTTTTACCTTCGGACTTAGTCATTTTTTTCTAGGTGAAAATCCTTCGACCGGGGTAAACCTAGATCTTGATCCGACGTCCTTGGAGCCCTCCTCGGATACGCTGACTGGAAGGTCCCGGTCAACTTTTCACTTTCGGACTTAGGGGGTTATTACAACTTTGGAGGAGGTGTTAATCCGTCCCAAATGTGACGGATATACCACCAGCCATATTACGAGTTCCATAGGGTATAATGGACTCGTAATACGGCTGGTGGTGTATCCGTCACTTTACCGTCACTTTTTGGACGGATTAACACCTCCTCCAAAGTTGTAATAACCCCCTTAGTCTCTTTTTTGTACATTTTCTTTACCGGGACGAACCTGCAAATCAGGCCGGGCCGCGATTGAGGCACGCCGGCTAGAGTTGCTGCGGCGGGTTGGTCCCTCTATGGAGCTTTTTTTCAAAAGTTCTCCAAACTTCTCCAAACTTCTGGGGCTTCTCCCAGGTGTTCTTTTAAGGTTCTTTTGGAGTCCACAGCTCACCCCAAGGGTCCAGAAGCTCTGAGATGATCCTTGGGTGTGTGGACTACAACTCCCAGAATGCACCTGGCACAAACTCCTTTTTGGCCACTGGACAGTGGTCAGCTGGTTGATTTCTTCAGGAGTTGGTACAGGGGACTCTGGTTAGCAATTTTTCACCTGTAGCAAACAAGGAGTCCCTCCTTGAACCAGTAGAAGCCCGGCAAAGTCCTTCTCGTGGTGAAGCCCAAGTGTGTAGCTGGTGCAGTCCTTCTGAGTGCAGGTTCCAGGCGCAGGCCAGGGGTCCAGCAGGTCAGTCCTTCTTCTTCTGTAGTTCTTCCTGGTAGGGATGTGGTAGGGAACTGAGGTGTGGGTGCAGGTCTGCCAGTTTTATCCTTGAACCTGGGTGAAAAACAGGGGGGTCCTGATTCTCCAATCAGGTGCAGGGTCCTTCCCCCTGTGATGACCACTTCCTGGGAAGTGTGGCAAAAATCAATCCCAGGAGGCAACATTCTTCAAAAATCCATCATGGCTGAGCCCACCCACTGGTGTGGCTAAAAATCATAAACACACCCCTCTCCTGCCCTCTCCTAATCTAATCAAGGGGACACCTATTTGTCTGGGGTTGCAGGATGTGGGGTGTTGCTGGGTTGCTCCAAATGTCCTTCTCTGCCTTTGAAGACCAGTTTGGCAGCCCTCCCCCTTCCTGCCTCACCATCTGCTGAGGGGAAATTCCCTCCTACAGGCACATCTCTTTGTGTGAAGCCAGGCCACTTCACACCTCATCAAGGCAGCCTGGCCAGGCTGCCAGAGGCTGACCAGTCAGAGCACAGCAGCAAAAACAATGCAGGGCTGAAATTGGCAACTTTTCATGTAAAGATTAAAACTCTTTACCTGAACAATTTATATTAAATCCAACAACTGGAAGCTGTGGGATTTATTATAACAATTAATTTGATACCAAACACTTGGGGGGTCATTACAACATTGGCAGTAAAAGCCGCTTACCGCCGTGCAGAAGACCGCCAAGACACCGCCGCGGCCGCGGAAATCCGCCACAGCTATTATGACCCACATCTCGGAATCCGCCGAAATTCAGACAACCACACAAGTCCGCCACACCAAAGGTCAGTGATAAACTGGCGAAAACAAAACCTCCACCGTCACGGCAACAGAAACACGCCCATGCTATCACGACCCACGAATCCACGCGGCGTTCTTTCAACCCCGGTATTCCATTGGCGGTACACACCGCTGCGCTCAAAATACACACACATCTCCAAAACACTGCAACATTGGACAATTCAAAATACACACACCTGATACACATACAAACACCACTCCCACACACCCAACACAATATAAAACACACACCCACATCACCCACAAACCCCTACGACCAAAAATTATTGACGAAGGCCAGAGAGACTGCACAGCATAGACAACCCCACCACACAGAGGCACACAACACCATCACCCACACAACATCCACGCACAAAACACCACACACCACTACACATCACCACACTCATCACCACATACACCAGCCCACACATCACCTACACCACCCCATGGCATGGCAAAGACACCCCAGGTTCTCCATGAGGAAAGCTCAGGGTCATGGTGGAGGAAATTGTACGGGTAGAGCCACAGCTATTTGGACCACAGGTGCAGCACACCTCCATTGCTAGGAAGATGGAGCTATGGCGAAGAATAGTCAACAGGGTCAACGCAGTGGGACAGCACCCAAGAAATCGGGAGGACATCAGGAAAAGGTGGACCGACCTACGGGTGAAGGTGCGTTCCGTGGTCTCAAGACACAACATCGCGGTACAGCGGACTGGCGGCGGACCCCCACCTCCTCCCCCACAACTAACAACATGGGAGGAGCAGGTCTTGACCATTATGCATCCTGAGGGCCTCCCAGGAGTCGGTGGAGGAATGGACTCTGGTAAGTCAAATCTTAACTATCATATCCCCCACCCTACCTGCATGCTATCACAGACCCCCACCCTCACCCCCTCCCCTATCACTCCAACTCCTCACTAATGTATTAATAACACACACCACAAATCCCAACACCAAGCCCTGCATGACACAACAAAGCATGGACACATATCACTAAAGCATGCCCACTGCACATACCCATAACACCCCTCCAACCATCATCACACAAGCCCCCACACAGGAATGCTAGCACTGGGGTACACGCTCACCCACCTATTGCACACCATGACACACACAGATGCAATAATCATGCTTTTACACCCCTGCAGGACCACTACCCAACGTCACCAGACAGGAGGGTCCAGACATCTCTGCCCCACCCACAGAAGAGGCCCACAGTAATGACAGCAGCTCTGGCCAACTGGATCCAGATGACCAGCCCGGACCATCGTGGGCCTCAGGACAGTCGGTTCCCCTCGCACAGGCACAGCCCAACACCGACCTTCCACCCTCTGGAAACACCAGCACAGCACCCACCCAGCGGGCCCATACCTCCGTACCCAGGACATGTCAATCAGCTGTGTGTCCACCACTACAGGGAACCCAGGATAACCCACCACCCCAACAACAACAGGGACCTGGGGGCAGTGGTAGTGGGCACACGGTCCAGGGGACGGAGGCACAGGAACACAGGGGAACTGGGAGGGCTGCTGTGCGACAGGGGGCGGACAGGCCAAGGGAACCCACTCTCCACAAGGCCCTCTCCTCCATGATGGGAGCATACCACCACTCCCAGGAGACGATGGCTACGGTCCTGGCCAAGTTTCAGGAGACCCAGCGCATGCAGGAGGAACAGTATTTAATGTTCAGGGAAGAACTCAGAACCATCAGCTCCGCCCTGGGCACCAACGTAGGGGTGCTGAAGGACATACAGAACACCATGAGGGACACCCTGACACTCCAAGGGGCTGCTGACACTAGCATGGACGATGAACTGCCCACCACCTCCGCCGGCGCTAGTGGACAAGACGCCCCGCCACAGGACCATCACACCAGCACCCCACCCCCTGCAGACAGAGAACCACGCGCAAGCGGTCCCTGAGATCCAGGAACAGGACAGAGCACGATGGCAAGACCCCCGCCAAGAAATAAGACCACCCTGATTGTCATCCCACTGTCTCACTTTGTAACCCTGTCCATATTGGAACTGCCCCAGTTCCACTTCCTATGCCCATATGGGCAGTGCACCTGTGAGACTAATAGACTGGACTCTGCCATGGACATTCCTCCACCATCACCCCTCACCATTTTACCACCCCTCAAATATTTAGCACTTCAATAAACACCCTTGAAACACAAAACAATCTGGAGTCAGTCTGTGATTTTGAAAATGTGTATTAGCTATGACAGTGACAAAATCCATTCTCAAAGGTAATGTCAACATACCTATGTCACACATCACAAGTCCATGAAGAATGCAAGCAGATGAAACACATTGGTAACCACACCTGTGAAACCGTAATGCAAATGTACAACTCAGTTACCAAATATTGCTTGAAATTGACAAACAGGATAGAGGTAGAAGGTAGAAGTGTGAAAGTACTTGTAGTACCTGTGTACTACTTGTTGACCCAAGGGTAGGTCGCTCCCCCTGCCGTTGCAGCTCCTCCAGGTTCCTGAGTTCCTGAGACCCACCCCACAGTAAGTACCCCCCACCTCCCAGCCCCTCGTTCTGCCCCGCGCTACTCACCCTCTCTCCTCCTTCTTTTCCTCTTTCCTTCTTCTCTGTTCTTCCTCCTCGCTCCTCGTCTGTATTCTTCTTCTGTACTCCTCTTCTCCCCGTCTTCTCTCCTCTTCTCTTCTTCCTCATCTTCTGCTGTGGTATTCTGCACTCTGTTTCTTCGTTTTTTGTATCTCCCTCCGTGTTCTTCTGTGTTCTTCTGTGTTCCTCTGTCTTCTTCTGTCTTCCTCTGTGTTTTTCTGTCTTCCTCGGTGTTCTTCTGTCTCCCTCTGTGTTCTTCTGTATTCTTCCCTGTTCTTCTGTCTTCCTCTGTGTTCTTCTGTCTTCCTCTGTGTTCTTCTGTATTCTTCTCTGTTCTTCTGTACTCCTCTCTGTTCTTCTGTGTTCTTCTGTGTTCTTCTGTGTGTCTTCTGCTCTTCCGGTCTTCTGCTCTTCCGGTCTTCAGTCCTTCCGGTCTTCTGCTCTTCTGTTCTTCTTTTCTTCTGTTCTTCTTGTCTTCTTGTCTTCTGCCTTCGGCTCTTCTGCCTCCTCCGTCCTCTTCTCCCCGCGCCTGCCCTCCTGCTCCTGCCTCATCCCCCTCCCCCACTCGCATCCCCCCCTCTATCTCCCCTATCTAACCCGTTCACTTTCTACCCCCCTCACTCCTCCTATCTACCTATCTCTCCATCTCTCTATCCCACTATCCAACTCCCTCACTCTCCACCTCCTCCTATCTTCCTATCTCTCTATCTTTTTCTCTATCTATCGATTTCTCTATCTACCTTTTCTCTCTACCTATTTTTCTATCTCTCCCCCCTCCCGCCACCCCCTCTATTACCTATCTTCCTATCCCCTCACTCTACCTCTCACCCTCACCCACCTCTACAACCCCCCTCCCCTATCTTCACAACCCTACACCTATCTTTCTCCCTAATCTCCTAAACCTCCTAACACTCTCCCCCCTCCACCCTTAAATCCCCCTCCCCCAGCTCTTCTCACTCTTCCTTTCCCCCCCCCTCGTGCTTTCCCGCCGCGACCTCCTGCACGCCCCCGCCCCCAGCTCCCATTCGCCCCCAGCTGACCCCTCCCCCCCCTCCTACCTCATATGGCGGCCGCTGCGCGACAGTGGTAGCGACCCTTGACCCAAGGGTAGGTCGCTGCCGCTGCAGCTCCTCCAGGTTCCTGAGTTCCTGAGACCCACCCCACAGTAAGTACCCCCCACCTCCCAGCCCCTCGTTCTGCCCCGCGCTACTCACCCTCTCTCCTGCTCCTGCTTCTTTTCCTCTTTCCTTCTTCTCTGTTCTTCCTCCTCGCTCCTCGTCTGTATTCTTCTTCTGTACTCCTCCTCTCCCCGTCTTCTCTCCTCTTCTCTTCTTCCTCATCTTCTGCTGTGGTATTCTGCACTCTGTTTCTTCGTTTTTTGTATCTCCCTCCGTGTTCTTCTGTGTTCTTCTGTGTTCTTCTGTGTTCCTCTGTCTTCTTCTGTCTTCCTCTGTCTTCTTCTGTCTTCCTCTGTGTTTTTCTGTCTTCCTCGGTGTTCTTCTGTCTCCCTCTGTGTTCTTCTGTATTCTTCTCTGTTCTTCTGTCTTCCTCTGTCTTCTTCTGTCTTCCTCTGTGTTCTTCTGTATTCTTCTCTGTTCTTCTGTACTCCTCTCTGTTCTTCTGTGTTCTTCTGTGTTCTTCTGTGTGTCTTCTGCTCTTCCGGTCTTCTGCTCTTCCGGTCTTCAGTCCTTCCGGTCTTCTGCTCTTCTGTTCTTCTTTTCTTCTGTTCTTCTTTTCTTCTTGTCTTCTTGTCTTCTGCCTTCGGCTCTTCTGCCTCCTCCGTCCTCTTCTCCCCGCGCCTGCCCTCCTGCTCCTGCCTCATCCCCCTCCCCCACTCGCATCCCCCCCTCTATCTCCCCTATCTAACCCGTTCACTTTCTACCTCCCTCACTCCTCCTATCTACCTATCTCTCCATCTCTCTATCCCACTATCCAACTCCCTCACTCTCCACCTCCTCCTATCTTCCTATCTCTCTATCTTTTTCCCTATCTATCGATTTCTCTATCTACCTTTTCTCTCTACCTATTTCTCTATCTCTCCCCCCCTCCCGCCACCCCCTCTATTACCTATCTTCCTATCCCCTCACTCTACCTCTCACCCTCACCCACCTCTACAACCCCCCCTCCCCTATCTTCACAACCCTACACCTATCTTTCTCCCTAATCTCCTAAACCTCCTAACACTCTCCCCCCTCCACCCTTAAACCCCGCTCCCCCAGCTCTTCTCACTCTACCTGTCCCCCCCTCCCTCGCGCTTTCCCGCCGCGACCTCCTGCACGCCCCCAGCTCCCATTCGCCCCCAGCTGACCCCTCCCCCCCTCCTACCTCATATGGCGGCCGCTGCGCGACAGTGGTAGCGACCCTTGACCCAAGGGTAGGTCGCTCCCCCTGCCGCTGCAGCTCCTCCAGGTTCCTGAGTTCCTGAGACCCACCCCACAGTAAGTACCCCCCACCTCCCAGCCCCTTGTTCTGCCCCGCGCTACTCACCCTCTCTCCTGCTCCTGCTTCTTTTCCTCTTTCCTTCTTCTCTGTTCTTCCTCCTCGCTCCTCGTCTGTATTCTTCTTCTGTACTCCTCTTCTCCCCGTCTTCTCTCCTCTTCTCTTCTTCCTCATCTTCTGCTGTGGTATTCTGCACTCTGTTTCTTCGTTTTTTGTATCTCCCTCCGTGTTCTTCTGTGTTCTTCTGTGTTCTTCTGTGTTCCTCTGTCTTCTTCTGTCTTCCTCTGTCTTCTTCTGTCTTCCTCTGTGTTTTTCTGTCTTCCTCGGTGTTCTTCTGTCTCCCTCTGTGTTCTTCTGTATTCTTCTCTGTTCTTCTGTCTTCCTCTGTCTTCTTCTGTCTTCCTCTGTGTTCTTCTGTATTCTTCTCTGTTCTTCTGTACTCCTCTCTGTTCTTCTGTGTTCTTCTGTGTTCTTCTGTGTGTCTTCTGCTCCTCCGGTCTTCTGCTCTTCCGGTCTTCAGTCCTTCCGGTCTTCTGCTCTTCTGTTCTTCTTTTCTTCTGTTCTTCTTGTCTTCTTGTCTTCTTGTCTTCTGCCTTCGGCTCTTCTGCCTCCTCCGTCCTCTTCTCCCCGCGCCTGCCCTCCTGCTCCTGCCTCATCCCCCTCCCCCACTCGCATCCCCCCCTCTATCTCCCCTATCTAACCCGTTCACTTTCTACCTCCCTCACTCCTCCTATCTACCTATCTCTCCATCTCTCTATCCCACTATCCAACTCCCTCACTCTCCACCTCCTCCTATCTTCCTATCTCTCTATCTTTTTCCCTATCTATCGATTTCTCTATCTACCTTTTCTCTCTACCTATTTCTCTATCTCTCCCCCCTCCCGCCACCCCCTCTATTACCTATCTTCCTATCCCCTCACTCTACCTCTCACCCTCACCCACCTCTACAACCCCCCCTCCCCTATCTTCACAACCCTACACCTATCTTTCTCCCTAATCTCCTAAACCTCCTAACACTCTCCCCCCTCTACCCTTAAACCCCCCTCCCCCAGCTCTTCTCACTCTACCTGTCCCCCCCTCCCTCGCGCTTTCCCGCCGCGACCTCCTGCACGCCCCCGCCCCTCAGCTCCCATTCGCCCCCAGCTGACCCCTCCCCCCCTCCTACCTCATATGGCGGCCGCTGCGCGACCGCGCAGCGGGTGCGCCGCTGGTGCGCCGGAGGCGCGCCAGAGGCAAGCCTGTCTGCGCCCGTCCGCGCCTGGCCCGCCCCCAGCGCCATGACCCCTGGTCCCCAGCGCTCCCAAGCCCCGATGATCCACTATGACCCCACCACCCTCCATGCCCTCAACCCAGGACGCTCCAACACCTGCTTCCAAGCTCACCCCAAACGCACCCATGGACCCTTCGCCTGCAACTCCTGCAAACGCATCTTCCACCACGCAACAACTACGACCACAAGCCCACGCGCCATCAACCACCTCAAGTGCATCCTAGTCAACGCTCGCTCCGTTCACAAACACGCCGTTGAACTCTGGGACCTCCTAGACTCCACAGCACCGGACGTCGCCTTCATCACGGAGACCTGGATGAACGCCTCCTCTGCTCCAGACATCGCCACCCGCCATCCCCGAAGGCTACAAGATCTCCAGGAAAGACCGCACCAACCAAGTAGGAGGAGGTATCGCCATCGTCTTCAAAGACTCCATCAGCGTCACCACCTCCACTGAAGACTCCCCTCTTGCCGCTGAACACCTGCATTTTCAGATTCGCACCGACCCGAGGACCACCCTCAGAGGATCCCTCGTCTACCGTCCTCCCGGACCTCGCGCCCCTTTCAGCGACACCATCGCCGACTTCATCTCCCCGCACGCCCTCGCCTCACCGGACTACATCCTCCTAGGCGACCTCAACTTCCATCTGGAACAAAACAACGACCCCAACACCACCACCCTGCTCGACAACCTCGCCAACCTCGGCCTCAAACAACTGGTGAACACTGCCACCCACATCGCCGGACACACACTCGACCCTATCTTCTCCGCCAGCAAACACGTCTTCTTCAGCCACGCCTCCGCCCTTCATTGGACCGACCACAGCTGCGTCCACTTCACATTCCGACGCGAGACCCGCCACCTCCGCACTCAACCCATCCCTCGCCGACAGTGGAACAAGATCCCTGAAGAGCAACTCTTCGCCGCACTCGCCGCCAACCAACCCACCCTCACCACCGACCCCAGCGTCGCAGCCCTCAACCTCACAAACTGGATCTCCAACTGCGCAGACAACCTTGCTCCCCTCAAAAGCTCGCAGCGACAGAACAACACCAAGAAACCCCTCTGGTTCTCTGACACCCTCGAAGAATCAAAGAAAACTTGTCGCGCACTTGAGAAAGCCTGGCGCAAGGACCGCACCGCTGACAACATGACCGCCCTCAAGAACGCTACCCGCAAACACCACCACCTGATCCGCACTGCCAAAAGGAATTTTTTCACCGACAGACTGGACAAAAACAGCCACAACAGCAGAGAACTCTTCAGCATCGTCAAGGAGTTCTCCAACCCCAGCGCCAACGCCAACGCCGTCACGCCCTCACAGGATCTATGCGAATCCCTCGCCACTTTCTTCCATCGCAAGATCAGCGACCTCCACGACAGCTTCGGACACCAGACCCAACCTAACACCACCGAACCCACATCCCCGACCATCACCCTCAACAACTGGACCCACATCAGCACGGAAGAAACCAAATCCATCATGAACTCTATCCACTCCGGCGCCCCTTCGGACCCCTGCCCGCACTTCATCTTTAACAAAGCCGACAACATCATCGCCCCGCACCTCCAGACCGTCATCAACTCTTCTTTTTCTTCTGCTACCTTCCCCGAATGCTGGAAACACGCCGAAGTCAACGCCCTACTAAAGAAACCTACGGCTGACCCGAGCAACCTGAAAAACTTCTGCCCCATCTCCCTTCTGCCTTTCCCAGCCAAAGTAATAGAGTAGACCGTCAACAAACAGCTGACCACCTTCCTGGAAGACAACAACCTGCTCGACCCCTCACAGACCGGATTCCGAACCAACCACAGCACTGAAACCGCCCTCATCTCAGTCACAGACGACATCAGAACCCTGATGGACAACGGTGAAACAGTCGCCCTCATTCTTCTCGACCTCTCGGCTGCCTTTGACACTGTCTGTCACCGCACCCTAATCACCCGCCTCCGCTCCACCGGGATCCAAGACCAGGCCCTGGACTGGATCGCCTCCTTCCTCGTAAACCGCTCCCAAAGAGTCTACCTCCCTCCGTTTCGCTCAGAACCCACTGAGATCATCTGCGGCGTACCTCAAGGCTCATCACTCAGCCCGACACTCTTCAATGTCTACATGAGCCCCCTCGCTAACATCGTACGCAAGCACGACATCATCATCACCTCCTACGCCGACGACACCCAACTTATACTCTCCCTCACCAAGGACCCCGCCAGCGCCAAGACCAACCTACAAGAGGGTATGAAGGACGTCGCAGATTGGATGAGGCTCAGCCGCCTAAAGCTGAACTCTGAAAAAACTGAAGTCCTCATCCTCGGCAACACCCCGTCCGCCTGGGACGACTCCTGGTGGCCCACGGCCCTCGGCACCGCACCGACCCCCGCAGACCACGCCCGCAACCTCGGCTTCATCTTGGACCCCCTTCTCACCATGACCAAGCAAGTCAACGCCGTGTCCTCCGCCTGCTTCCTCACCCTCCGCATGCTCCGCAAGATCTTCCGCTGGATCCCCGCCGACACCAGAAAAACCGTAACCCACACCCTCGTCACGAGCCGCCTGGACTACGGCAACACCCTCTACGCTGGGACCACCGCCAAACTCCAAAATCGCCTGCAACGCATTCAAAACGCCTCAGCCCGCCTCATCCTCGACGTACCCCGCAACAGCCACATCTCCGCACACCTGAGACACCTGCATTGGCTCCCAGTCAGCAAAAGGATCACCTTCCGACTTCTCACCCACGCACACAAAGCCCTCCACGACAAGGGACCGGAATACCTCAACAGACGCCTCAACTTCTACGTCCCCACCCGCCCCCTCCGCTCCTCTGGCCTCGCACTCGCCGCCGTCCCTCGCATCCGACGCTCCACGGCGGGTGGGAGATCTTTCTCCTTCCTGGCGGCCAAGACCTGGAACTCCCTCCCCACCAGCCTCAGGACCACCCAGGACCACTCCGCTTTCCGGAGACTCCTAAAGACCTGGCTGTTCGAGCAGCGATAACCACCCCCTTTGTCCCTAGCGCCTTGAGACCCTCACGGGTGAGTAGCGCGCTTTATAAATGCTAATGATTTGATTTGATTTGATTTGTGTCACTGGAAATATTGCTGGATGACTGAGTCCCTGTTGTCAATGTCTTCTTCCTCTGCTTCCTCCTCATCATTGTCCACAGTCTCCACACCTGCCACAACACCGTCATCTGGGCCATCCTCCTGCAGAAAAGGCACCTGGCGTCGCAAAGCAAGATTGTGAAGCATACAGCAGGCGATGATGATCTTGCACACCTTCCTTGGTGAGTAGAATAGGGAACCACCTGTCATATGGAGGCACCTGAACCTGGCCTTCAGGAGGCCGAAGGTGCGTTCGATCACCCTCCTAGTCCACCCATGTGCCTCATTGTAGCGTTCCTCTGCCCTGGTCCTGGGATTCCTCACTGGGGTCATTAGCCATGACAGGTTGGGGTAACCAGAATCCCCTAATAGCCACACCGGTGCCTCTGGAGTTGACCCATCACATAAGGGATGCTGCTATTCCGCAGGATGTAGGTGTCATGCACTGAGCCAGGGAACATAGCATTTACCTGGGAGATGTACTGGTCTGCCAAACATACCATCTGTACATTCATGGAATGATAACTCATCCGGTTCCCGTACACCTGTTCACTCCTGTGGGGGGGGGGCAAAGCCACATGGCTCCCATCAATGACACCTATGATGTTAGGGATATGTCCAAGGGCATAGAAGTCACCTTTAACAGTAGCCAAATCCTTCACCTGAGGGAAAACGATGTAGCTCCTCATGTGTTTCAGCAGGGCAGACAACACTCTGGACAACACGTTGGAAAACATAGGCTGGGACATCCCTGATGCCATGGCCACTGTTGTTTGAAAAGACCCACTTGCTAGGAAATGGAGCACTGATATCACCTGCACTTGAGGGGGGATCCCTGTGGGATGGCGGATAGCTGACGTCAGGTCAGGCTTCAACTGGGTACACAGTTCCTGGATTGTGGCACGGTCAAACCTGTGGGTGATGATTAAATGTCGCTCCTCCATTGTCAACAGGTCCACCAGCGGTCGGTACACCGGAGGATTCCGCCATCTCCTCACATGTCCCAGCTGACGGTGCCTAGGAAGGACAACAGCGACCACAGAGTCAAGCAACTCAGAGGTATGTACCCACAGCTACACAGAACACGAAACATAATCCAAAAAGGTGTCTGTATGTGTGTTGAGTCCAGGCCTAGGTATGTGTGACGCAGTTGAAAATGAAGCTATGTGGGCCCCTGAAATGGCGGCTGCCTGACCTTTAAACTGGGACTATGGGATGTGAGGTAACTGCGCTAGCGTTGTACACCGTCGCGGTAGGCGATCGAAGACCGCTGCGCAATGCTGCATTGGTTATCATTGGACCCTATGGGTCCCAGGAGCCAATGACGAAGTGCACCGGCGGTGATGATACGCACCGCCGCGGACGTCACCACCGCGGACGTCACCGCCATTTTCTATCTGTTGAATCACTCGATACCTGATCTTCGACAGGAGAGGACCTATACTGCAAGTGCTGCTGTGACCTCGGTCTGGAAGAGACAATGCATTGTGCGTCTGGGGAAAGGGCCCCAGCCTTCACTGCACAGGAGTTGGAGAAGCTCGTGGACGGGGTCCTCCTCCAGTACACGCTACTCTACCGTCCTTCAGACCAACAGGTGAGTACACAGGGAGCAAGTTGTATGGGCTATGCCTGGGTGGAGAGGGCTGGTTGTAAGAAGGAAGGGGGCAGAGTTCTGCGAGCATGAAGGACTGTGAATGCATGTGCCACATGGCAAGGGTAGGGATGTGGGCCACTCACTTTGACGGTGCAGTTGCTAATGACTTCTCTTCTCCCCCTGTACATGTCATGTAGGTCAGCGCCCACCAGAAGAAGGATATTTGGCGTGCCATTGCCAACGACGTCCGGACCCTGAGGGTCCACCAGAGACAGAGCACCCACTGACGTAAAAGATGGGAGGACATTCGCCGCTGGAGCAAGAAGATGGCGGAGCCTCAGCTGGGGATGGCCTCCCAAAGTGGGAGGGGTGCCCGTCGCACCATGACCCCCCTGATCTTCCGGATCCTGGCGGTGGCCTACCCTGAGTTGGATGGGCGCTTGAGGGCATCACAGCAGACACAAGGGGGTGAGTACAACATCACTCAGCTGACTTTGCGTGCAGGGAAGGTGTCTGGGTGGGGGAGGAGGGCTGTGGGTTTCCCTAGGCCAGGGCGAGTTCCATAGGCAAGGCCCCTCTGTAATGCAGGCCATGTGGCACTCCACCCCACCTCTGTAGAGTGCCAAGTACAGGTATACATGCCCCTGTGTCATCTATGTGTGCTGATGTCCACCATAGCCATGTAGGCCATATCCCAGGAATTGCACCAGTAGAGCCCAACAGCGCGGCGTAGTGCAGGGGGCTGCTGTGTCTGTATTGTCCGCCAACGGTAGCGGTAAGCCATGCACTCAACCTGTCTTTCTTCTGTCGCCCCCCCCTTTTTGTGCTCTCCCTGTTCTTTTGTGCATCAGCATCATCAGGCGGAGGTACAGTGGCACCAGAGCACGAGGGAGCTGCATCCCACATGGCCATGGAGGGCCACACCATGGACTCTGAATACACCAGTGGAACGGAGGGCGAGGGGAGCTTCACGGCGGTCACAGGATCAGCAACCAGCGACACGGACTCGTCCTCCGATGGGAGCTCCCTTGTGGTGGCGGCAAAATCTGTGCTCCCCACTTCTACAGGTACAGCCGCCACCCCCCCCACCAGCACCGCCCTCCCAGCAGCCCCTCAGTCTTCCCCCCGTTCCCACTCACCCAGGAGGGTGGGCATCACCTTCGCCCCAGGCACCTCAGCTCCTGCCCCTGTCACCTCTGCTGCCCTCAGTGAGGAGGCCATTGACCTCCTCAGGTCACTCACTGTTGGGCAGTCTACCATTGTGAATGCCATCCAGGGTGTAGAAAGGGAGTTGCAACACAGTAATGCATTCCTGGAGGGCATTTATTCTGGTCAGGCTGCCCTTCATCGAACCCTGCAATCTCTGGCCTCAGCACTGATGGCAGCCATTGTCCCTGTCTCTAGCCTCCCCCTCCAACTTCCTCCACCCAGACCCAATCCCCTGTACCTCTGCCTATCCCAAGCACACCATCAGACCAGCCTGCACACACCTCACCACACAAGGGAAGTTCAGGCAAACATAAGCACCACACATCCCACAGACGCTCACACAAGCATCACACACATACAGACACATCAACATCCACTGCCTCCACTGTGTCCCCCTGCTCCTCATCTCCCTCCTCCCTCCCAGTCTCGTCTACACTCACACCTGCATGCACTACCACTACAGCCACTACGTCCCGCACCAACATACCCACCAGCACACCCCGCTCACATGCAGTCACCACCCCCACTACCATACACACGTCCCCTGTGTCCTCTCCCAGTGTGTCTGTGACGCCCCCTCCCAAGATAAGCAAATTCAGGCACACACCCACCCAACATACATCCACCTCACGACAGCCTCCAGCGCATGCACCTGCACCCAAAGACACAAAAGTTCCACCTCCTACAACCACCTCCTCTTCCTCCACTCCCAAACCCCCTCCTGCTACCCGTCCCTGTGTCTCCAAACAACTTTTCCTGTCCACCCTTCACCTATTTCCCACCACCCCCCTGTCCAACTCATAGGTCCCCGTACTAGCACCTCAGCCACAAAATCACCGGGACCAGTGGTGCCTGTTGTCACAGGTATGTGGAGTGCACCGGCAACCAGGCCAGCCAGTGTATCACGGAGCCAGAGCACAGCCAGTCCCCCCCTGTGAAGCACCAGAAGTTGGCCAGTGCCCGGCAGGAGAGGGGGAAGACTCCAGCCACCCAAGCCGCTCACAGGGGTCCCGGGGGGAGTGTGGACTCAGCTGTGACTCCTCCCAAGGTGGGGAAGGGGCAGAAGAAACCCACAATGTCTGGGAGGAGTAGCACGGCGGAGAAGACCGCCATCATCCCCGCTGGGCAGGAGGCCAACGCCAGCCCCATCGTCGCTGCCCAGGACGCCACTGCCAGCCCCATCGTCACTGCCCAGGAGGGCCCCCCCAGCCACAGCCCAGCTACCCAGGAGGGCCCCACCAGCCACAGCCCAGCTGCCCAGGAGGGCCCCGCCAGCCACAGCCCAGCTGCCCAGGAGGGCCCCGCCAGCCACAGCCCAGCTGGGCAATGATGGACCGCCAGCCCCAGCCCAGCTGGGCAATGAAGGACCGCTAACTCAAGCACCGCTGAACAGGGCAAGGACCACCAAGGCAAGCACCGCTGAACAGGGCAAGGACCGCTGAACAGGGCAAGGACCGCCAAGTCAAGCACCGCTGAACAGGGCAAGCACCGCTGAACAGGGCAAGGACCGCCAAGGCAAGCACCGCTGAACAGGGCAAGGACCGCCAAGTCAAGCACAGCTGAACAGGGCAAGCACCGCTGAACAGGGCAAGGACCGCCAAGGCAAGCACCGCTGAACAGGGCAAGGACCGCCAAGGCAAGCCCCGCTGAACAGGGCAAGGACCGCCAAGTTAAGCACCGCTGAACAGGGCAAGGACCGCCAAGGCAAGCACCGCTGAACAGGGAAAGGACCGCCAAGTAAAGCACCGCTGAACAGGGCAAGGACGGCCAACTCAAGCACCGCTGAACAGGGCAAGCACCGCTAAACAGGCCAAGCACCGCTGAACAGGGCAAGGACCGCCAAGTAAAGCACCGCTGAACAGGGCAAGGACCGCCAAGGCAAGCACCGCTGACACGGCAAGCACCGCTGAACAGGGCAAGGACCGCCAAGGCAAGCACCGCTGAACAGGGCAAGCACCGCTGAACAGGCCAAGCACCGCTGAACAGGGTAAGGACCGCCAAGTAAAGCACTGCTGAACAGGGCAAGGACCGCCAAGGCAAGCACCGCTGACAGGGCAAGCACCGCTGAACAGGGCAAGGACCGCCAAGGCAAGCACCGCTGAACAGGGCAAGCACCGCTGAACAGGCCAAGCACCGCTGAACAGGGTAAGGACCGCCAAGTAAAGCACTGCTGAACAGGGCAAGGACCGCCAAGGCAAGCACCGCTGACAGGGCAAGCACCGCTGAACAGGGCAAGGACCGCCAAGGCAAGCACCGCTAAACAGGGCAAGCACCGCTGAACAGGGCAAGGACCGCCAAGGCAAGCACCGCTGAACAGGGCAAGGACCGCCAAGTAAAGCACCACTGAACAGGGCAAGCACCGCCAACTCAAGCACCGCTGAACAGGGCAAGCACCGCTGAACAGGCCAAGCACCGCTGAACAGGGCAAGGACCACCAAGGCAAGCACCGCTGAACAGGGCAAGGACCGCTGAACAGGGCAAGGACCGCCAAGTCAAGCACCGCTGAACAGGGCAAGCACCGCTGAACAGGGCAAGGACCACCAAGGCAAGCACCGCTGAACAGGGCAAGGACCGCCAAGTCAAGCACAGCTGAACAGGGCAAGCACCGCTGAACAGGGCAAGGACCGCCAAGGCAAGCACCGCTGAACAGGGCAAGCACCGCTGAACAGGGCAAGGACCGCCAAGGCAAGCCCCGCTGAACAGGGCAAGGACCGCCAAGTTAAGCACCGCTGAACAGGGCAAGGACCGCCAAGGCAAGCACCGCTGAACAGGGAAAGGACCGCCAAGTAAAGCACCGCTGAACAGGGCAAGGACGGCCAACTCAAGCACCGCTGAACAGGGCAAGCACCGCTAAACAGGCCAAGCACCGCTGAACAGGGCAAGGACCGCCAAGTAAAGCACCGCTGAACAGGGCAAGGACCGCCAAGGCAAGCACCGCTGACACGGCAAGCACCGCTGAACAGGGCAAGGACCGCCAAGGCAAGCACCGCTGAACAGGGCAAGGACCGCCAAGTAAAGCACAGCTGAACAGGGCAAGGACCGCCAACTCAAGCACCGCTGAACAGGGCAAGCACCGCTGAACAGGCCAAGCACCGCTGAACAGGGTAAGGACCGCCAAGTAAAGCACTGCTGAACAGGGCAAGGACCGCCAAGGCAAGCACCGCTGACAGGGCAAGCACCGCTGAACAGGGCAAGGACCGCCAAGGCAAGCACCGCTAAACAGGGCAAGCACCGCTGAACAGGGCAAGGACCGCCAAGGCAAGCACCGCTGAACAGGGCAAGGACCGCCAAGTAAAGCACCACTGAACAGGGCAAGCACCGCCAACTCAAGCACCGCTAGCCCATGAGCGGCAGGGGCAGTGACGCAACAGGGACCGTCACGGGGTGAGTGATGCACTCTGGGCACCAGTCCCCCTCCAGAACCAGTGGAGACTTGCATCCACTCCATCTGTCCTTGGCAGGATGAAGCACTCTGGGCACCAGTCCCCCTCCAGAACCAGTGGAGACCTGCATCCACTCCGTCTGTCCTGCACAGGATGAAGGACTCTGGACACCAGTCCCCCTCCAGAACCAGTGGAGACCTGCATCCACTCTGTCTGTCCTGCACAGGATGAAGCACTCTGGGCACCAGTCCCCCTCCAGAACCAGTGGAGACCTGCATCCACTCCGTCTGTCCTTGGCAGGATGAAGCACTCTGGGCACCAGTCCCCCTCCAGAACCAGTGGAGACTGTTATCCACTTGAGAGACTGTGGCTTTGCACTCCCCAGGATACAGCAGTGGGCAAACCACCCACTGGAGAGACTTGAGAGACTGTGGCTTTGCACTCCCCAGGATGGTACAGTGGGCAAACCACCCACTGTAGAGACTTGAGAGACTGTGGCTTTGCACTCCCCAGGATACATCAATGGGCATGGAGCCCCCTCGTGGATTTGGCGCCGTGCACTCACCCGGCAGAGGTGCTTCCCCTTCCCTTCCCCCTGAGGTGCCTGTTGTATTTCTATCTGATGCCCCTGCAGTTTCTCTCCGTCATGTTCGGGTATCTTGTGTGGGCCTTGCCCATGCATTTTGGGCCCAGTGGACCACGGACTATGAATGGTGCAATACCTGGACTACTATTCGTGGTGTATATTTTGTTAATAGTGTATATATGTATATATTTGCTTACTCTATTTTGATATATTACAATGGTTACACTCATTTCATTTTGTCTTTGCATTCTTCCGGGGGGATTGGGGGTGTTAGTGTAATGTTTGGATATGCATTGGTGTGTGTGTTGTAGTGGGTGAGGGTGGGGGTTGGGATGTTGCATGTGTGTGTCCCTGTTTTTTGCCTCCCCCTCCCCTATGTCGTAGGTGCAGTACTCACCGTGGTCTTTGCCGCCGGCGTTGGTGCTCCTGGTACAGGAGCAGGAAGACTAGTGCAGGAAGAATATGGAGTTCCGGCTCCATGGTGTTGTCGTTGCTCATGGAGTGTGTAGAGGTGAGCATTTTCCTTCCGAAATGCCTGTTTCCGTCGTGTTTTTATCCGCGGTGAATCCGCCCCAGAAAAGGTGGCTGATTGGCCTGTCATAATAGTTTGGGCGGTACATTGTCCTCCGCCTGTCTGTTGGCGGTGACCGCCGCGCTGTTTGTTTGTACCGCCGTGGCGGTCGGAGTGTTAAAGTGGCTGTCTTTATTGGCGGTTTCCGCCACGGTCGCAATTCCAAAATTTTTACCGCCGGCCTGTTGGCGGTCTTACCGCCGCTTTAACACCGTCCGCCAGGGTTGTAATGACCACCAAAGTCTCCCCATTCTAGCCTATGAAGACCATTTACTACAATGAGGGAAAAACTAATTTGGCTGTTTTTACCTCACCAGGGCTTATAAAACTACTTCTATAAGGTCCCTGCTTATAGTTGCATGGAACCCAGCCCTAGGGGCACATAGGGCACACATTAGGGGTGACATATGTAAAAATAAGGTAGTTTATGACTTTGGAACTACTTTAATTCCAAAGTCGAATTTGCATATAACTTTAATTTTAAAGCAGCCAGCAAGGCAGGCCTGCCTTTAAAATGACACATGGCACCTCATCAGTCACCTATGGGTGGACTACCTATGCTGTGGTCCCTAAACCTACATGCCCTACCATACACTATGGACTTATAGGTAGGTGAACTTAGCCAATTATAATTAGCCTAATTTGCATATTGATTTTACACAGAGCACAGGCCCTGGGTCTGGTAAGCAGTACCGAGGGCACCAGGGAGTCAGGAAAACACCAGAAAAAAGTGGAAAATGGGGGCAAAAAGTTAGGGGTCCTCTGCAATCAGCCCTGTTTTCTCACAAAAGCCCCCCCCCCAGCCCACACGCCCAGGAGACTCAGCCCAACCCTGGGAGAGTCTTCCTGGCTTGTCAGGCGAGGAAGACAGTGAAGAGAACAGGCTGTCGCTTTGCAGGGCCTACTCTGCCTTACATCCTCCTGCCATGGTCACTCCCTCTGGGTAGTGAATCCAACCCAACGGTGAAAGGACCCATCTCAAACTGAAACTTTCCTCTAGGGGGGTATTCCTCCTGTCTCTCTGCCAACTTGGGTAGTGAGGTGCCCACCTCCCCTACTCCTAACTTTGCTAAGGCAACACCTAGCTTACCCAAAGAGGTCACCCAACACTTGAGCAACCCCACCATGACCAATAGGGTCAGGGGGCCTACTTTGCTTTTAGCCCTGGGGTCTGCCTCCCAGGCCAAGTGCAGTGTTGTCAGGAAGGCTAGCACCCAGCAGAGGCTACTGACAACCCTAAGCTCTCCACTGACAGGTGGCTGAGCTGCTTTAGGGGCAACTGTGGGGTCCTGGCACTCCTCTTGCTGTCTAGAGTGGGGGGCTACCACCTCCTGTGGCAGACACCCTCCTTCCACACTCCCTTCTGTCAGTGTAGGGGCAACACCCTTCATCTGGACAGCTGCCTGACTACTCAGGACTTCCTTGGGGTCAGGTGAGGCCTCACCAGTGCCAACTCTGGGCTCCCCCCTACTAGAGAAGAAGGCCTTTGGCTCCCTGGAACTCTCTTTAAGAGTGTCCCACCCTTCCTTTTATTCCTTTCCTTTCTTGGGGACCCCTGTCTCCTAACTGTAGGGACTGACTCCACAGGACTTTGGGTTGGGGGGGCGCCCTGGGCGACCGCCCCATTGGGGACCAGACTCACCTCTCGGAGGTCATTGCCCAGGATACAATCTAGGGGGAGGTCAGCGCTGACTACCACCCTAAACCAGTCAAGGGTTCCTTCCCTCCCCTGTGGCTATCCTGACTTTCCTGGTCTCTCCTGGGTCATACATGCCTGGGGTCACTAACCGGTCACTCACTATAGTGTGATGGCACGAGTGTCTCTCAGGCCAGTGGTAGGGATCCCATTCACCTGAATGGGGTGGAAGTGCCTACTCCCACCCTCAGGGATCACCAGCTTCCCATCTGGTCCTGTCTCTCAGCTCAATGCTAGGAGGAATTCATCATCTGAGGAATCCTCCTCCATGGCTACACTGGACAGCCCAGTGCTAGCCACCTTCTTTGGACAGGCTGCATCTCCTCTGAAGTGACCTGTCTGCTGACAGTCAAAGCAAGCCTTACTGTCCAAGAGCATTTTTAACCCTGGGTCTCCCTGTCTCTGCTTGTCAGAGTGGGAGTGGGATTTACTCTCCTCCTTCTCAGGGTTCTGGGGTACAGAGGGAGTCTCTGTGGTGAGCTTACCACCTCTCTCCTTAAGTTTTCGGGGACCTGACCCCCCTACTTGGAGTCTCCCCCCGGGACTTGACAACCACCCTGGTTCTCAACCACTCATTAGCTGCCTCCCCCAGCTCTCTAGGGTTGGTCAGCTTAGAGTCCACTAGATGCTGGCGTAACCTTTCTTGGATACAGTTGGTCAAGATGTGCTCTCTAATGATCAGATTGTATAACCCCTCATAAGTATGTTACCATGAATCCAGCCCTCTAGTGCCTTAAGTGAGGTGTCCACAAAGTCAACCCAAGACTGAGTATTGATCTTCTGGGTGTCCCTGAACTTCATCCTATACTGCTCTGGGGTTAGGCCAAACTTCTTGGTTAAGCACCTCTTCATACTAGGGTATGAATCTGCCTCCTCCCCACTTAAGGTCAGAAGCCTATCCCTCCCTGAGTTGGGGACCAACTCCCATAAAAGTGAACCCCAGTGTTGAGGCCTAACCCTTCTCATTTGGGGTGCCCTCTCAAAGGCTTCCAACCACTTGTCTATGTCATCCCCCTCTACATAGACAGGAACCACCCCCTTGGGTAATCTGGGGCAAAAGAAACCCACACATGGACACCTCAGCTTCTCTGTCGCTGCCACCATCTCTTTTCTCTTTCTTTGCCCATTTTTTCTTTTCTAGGGCCAGCTTCTGTGCCTCCAAAGCTATAAATGCTAGCTGGGCCTCCAGCTCTCTTTCCCTGAGGGACAGGTTCTCTCCTCCTGAAGGGACCTCCTTCCCCCAACTAGCTTTGGGTATGACCCTAGTAACTGTGTGCAGTGAGGACCTGTCTTCCTCCTCCTCACTTAGGCTCAGATGCCCTCCCTCTCCTGAGTGGTTGGAGCTAGCTTCCTCCACTGCTCCTTCCTCCTCTGGAGCTTCCTCAGAGTCTACCTCTTGGGCCTCAGCCCATGTTGTCAGGGATTTGATCAGAACATGCTTCCTGAGGTCAGTGGTTGCAGGCAACCCTCTTTCAGTACACAACCCTCTAAGCTGGACTACTGTCAGTGTGGGTAGGCTAGCCAGATCAAGCTCCATGGTTCCCTAGTTTTGTGTCAACAAAAACTTTTTGCAGAAATTGGAAACAAGAATTTAGAAAAATCACAAAAATTAAATAATTGAAAGTAATCAAAATTAAAAATTAAAAACAATTTATGCACTAGGACAATTTAAAGGATTTTTTATTTGTTCTACTTAAAAATGTAATGTGATACTGAACACAAGCACAGGATCCCACCACTGCGCATCAAAAATGTTGGAAAATGGGTTACTGGTAAGGGCAGGTAAGTACCTACACTTAGCAATAAGCCACTAACTTCCACTTAGGTCCAGTTAGGTCTCAGTAAATTCAACCCAGCTCAACCCTTGGTAGCTTGGCAACAAGCGTCAAGGCTTAACTTAGGAGACAGAGGGGGTCATTACAACTTTGGCGGTAAAAGGCGCTTACCGCCGTGCAGAAGACCGCCAATACACCGCCGCAGCGGCGGCATTCCGCCACAGCTATTATGACACACATCTTGGAATCCGCCGAAATTCAGACACCCACACAACACCGCCACACCAAAGGTCAGTGATAAACTGTCGGAAACAAATCCTCCACCTCCACGCCAACAGAAACATGCCCATGCTATTACGACCCACGAATCAGCGCAGCGGTCTTTCAACCGCGGTATTCCATTGGCGGTACACACCGCCACGCTCAAAATACACACACATCTCCAAAACACCGCCACATTGGACAATTCCAAATACACACACCTGATACACATATAAACAACACTCCCACACACCAAACACAATATAAAACACTACACAAAAGAAGTGAAGTCCCAATCCGGAGGTTCATGAGATTGTGAAAGTACAGATTAGTTTTATTATTGTACAGGCATTATAGTCCCAAAACTGCAACAAGTCACTGGTTAATAGGACAACGTACAAGATCCAAAATCCAAATGTGATGACCAAAGGAGAAGAGAAGATCAGCCAACACGTGTTTCGCCCCCTCTGGCTATATATAAGCCAGGGCTTTCTCAAGGCTGGAAATAAACAGAAATAGAGATATCAAGTTGCAAGTGGAGTTATTCATATAGGCAGAGAAGATGTCATCAAAGGCACCATCAAGAGACTGAGCAGAAAGGAAATCCCATGCAAAGGTCGTAGAAGGTGTAATAATCCAATATGTGAAATGGTTGTGACCAAATACTTAACAAGAAAGTGATAAGTAAATGTAATAAGTGAATACAATCAGACCCAAATGCATTGAGAGTCCAAGGAAAACGAGAAACAACCAGTGGCATGTCATTCATGCTCCCAAGGTAAAGTAATGAATGCATGCACTGGGGTACACAAACACCCACCCATTGCACACCATTACACACACACATGCAATAATCATGCTCTTATGCCCCAGGAGGAACCCGAATGACCATCACCACACCAGAGGGTCCAGACAACACCACTCCACCCGCAGAAGAGGCCCACAGTGACGAGAGCAACTCTGCCCTACTGGATCCTGATGACCAGCCTGGACCATCGTGGGCCTCGGGACAGTCGGTTCCCCTTGCACAGGCACAGCCCAACACCGACCTTCCACCCTCTGGTAACACCAGCACAGCACCCAGCCAGCGGGCCCAAACCTCCCTACCCAGGACAAGTCAATCAGCGGTGTGTCCACCACTACAGGGCACCCAGGCTAACCCACCACCCCAACAACAACAGGGACCTGGGGGCAGTGGTAGTGGGCACACGGTCCAGGGGACGGAGGTACAGGAACACAGGGGAACTGGGAGGGCTGCTGTGCGACAGGGGGCGGACAGGCCAAGGGAACCCACTCTCCACGAGGCCCTCTCCTCCATCATGAGAGCATACCACCACTCCCAGGAGACGATGGCGACGGTTCTGGACAGGGCGAACTGTATTTGGGGTCCAGGGAGGAGCTCAGGACCATCAGCTCCGCCCTGGGCACCATCGTAGGGGTGCTGAAGGACATACAGCAGACCTTGAGGGACACCGTGGCACTCCAAGGGGCCCCTGACACTAGCCAGGATGATGAAATGCCCACCACCTCCGCCGGTGCTAGTGGATAGGACGCCCCGCCACAGGACCACCTCACCAGCACCCCACCCCCTGCAGACGGACAACCACCACGCAAGCGGTCCCTGAGATCCAGGAACAGGACAGAGCAAGATGGCAAGACCCCCGTCAGGAAATGACACCACCCTGATTGTCCTCCCACTGTCCCACTTTTTTACCCTGTCCATACTTTAACTGCCCCAGCTCCTCTTCCTATGCCCAGATGGGCAGTGCACCTGTGAGACTAATAGACTGGACTCTGCCATGGACATTCCTCCACCATCACCCATCCTCATTTTACAACCCCCTCCCATTTCTGAGCACTTCAATAAACACCCTTGAAACACAAAACAATCTGGAGTCAGTCTGTGATTTAGTAAAAATGTATTATCAATGACGGTGTCATCATGGGTGTACCATTCTAAAGCTAACATACCTATGTCACACATCACAAGCCCTTGAAGGATGCAAGCAGTTGACACGTAGGTAACCACACCTGTGAAACCGTAATGGAAGGGTACAACTCAGTTACCAAATGTTGACTTAAATCGAAAAACAGGATAAAGGTAGACATGTGAAAGTTAATGTAATGCTAAAAATGAAAATGTTCTCACCTGTGTCTCACTGGAAATATTGCTGTATGACTGACTCCCTGTTGTTGTTGTCTTCTTCATCAGCTTCATCCTCATCACTGTCCACAGGCTCCACGGGCTCCACAGCTGCTACAACACCGTCATCTGGATCATCCTCCTGCAGAAAAGGCACCTGGCGTCGCAAAGCCAAATTATGGAGCATGGAGCAGGCGATGATGATGTCGCACACCTTCTTCGGTGAGTAGAATAGGGATCCACCTGTCATATGGAGGCACCTGAACCTGGCCTTCAGGAGGCCGAAGGTGCGTTCGATCACCCTCCTAGTCCGCCGATGGGCCTCACTGTAGCGTTCCTCTGCCCTGGTCCTGGGATTCCTCACTGGGGTCAATAGCCACGAAAGGTTGGGGTAACCAGAGTCCCCCAAAAGCCATACACTGTGCCTCTGGAGTTGACCCATCTTATCAGGGATGCTGCTATTCCGCAGGATGTAGGCGTCATGCACTGAGCCAGGGAACATAGCATTTACCTGCGAGATGTACTGGTCTGCCAAACATACCATCTGTACATTCATGGAATGATAACTCTTCCTGTTCCTGTACACCTGTTCACTCCTGTGGGGGGGGACCAGAGCCACATGGGTACCATCAATAGCACCTATGACGTTGGGGATATGTCCAAGGGCATAGAAGTCACCTTTCACTGTAGGCAAATCCTCCACCTCAGGGAAAATGATGTATCTCCTTCCGTGTTTCAGCAGGGCAGACAACCCTCTGGTCAACACGTTGGAAAACATAGGCTGGGACATCCCTGATGCCATGGCCACTGTTGTCTGAAAAGACCCACTTGCAAGGAAATGGAGCACTGACAGCACCTGCACGTCAGGGGGGATTCCAGTCGGATGTCGGATTGGTGACATCAGGTCTGACTCCAACTGGGTACATAGTTCCTGGATTGTGGCACGGTCAAACCGGTAGGTTACGATGACATGTCGCTCTTCCATTGTCAACAGGTCCACCAGTGGTCGGTACACACGGAGGATTCCGCCATCTTCTCATATGTCCCAGCAGACAGTGCCTACGAAGGACAACAGCGAAGAACCAGTCATTATTCCTCCAGGTATGTACCCACAGTCACACACAAGACTACACCACTCACATAACCCTTCCTGTATGTGTGTTGAGTGTACGCCTAGCTATGTGTGACGCAGTATGAAATGAAGCCATGTGGGCCCCTGAAATGGCGGCTGCCTTGTCGCGTGGGCTCTCATTATCCTAAATGAGACTACTGGATTTCTAGGCAGCAGGATCGATAACGGTGTGGGGGACTGAGTCTGACCCACGTGTAAGGAACTCTGTCACCCTAAATCCGGTTTTTGCTCCGGCTAACTAGCAGTGCCTCATTTCTCCCACGGGGAAGAAATGATTAGGCAGCCGAGCGCATGACATCTTTGGAACTTCTCAGGGAAGTCGTGGTCACTCAGATCCGAACCAACTCTCTCATTTACAATATGATCTCATATACAAATGACAAAGACAGTATAAGTTTTATATAATGTTTTAATAAAACGACTATATTTTAGATAATAAGGCCTGAGCCGCAATAACCAGAACAATACAACATAGTAGGATTGATATAGTCACCAGGAGAGTAAAACATAAGAATAAAGCTATCATATTTCCTAACAGTTTCTACTCTCCCTCTGCTTGTTCTATTTAGAGCACAGCATGTTAAGCTTCTAGCTTGCCTTTCCAAATCACCGGGGAGACATACGCCCTCATACCTGAGCAAAGGCCTGTGATCTGGTTCAGCATCTGCAACGAGGCAGTCAGCGTCTAGCTGTGGGTCTCTGGTCGGAATCTCCCTCTTGCATGTATTGGGACAAGGAAGTGATTTTATAACTAACATGTTATCGTGATCACAAAATGTCCCAACGCAGGAATGCCAAATCTAAACTCCTACCACGTCTATCGGCAATATACCAGACTGTATCCTTGACTGAAGCACAGAGTGAATATGTTATGAAGAACTCCAGTGCTGAAGTAGGCAAAACAGTGTGATATGAATAATAAACAACACCGTAGAACTGGCTATTTGAAAAATAACAGTACGAAGCCTAATAAAAAGCGTTTAGAGCAAAGTGCACAGAGGCTCTAAGCTGTCAGCAAATGAATAAAATACATCCAGGGCAAAGTGCACAAAGGCCTAAAGCCTGAAGCTAATGCGCAAAGTATACGTAAAATTAACCACACTACAGCCTGACCTCTAAACTGGGACAATGGGATTGTGGGGTAACAGCGCTGGTGTTACACACCGTCGCGGTAGGCGGTCGTAGACCGCGGCGCAATGCTGCATTGGTTAACATTGGAACCTATGGGTCCCAGGAGCCAATGAACAGGTGCGCTGGCGTTGATGATGCGCACAGCCGCGGACGTCACCACCGCGGACATCACCGCCATTTTCTATCTGTTCAATCACTAGATACCTGACCTTCGACAGGAGAGGACCTACACTGCAAGTGATGCTGTGACCTCGGTCTGGAAGCGACAATGGTTGCTGCGTCTGGGGAAAGGGCCCCTGCCTTCACTGCACAGGAGTTGGAGAAACTGGTATACGGGGTCCTCCCCCAGTACACGCTACTCTATGGTCCTCCAGACCAACAGGTTAGTACACAGGGAGCACGTTGTATGGGCTAGGCCTGGGTGGAGGGGGCTGGTTGGAAGAGGGAAGGGGGCAGAGTCCATAGAACATTAATGCATGGGAATGAATGGGCCACATGGCCAGAGTAGGGAGGGGGCCACTCACAACGACGGTGCAGTTGGTAATGACTGTTCCTCTTTCCTTGTGCATGTCATGTAGGTCAGCACCCACCAGAAGAGGGACATTTGGCGTGCCATTGCCAAGGAGGTCCGGACCCTGGGGGCCCACCAGAGATGGGGCACCCACTGCCGTAAGAGATGGGAGGACATTCGCCGCTGCAGCAAGAAGACGGCGGGAGCTCAGCTGGGGATGGGCTCCCAACGTGGGAGGGGTGCCCTTCGCACCATGACCCCCCTTGATGTTCCGGATCCTGGCGGTGGCCTACCCGGAGTTGGATGGGTGCTTGAGGGCATCACAGCAGGCACAAGGGGGTGAGTACAACCTCATTCTGCGGACTTTGCACGCAGTGGAGGTGTCTGGGTGGTGGAGGTGGGCTGTGGGTGTCCCTAGGCCAGGGCGAGTTCGGTAGGCAAGGCCCCTCCGTAATGTAGCCCAAGTGGCACTCTACCCAACCTCAGCAGAGTGCCAAGTCGAGGTATAGTTGCCCCTGTGGCATCCATGTGTGCCGATGTCCACCATTGCCATATAGGCCATATCCCAGAAATTGCATGTGCAGAGGGCAGGAGCACGGCGTAATGCAGGGGGCATCTGCGTTTGTCTTGTCCGCCAACGGTAGCGGTATGCCATGCACTATAACCCTCTTTCTTCTGTCTCCCCCCCTTTGTCTGCTCTCCCCGTCCTTTTGTACATCAGCATCAACAGGCCGAGGTACAGTTGCACCGGAGCACGAGGGAGCTGCATCCCACATGGCCATGAAGGGCCACACCACAGACTCTGAATGCACCAGTGGGACGGAGGGCGAGAGGAGCTTCACGTCGGCCACCGGATCACCAAGCAGCGACACAGACTTGTTCGATGATGGGAGCTCCCTTGTGGTGCCGGCACCATCTGTACCCCCCACCTCTACAGGTACAGCCGCCACCTCCCCTACCAGCACCGCCCTCCCAGCAGCCCCTCAACGTTCGCCTGTGCCCGCTCACCCAGGAGTGTGGGCATCACCTTCGCCCCAGGGACCTCAGGCCCTGCCCCAGTCACCCCTGCTGCCCTCAGTGAGGAGGCCATTCACCTCCTCAGGTCACTGTTGGGCAGTCTACCATTGTGAATGCGATCCAGGGTGTAGAACGAGAGTTGCAACACAGTAATGCATTCCTGGAGGGCATTCATTCTGGTCAGGCTGTCCTTCAGCGAACCCTGCAATCTTTGGCCTCAGAACTGATGGCAGCAATTGTCCCTGTGTCTAGCCTCCCCCCTCCAACTTCCTCCACCCAGACCCAATCTCCTGTACCCCAGCCCATCCCAAGCACACCTACAGACCAGAATGCACACAAGTCAACACACCCAAGTAGCTCAAGCAAACATAGGCACCACACACACCACAAGCACTCACGCAAGCCTCACCCACATAGAGACACAACAACATCCACTGCCTCCACTGTGTCCCCTCCTCTTCTTCTCCCTCCTCCGTCCCAGTGTCGTCTTCACTCTCACCTGCATGCACTACATCTACAGCCACTAGGACTCGCACCAGAACACCCAGAACCACACCCCGCTCACCTGCACTCACCACCTCCACTGCCATTTACATGTCCCCTGTGTCCTCTCCCAGTGTGTCTGTGACGCCCCCTCCCAAAGTACACAAACGCCAGCAATCACTCACACAACATCCATCCACCTCACGACAGCCTCCAGTACCTGCACCTGCACCCAAAACACCTAAAGTGACACCTCTGATAACCACCTCCTCTTCCTCCACTCCCAGACCCCCTCCAGCTACCCATCTGAGTGTTCGTCAGAAACTGTCCCTCTGTAAAGTTGACCTTTTTGCCCCCATCCCACCCCCTCCAATTCATCAGTCCTGTCGTAGCGCCTCAGTCAAAAAGCCTCCAATACCAGTGGTGCCTGTTCAAGGTTTTTGGAGTGCACCGGCCACCAGGGCAGGCAGTAGGACCCGGAGCCAAGGCACTGGCAGCCCACCCCCTGTAAAGGCAAAAAAAATTGGAGAGTGGACGACGGGACCGTGTAAAGACTCCAGGTGGGAAAACAACTGACATGGGTTCCAAGTGGATTGGAGAGTCAGCTGTGACTCCACCAAAGGTGGGGAAGGGCCAGAGGAAGTCTGCCCAGCCTGTTGTGAGTGTTACGGCGGAGAAGTGCGCCATCATTTCTGGCGGTCGAGACACAACCGCCAGCACCGTCGTTACTGGTCCAGAGACCACCGCCATAGTCACAGCCCAGGAGGGCCTCACTATCGTCACTGGTCCGGAGACTACTGCCAGAGTCACAGCCCAGGAGGGCCCCACTATCGTCACTGATCAGGAGACCACCGCCAGAGTCACAGCCCAGGAGGGCCCCACTATCGCCACTGGTCAGGAGACCACCGCCAGAGTCACAGCCCAGGAGGGCCCAAGTATCGTCAGTGGTCAGGAGACCACCGCCACCACCGGAGTCAGTGCCCAGGAGGGCCCCACTATCGTCATTGGTCCAGAGACCACCGCCAGAGTCACAGCCCAGGAGGGCCCCACTATTGTCACTGATCAGGAGACCACCGCCAGAGTCACAGCCCAGGAGGGCCCCACTATCGTCACTGGTCAGGAGACCACCGCCAGAGTCACAGCCCAGGAGGGCCCAAGTATCATCACTGGTCAGGAGACCACCGACACCACCGGAGTCAGTGCCCAGGAGGGCCCCACTATCGTCATTGGTCCAGAGACCACCGCCAGAGTCACAGCCCAGGAGGGCCCCACTATTGTCACTGGTCAGGAAACCACCGCCAGAGTCACAGCCCAGGAGGGCCCCACTATTGTCACTGGTCAGGAGACCACCGCCAGAGTCACAGCCAAGGAGGGCCCACGTATCGTCACTGGTCAGGAGACCACCGCCACCGCCGGAGTCAGTGTCCAGGAAGGACCCAATATCGTTGGGCAATGATGAAACGTCATGCCACACACCAATGTCCAGTGTATAGAACGTCATGCCACACACCAATGTCCTTATCAGAACCGCCATGGCAAAGCACGGCTGAACTGTCCTGAACCGCCATGTCAAAGCACCGCTGAACAGGGCAAAGACCGCCATGTCAATGCACCGCTGAACAGGGCACAGACCGCCTTGGCAAAGCACCGCTGAACTGTCCTGAACCGCCATGGCAAAGCACCGCTGAACTATCCTGAACCGCCATGGCAAAGCACCGCTGAACAGTCCTGAACCGCCATGTCAAAGCACCACGGAACAGGGCAAAGACCGCCATGTCAAAGCACCGCTGAACAGGGCAAAGACCGCCATGGCTAAGCACCGCTGAACAGGGCAAAGACCGCCATGTCAAAGCACCGCTGAACAGGGCAAAGACTGCCATGTCAATGCACCGCTGAACAGGGCAAAGACCGCCATGGCAAAGCACCGCTGAACAGGGCAATGCACTGGGTAGGAATGAATGGCCCGCCACATCAGGCATCCTTTTCCCATGTGCAGCTGGGACAGTGACAGGACACCACCTTTCACGGGGAGACTCATCCAGTCTGGGCACCAGTCCCCCCCAGTACCAGTAGAGACCTGCATCAACTTGAGAGACTGTGGCTTTGCACTCCCCAGGATGGCACAGTGGGCAAACCACCCACTGTAGAGACGTGAGAGACTGTGGCTTTGCACTCCCCAGGATGGCACAGTGGGCAACCCACCCACTGTAGAGACTTGAGAGACTGTGGCTTTGCACGCCCCAGGATGGCACAGTGGGCAAACCACCCACTGTATAGACTTGAGAGACTGTGGCTTTGCACTCCCCAGGATGGCACAGTGGGCAAACCACCAGCCGTAGAGACTTGAGATACTGTGGCTTTGCACTCCCCAGGAGGGCATAAATGGGCATGGAGCCCCGTCGTGGATCTGGCTTTGCAGTCATCCGGCTGAAGTGCCCCCCCTTTCCTTCCCCCTGAGGTGCCTGTAGTATTTCTATCTGATGCCCCGGCAGTGTTCTCTCCGATTGTGGTCAGGTATCGTTTGTGGGCCTCGTCCATCTATTTTTGGACTGATGGTGCACGGACATTGTTATGTACATATCTGCACTACTTCTCGTATTGTATATAATTATGACTGATTTTCAAATAAATATCTGTATATTTTGTATGACATGTATATTGGCACATTACATTGTTTGACCGATTTTCGCTTTGTGTATTCATTCTTGTGGGTTGTTACTGTGATTTTTGTGAATGCATTGGTGTGTATGTTGTAATATGCGAGGGTGGGGGTGGGGGTGTTTGGTGTGTGTCCCCCTAACTTTTGCCTCCCCCCTCCCTATGTCGTAGGTGCAGTACTCACCGTTGTCTGCGGCGCCTACGTAGCTGTTGGTCGTAGAAGAGCAGAAACAAAAGGGCAGGGAGTATTTGGAGTTCCGGCTCCATGGATTCCTCGTGGGATATGTTAAGGTGAGTGTTTTCCCATAGCAAAAGCTGTTTCCGCTGTGTTTTTATCCACAGTGAATCCGCCCCGGAAAAGGTGGCGGATTGGCGGGTTGTATTACTGTGGGCGGTACATTGTCTTCCGCCTGTCTGTTGGCGGTGACCGCCGCGCTGCTTGTCTGTACCGCCGTGGTGGGCGAAGTGTTAAAGTGGCTGTCTTTGTTGGTGGTTTCCGCCAGGGTCATAATTCCCTTTTTTTGTCCGCCGGCCTGTTTGCGGTATTTCCGCTGCTTTAACACCGTCCACCAGCGTTGTAATGACCACCAGAGTGTAAAGCATTCAAATATCACAAAACAGTAATTAAATAAAACACAGGAAAAAGTTTAAAAATCCACAACCAATTTATAAAAATAGATTATATTTTTATCTTGTAAATGACACAGAAACGAGTAACATCGGATAAGGGGAACCGTAGATATGAATTTTTAAAGAACTATTGTTTTTTTAGCGCCTAGAAACAAAAAGCACCAACCGGGTCATCTGGTTGCACCTCGACCGGGGCAAAGTCAAACTTTAAGGCCGACCGCGATAGAGCCCGGCTCGGCTACAGGCCGCGGGAGGCCTCGGTCAAAAGTTTATCTTCGCACTTAGTTGTTTTTCCGAAGATTTTCTTCAGGGGGACGAACCTGCCAGTCCAATCCGACCTCCTGAAACTCTTCTCCTGATACACGTCGCGGGAATCCTCGTTGGAGATTTTTACCTTCGGACTTAGGCGGTCATTCTGACCCTGGCGGTTGAAAACCGCCAGGGCAGAGTGCCGCGGAAGCACCGCCAACAGGCTGGCGGTGCTTCTGGGGCAATTCTGACCGCGCCGGTAAGGCAGCGGTCAGAAAAGGGAAACCGCCGGTTTCCCGCTGCCCCAGGGAATCCTCCACGGCGGCGCTGCAAGCAGCGCCGCCATGGGGATTCTGACCCCCTTCCCGCCATCCTGTTTCTGGCGGTTTTCACTGCCAGAAACAGGATGGCGGGAACGGGTGTTGTGGGGCCCCTGGGGGCCCCTGCAGTGTCCATGCCACTGGCATGGGCACTGCAGGGGCCCCCTAACAGGGCCCCATTGAGATTTTCAGTGTCTGCTTGGCAGACACTGAAAATCGCGACGGGTGCAACTGCACCCGTCGCACACCAGCAACTCCGCCGGCTCCATTCGGAGCCGGCTTCCTCGTTGCTGGTGCTTTCCCGCTGGGCGGGCGGGCGGCCTTTTGGCGGTCGCCCGCCAGCCCAGCGGGAAAGTCAGAATGACCGCCGCAGTCTTTTGACCGCGGTACGGTCTTCTGGCGGTTCCCGCCAGGCCGGCGGCTTCCGCCGCCGGCGGGGGTCAGAATGACCCCCTTAGTCATTTTTTTCTAGGTGAAAATCCTTCAACCGGGGTAAACCTGGATCTTGATCCGACGTCCTTGGAGCCCTCCTCGGATACGCTGACTGGGAGGTTCCGGTCAACTTTTTACTTTCGGACTTAGGGGGTTATTACAACTTTGGAGGAGGTGTTAATCCGTCCCAAATGTGACGGATATACCACCAGCCATATTACGAGTTCCATAGGATATAATGGACTCGTAATACGGCTGGTGGTGTATCCGTCACTTTACCGTCACTTTTGTGACGGATTAACACCTCCTCCAAAGTTGTAATAACCCCCTTAGTCTCTTTTTTGGACATTTTCTTTACCGGGACGAACCTGCAAATCAGGCCGGGTCGCGATTGAGGCACGCCGGCTAGAGTTGCCGCGGCTAGTCGGTCCCTCTATGGAGCTTTTTTTCAAAAGTTCTCCAAACTTCTGGGGCTTCTCCCAGATGTTCTTTTAAGGTTCTTTTGTGGTCCACAGCTCACACCAAGGGTCCAGAAGCTCTGAGATCATCCTTGGGGGGTACGGACTACAACTCCCAGAATGCACCTGGCGCAAGCTCCTTTTTGGCCAATGGACAGTGGTCAGCTGGTTGATTTCTTCAGAAGTTGGTACAGGGGACTCTTGTTAGCAATTTTTCACCTGTAGCAAACAGGGAGTCCCTCCTTGAACCAGTTGAAGCCAGGCAAAGTCCTTCTTGTGATGAAGCCCAAGTGTGCAGCTGGTGCAGTCCTTCTGAGTGCATGTTCCAGGCACAGGCCAGGGGTCCAGCAGGGCAGTCCTTCTTCTTCTGTAGTTCTTCCTGGTAGGGATGTGGTAGGGAACTGAGGTGTGGGTGCAGGTCTGCCCGTTTTATCCTTGCTCCTGGGTGAAAAATAGGGGGGTCCTAATTCTCCAAACAGGTGCAGGGTCCTTCCCCCTGTGATGACCACTTCCTGGGAAGTGTGGCAAAAATCAATCCCAGGAGGCAACATTCTTCAAAAATCCATAATGGCTGAGCCCACCCACTGGTGTGGGTAAAAATCATAAACACACCCCTCTAATGCCCTCTCCTAATCTAATCAAGGGGGCACCTAGTTGTCTGGGGTTGCAGGATGTGTGGGTGTTGCTGGGTTGCTCCAAATGTCCTTCTCTGCCTTTGAAGACCAGCTTGGCAGCCCTCCCCCTTCCTGCCTCACCATCTGCTGAGGGGAAATTCCCTCCCACAGGCACATCTCTTTGTGTGAAGCCAGGCCACTTCACACCTCATCAAGGCAGCCTGGCCAATCAGAGCACAGCAGCGAAAACAATGCAGGGCTGAAATTGGCAACTTTTCATGTAAAGTTTAAAACTCGTTACCTGAACAAGTTATATTAAATCCAACAACTGGAAGTTTTGGGATTTATTATAACAATTAATTTGATACCAAACACTTGGTATCCATTACTTGGGGGCCTTTTAAAATTAAAATAAAGTCTACCCATTCTAGCCTATGAAGGCCATTCACTACAATGAGGGAAAAACAAATTTGGCTGTTTTTACCTCACCAGGGCTAATAAAACTATTTTTATAAGGTCCCTGCTTATAGTTACATGGCACCCAGCCCTAGGGGTGACTAATATGTAAAAATAAGGTAGTTTAAGACTTTGAAACTACTTTTAATTCTAAAGTCGAATTTGCATATAACTTTAATTTGAAAGCAGCCAGCAAGGCAGGCCTGCCTTTAAAATGACACTGGGCACCTCAGCAGTCACCTATGGGTGGACTACCTATGCTGTGGTCCTTAAACCTACATGCCCTACCATATACTAGGGACTTATAGGTAGGTTAACTCAGCCAATTATAATTAGCCTAATTTGCATATTGATTTTACACAGAGCACAGGCCCTGGGACTGGTTAGCAGTACCCAGGGCACCATCAGAGTCAGGAAAACACCAGCAAAAAGTGGAAAATGGGGGCAAAAAGTTAGGGGGCCTCTGCAATCAGCCCTGTTTTCTCACAACATATTTCACTTGTGTGACAAATTCTCTGCGGACCTATTTCTCTGCCCTGGCCAAGTCTACTCAGGTTGTAACGTGTACCTATACTACTGAACATGTTCTGGTTCAGCTGGCTAACTTGGTTGTGAGGTTGTCATTTTGAGTGACAGAAGGTCTGTAAGCCTGTACATCTATTGTGTGTGTGTGAAATTGTCTCAATCCGTATGTGTAGGAATGTGCACTTTCAATATTGTCACATCAAGAACTGTTCTTCGCACAGTCCACTTGCTTATTGGTAGTGGGCAATGTGAGAGCAGGAGTGATGAGAGATATTGGTACAGCCTCAATGATTCCATGTCACCTTCATTGTAGTCATCATCATGCTATGTGTGTCATGGTGTTTGACCTGCAGCATAACACATTGCACACCCTTTACACAGTACGTATTGGTTGGAAGGGTGTTTGATTGAGTGTTATTGATGTGATATTGAAAGATTAATCTTCCAAGTTGTACTGCCAGTTGAGGCCATGTCATTGTCATTGTGTTGTTTTAAATTGTTCCCTTGTGTCTGTGGAGTAGCAACTGTTGTTATTTGGTTCTCTCATTTGTCCATAGGTGTATATCCAAATAGGTCAGGATATCACACATGCCTAGCAGTGTCACAACCTCAGTGTCTTCCTGGCCACTTGTCGATGTTGTGGTGTATGTGTTGTGTGTTCTAGAGGGTTGCTGTGCTGTGTGTATGTAAGTAGGTTTCTCTACTTACCAACAAGTAGGCCATTTCCATATCGTCCATCCTGGAAGTGTTGATTGATGGTGCAGTGACGGAAGATGAATGAATCATGTACACTCCCAGGATACTTTGCCACGATGTTTGTGATCAAACCCCGGTGATCGACAATGGCCTGCACATTGATGGAGTGTGTGTGCTTCCTGTTGCGGTATAGATGTTCGGTTGCAGCAGGTGGCACAATGCGTACATATGTGCAGTCAATGGCACCAAGGACGTGTGGGAAGCCAATGATATGGTAGAAGCCCTGTTTTGTCTCCTGCTGCTTCTGCTGCGTGTTGGGGAAGCTGATGTGGCAGGGTGTGAGGGAGATGATGGCATCCAGTACCTTGGGTAAGAAGGCGGAGAATGATGGCTGTGAGATCCCGGCAACCAGGGCAACAGTGGTTTGAAAGGAGCCACTTGCCAACATGTAGCGTACAGCTAGCAGCTTGGTTTCTGGTGGAATAGTGCAGGATGTCTGCAAGCTGGGTGCCAAATGTGTCTCAATGTTGCGCATCAGCTGCTGAATGGCTTGCCGGTTGAGCAGCTTCTACAACACCAGCAGGGACCCCAAAGGCAAAGCAGAAGGCAGGAGAGGATATTCTGCATCAGGACAACCCTTCTGGTACTCCGCCAACAAGACATCATCCAGAGGTACAGGCTCAACTGGCAAGCCAGTGTCACAAAGGGGGGCCGGGTGTTGGCAGGATGGGACATCCTGACAAGATGGGTGGAGGTGGAGCTGTCACCTACCACACTTACATTTCAAAAGAGCTGCCTCAGCACATAGGACTTCACACTTGCTTTTGTCACCCCAGACTTCCTGGGATCAGGGCATGGAGGAAGGAAATTCCAGAATCATCTGTGGAGGGAAAACTCTAGCAGTTTCTCTCACTTCAAAGATGGCAACAAGTATGAATATTAGACCCTGAAACCCACACTTCCATACACTCCTGGGGCTGTAGTTACTAGAGAAGAAGGTCTTCCATGCTGCCAAAGGACTACCCTACTGCTTGCAGACTGCCCTACTGACTGAGAAGGAAGACTACCCAGACTATTTGAAGTGACTCCAAGTGTCAGCTGACTAATCTCCTGTTCAGAGCTACAGGGTCATAATAAGCTCCACAGGCCCCCCTGCAACCATCACTTTTGACCTGCTGCAACTGCACTTGCCTGGGCCTGCAACTCGACCTGCCTGAGCCCTGCTGGACTCTGTAAGAATGAGTCCCAGACCTCTAGGTCTTGGGTCCCCTGGCTGGCATCAGACTGCACTCCTGTGAAGGAGAAATCCTAAAGTTGGGGGCCCATTTGCATTGAAATCATGCCGCCCGCAACTACCAGTGACGAGAAGCTCCAGTGCACCAGACACTTGGGGGGTCATTCCAACCCTGGCGGTCGGTGTTAAAGCGGCGGCAAAACCGCCAACAGGCTGGCGAAAAAAAAAATGCAATTCCGACCCTGGCGGAAACCGCCAACAGAGACCGCCACTTTAACACACGGCCCGCCACGGCGGGAAAAACAAACAGTGCGGCGGTCACTGCCAACAGACAGGCGGGAGACAATGTACCGGCCACCCTATCACAACCCACCAATCTGCCACCTTTTCCGGGGCGGTAGCCCCGCCGATAAAAACACGGCGGAAACAGACATTTCAAACGGAAAACGCTCACCTCCATACACCCCACGAGGAATCTGGACAGCATGGAACCCGAACTCCACATCCTCCCAGCTATTGTCTTCCTGCTCCTCTACCAGGAGCACGAACGCCGACGCAGAAGACAACGGTGAGTACTGCACCTACGACACAGGGGTGGGGGGAGACAAAAAAATTCGGGGACACACATATGCGACACACCCACCCTCACCCACTACAACACACACATCAATGCATAGCAACACATCACAGTTACCCCCCCAAACCACCCGGAAGAATGCAAAGACAAAATGACAAATGATTATAAACTTAGAAATATTTTGTATGACTGAGTATAAAATATATCACACATCTAAAACTTTATATACATAAATTGTCCAGTCCGATATGTGTATCAGCCATTGTTCGTGGGCCACTGGGCCAAAATCACATGGGCAAAGCCCACACAGGATACCTGACTCCAACGGAGAGAACACTGCAGGGGCATCAGATAGCAAAACTACAGGCACCTCAGTGGGAAGGGAAGGGGGGGCACCTCAGCCAGATGAGTCCACGACGCCAGATCCACGAGGGGCCTCCATGGCCACTGTGCCATCCAGGGTAGTGCAAAGCCACAGTCTCTCAAGTCTCTACAGTGGGTGGCTTGCCCACTGTGCCATCCTGGGGAGTGCAAAGCCACAGTCTCTCAAGTCTCTACAGTGGGTGGCTTGCCCACTGTGCCATCCTGGGGAGTGCAAAGCCACAGTCTCTCAAGTCAATATCAGTCTCCACTGGTACTGGAGGGGGACTAGTGCCTAGAGTGCTTCGTGCAGCCCTGCCCGACACAGATGCGGGCCTGCCCCTTCCGCCAATGGGCCAGCGGTGCTTGAGATGAAGGGCCCAGCGGAGCGGTGCTTGAGATGAAGGGCCCAGCGGGGCAGTGCTTGAGATGAAGGGCCCAGTTCAGCGGTGCTCGAGACGGCGGTGCCCAGCGGAGCAGTGCTTGAGATGAAGGGCCCAGCGGAGCGGTGCTTGAGACGGCGGTGCCCAGCGGAGCAGTGCTTGAGATGAAGGGCCCAGCGGAGCAGTGCTTGAGACGGCGGTGCCCAGCGGAGCGGTGCTTGAGATGAAGGGCCCAGCGGAGCAGTGCTTGAGATGAAGGGCCCAGTTCAGCGGTGCTTGAGACGGCGGTGCCCAGCGGAGCAGTGCTTGAGATGAAGGGCCCAGCGGAGCGGTGCTTGAGACGGTGGTGCCCAGCGGAGCGGTGCTTGAGACGGCGGTGCCCAGCGGAGCGGTGCTTGAGATGAAGGGCCCAGCGAAGCAGCGCTTGAGACGGCGGTGCCCAGCGGAGCGGTGCTTGAGATGAAGGGCCCAGTTCAGCGGTGCTTGAGACGGCGGTGCCCAGTGGAGCGGTGCTTGAGATGAAGGGCCCAGCGGAGCGGTGCTTGAGATGAAGGGCCCAGCGGAGCGTTGCTTGAGATGAAGGGCCCAGTTCAGCGGTGCTTGAGACGGTGGTGCCCAGCGGAGCGGTGCTTGAGATGAAGGGCCCAGCGGAGCAGTGCTTGAGATGAAGGGCCCAGCGGAGCGGCGCTTGAGACGGCGGTGCCCAGCGGAGCGGTGCTTGAGATGAAGGGCCCAGTTCAGCGGTGCTTGAGACGGCGGGCCCAGTTCAGCGGTGCTTGAGATGAAGGGCCCAGTTCAGCGGTGCTTGAGACGCGGTGCCCAGCGGAGCGGTGCTTGAGATGAAGGGCCCAGCGGAGCAGTGCTTGAGATGAAGGGCCCAGTTCAGCGGTGCTTGAGACGGCGGTGCCAAGCGGAGCGGTGCTTGAGATGAAGGGCCCAGTTCAGCGGTGCTTGAGACGGCGGTGCCCAGCGGAGCGGTGCTTGAGATGAACGGCCCAGCGGAGCGGTGCTTGAGACGGCGGTGCCCAGCGGAGCGGTGCTTGAGATGAAGGGCCCAGCGGAGCGGTGCTTGAGATGAAGGGCCCAGTTCAGCTGTGCTTGAGATGGTGGTGCCCAGCGGAGCGGTGCTTGAGATGAAGGGCCCAGCGGAGCAGTGCTTGAGATGAAGGGCCCAGCGGAGCGGTGCTTGAGACGGCGGTGCCCAGCGGAGCGGTGCTTGACACGGCGGTGCCCAGCGGAGCGGTGCTTGAGATGAAGGGCCCAGTTCAGCGGTGCTTGAGACGGCGGTGCCCAGCGGAGCGGTGCTTGAGATGAAGGGCCCAGCGAAGCAGTGCTTGAGATGAAGGCCCCAGTTCAGCGGTGCTTGAGACGGCGGTGCCCAGCGGAGCAGTGCTTGAGATGAAGGGCCCAGCGGAGCGGTGCTTGAGACGGCGGGGCCCAGCGGAGCAGTGCTTGAGATGAAGGGCCCAGCGGAGCGGTGCTTGAGACGGCGGTGCCCAGCGGAGTGGTGCTTGAGATGAAGGGCCCAGTTCAGCGGTGCTTGAGACGGCGGTGCCCAGCAGAGCGGTGCTTGAGATGAAGGGCCCAGCGCAGCGGTGCTTCGGATGAGTGCCCAGTTCAGCGGATCAGCCCATGGCGTGGAGGTCATTCGCCACCTGACCTGTGGCTGGTTGCGCCTTCCTGCCCACCTGGGATCGGCCTGGTGGGGCCCTCCTGGGCTGCAGTCCCGGGCCTGTTGGTGTCCTGCTGCCCACCTGGGATGGGGCATGCGGGGCCCTCCTGCTCAGCTGGGCTGCTGGCAGTCTTGTTGGGCGTGCTGCCCTTCCCAGCCTTCCCTGGTCGCCTGTGGCCCTTCCCCACCTTTGGCGGTGTGCCAGGTGGCACCACACTCCCTGCCGGAGCCATGGTAGTGATTTTGGTCCCAGGTGTTTTAGGCCTCTCGCGCCGGGCACTGACAATTTTGGCATGTTTTTGCGGCGGTGGGCTGCCTGTACCTTGGCTCCCTACTGAGCTGGCTGCCCATGAGGGTGGGGGACTCCACAGTCCATGGCAGACTGTCTTCACAGGGCCCGCTGTTGTGGTGGCTGAGGTGCTGACTGGAGTCTTTTTAGATGGACGGGGTGGGGGAGTTGTTGGGAAGAGGTCAAGTTTGGAAAGGAAAATAAGTTTAGGACGAGAGGGACGGGTAGGTGTAGTAGGTTTGGGAGTGGAGGAGGAGGTTGTGGTTGTAGGAGTTTGAAGTCTGGTGTCTTTGGGTGCAGGTGCTTGTGCTGGAGGCTGTCGTGAGGTGGATGGCTGTTGGGTGGGTGGCTGCCTGCGTTTGTGTAGCTTGGAAGAGGGGGTGACAGACACACTGGGAGAGGACACAGGGGACGTGTAAATGGTAGTGGGGGTGGTGACTGCACGTGTGCAGGGGGTTCTGGTGGGTGTGCTGGTGATGGACGTAGTGGCTGAAGATGTTGTGCATGCAGGTGTGAGTGTAGACGTGACAGGAAGGGAGGAGGGAGACGAGGAGGAGGGGGACACAGTGGAGGCAGTGGGTGTTGGTATGTCTGCATGTGGATGTTGCTTGTGTGAATGCTTGTGTGATGTGTGGTGCTTATGTCTGGATGAGCTTCCCTTGGGTGTTGAGGTGTGTGCAGGCTGGTCTGATGGTGTGTCTGGGATAGGCAGAGGTACAGGGGATTGGGTATGGATGGAGGAAGTTGGAGGGGGGAGGCTAGGGACAGGGACAATTGCTGCCATCAGTGCTGAGGCCCGAGTGTTGAACGATCGCTGATGGGCAGCTTGACCCGAATGAATGCCTTCCAAGTATGCATTACTCTGGTGCACCTCCCTTTCTACACCCTGGATGGCATTCAAAAGGGTAGACTGCCCAACAATGAGCATCCGCAGGAGGTCAATGACCTCCTCACTGAGGGCAGCAGGGGTGACTGGGGCAGGGCCTGAGGTGCCTGGGGCGAAGGAGATGCCCACCTTCCTGGGTGAGCGGGCACGGGACAAACGCTGAGGGGCTGCTGGGAGGGCGGTGCTGGTGCGCTGGGTGGCGGCTGTACCTGTTGTAGCGGGGGGCCCAGATGTTGCCGCCACCACAAGGGAGCTCCCTTCAGAGGACGAGTCGCTGTCACTGATATCCACACGAGTCCCTGCTGTGGAGCTCCCCTCGCCCTCCGTCTCACTGGTGAAATCCGAGTCAGTTGCATGGCCCGCCATGGCCATGTGAGATGCAGCTCCCTCGTGCTCCAATGCCACTTCTCCTCCGCCTGATGATGCTAATGCACAAATGAACAGGAAGACAACAAAAAAGGGAGGTGGGGAAATATAAAGAAATGTTGAGTGCATGCATTGGCGACACTGTTGGCGGACAGGACAGACACAGAAGCCCCCTGCACTATGCCGCGCACTTGGGGTCGACTACGCAATCCGTGGGACATGGCCTACAAGCCTATGGGCGACCTCTGCTCACATACATGACACACGGCAATGAATTGCTGTCCCTGGCACCCTACAGAGGTGGGGGGCGGGGGCACAGGGCCATGCCTTACGGAGGGGCCTAGCCTACAGATATCACACTGGCCTAGGGATACCCACAGCCCTCCTCCTCCACCCAGACACCTCCACTGCGCGCAAACACACCAGGATTTGAGTGTACTCACCCCCTTGTGTCTGCTGTGATGTCCTCACGTGCCCATCCAACTCGGGGTAGGCCACCGCCAGGATCTGGGACATCAGGGGGGTCAAAGTACGACTGGCACCCCTCCCACATTGGGAGGACATCCCCAGCTGAGCCTCCGCCGTCTTCCTGCTCCAGCGTCGGATGTCCTCCCATCTCTTCCTGCAGTGGGTGCCCCGTCTCTGGTGGACCCCCAGGGTCCGGACGTCCTTGGCGATAGCACGCCAAATACCGATTTTCTGGTGGGCGCTGACCTATGTGACATGTACAGGGAGAAAAGAATAATCATCACCTTCTGCATGCTCGATGTGAGTGGCCCCCCCATCCCCACCCTTGCCATGTGGCACATGCTCTCATCTGTCGTTTGATGCATGCCTCAATCGCTCCCCTCCCAACCATCTTTCATCCACCCGACTCCACACAGGCATTGGCCACAAAGCATGGTCCCAGTGTACTTACCTGTTGGTCTGGAGGACCGTAGAGTAGTGCATACTGGGGGAGGACCCCATCCACGAGTTTCTCCAACTCCTGAGCAGTGAAGGCCATTGTCTCTTCCAGACCGTGGTCACAGCAGCACTTGCAGTGTAGGTCCTCTCCTGTGGAAGATCAGGTATCGAGTGATTAAGCTGATAGAAAATGGCTGTCACGCCCGCGGCGGTGCGTACCGCGACCACCAGCGCACATCATCATTGGCTCCTGAGACCCAATAGGGTTCAATGTTAACCAATGCAGCTTTGCGCCGCGGTCTTCGACCACCTACCGCCACGGTGTCCGCCACGGTGTCCGCCACGGTGTCCCACGCCAGCGCATTGACCTCACATCCCATTGTCGCACTTCACAGGTCAGACAGCCGCCATTTCAAGGGCCCACATCCCTTATTTTCTACTGCGTCATATATACCTAGGCCTTGCATCGACACTCATACAAGCCATTCAATGCATTGGGAATCGTGTTATGTGCAAGCTGTGGTTACGTACCTGTGGGTTGATTGACTCTGTGCTCGCTGTTGTCCTTCATAGGCACCGTCCACTGGGACATGCGAGGAGATGGAGAAATCTTCCCGTGTACAGACCGCTGGTGGACCTGTCGACAATGGAGGAAAGACATGTCATACTGATATACAGGCTTGACCGAGCCACTATACAGGAACTATGTACCCAGTTGGAGCCAGACCTGATGTCACTAATCCGCCAACCCACAGGGATCCCCCCTCTAGTGCAGGTGCTGTCAGTACTCCATTTCCTTGCAAGTGGGTCATTTCAAACAACAGTGGCCATATCATCAGGGATGTCCCAGCCCATGTTTTCCAAGGTGTTGTCCAGAGTGTTGTCTGCCCTGCTGAAACACATGCGGAGCTACATCGTCTTCCCTGAGGTGGGGGATTTGGCTACAGTGAAGGCTGATTTCTATGCCCTTGGACATATCCCCAACATCAATCGTGACATTGATGGGACACATGTTGCTTTGGTCCCCCCCAGCAGGAGTGAACAGGTGTACAGGAACAGGAAGAGTTATCATTCCATGAATGTCCAGATGGTGTGTTTGGCTGACCAGTACATCTCCCATGTTAATGCCAAGTTCCCTGGGTCAGTGCATGATGCGTACATCATGCGGAATAGCAGCATCCCTTACGTGATGGGTCAACTCCAGAGGCACCGTGTGTGGCTATTAGGAGACTCTGGTTACCCCAACCTGTCATGGCTACTGACCCCAGTGAGGAATCCCAGGACAATGGCAGAGGAACGGTACAATGAGGCCCATGGAAGAACTAGGAGGGTGATCGAGCGGACCTTCGGCCTCCTGAAGGCCAGGTTTAGGTGCCTCCATATGACTGGTGGATCCCTAATGTACTCACCAAAGAAGGTGTGCCAGATCATCGTGGCCTGCTGTATGCTTCATAACCTGGCTTTGTGACGCCAGGTGCATTTTCTGCAGGAGGATGGTCCAGATGGTGGTGTTGTAGCAGCTGTGGAGCCTGTGGAAAGTGAAGATGAGGAAGGCGAAGAGGACGATATAGAGAACAGGAACACTGTAATACAGCAGTATTTTCAATGACACACAGGTAAGAAGCCACACCGGCATATTACATATACTTAACCCCTACTACCTCTCTACTGTATGTCCTTTTCCCCCAGTGTATGGTAACTGAGTTGTGACTTTCCCTTCCAATTTCAGAGATGTGGGCCCCACTGCGTGACATCTGCTTTATTTCCCCATGGACTACAGCTGTGTGACATTGGTATGTTGGCATCACAATGTGAATATGCCATTTGGCACGGTAATGTCTAATACATTTGTACATAATCACAGCCAGACTCCAGATTCTTTTATGCAATAAGTGTGTTTATTACAGTGCTCTAAATTGGTGGGTGGTTGCAAATCGTTGAGGTGTGATGGTGGATGATTGTCCATGGCAGAGTCCAGACTATCACTATCACAGGTGCATTGTCCAGATGCCTGTGGAAAGTGGAGCAGGGGCAGTGTAAGAATGAACAGGGTGTCAATGTGGGACAGTTGGATGACAATCAGGGAGGTATCCTTTGCTGGCGGGGGTCTTGGCATCTTACTCTGTCTTCTTCCTGGATCTCAGGGCCCGCTTGCGGGGTGGTTCACCTTCTGCAGGGGGTGGGGTTCTGGTGGCCTGTTGGTCTTGTGTCGGGGCCTCCTGTCCACTAGTGCCGGCAGAGGTGGTAGGCAGTTCTTGGTCCATGCTAGTGTCAGGGGCCCTTTGTGGTGCAACAGTGTCCCACAATGTGGTGACTACCTCATTCAGAGCCACTACGATGGTGCCCATGGCGGTACTGATGTTTCTTAGTTCTTCCCTGAACCCCATATACTGTTGCTCCTGCAGAAGCTGGATCTCCTGAAACCTGGCCAGGACCGTCGCCATCGTCTCCTGGGATTTGTGGTATGCTCCCATGATGGAGGAGAGGGCCTCGTGGAGGGTGGGTTCCCTGGGCCTGTCCCCCCCCTGTCGCACATCAGCCCTCCCAGTTCCCCTGTTTCCCTGTGCCTCTGTCCCCTGGACCGTGTGCCCACTACCACTGCCCCCAGGTCCCTGTTGTTGTTGAGGTGGTGGGTTAACCTGGGTGCCCTGTAGTGGTGGACACACCACTGATTGACGTGTCCTGGGGGCAGAGATATGGGCCCGCTGGGTGGGTGCTGTGCTGGTGTTCCCAGAGGGGGGAAGGTCTGCTGTGGCCTGTGGCTGTCTGAGGGGAACCGACTGTCCAGATGTCCCCGATGGGCCGGGCTGGTCATCTAGATCCAGGGAGACAGAGGTGCTGTCATCACTGTGGGCCTCTTCTGCGGGTGGAGTGGACATTTGTGGACCCTCCTGCGCGGTGACGTGGCGTTCGGGTCCTGCAGGGGTATAATAGTATGATTATTGCTTCTGTGTGTGCCATAGCGTGCAATGGGTGGGTGCCCGTGTACCCCTGTGCTTGCATTCCTGTGTGGGGGCTTTAGTGAGGGTGGTTTGGGGGGGGATGGGGATGTGCAGTGGGCATGCTTAGGTGATGGGTGTCCATGCTTAGTGGTCGCATGCAGGGCTTGGTGTTGGGATGGGTGGGTTGTGAGGGTGAGACATTTGCAAGGAGTAGGTGTGATGGGGTGGGGGTGAGGGTGGGGGTATTAGTTGGCATGCTGGTGGGGTTGGGGGGATGAAGTAATTAAGATATGACTTACCAGAGTCCATTCCTCCGCCTACTCCTGCGAGGCCCTCAGGATGCAGGATCGCCAAGACCTCCTCCTCCCATGTTGTAAATTCTGGGGGAGGAGGTGGGGGTCCGCCGCCAGTCCGCTGCACCGCGATGTTGTGCCTGGATACCATGGAACGCACCTTTCCCCGTAGGTCGTTCCACCGCTTCCTGATGTCGTCCCGATTTCTTGGGTGCTGTCCCACAGCGTTGACCCTGTCCACTATTCTGCTCCATAGCTCCATCTTCCTGGCAATGGTGGTGTGCTGCACCTGTGTCCCGAAGAGCTGTGGCTCTACCCGTACAATTTCCTCCACCATGACCCTGAGTTCAGCGTCAGAAAACCTGGGGTGTCTTTGCGGTGCCATGGGGTGGTTTGGGTGATGTGTGGGGTGGATTGTGTGATGCTAAGTGTGGTGATGTGTATTGGTGTGTATTTTGACGTGCGTGGTAGTATTGCTGGGTGACAGTGAATTGAGCGTCTGTGTGCTCGGGTCTCTTATCTCTGTGCGTGTTCACGAATCTCTAGGAGTAGGGATTTGTGGGTGATGTGGGTGTGTGTTTTGTATTGTATTGGGTGTGTGGGAGTGGTGTGTGTATGTGTATCAGGTGTGTGTATTTCGAATTGTCCAATGTGGCTGTGTTTTGTATATGTGTGTGTATTTTGAGCGCGGCGGTGTGTACCGCCAATGGAATACCACTGTTGAAAGACCGCCGCATGGATTCGTGTGTCGTGATAGTGTGGGCGTATTTCTGTTGGCGTGACGGTGGAGGTTTGGTCATCGCCAGTTTCTCGCTGCCCTTTGGTGTGGCGGACTTTTGTGGATGTCTGTATTTTGGCGGTTTGCATGTTGTGGGTCAGAATGACCGTGGCGGTTTACCGCGGCGGTGATATGGCGGTCTTCTGCACGGCGGTAAGCGCCTTTTACCGCCGAGGTTGGAATGACCCCCTTTGTGCTACAGTGACTGGCAGAAACAACCAGAAACATAAGATCTTTACTTCATGTTACAGCAGCGACAGACACCAGTGACTGCCAAAGCAAAACTTCAGCAACACCTGGCCATGACGCCCGACATGATCTTTGCGCCCTAGTGATGACCATCAATGATGCTCATCCTGCTTTTCGCACTACAGTGACGACCATCCTCAACACTGTCCCTGCTCCTAGTGGCCTCCTTCACTGTGAACTAGACTTCGAGAAGTTAACTTTTTCAGCAGGGAAAAGCTGGTCCCAGTATCTGGCCCATACTCCATCACAGTTGATCTGAACTTGTGAATATCACCGGGTATCACACAGCCAGAAAACAGCAAGTAGCGCTTTGTGCTTTTAGGTGCTATTCTTACATTACATCTTTGAAATTGCACATCTCCGGTTCTACTGATTGGATTTTGTCATTTTGATGTCAAATAATTTATTAAATTGTACTCTATTCTTCTAAATTGGTGTGGAATTTTTCTTGTGTAGGGTTGTATTGTCACTCTATTCCTGCTTAAGTGCTGCATAAATAATTTACATATTGCCTCTAAGTTCAGGCTGATTTAGTAGCTTTTCGTGATTCACCCTGACCGGGATTGTGGCTATTGCTTGAGAAAGGTCCACACCCCTCCTCTAACACCAACCCAATTTCTCACACAGGATTGTTGAAAATGGTCCTTTTTGCAGGGTTATCCCCAAACCTTTTGCCTCTGTCCTCCTGTTTTTGACTCTGTGCTGCATTTGGTTTTTGCTGTCTTTAGGACTCTGGGCACTTTACCACTGCTGACCAGTGTTAAAGTGCAAGTGCTCTCTCTTATAATTTGTATTGGTGATTTGTTTATCCATGAATGGCATATCTGATTTACCATAAAGTCCCTAGTGTAATGCTCTGGTTGTGCCCAGGGCCTGCAGCACTGATTGTGCCACCCACATGAGTAGCCTGCCATTGCCTGTGTGTGCTGTTTTAAACTGCCATATTAACCTGGCAAGTGCACCCACTTGCCAGGCCCAAACCTTCCCTTTTACTACATTTACTACATGTAAGTCACCCCAAGGGGGATGATGTGGCACATCAGGATTGGTTAGGGGTGCCTGTCATCTGGAACCTTCCTCACCCCTTTATAAATCTTGCACAAGGGGAAGAGTTTATCTGACCTGCAAACATTCTACCTGCTTCCCTCCTGGATCCTGGGACTGCCATGGAGAACTGGAAGGAGGAACCCCCTGACTCCCCACTCAGAACTCTGTCTAGTTGACCCCAAGACCAGTGAGTCTTACCAAGGGCCAGTGAAGCTTCCCCCCTTTTTTCCGCTGAGGACCTGTTGGGGGAAGCCCTGGACTTTCCTGCATCCACTAGCAAAGCCCAAAAGAAAACTGCTCAGGTAAACCAGTGTTTGGAGGACAACACCACTTTGGAGGTGAGGAGGGCTGTTGCAACTGGTCCTTGTGAATGGAGCTTGCCATTAGGAGTACAATTTCCCCTCGGGTGGAGCAGGGCTTGGGGTGCGGTGCAAGAAAATGGTGGAACTTATCATCAAGGGGAGAGGGCGTGCATGGGACCCCTTCCCCGTGCTCGTATCCTGCCCCGGGGTGCCATTCCCCGGGCAGACTTATGTTTGAGGGGGCCGGGATCCTATCTACTGCCTCAAAGTGTGCCAAACCATGAGGGGAGCACCATCATGCTCCCCCGGGTTCTCCAGGATGCTCCCCCGGCACTAAGCATGAGGGGCCCAGGACCCCATCCCTAGGCCTTATGACAGCTTCTGAGGATGGTGGGGAGTGCCGCCGCACTCTCCATTCTCCGAGCCTGTGTCTGGGGGTAATGGGAGGTGGCCACCAGCACATGCGTCTGCCTGCTGGAGCTGGCAGACACAACAGTGAAGGGCCGGCTCCTGCGGCAACACGCGGACGTGTTGCCAGAGCGGGGAGGCAGCAGGGGCAGCCATAGGTGGGCTCCACGGGCTGTCCTCCAACGGTGTCAAACTTCTGGGGTACCCGCATGGGACCGGGCACCCCTCCACAATGAGAACGTGGCAGGAGCCGCATTGGTTGAAACTGAAATACACGGAAAGCAGCACCACGGCTCTCCCTGGCACAGTGGGAGAGCTGCTAATATAATATTCACAGCACTCAGAAAACTCGCTCCATAATGCATTGTGGGGCCCCTGGTGGGAAATAACATTTTGGCCCATAACTCAGCCTGTGGTGGTCCTAGCACAATTGGACCACCACCAAAACATTTAACACAACATGCTCTTTCCGCCCAGATCATCTTCTGGGTCCCATCCTAGGTTGGGGGGACCCCAAAATCATCACATTTCCCAAGTTCTCAAACATTTTCTAAGCTTCCTCGTGGCTGGGGCTTTTGCTGTACAGCTGAGGGTAGTTTAGTATTTGGAAGCCTAATGTATGTTGGCATTTTTGAAGGCTTGAATCTAGTTCCCTGTAATGCCTTGATTGCAATTGCATTATAAAGTTGTTCTATTTGATTATGCCTCCAGGGGTTGAACTCATGGTTACAACTAAAAATGCTAATTGTATTGTGATGCCCTCTAGGGGCTGTTGTGATCATTACAGTCTAATGTTAAGTGTATGAGAGACTACACAGTCACCTTTCTGATAAATATTTTTACTGGATTTACATGGTAATAGCAAACGTTCTATGATTATTGCATAGTTTATTGATCCATGACAACAATTTTTGCCCAAGTAACATCTTTATTACGCCATGACTGTTTGAACACCCTTGAAATATCTGGGTGACCCCTCGAGGGGGTCACTCTTGGGTGCACAATGTCAGCTATGGTACGTTCCATCTGCCAATGTATATTTGTGAATTATTGCATAATATTTAGTAATGTGTGTGTAATAAATGTACTTCTCCTTTTCTAAAGAAAAGGTACTGACTGGCTAACCATTTATTTAGTGTTCTTACTGCATGCCAGTGGCTGGTGATTCCTAGCCCACATCACCTTCCTTGCATTAGCCTTAGACTGCTTTGCCTCACTACCCTGAGAGTGTTAAGTGCTGCAATGGGGCGTTTGGTTTGAACAGAGGAAAAATGAGGAACTATTATTTGTGCTGGTTTGTCTACTTCAAAGAAAGAAATGGGTATAAGTACTGAACCTCTGATCCCACAAAAGTTAGGGGCATATTTATACTCTGTTTGCTCCTAATGTGCGTTTTTTGACGCACATTCGGCGCAAACCGTGCACCATATTTAAACTTTGACGCCCAAGCCCGCGGATGTCAAAATTCCTCTGTGTGTGTCATTTTTTGGATGTGGGAAACTGCCTTGCGTTAATGACATGCAAGGTAGGTGTTCCTGCCCAAAAAATGACTTTAAGGCCTGTGCGCCTTATATATACTCCTGTGTCATTTTAACGCACAGGAGGGGGCGGGCCTTAAAAAACGGCGCACAGCCTGATGTGCAATGTTTTTTAACGCCTGGGTGAGGGCAGGCGTTGAGGGTCCTGTGGGCTCACTTCCATGGTCTCTGACCATGGAAGGAGTCCAGAGGTGCCCTTCCCTGCCCCCAGGGACACCCCCTGCCACCCTCTACCACCCCTGTAGGAACACCCATGGATGGGGGGACTCATCCCAGGTAAGCACAGGTAAGTTGAGGTCAGTATGTTTTTTATTTTTTTAAAGTGGCATGGGGGCCTAATTTGGGCCCCCCTACATGCCACTGTGCCCAAAGGCCATGCTAAGACAGGAGTCATATCAATGGGGGCTGTGCGTCAAAAAATGGCGCAAGTCCGGTTTGAGGCATGATTTTTGCCTCAAACTTGACTTGTACCATTTTGTAACGCACAACCCCCATTTTTCCCTACGCCGGTGCTGCCTAGTTTGAGTCTTTTTTTTTTACTCTGACCAGTCCGCAGCGCCGGCTAATATCATTCCTTAAGTAAGGTGCCCGCATGGAGCGTAGGAATGGCGTTAGCCGGCGGTAAAATGTTTGACGCAAACCAGCAACAGTACTGGTTTGCGTCAAAAAGTATAAATATGGGCCTTAGAATCCTTCTTGACTGAGGACATTCTACCAGGAAGAAGTGGTAGATGCTGTAGGAAGGAATGCCACTCTACCTGTGGCTTTGCTGTACCAGCCTGCTGCTTGCCTCTTCTATCCTGGGAGTGAAAGGACTGGACTTTGCTGTGGCACCTGTCTCCAACTCCACCGCAACACCTGTGGCCCAATGGTGTGATCACAACACCGTAAAGTCAACACCTCGTGAATTGACCTGCTGGATTCGTTGACCCCACCTTGTAGTAAGGAACCAACACCTCACCGCCAATGCCGCATCCCCCTCCATGCAACCTCAAGGAACCAGCACCTCACCTCCACTGCCTAACAGTAAGGAACCAATGTCTCACCTCCCCGGTGGGAGTACGGAACCAACACTGTACCGCCTCCCCAACCCTGTGCAATCTTTTGGTTTCCTCCTCATCTTCCAGGGTACTGTACCTGGGACCCATGCAACGCTGTGACCAGCCCGCAGTCCCTTGTGAGAGGCGTCAGTCTGTTGGAAAGGGCTTCATCAAGATGTCATAACATCCCCAGTTGGAGCTATTGTGTTTCTAAGCACTATACTACATTTAATTTTGAAAAATGTGTATTTTTGCTTGTGTATGTTGGATTTTTGTCATTTTGGTCTTGTTTTAGTCAGATAAATATTGTTTTTTTTTGCTAAACTGGTGTGTAGTACTTTTATGTTACTGTGTGTGTGTGTGTGTGTGTATGTACAAACACTTCAAACATTGCCTCTGAGATAAGCCTGACTGCTTATGCCAAGCTACCAAGGGGGTGAGCAGTGGGTATTTTAGCTGTGTGATACATTTAACCTGACTAGAGTGAGGGTACCTACGTGGACAAGGTGCAAACCACTGCAAACTAGAGATCTCATTTCTAACAAGGGTCATCCCTAGAGTTTTGCCTTCAGTTACTGAACCTGTTTTCGTTGGCATTAGGACTCTGTGCTTGTTTTCCCTTTGTGTTAAAGTGCTTGTGATCTGTCCCTAAAACATGGCACAATTTGCATTTTCTTGATTGGAACATTTAATTTACTTGTAAGTCTCCAGTAAATGATCCTTCACACATTCAGTGCCTGTACATTAAATGTGCCTGAAGCACTTATTGTGCCACCCACTAAAGTAGCCTTTTAAAACATGTCTTAGGTCTACTTATGCAGCCTGTAGTGCAGTTTCAAACTCCTATTTCAACCTAGCAAAATAAATCTTTTTCCAGGCCTAAACCTTCCTTTTTCTTACATATGTCAACCCTAAAGGTGCATAGGGCAGGATGAAATGTATTTAAAAACTAGGACATATGGGTTTAAGTTTTACATGTCCTAGCAGTGAAACAAATCTAAAATCGTTTTTCACTATTGCAAGGCTGGTCTCTCCCACTGACCAACATTGGGTTACATTTAATAAGTTCTAACTTTGGATTGGGAGCAGATAGAGATTTGGATATAAGACAGGCCTATCTCTTCATGTGCAGAGTTCTCCACCTGGACAGCAGAGTCTCCCCAGTCATAAACTTAGTATTACTCATAGTTTGTAAATACAAAAAAAACATAAACTTACACAAAAGTGTATGTTTACCTTTGTTAATCAGGTCCTTGCTGCTTAAACTCAAATTAATTATCATTTTAAATCCTCTTTAATGGTAATGTCAGATTTTAAGACTCAATTATGAAAATGCCACTTTTAGAAGCATTGGCACTGTGGGGGAATTCTTAAGGCTTCCCCTGCAGTGGCAGGTAGCTCGTAAGGGCTTTTTAAATAAAATAAAAAAAGTAGGGACCACCGGGAGCCCTTGAGGGCTCCCTCGCGGTCCCACATAGCCTGCAAAGGACTTTTGGGCTTTTGATTATTTTTGTTTATTATTTAAAAAAAAAAATAGTAAAGGAAATAAAAAATATATAGGGACCAAGGGGGAGTCCGTAAGGGGAGTCACACCATGCTTTTAGAAATTGCCCTTTTACAGGGTCACCCCCAAACTTTTTGCCTTTGTCCTCATACTTTTTGCTGGATTTTTACACGGTTGGCCTAGGACTCTGTGCACTTTACCAAGGCTAACCATTGCTTAAGTGCTTGTGCTCTTTGATTTGATTGGCATATTTAATTGATATGAAAGTCCCTTGTAGTGTGGCATACCATATACCCAAGGCCTGTAAATTAAATGCCTTTACTTTGACTTTTTGTGCAACCCACATAAGTATTGTTTTAAAACAAGCCCCAGAACTGCAATTGCAGCCTGAAGCCACTTAGCATTTGAAACCCCTTGCCAAGCCTTAAACTTCTCTTTTATTACACATAGGTCCCCCCTAAGTAGGACCTAGGCAGCCTATAGGGCAGGGTTCTATGTAATTAAAAGGTAGGACATGTACTCTTATGTTTTACATGTCTGAGTGATGAAAACGCCCCAAGTTAATTTTTCACTACTATGAGGCCTACCCTTCTCATAGGATAACATTAGAGATTCCTTATTATATTTAATAAGCTGTAATTCTTAAACCAGAGGAAGTAGCTATTTCATTTTTGGTACCTATTAGCTTGTAATGATAAATCCTATTTCATGGTAAAGTCGATTTTATCATTACAAGTTTGAAAATGCCACTTTTTAGAAAGTTGCCATTTTCCTGCCCTTAACCATCTGTGCCTACAGCCTGCCTTAGGTCACATGACTGGGTGTAAATGACAGTTCAGACTTTGTGAATTCACCCCAGACAATCACAAAACAGTGGGATTAGAAGTGCCTGAATGGGCCTTTAACTGATTTGATGAGGGAGTGGAGCTAAGCACAGCTTCACATGCACATGAATATTCTGGGCACTGCCACCACACAATAGGCTTAACAACCCTGTATTGTCAGTGCAGCCAGATAGGAACCAGGGCAGGAGAGGCAGGAAACTCCTGGAACTTCAAAGAACCCTTCTGGAAACGTCTCTCAAAGTTATAGAAGCAGGGCACCAGGGTATAAAAATAGGGCTCTCAGACCCACTCTTCAGTTCACTACTGGACCTGTGAACGGACTCTCAGAGGACTGCCTGCTGCTGTGACTTGCTAGCCACTCTACCAGACTGCTGCTGTATCTGGAACTAATGTTTTGCTGCCTTGAGCCTGCCTTGAACATTCAGAGGCCAGCCAGCTGTGGAGCCCTGCATCTTCACCTGCACCCAGAACTTCAGGAAGGACTCCAGGGGCTAGTTTTGCTGGCCTCCTGTTCAGAGCCACAGGGACACTACAGGATTTCACCATCTTGAACCCGCACCTGGACCCAGCCTGAGTGAGTCCCGAACCCCAGAGTGGGCTGCATTCACTCCTGGACCCTTGGTTGTGTTGCTAAAAGTGCCTAGATGGCCATTTTCTAAAACTGAGGACTTGCTATTTTGAACCTTACATTTTCAAAAATGCATGACTCCTGTTCAACTAATTGGATTTTGAGGGGTTTAGTGTCAAATAGTTTATTAAAATGTACTCTATTTGTCTACATTGGTTTGGGGTTTGCTGTGTTGTCACTGTATTGCTGCTTGTGTGCTGCATACACACTTGACACATTGCCTCTAACGTTAGCCTGGCTGCTTTCTGTGCCCAGCTACCCAGGGTTAATCAAAAGTTAAATTAGTGACTTTTTGTGGTTCACCCTGCCAGGGACTGTGGCTGTTGTCTGACCAGGGCTCACACCCCAGTCAACCAACTTCCCAATTTCTCACAAATGCCACCTCAGTTTGAAACCAACCATATGCCAATCAGTCTTGACCCTGCTCTAGTGTGAACAGTCCAGCCAGATCTGCCAAGCTGAACCAGAACACAAGAAGCTCAGTAAGGTTTACATCCTTTATTAGGGTTCATCCTTACGCTATAGCTGCCTTTCAAATTATTTGATATGCAACTTTTGTGTCTAAAGACGTACTTAGAAAAGTCATTAGACCGCCACAAATCCACCGTGAACGTACAATAACTTTTCCACATTAGCTACAAGTATGAAAGCAAAACGTGAGCCCTTACCTTTATATGAAACTAAAAACTGAGCTAATTTGGACACTCTGAAGGGTAAACGGAGAAAGTTATGCTAATGGTTTCTTAGAAATACAACCATCATCTTCTTCATTTCTTATTCCTATAAATATTTTAAACAGCATGATGCTCTGTGGGCAAGACGTTACCTCTTAATTTCTAATTCTTTTCGCAGCAAATAATTTTAAGATTACCAAAATTAACCAAGGTAATTTGTGTGATACACCGTTTTAAAACCGCTCTGGTTATATATTGCTCATTCCTAAGCATTGTCTTTTTCATTTGAAATTGACACAACTGCAAACCAACATACAGTGTACTTTGCAGCATTTATTCTGTGCCATCATATCTAGTTCACAAAAAATATACTTTATTTGCTCTGTGCCATTTATTATGCTATTTCATTTATTTATTAGGTGCCAACTTGTGACAGAGGGCACTTAGTAGCCTTGGAATTTAGGACATTAGTTGCGTTTTTGTTATTTTTCCTCAGAGGCTCTAAAGTCTACTCCACGCGTCTGAGCACAATTAATTGCTTTACTATTTAAAATTTACTTTGCGCTCACCTGCTGGTTAGTAAATGCTCCTTGTATTTCCATTGCAACCAAGGTGCTCTGTTATGCATAGGATGTCAGGCTCAGGAACAAAGTGCAGGTATAATTCAACACAGTTTGAAGTGTATCACAAAATAAAACAAATGATAGCGTCCACGATGACATTTAGTTAGAGGAAATTATGGAAGCTACTTTTAAAAGTATACTATTATATCAGAATATCAATGACGTAAAGGTAAGGTGATTACAACTTCCCAAATGTATGATATAAAAATCATTTATAGGACAAGTTAATTAGCACACACTTAGCACGTTGAGGTAGTAATATGGTACAGCATGCTAAAAGAACTTCACTGGCATTTGTGTGATGTGCAGGTCACAAGTTTAAATCACTGCAAGGCCCATACACCCTTTCCTCCTTTTCAGATTAACAAATAAAGATCAATAAATATGGTGATAGGCAAACATTTACCAGGCTTAGAATGATGAAACATGTTGTATCAGGTGCTACAAACAACTTGTTAGAAATGGGGTCTTTGGTTGACAGTCGGGTTACCCCCTGTTTAAGCAAGGACCCTCACTCTAGTCAGGGTAAAAGAGAATCACCCTCAGCTAACCCCTGCTTACCCCCTTGGTAGCTTGGCAGAGCAGTAGGCTTAACTTCAGAGCACTAGGTGTAAAGTATTTGTACCAACACACACAGTAAATTAATGAAAACACTACAAAATGACACAACACCAGTTTAGAAAAATAGGAAATATTTATCTAAACAAAACAATACCAAAACGACAAAAATCCAACATACACAAGTCAAGTTATGAATTTTTAGAGATTAAACTCAAAAATAGCGCTTAGAAACAAAAAATGCTTTGATGAGATGTTAACACGGCGTCGTGATGGAGTCGTTCCCAACAAGCCAACACCAGCGGCACCGGACACGGAGTCGTGTAGACCCCCAAGTACAGTACCTTTGGTGAAGAGTGAAAACAAGCCGATGCGCGAAGTCGGGGATCGCGGCGTCTGTGCGAAACGTTGAATCCGTGCACTTCGAGCGCGTCGGTCACGACGTGGTGCGGCGACTTCCACGGAGTCGTGGACTTCAGCAGGGTTGCAGAGGTGTCGGGCCTGCGAAAAGCGTCGCGTTCCAGCGAAGGTCACAGCGTCAGGTGCAGGCAGCGTTACCGGATTCAGCAGCGGCGTCGGTCCGGAGTCGTCCGAAGTCGATTTCCTTGGATTTCCACCAGCTTTTCTTTCAAGGGCCCAGGGACTGGATCGGGCACCACTTGTCAGAGCAGGAGTCTCTCCAGAGACTCCAGGTGCTGGCAGACAGAAGTCTTTGCTGTCCCTGAGACTTCAAACAACAGGAGGCAAGTTCTACATCAAGCCCTTGGAGATTTCTTCACAAGATGGAAGGCACACAAAGTCCAGTCTTTGCCCTCTTACTCTGGCAGAAGCAGCACTGCAGGAAAGCTCCACAAAGCACAGTCACAGGCAGGGCAGTACTTCTTCCTCAGCTATCAGCCCCTCTCCAGGCAGAGGTTCCTCTTGGTTCCAGAAGTCTGTAGATTTGGGTGCCCTTCTTATGCCCATTTTAGTCTTTGAAGTCACCTTTCTTCAAAGGGGACTCACACCTACTTGTGAAATCCTGCCTTGCCCAGGCAAGGCCTCAGACACACACCAGGGGGTTCAAGTCTGCATTGTCAGAGGCAGGCACAGTCCTTTCAGATGAGAGTGACCACTCCACCCCTCCCTCCTAGCAGAGATGGCTAATCAGGAAATGCAGGTTACACCCCAGCTCCCTTTGTGTCACTGTCTAGTGCGAGGTGAAAAGCAACCCAACTGTCACTGACCCAGACAGGGAATCCACAAACAAGGCAGAGTCACAGAATGGTTTAAGCAAGAAAATGCTCACTTTCTAAAAGTGGCATTTTCAAACGCACAATCTTAAAATCAACTTTACTAAAACATGTATTTTTAAATTGTGAGTTCAGGGACCCCAAACTCCACATGTCCATCTACTCTCTAGGGGAATCTACACTTTAATCATATTTAAAGGTAGCCCCCATGTTATCCTATGAGAGAGACAGGCCTTGCAACAGTGAAAAACGAAGTTGGCAGTATTTCACTGTCAGGACATATAAACAACATTACTATATGTCCTACCTTATCCATACACTGCACCCTGCCCTTGGGGCTACCTAGGGCCTACCTTAGGGTTGCCTTACATGTAAGAAAAGGGAAGGTTTAGGCCTGGCAAGTGGGTACACTTGCCAAGTCGAATTTATAGTGTAAAGCACACACACAGACACTGCAGTGGCAGGTCTGAGACATGATTACAGGGTTACTTATGTAGGTGGCACAACCAGTGCTGCAGGCCCACTAGTAACATTTGATTTACAGGCCCTGGGCACCTCTAGTGCACTTTACTAGGGACTTAACAGTAAAACAAATATGCCAATCATGGAGAACCAATTACGTACACAGGAGCACTTGCACTTTAGCACTGGTTAGCAGTGGTAAAGTGCCCAGAGTAATAAAAAACAGTAAAATCAGAGTCTAGCACACATCAACAACCTGGGGAACAGAGGCAAAAAGTTAAGGGAGACCACGCCAAGAATGAAAAGTCTAACAACTTATTGTTATAAACTGCTCAGTGTATACTTGGCCGAGTAGAGCACAGAGAATGTTTTGCTGGGCTGGTTAGGGATGAGCCCAGTTCAGTCTTTATTCCCAGTGGAGGGGATCTACCATTGGCCTGTACACTCTCCTGGATATAGCCACATACGTGTTCTGGCTAAGGTGCAATGAGGCAAGCTTACTGAGTTTTCTAAGTTGTAAACACCATTTGAAGTGGCTTTCAAAAAAGCAGTGCAGACCTTCAGCGAGACCCCATATCATTGTGTAGATATGCTCTGTGAATCTTTCAATTATTTTTTCAATCTTAATTTAGAAGTAGAGGACAGATCAGTTACCAATGAAGTAATCTCCTTTCATTTAACCAGTTAGTGCATTTCCACTTTCACTAAGGTAAACTCCTGACATCATGATATTTCACGTATGTTAGAGCTTTTCAGATGAACTTAACCTTTTTTTTGTGGTGTAGACTTTGATGCTGCAGAATGCTGCACAACAGTTGACATAGTAAAAATATCCAACAATAGCAATCTCTTGTTGCAGACCACCAGTCCCAGACGTGCAAGTTTCAAAGACAAACTACAGGTTCTGGTAGCCCTGAGAGCTGCACAGAACTATTCAGCGGTAGCGTAACAAAGGCCCCGGAGCCCCTGTGGTGCGGGGGGGTGAGCTTCAGGGGGCCCCCTCAGCACAGTACACAGTGAACAGGCAGCAGACCTCTACCTGGGTCTAGGTGGGAGGGGGCCCCCCTAGAGGGTCTTTTCAGCCCCCCCCCCTTAAGTTTTGTTACGCCACGGCTCATCAGAGATGTGTGCCTTCAGTAAAGGTCCAGTGCATTTTGAAGACAGAATCCTTGCCTCTTTCATTTTTTTCTTTTTCATTTATCTGTGAAATACTGATCATTTTTCAATGAGGTAATCTCATTTCATTTAAGCGTTTGTGTCAGTTACAGAAATTTTTACTAAAGCAAGGCAAGGGCTCTGTTAAATAGCCATCATTGTGAACCGCCAGGTGCAAAAGGTGGAGATCACCACCAGAAACTTGATAAGACCTGAGGTCTGCCATTCAGAAACTACTTGTCTTCATCCCAGAAAGGCCTAAAAGATTTGCCGGAAGAGTTCTTCACACCCAGAAGTGCAACTTACTTTTATGGATGCCATCCTTGCAAGCCTGAGAAACAAAGGTGACATCTTTAGCTTTTGCAACAGACTCAATATTAAACTTCTCTATAACAAAGACGATGACAATGTCTACATGAGTTCTCCCATACTCAACCACACAGTCATTTCTGTCATCTCCATATGACCAGTCCAGCATCTTAGCCGTTTGTTGAATGACTCTTATGATCACACTTGACAATTAACTATTCTATGATGAATCTATTCAGATTCCAGGAGGAATTGGAAGATCACCATATTTTACCAAACTTGGCCTCAGCCTTGCAACTGGACCTGTTTTTCTAGACGCTAAGGACTATTTCAATGATCCACCCCAAGAAGAAAACAGTTGGGCGGCAACCACCTCATAACCCACTGAGCAAAATTGTGTGAGATGCGGTTCAGGTGAGGATCAACCCCATGAGACATTACAGGGATAATTAGGAGAGCATGAATAAGAGGAAATACTCTAACATCATTCTGGTTATATATTCATAGCAAATCTACCCCCATTCTGCATTTATCAGACACTAGTCTCATTCCAGCACAGAAGAAAATATGACCTATTTCGGGTTTCGGAGATAGTTCACACCTGTAAACCTGCCTGTACATTGGACTTGTGTTCAATATAAGAGTAAGGCCTGCTATCCATGGCTGTCGAGGCCAGCTGCATCGATTAGCTCAGCCAGCGGAGAGTCGAAGGTAAAGTGGCTCCCCAATAGTCTTCAATTGAAATCAGTGATATGATTCTGCACGGTCGGTCCTAGTGCTGCCAGGTATGAAGAAGTCCTCTTTAACCTTTCTCTCTTTGTGTCTGACTTTTATAACCTCATTTCACTGTTATAGAAACTCTCACAATAAGCAATTAACGGAGATTGACATGATGTACTTTTATTATTTTCATTTTGCAAAACGGTTTTCTTTTGAGCAACAGCAATAAACCAGACATGTAGTTAGTAACAATCTCGAAACTCGACAGAAATCAATAACTAATATTGCAAGTCAACACTTAGATAAAATACTGTGAATATATTTCAAGCAATACTTTATTATTATTTTGCAGAACAAATTAATATAAACTACTAATGACACATATTCACTTTTAATAGTGTTATTTCATTGACACATTTACCTCAAGTAGAGGAATATCCGGGAGAGAAAATACATAATATTCACAACACCAGCCCATGGACTATGTGTGTTAGCTTGAAAACTGCAGGGAATAGAAATTTTGTTTTTGTTGTATGGTTTTGCCAACTAAACCAAACTAAACTCAGATGAATTCTAGATATTGTCATAAAATAGACATTTTAAAGCTCTGAGTAATCGTGGATCTCATCAAAAGCAGATGACTGCATGTTTTGGGTAATGTCAGGTAAATGAGGTCTGAATGACTGTGTATTACCAAGAACAAAACTCTGTATGATACTTGCCGTTATGAAGGGTAGATCTGTAAGCGTATGTTATAGTACATGGGATCCTGCAATCCCGTATAAAACCTGTCTCTAATTTCCTTATTAGAAGCTACTTGTGACACAACTAGTCACCCATTGTAAAGAAATTACATAGCTGCTCAATTGTAATAAATTATTACAGTTGAGTTCTGACATCATAACGCCTGCTGTGAGAGCCAGCAGTCAAAGGGAAAGGTAGGTCCCGGAGCATAATTAATGCTGCAGTTTGAAAAAAAAATTAAAGGGAAATGTGGCTTTCCCTTCTTCTGCTCTGTTTTTCTAGATGAACAATTATGAGTAGAAATAAGCAAAATATTTATTTTTGAATTCCTTAGGTAATTATAGAAAAGGTAGAATCTCTCTGCATATTGCTGCACATTCTGAGCTACAACATTCTTTTTAATCCGGCTTGTATTAAAATGATTCTAATATCTTTTTTTGCAACAAATATCTAATGCTTTATTTGTGTTTCTAAGTTTACACTAGACAGCGGCTCGGAGGATGAGTGCAACAGCTTGAAACCCTGGCAGTATAAGCTTGGATCTTTGCTCCCAATGGACATGGACAGAACAGGGTAGAAAATATTGTGGCACCCCTTTCTTAGAACCGCATTCTGGCCATGTAGCGCATTACTGCATACATGGAGCAAAGTGAAAATTTACAAACAGCATTCCTTTGTTTCCTCTGCTTTGGATGGGGGTACCTGGACTGGAGAGCAATTGGGAGCCCTAAAACAGAGTGTAAATTATCAACATGTTAATGCATGATTGCCCCCCCTCCAGGCATCCCACACTAAATACACTGATGTAGTGACTAAGAAAGAGTTATAGTAACCTTAGGGCATGAGTTAAAGTTATTTGAGGTAACTCTAACTATAACTGGTGTATATCCATAGTTTTGTATGTTTAAAATGTAGCCTAGCTATAGCTTCCTTGTAGCCTTTGGTTTTTACGTGAATTTCCATGTTGTTTTAAAATTATATTTTGTAACTATAACGTCCCTGTAACCTTTGTTTTTTTTCAGTGAACTTCTACATTTTTTTTAACCTATAGTAATTTTAATTACTATGGGCCTCATTACAGCCCTGGAGGTTGGTGATAAAGCGGCGGAGATACCACCAACAGGCCGGCGGTAACAAAAATAGAATTATGAGCACCGTGGAAACTGCTAAGACAGACAGCCACTTTAACACACCGACTGCCATGGCAGTAGCAACAAGCACCATGGCGGTAACCGCCAACAGCCAGGTGGAAGACAATGTACCAGCCACTGTATTACAACAGGCCCATCCGCCACCTTTTCTGGGGTAGTACCAACGACATCAAAAGCACAGCAAAAACAGTACACAGAAGGCAAAGGACTTACCCCTGGAGACACATGGAAGAACCACGCCGCCATGGAGCCCGAGTTGCAGGTGTTCCACAAGCTCATTTATCTCCTTCTTCACTATGAACACCAACGCCGGCGAAGATAACCACAGTGAGTACTGCCGCCTAGCACACAGGGGAGGGGGAGGGGAGAGAGTGACACACACGCAACACGCAACACTCCCACCCCCAACACCATACACATAACCAGATGCAGTAACAATACATATTCACCCTTACCCCTCAGGAATAATGCAAGGGCAAAAATAATTGATTAAAGTGAGTGTAATAAGATAAAAGTGTAGAAAATCGAGCTTCAAAATCAAAACAGTATATACATATATACAAATGGAGGGACACTGCCCAGTCCACAATGTCCATGGACCACAGGGCCACATCACGTAGGCCAAGGCCCCACTTGACTTCTGCAACAACACAGAGAGAACACAGCAGGGGCATCAGGTCGAAAATACACATGCACCTCAGGGTGATTGGGAACAGGGAGGCACCTCAGCCGGAAGATGGTACAACACCACTGGTCCTGGAGGGGGCTACATGCCCTGTCCGATGTCCTGGGGAGCGCAAGGCCACAGTCTCTCAAGTGGGTGGTTTGTCCACTGCTTGGTCCTGGGGAGTGCAAAGCCACAGTCTCTCAAGTGGGTGGTTTGCCCACTGCTTGGTCCTGGGGAGTGCAAAGCCACAAGGCCACAGTCTCTCAAGTGGGTGGTTTCCCCACTGCGTGGTCCTGGGGATTGCAAAGCCACAGTCTCTCAAGTGGGTGGTTTGCCCACTGCTTGGTCCTGGGGAGTGCAAGGCCACTGTCTCTCAAGTGGCTGGTTTGCCCACTGCTTGGTCCTGGGGAGTGCAAAGCCACAGTCTCTCAAGTGGATGGCTTCTCCACTGGTTCTGGAGGGGGCCTTGTGACCAGTGTGCTTCATCCTGACAAGGATGGGGTGAGTGGATGGCTTCTTCCACTGGTTCTGGAGGGGGCCTGGTGCCCAGTGTGCTTCATCCTGGCAAGGATGGGGTGAGTGGATGGCTTCTTCCACTAGTTCTGGAGAGGGCCTGGTGCCCAGTGTACTTCATCCTGGCAAGGATGGGGTGAGTGGACGTCTTCTTCCACTGGTTCTGGAGGGGGGCTGGTGCCCTGTGATGCAGCACATGCGGGGTGCAAGGTCACAGTCTCTCACCTGGGTGTATCACCCACAGAATTTGCAGGGTCCAGGACGCACTACAGTCCAAGGAGGCAGTACTACACACTGCCCGCCGGCGGTGCCTGCTGCTCAGTGGTGGCAGTGGTGGTGCTGGTGTCGGTGTTGGCAGTGGTGGTGGGATGCTCCAGCCCTTCCCCTGCAGCCTCGGAAGGCTGCCCACTGGGGCTGCTGCAGCTGGCAGTGGTGCTGGTGGCAGTGCTGGCAGTGTTCCTGGTAGCGGTGCTGGCAGTGGTGCTGGTGCTTGCATTGGTGGTGGGAGGCTCAAGCCCATCCCCTGCAGCCTCGGTCAGCTGCCCACTGGGGCTGCTGCTGCTGGAAGTGGTGCTGGCAGTGGTGCTGGTGGCGGTGCTGGTGTCGGGAATGCCAGTGGTAGGGGGAGGCTCCAGCCTATACTCTGCAGCCTTGGACGGCTGTCCACTCGGACTGCTGCTGCTAGCAGTGGTGCTGGCAGTGTGCTGGTGGCGGGAATGCCAGTGGTGGGGGAGCTTAAGACCTTTCCCTGCAGCCTCGGACGGCTGAACCGCCATGGTTGGTGTTGGGGGCTCAGAATCAGTCTCAGGACCAGGCCTCCTGTCCTTCCTGACTGCAGGGGCAGGCCCCTTAACCTTGCCCTTGGTAGCTGGTGGTGCCTCCTTACCCTTGCCCTTGGCAGCTGGTGGTGCCTCCTTGCCTTTCCCCTTGGCAGCTGGTTGTGCCTCCTTGCCCTTGGAAGCTGGTGGTGCCTCCTTGCCTTTACCCTTGGCTGCTGGTGCAAGCACACTATCAATGCTTATGGCTGGTTCCCTGGAGTCTCTAACACCTGCAGTACCTGCCAACACTACTGTGGCCGTGGACTGGGTGGCTGAGGTGCTCGGCTGGGTTCTGACCACCCTGGCCTGACATGAAGGATGGGGGAGAGGGGTAGGGAAGAGGTCAATGGCGGAGAGGAAAAGCTTCTTAGGGACACTGGGGCGGGAAGAGGGTGAAGGTTTGGGAGTGGAGGAAGAGGGAGTGGTTGTAGGAGGGGTCTGTCTGCTGTGTTTGGGTGCAGGTGCATGGGCTGGATGCTGTTGTGAGGTGGATGGCTGTTGGGTGTCTGAGTGCTTGCGTTTGTGTACTTTGGGAGGAGGGATGTGGGGGTGGTGACTGGCAGTGAGGCGTGTGTAGTGATAGGCGTGATGGTGATGGGGTAGTGGATGAGGATGTAGTGCATGCAGGTGTGAGTGGAGATGCTATGGGGAGGGTGGTGGATGATGAGGAGGAGGGGGACACAGTGGAGGCAGTGGATGTTGGTGTGTCTGCATCTGGATGATGTTTGTGTGAGTGCCTGTGGGATGATGTGTGGTGCTTGTGTTTGCCTGAGCCACTCTTGTGTGTTGTCTTGGGTGCATGCTGGTCTGAATGTGTGCTTGGGATAGGGTGGGGTTAGGGGAATGGGACTGGGTAGAGGAAGTTGGAGGGGGGAGGCTAGAGACAGGGACAATGGCTGCCATCGGGGAGGAGGCCCGAGCCTGGATTGATCTCTGTTGGGCCACCATGCCAGAGTGAATGCCCTCCAGGAATGCATTTGTTTGTTGCAAATGGCCTGCCTGCGCCTGGATGGCATTCACAATGGTTGACTGTCCAACAGACATTGATCGCAGGAGGTCAATAGCCTCCTCACTCAGGGCAGCAGGGATGACTGTGGCAGGGCCTGAGGTGCTTGGGGCAAAGGAGATACCCAACCTCCTGGGTGAGCGGGCACGGGAAACTCGCTGAGGGGCTGCTTGGAGGGCGTGCTGGTACGGGGGCGGTGGCTGTACCTGTAGTTGGGGTAGCCACAGAGGTGTGCGCCACCAGCTGGGAGCTTCCATCACAGGAGGTATCACTGTCAGAACTGACCCCTCCTATCTCCACCGTAGTGCTCCCCTCGCCTTCTGTCCCACTGGTGCCTTCACCGTCTGTGGATTTGGCCTCATGGACCATGTGGGATGCAGCTCCTTCCATCGCCGGAGCCACTGCTCCTCTGCCAGATGATGCAAATGCACAGAAGGACAGGGTGACAAAACAAAAAGAGGGGGAAGAGACAAAGAATACACTTGGCTGCCCCAACAACACCGTTGGCGTAAACAGCACCCTCACACAGGGAACAGGCCTACGCACTATGCAATGCACTACCAGTCACAATGCTAGTCACCAGCCCAAGGACATGAATACCTAACGCCAATAGCAGCATACCTGACACCCACAGACCGCTGCCCAGTAGTGGATGCCTACTAGCTTTGTAGGAGGTGGTGTTCATCAGCCCCTGCCCAACATGGGACATACCCTGCAATGTCCAGCCTGGCTTAGGGGCACCCACAGGCCCACATCCCCCACCCGTAGACCACCCCACCACACGCAAGTAGTAGATTTGGAAACTGTACTCACCCCCTTGTGGCTGCTGTGATGCCCTCATGCACCCATCTAGCTCCGGATAGGCCATCCCAGTATGTGGAACAACAGGGGGGTCAGGGTTCGATGGGCACCCCTTCCTCTTTGGGAGGCCATCCCCAGCTGGGCCTCTGCCATCTTCCATGCCCAGCGTCTCAGGTCCTCCCACCGTTTACGACAGTGGGTGCTCCACCTGCCATAGACCCCCAGGGTCCGCACATCCTTGACAATGGCACGCCATGTACCCTTTTTCTGATGGGCGCTGACCTGCAGAAAAATACACATAGAAAAATGTATCTGCCATACCGTCCTGCCTGCTACACTCATGTCCCACCATAGCCCTCCCATCCCCTTACGCAAAGACATTGCCCACCATACATGCAACATGCTGCCCAGGACCCTTCCACCAACTACCCACCTCACACGAGGCCCTCACACACAGCACTACATTCATTCATGCTCCATGCATCGTGCTCACAGTGTACTTACCTGTTGGTCTGGAGGCCCATACAGCATTCGGTACTGGGGTAGGACCACATCCACCAGTCTCTCCAACTCCACAGCGGTGAAGGCAAGGGCCCTTTCCCCAGTGACTCGAGCCATGGTCGGTTCCAGACACAGGTCACAGCAGCACTTGCAGTCTAGGTCCTCTCCTGTTGAATGTCAGGTAGCAAGTGAGAGAACAGATATAAAACGGCGATCACGTCCGCTGTGGTGCGTACCGTCACCATTGGTGTACTTCACCATTGGCCACTGTAACCCATGGAGCCCAATGACAACCAATGAGGAGTTGCACGGCGGAACTCGACCGCCTCCCGCAATGGCGCACAACGTCAGCTGCATTACCTCATTTCCACATGTCCATCCACACAGGATCGGCGGGCGCCATTTCAGGGGGGGCAGGCCATGGCACCTAACTGTGCCACAGTACACATAGGCACCATTTGGGCCTATCCAAAAACATATTGTTACTGTCACAATATGCAATACTGTGTACAGTTTGGAAATGTGGAATACTGACCAGCTGCTTACTCTTTTGCCCCCTAGAGTACAACCACTGCAGATTAATAGGAGATGGAGACATCCCTCCGTGTAAAGACCCCTGGTGGACTTGGCAACAATGTAGAACAGTCACATTATCTTCACTTATAGGTTGGACAGGGCCACAGTCACAGAGCTGTGTACCCAATTTGAGCCAGACCAGATATCTGATATCTGTCACCCCACTGGGATCCCCCCTCATGTGCAAGTTCTATCTGTGCTCCATTTCTTGGCAACTGGTTCTTTCCAAGTGACAGTGGCTTGGCAGTAGGAATGTCTCTGCCAATGTTCTCAATAGTGCTCACCAGAGTGTTGTCTGCCCTGATTAAACACATGCACAGCAACATCGTTTTCCCCCAGGTAGAGGATTTGGCCGCAGTGAAAGCTGATTTCTATGCAATGGGACATATCCCCAACATTATTGGGGCTATTGATGGTCCACATATTGCATTTGTCCCCCCCCCCCGAAGAAGTGAACAGATGTTCAGAAATTGAAAGAGCTTTTACTCCATGAATGTGCAGATAGAGTGCCTGGCGGACCAGTTCATCTCCCATGTCAATGCTAAGTATCCTGGGTCTGTGCATGATGCCTTTATCCTGAGGAATAGCTGCATCCTATATGTGATGGCTCAATTCCAGAGGCACAGGTTGTGGCTAATAGGTGAGCCCATGGTTCCAACCCAGTATATGTTGGTGTATGGGTATGGTGTTGACCCTAAGGGTTAGTCTTTGGCCAACAGGTATCCATTGATGTTTGCAGGTGACTATGGTTACCCCAACCTCTCATGGCTACTGACCCCAGTGAGGAATCCCAGGACAAGGGCAGAGGGACGTTACAATTAGGCACATGGGCAACAAGAAGAATATTCGAGAGGACATTCGGCCTCCTGAAGGCCAGGTTTTGTTGCCTCCATCTAACAGGTGGTTCCCTGTGCTACTTACCCAAGAAGGTGTGCCAGATCATCGTGGCATGCTGTATGTTGCATAACCTTGCCTTGAGATGCCAGGTGCCTTTTCTGCAGGAGGATGAGGCTGGAGATGGGCATGTGGCAGCAGTGGACCCTGTGGACAGTGACGAAGAGGAGGAAGAGGATGAGGATGAGGACAACAGAACATCAATCATACAACAGTACTTCCAGTGACACACAGGCAAGACTTTGTAACTTCACTTTCCATTGACAGTTTTGTGTTGGGCATTGTACATGGCAGGCTGATTTTCCCACTACTGTGGCCACTTACTGAACCCTTTGGCATCTCTATTTTCAGATATCTCTGCCCCACTCTGGCTCCTGGTGTGTTGACTGCTGCCATCTACAGGTCATACCTATGTATACATTACTGTACAGATGAATTGTAATGTTTACAGCTTGTTAAACAAATACATATTTCAATCAATTGACAGACTCCATACTTGTATTTGTTCGAAGGGTGTTTATTTAGGTACTAATAAGTGGAGGGGGTATTGCAATGGGCTGGGTTGCTGATGGAGGAAAGTTGAGGGTAGAGTCCGGTCTATTGGTATCGCAGGTGCATTGTCCAAGGGGGCATAGGAAGAGGAGCAATGGCAGTTCAAGGTGGACAGAGTGACTGAGTGGGACACAAGGGTGACATTCAAGAGAGTCTTATTTCCTGGTGGGGGTCTTGGCAATGTTCTCTGGCTTTTGCCTGGATCACAGGGACCATTTGCGGGGTGGTTCTCCTTCTGCAGGGGGAGGGGTCTGTTGGCCTGTTGTTCCTGTGGCGGGGTCTCTTGTCCACTAGTGGCAGGGGAGGTGGAAGGCTGTTCATCATTTTAGCTAGTGTCAAGGGCCCGTTGGTGTGCCACTGCCTCCCTCATGGTGTTGGCCATGTCTGCCAGCACCCCTGCAATACTGACAAGGGTGGTGAGGATGTCCTTCAAGTCCTCCTTGATCCCCAGGTACTGTCCCTCCTGCAGCCGCTGATTCTCCTGCAACTTGTCCAGTATCTGGCCCACCAACTCCTGGGAATGGTGGTATGATCCCAGGATGTTGGTGGGTGCCTCCTGGAGAGTCGGTTCCCTAGGCCTGTCCTCCCCCTGTCACACAGCAGTCCTCCCACCTTCCCTGTTGTCCTGTGCCTCTGTCCCCTGAACCGTGTGCCCACTGTCATTGACCCCAGGTCCCTGATCGTCCTGTGTTTGTGGGGTGGCCTAGGGTCCATGTAGTGTTGGACACACTGCTGATTGATGTGTCCTGAGGACAGTGGTATGGGTCCGCTGGGTGGTTGCTGTGGTGGTGTTTCCTGAGGGGGGAGGCTCTGTGGTGGTATGGGACTGTGCCTGGGTTACCAACTGTCCGGAGGTCCCTGATGGGCCAGGATGATCATCCAGATCCAGGTGTCCAGAGCTGCTGTCATCACTGTGGGCCTCTTCTGAGGGGAACTGGATGTTGCTAGCACCTCCTTTCTGGTGACGTTGGATGGGGGACCTGTGGGGATCTAAATGCAGTGTTATTGTTTCTGTGTGTGCCATCTTGTGCATAGGTGTGTTGCCCTCTATGGTTGTTATTGGCCTGGCAGCTTAGCCTTGTGTGAGTAGTGATTTGGTGGGCTAGGTGGTTGTCTCTAGTGTGCATGCTTTAGTAATGTGTGTCCACGCAGGTCTGTGATGGGGGTCCGTGCATTGGTGTTACATGCAGGGCTTGGTATTGGGATGAGTGGGTTGTGATGGTGGGGTGTAAGTGAGGTGGTGGGGTGATGGGGGTGAGGGCAGGGGTGGGGGGATGTGATGGCATGCAGGTAGGGCAGTGATAGTAATAGAGAGATGACTTACCAGAGTCCAGTCCCCCTGCTACTCATGACAGGCCCTCAGGATGCATAATTGCCAAGACTTGCTCCTCCCATGGTGTTAATTGTGGGGGAGGAGGTTAGGGTCCACTGCCAGTACTCTGTATTGCTATCTGGTGTCTTGCTGCCACGGAATGCACTTACCCCCGTAGGTTGTTCCACCTCTTCCTGATGTCATCCATTGTTCTTCAGTGCTGTCCCACGGCATTGACCCTGTCCACAATCCTCCGCCATAGCTCCATCTTCCTTGCAATGAATGTCTGCTGCACCTGTGATCCGAATAGCTGTGGCTCTAGCTGGATGATTTTCTCCGCCATGACCCTCAGGTCCTCCCCTGAGAACCTGGGATGTCTTTGTGGTGCCATGGGTGTAGTGTGTGTGGTGTGTGTGAGGGTGTGTGGGGTGATGTGTTGGGGTGTGTGCTGTAAGGTGCGTAGATGGTATATGGGTAATGGTGTTTTGTGGCTCTGGTTCTGTGGGTGTTCTTGGTCTGTCTCTCTCAGTTGGCAATATTTATTTGTCATAAGGGGTTGTGGGTATTGTGTGTGTGTGTTTTAGAGTGTTGTGGGTGTGGTGTGTGTATGTGTGTCAGGTGTGTGTAGTTTGAATTGTCCAAAGTGGTGTTGTTTTGGTAGGCTGTGTGTATTTTGAGTGCGGCAGTATGTTCCGCCAATGGTTTACCGTGGTTGAATGTCCGCTGTGGTGATTAGTGGGTACTAATGCTCTGAGCATAGTTCTGTTAGCATAACGGTGTGGGTTTTGGTACCACCAATTTATCACTGACCTTTGGGCTGGTGGACTTGCTTGTGTGTCCATACGGTGACGGATTGGTATGTGTGTGTCATAATATGGGTAGCGGTAATCCACCACAGCACTGGTATGTTGGCAGCGGTTGGCATGGTGGTAAACGGGACTTACCGCCAATGTCATAATGAGGGCCTATATGTTAATCCAACCACCGCTGCGCACGGCTTTCTGTCTGGCCCTAAGGCCAACCCCTTATAAGCTCCAAATCATGCACGTCCTTCACCCATGTGCAGAGCAGGATGCCCATAAGACCTGGCCTGCAGCCAGACTCTGCGGCCAACACGCCCCCCAACCACCCAAACCCACGTTGTGCACAGCCCTTTCACCGTGCGAAGCGGGAGTTAGCCCACAGCTTCTCTGGGTATGTGAATAGGTGTGAGAGGACATATTTGGGGGTGAAAGCGGCTGTCAGATTGTCTGTCTGGGTGTAAGTGTGTGTACATCAGTGTTTTAGTGGGTGATTCAGTGTATGCTCTGGTCTGTGAGTGGTTGCATGAGGGTGTCAATGGGTCTGTAAGTGGGTCTGTAAGTGGGTGCGTGAGTGTCTGAGTGGGTCTGTGAGTGTGTGCGTAAGTGTCTAAGTGGGTGTGTGAGTGGGAGAAATTGATTGAAAGAGAGACAGAAAGAGAGAAAGAAAGTGAAAGAGGCTTTAATTTCTCATATACTTAGAATGAGATATTTTGTTTGGATTTAACCTTAATTTAATTTATATTTTTTTTAAAGTATAATAAAAAAATATATATATATAAAAAAAAAAATATTAAAAAAAGTGGTAATGAGTCCAGCTGGACTCGAACTCCCATAACTCAGTGTGAAAGTCTGTGACCTTCATAGTGAGCTATGGGTGTTTATTTATTTATTTATTTTTAGCCCCATGTGGGCTTTCTGGGACCACAAGGGAGCCCTTAAGGACTCCCCCGTGGTCCCTATATATTTTTTATCCACTTTAATATTATTATTTTTTTAAATAATAATTTTTTTTTATCAAAAGCCCTTTGCATGCTATGTGGGACCGCGAGCTCCCTGTGATCCCTACTTTTTATTTTATTTTATTTTTTAATAAAAAGCCCTGACGGGCTACCTGAATCTGCAGAGGAAGCCTTAAGACTTCCCCCACAGTGCCAATGCTTCATGCTTGCTGAAGCATTTCATCTCTGTCCTCTGCATGCATGCAGGGGACAGAGATGAAAATTTGGATTTTGACAGTGGGACCTGCTTCAAAGGCTTCGCTGTCAAAACACAAAGGGGCATATTTATACTCCATCTGCGCCAAATGTGCATCAAAAATTTTGACAGTTGGCATCCAGCTTGCAGACACCCCGCACCATCCCACCAGAAACGAAGCTGCTAGCTGTACTACATATGTTGGCGAGTGGCTCCTTTCAAACCACTGGCGCTCTGGTTGCTGGGATCTCACAGCCATCATTCTCCGATTTCCTGCCCAAGGTACTGAATGCCATCATCACATTCACCCCCCCCCCCCTCCACATCTGCTTCCCCAACACACAGCAGAAGCAGCAGGAGACCAAACAGGGGTTTTACCTCATTAATGGATTTCCACACGTCCTTGGTGCCATTGACTACACACATGTACGCCTTGTGCCACCTGCTGCAACTGAACATCTATACCACAACAGGAAGCACACACACTCCATCAATGTGCAGGCCATTGTCCATCACTGGGGTTTGATCACCAACATCGTGGCAAAGTATCCTGGGAGTGTTCAGAATTCCTTCATCTTCCATCACTGTACCATCAATCAACACTTCCAGGATGAACGATATGGAAATGGACTACTTGTTGGTAAGTACAGAAACCTACTTATATACATACTGCACAGCAAACCTCTAGGACAAACAACACATACACCACGACAGCGACATGTGGACAGGAACACACTGAGCTTGTGACACCGCTAGGCATGTTTCATATCCTCACCCAATGGGAGACACACCTAGGGACAAATAATCGTTCCAAATAACAACTGATGCCAATCCACAGACACAAGGGGAAAATGTAAAACCACACAATGACAAACACATGGTGCCAACTGGCATTGCATCTGTGAAGATAAAATTCCAATAACACATCAATAACACCCAATCAAACACCCCTCCAGCCAATACGTACTGCGTGAGGGGTGTGGAATGTAATTTGCTGCAGGTCAAACACCGTGACTCACATGGCATGATGATGACTACAATCAAGGTCAGATGCAATCATTGAGGCAATTCCAATATCTCACATCACTCCTGCTCTCACATTGCCCACTACCAAGAGGCAAGTGGACTGTGCGAAGAACACATCTTGATGGGACAATATGGAAAGTGCACATTCCTACACATACGCATTGTGACAAATTAACAAACAGATGTACTGCCATTCGGACCGTCTGAAACTCAAAACAACAACCTCACAACCAACTTAGCCAGCTGAACTAGACCATGTGCAGTAGTCTAGGTAGACGTTACAACCTGAATCAACTTGCCAAGGGCAGAGGAATAGGTCTGCAGTGAACTTTCACACATGTGAAATTAGTGTACAGTCAAATGTTAAGACGTCAATGATCACAACGTATGGAAAAGTTTGGCTAATTGTCACCTTGCAAAATGTAAGCATCTCACTGATGGTTAAATTAATCTATTGCATATGTCAAAATGTATGGGATGTCCAGGGTACATAGATGCAAACGTGTTACCGCCACTGTTGATTTGATTCTGTGTATGGAACTATCATCTCACCCCCAGTGAAGACACAGGGACACCTGTATCACAAGTCACAATGCAAGGGAGTACACACTATACTGCAACTCTCAAAATATACTGCTGACAACCGGTCAGCAGCCAAACACTTGTTCAGCCAAGGAAACAACCCAAAGCTGATGGTACATTCTAGAAGCCTAGGAATCGACACAATATCACAAACACAAATGAGTCACAGACAACACAAGAGAACTACTGCCATGCAAGGTGATATTAATGTAACATCAACATGATCTCAATCATTTTCTCTTTCAGTTGATCAGGGGTATGGGATCCAGCCATGGATTATGACCCCATTTGGCAACCCAAGCACTGCAGCAGAGCGTGCCTACAATGAGGCAAATAGGAGGACACGCACCATAGTCGAGAGGACCTTTGGCATCCTGAAGTCGAGATTCAGGTGCCTCGACATCACTGGTGGCAGCCTCCTATACTCAACAGAAAAGGTCTGCAAGATCATTTTAACCTGTGCCATCCTGCACAACATTTGTGTACGAAAGAACATTCCCCTATTAGAACAAGAGCCACAAATGCCTGAAGAGGAGGAAGAGGAGGATGCTGGCCATCAACATGAGGGGGACCAACCAAACACAGCTGCAGGATTGCATAGGCGCCAACATATTGTCAACAATTTCTTTTGAATCAACTCACCATCACCACTGTATTAACATATGTAAATAAACACCTATAATAATCACCATATCATGGTCTGGGTAATCATTTTTGCTCACCTTTATCACTAACTATCAGAATAAGAGTGTAGCCTCATGGATCATTGCTGATATACCGATCAGGGCACAGAAATGTCCAAAGCAATTGTGATGCGTATTAATCAACAGTCACATTCACACACACTGTAAACTACATATGTCCTGTACATTTCACATTTGAAGGGCAATAGCAGAGGACCACACCTATTTCACACATACATGTTGGCAACATGATTCTTTGCAGCATATGGCACACAACTAAGACACCATCAGTCAGTAATGGAACAAAAAGCATCATATATGAGGCAGTGGATGTGCTATTGCATTAGTAACATTAATGTATGGCCACACCCTTGACAGCAGTAACTGTTACATCACCTATCTTTGCAAGGACCATGTGTGACTAGAATTCCATATAAGCAGAACCTAGATAACACAAGTGCAACACCTATGACAAGCATTGCGCACATGAAATTCCATGTACATGTCAGCCCATGTCCTAAGTCCTGACACACCTGTCTTAAGAGGTCCCAGGAATGGTAATATGTGTACCCAGATATTCCCTCCTCTACACACACACAGAATAACAATTTTAATCCTGTGTGCTTAACCCTTTAGTATGGTATGCCATAGTCATTGTACAGCTGTCTGCATGGACATCAGGTTAAATAATGCACTGGCTTGTAGTCTCTAAGCCCTGTTATCACCTGTAGATTGCTTCCCATGTGAAATGTACTGTTGGCCATTTGAACTAGAATCCCACCTACAGGATTTGTGAGAGACTGATGCAGCACACACCTGTGAGCACCTCCATGCAGACCAGCCATTTGAACATGCACTGCCCTTGCAGATGCTTGGAACAGCATAGAAGCTGCCATTTTATTGATTCCACTGTTATGCATTGCCATAAAAATCAGCTGTGTAACACAGCCCTTGGGTTAATGTGTCACCTTTCAAAACACAGGACTAACACAGTTTTCCATGTCAACTGTCTTGTTCCTCCTCCGACCAGTCTCAGTCAGACCACTGAGTATGTACCTTGTGAAATTGCTGGATCTTGATTGACCCTGCATCCTGTTAGCCTGACAGGCACCTGTCTGTGTGTTACCCTAAAGGTTCCTTGTGGCTACATATGTATCATAGATGCTTTCCTAACCCTCACATACCTCCCGAGGTATTTTGTCAGGTGGTCCTTCAATGCATACTCAAATACATTGTATAGCATAATCTGCTTATTTATCGTACCATAGTTGGGAACTTGTCTCCAAATACCCAAATCATGGCCTATCCCTTGTCTGGGTCTCATGTATGCATGAGCGAGAAATTGTGACAGTGTACCATGGCCGTATGCAGGGATTGGGTATGGTGCCTCCAGCAGAACCAGCAATGTCAGATAATGTGCCTGAAAAGTCCACACATGTTAGGACCCTGACAGTTCACACGCTGATACACATTGCTCACAACATATTGATGGGCCATGCGTGGTGAATAGCTGCGAGAATAATCAGCACAGAGGCTATGATGTTCCCAGATGCAGTGGGAATTTTAGAGGCCAACCTGTGTACAAATGTTGTGATGACACCTGCCGGTACAAGATTCCTGAGATATTATCTTACTCAGCACACCAAGGTTGCCCTGTTGACAATCTCATAACACGTCTGCAGTGACAGGGTAGGACCATCCCCATGTGGGTTCTCAAAGCCTCATTGGCTTTACTTCCATTGATCTCCGAAGGATACTCAGTAGATACAGGACTAGCCGCCACAGACTCATGACTAGACCTGGACGTAACTGTGACAACATAGACCCCTAAAAATATACAGGCTAAACATTGGCCCACACACATGAACCAGATACCTCTGTGCAATTGATCACTGGAAATATGTGGCCACGTGCTGCTTGGTCTGCTGGTCCTCCACTGCCACAGGAGAGTTGTGGCTCTGTTATATGACCTCAACTGTGGTGTGACATTACAAATGTGGTTTATCTTTGGCTCTCCGTGTCACAAACACGGTACCCACTTAGTATGTACATGTGCCTGACTCATGGTGGGTTCACCAACAAGTGCCTAGGAAGCAGTATCCAAAATTCCAGGACATGTGATGGACAAGTTTTGGACCATTGACATGAACAACCGTGTGCTATCTATCCGGTGCATGCTTTGGCATTTGTGGTGTTTATGTTACCCAAAAACTAGAAAGTGCACACAGCAGTTGTTCCTACATGTATGACTAACACATGTCCTCTCTCATTTCCAGACTGACTTGCATCTGAGGGTTGGACACATTGACTCCACATGCATACAAGCATATTTGCTATAATGCATCTTGTGATGTTCACACAGTGGGTCAACAACAATATTGGTAGCCAAAGCACACACATTGAGCCCTAGGCATTGAAGTATTTTACTTATGCGCGTCACCTTGCTATCCTCTCCTGACGCCAAACACGCCCAATTTGTTTAATACATATATGTAGGCCACACGTTTGGCCATCTATTGCGTCAGTCAGGAGTGAAAATCCTGTACATGAAGTAGCAGATCATGGTCCGCAGTAGTATGATGTGTCACATGTGCCCATACACCGTAATGCCCAAAGTGGGCGTAATCAGCCTATCTCAGTATTGTCACAACTGTAATATACCTTTCAAATGGTAAAATGACCCAAACCCAGTTAATGCTTGAAATTTTGCCGCATACGCATCAAAAAAAGACACACATGCGTCTAAAAATTACGCTTATGGCCGAAAAACGACGCATAAGGCCCTTAAAGAACCATTGGCCCTGAGCAGTATCTTCCACACTGTACCTCAGAAAATTGATTACGTTTGAAACAATTTAGAAACATATGGATGTGGGCTGAAATCTACTCCTGTGCATCAATAAAAATGATGCATAGACTGTATGCGTCAAAATATTTTGACGCATGGCAATAAAAACGCCCGCCATTTTAGGCAGGAGTTGATGTAATAGGATATCCTGTTTACAGAATAGGTACAGTGGGTGTACTTCCCCTTTCACTTTGCAGTCTGTGATATTTCCTAACTGTGTGGCTGTGTCTCAATTTGTCTCTGTGCATTTAGGGATTTTGTCTCCTGTGTGGTTTATTTATTGTCTTTTTGTGATTAAAAACTTTTTGTAATATCCTGTCTGAGTGTTTTTTGTGGTCATTTGTGTTGTAAACTATTGTCTTTGTTTGGTTCGGAGTCTGTTGTGGGTTGTGTTTGTTTAGGTATTGTTCGGCTGTGTTTGTTGTTCATTTATATTTTTCCTGTCCTACTTTCACCCTATTCTCCTTTGTTCCCCTTTATCCCCTATTTCTCTTTTTGTACAAAATGTTGGGTAGGCCTCGTCTTGGCAGGATGGGAGAGGAGGAGCTGGGTGGGTTCATTTGGCTGGTGTGCCATTTCCTACCCCTGATGATTGAGGCAGGTGGGCGTGTGATACAGGGGTATCACACTGAGGCACGGAGGCTCCGGTGGGCAAAGGTGTTGCATCATCTGCAAAGGATTCACAACACACCCAGAAACAACCACCAGCTGAAGCACCGCTGGGCTGACCTTGTCTCCAGGGAGCAAGATCTGCTGGACCACCTGGGGATTGTGATTGGTGGCCCTGTTGGTGAGTACAAATCATGTTAATGTGCACGTTTAAATGCTCTGCAGTCACATCAGCTGTTTATTACGATATCTGCCCACAATGTTGTTGAGTGTGTGGAATGCTACTGAAACAGACAGGGTCATATTTCTACTTTGTTAAGGACCACAATTGCGAGCTGTCTGGAAGCAAGAGCTCCGCAAACTTACTGAATACATTTGTATTATGTAAGTTAGTGCCGCCTTTGTGTCAAACAGCAACACAAATCAGGATCAAATTATGTATAGATATAGGCCACAGTTGCCTGTGAGGTATAGATTTTTCCAATTCATTACCGTCATTTGTTGACGCAACAGCTAGACTGACTTTCTAAACACAACAGGAGGCTGAAAATTAGTGCAGGCTTCACCTCAACATCTCATGTGTGTTTGGTGAGTGTGTAAGGAAACCAATCATGGAAATTCTGAAAATCTTAGGGATTATTGTGCCCCTCCTTCATTTCGGATACATGTCTGATCTGGATTTGGACACATAGATAACAAGTTCTAGCTGCGCTCAGCTAACATCTTAGACTGGTATTTGGAGTTTGTAGTGCCACATTTCAAATACGGATGGCTGGCCAAAGGTATGCATATGGGTTCATATCACTATGGTTGGTGCAACTCATCATAGCTGTGCCACATCAAATGAAGAAACTGTAACAAAATGAGGGCTAACAACTGTCCCTGGCCCTCTGAACATTGTACCTGTGTGTCATTAATTTGTGATAGTCACAATGGCTGGTTGACTGGTAATGCAGTCCTCATGGAAAGTGGCTTTGGCTGTCTCTCATGGATACACATGATGAGACGAATACACTCTATGATTTTGTCTGCTCACTAATGAAGGAGCATGTTTGCCACCACATGATAGGTAGGGTTACTGCATGTGTGCAGATATGTGTGTATCCCACACTGGAGTCCCTGGGTCTGTACATGTTTGGCGTGGTATGGAGGATGCATTATCATCATGCCTGAGAGGCTTTACCTTCTGATGTAATCTTACACGTAGTGTTTGTCTTTGGAATTGTTGTACAGTGCACAGACATTGAGCACATTTCTCCCTTCCATGCCTTACAGGTGGACCTGCACCCTACACTGTTGGCAAGGTGGCTTGATTCAAGGACCCAGAGAACTCCAGTAAGTGTTGATATGTCTGTTATGTGTTGTGTTTGCTGGTGATGTGTGATGGACTCCTGTGTGTTGGACACATGGCAAGGTGTGATGCGCTGGCCAATCATTTGTTTTGTTCCATGAGTGGAATATCATCTTTGAGTTGGCCAATCCTTATCGTAATGTCATATTTTGGTATTCTAGGTCAGTCCTTTAGGCACGGCAATGTGAATAGGGATGAGTCATGTGGATAAAACTTGATTCAGAATAAGTCGCTCTGGACCATATTAGTGAATGAGTCAGCCAGTCAGACCCGAAATCTCCCAGAATAGGGATGCCAAATGCTTACCCACAGACTTCTGCTTCCCTATTCACTAATGTACTTATTGAACTGTATGTTAAACTTCCTAGCAGCATGTAGCTCCACATGTAGTGCTACGAGTATGTGGCACTTGAGTGCAATGGCCTAGGTGTGCATGCAACTCATGGCCAGAGGTGTTCTTGCATCTCTCTGTTTGTTGTAAGTCATGGCTTACTGGTAGTAAATGATATGGACAAAGGTCTGCATTTCCAAGCATGAGTGTCGATGGGATTGGTCAAGGGTCAGCTGTCTCCTATTTGGAGATCCTCCTTACCTGTGGTGTGTGTGCTGGGCCAAACCCATGTCTAGCTTTCCTAAGCTTCCTGGGTGTCCTTGTTGTTGAAATAATTTGTTGATGGTACACCCCCCCTCCCCGACACATGCATAGGGTTGTGAATAGTGTACCTAGGACTGATGATACAAGTTTGGTACACAGACATGTAAATCAGTGAATCACTTGTCTGAACCTAGTGTACACACTCATGATTAGCACATGCTTACTATACTGGCAAGTCCATTTACAACTCATAGATCATGTGGCCCTAGATTTCCAAACTGTACAATGACATTTGTAGCCCTGGCAGTGGTGGAGGATGTGCAGCATGATTTTTAGCTGACAACTGGCAGAACTATGATGCCACAATTATGGCAGTTGTTACCCATCTTGTAGGGTTTGGATGTGCTATGTGTGATAGGACCTTTCTAGGCTGGCTTGCCATTTACTTCCTCAGGGACAATCAATGATCTTTATGATGATATGGGCTGTTACAAGTACAATAGATGTATAGTCTGATTTACTTCTTGTGCCATTTTACACAATGCAGTACCTAATGTTAGGTTTTCTATTTGTCTTAACAGCTGCAAAGATGACTCCCATCCATGTCAGGGAGTTTCAACTCCGGGCAATGAGATACCGCTACATACTAGATGTCGAGTCTGGGTACCGCAACATGGCCCGCAGATATCGCCATGAACGAGCCTCCGGAGCCTGGAGAGCATTTGCACATGGCGGCCCTTTTTTGCCTACCACAACCACCACCACCGCCACTACCACCCAGGTGGCACCACCAGCAGCTGGGAGCTTTGCAGGACCATCCACAGCAACTGCTCCTGGACCAAGCACAGCACTGCCTGCAGGGCAGCCTACAGCCATTGACACTACACGGGCCCATACTTCCTCGGCTGGCACCCAGACCACCCCTACTGCAGCCATTGAACCTGCTGCTTTTTCTCAAATGCAACGGATATTGGACCAAGATGAGCAGACTGCGGCAGGAGGTGCGACAGGTCAACCGGCAGGTGCGTTCCATCAAAAAGAACCTCCGGAGGGCCAACCTATAGACATGTTGACAGACATGATTCCCTCCCCCCTCTTTCCTGGTTCTTATACTTTGTGGGTTTAGGGGGCTTAGTGTCATGTTAGTATAGGCTGTCAGTTTAGTTAGTGTGAGTGGGTGGGGGTGGGGGTTCCTGAATATTTCTACAGTTTAGTTTTATGTGTGTTGGGCAATTTTGGGGTTCTTGTGTTTAAAAAATATATATATATATATACATAAAAAAAATAAAAAACAAAAAACAAAAAAAAATATATATATATTTGTTTAGTATAGGATAGTATCTGTTGTCCTCCATGGGTCCCGTCTCATAAAGGGGTTGGGGGATTGATGTTTAGAACATTTTGTTGAATGTGATAAGTAAGATTAGCTTAGGTTAGTCAGGGACAGTTGTGGGTAATGAGTAGTTAGAGTAGATTAGGGTAGGTAAGGTCTTTCCCCGAGTTTTCACTTCTGTTTTTACTGTTCAATAAATATCTAGGTAACCCTTTACAGAATGTGTCAAATTCTTGTAGAATTGGAATGAGTGTACAGTGTCTCTTTTGTATTAGATTTTGTGTCCTATGCTGCAAACAAATCCCAACTGAGCTGTAACATTAGCAGCTACCCCAAAGGTACTTGGCTAAGATTTGGCCATTCATTGCAACCACCAATCACGGTTACTATGGATCCCAAAGTGTGGTTTTTTCATGATGCATGTTTTCCATGTCACATACTGTGCTCCCAGATTTAGTATTGGGGACACTGTGTTAAGTCTGACTGCAGTCTGATGTCCAAGGAAATCCTTATAAGGTGAGTGGTAGTAAGCTTTCTTATAGTACAGTGTACATAACTCACATAGATCATTTGTTACACTGTTCCGCATAATTACTTATTTGGATGTAAACTCATGCAGTTTGGTGTGTGTTAGCTTAAATTTGTGGAAAATGTCACATAGGTTAGTTTTGCATTAAAGCAACAATTTGAAGGCACTATTTTCTGGTTTTGACATCCCTTGAGGAAGCGTTATTCTGTCCAAAACAGTATTATGGTGTGTAGTTTCTCTTTTCCTCAGAAATAACCCTCAGGGAGGGCGGAGTATGGTAGAATCCAGGCCAGTGTGCATAGTTATCAGCCCATATTATTTCAGGACAGTTGTATTGACAATCTATGATAATTGACGGGAGGCAAAATTCACTGATCTACTGCACGGTTGATGTGTCACATTACACAGAGACAAAGTTGTGTGAGTGCTATTTATTGAAAAGTGCTGTAGTGCTATGTGTATATTGTCCATGATTGTGAGTCCATTATAGTGACATCTTCCATTGTGATCCTACACAAGTGCAAAAGACATATCATTGGACATGCTGGGGTGAAGTGTCAGACAGTGCAGAGGGACAGGACTTGGCAATGAGTTAGTGAGGACAATCACAGGGCAGGCTGACAAGATAAACCATGGTTTGCAGAAAAGTGCTTGAGTACAGTTGTTGCAAGACTGGCATGTTACAAAGCGCCACATGGCCACCTTGGTAATAGGTGGCCATGCGGCAGGGACTAGTGCTACCGGGTACTCTTACGTGTGAAGGTGATCTGTTCTTGGTCTTCATCTTCTGATGTGTGTGTTGCTTCCTTTGCCCTTGATGGTGGTGGTTGTGAAGGGGCAACACACCTCAGTGTGTGTAGATGTGGAGTCAGACATCCCGGTAGCTGCTACCTGTGGGGGTCTTAAGGGCAGTACTGCTGCAAGGAGGATCTGCTGGTTCTTAAGAATAGCAGCCACATCACAATGGTAGGCAGCCAGGTCGGCCCTGAGGGGTTCAATGTTGCATTCATGCATGCGTTGACAGGATTGCTGTTGTAGGTGTTGGGTCATCTGTATTACAGCTGTGCTGATTTCCTTCAGCCTTTTTTCTACTTCCTGCAAGATAGTTGTTCACCCTTGCATAGCTGCTGCCTGTTCTTCAGTTGACATCATGCACGAATGCACCCCCTCTAAGCTGGCTGCCATAGGTTGCATCCCCACCGCACCTCCTTGGCCAGCTCCTGCTGTACTCCGACTACAGTTTTCTCAAAGCTGGTGCCAGTGTCGTCAGAGTCCTCAGCTGTATTGGAGCTGGCAGGTGGTACAATTGGGGTGGTGGGTCCTCTGTGATGGCTGCTGTATCTTGTGACTGAAGGTGGGATCTGGAGGGTTTCAAGGGCCTCTTGGAGGGTCTGCTGGCTGATGTTTGTCAGCTCATCATCCATGTTATCAGGGTAGTCCTGGACAGGCATATCCGCAGGAGATCCATTGTCCTCTGCAATGAAATACGGTACAATTAGTGTGTCATTGTTGTGGGCTTTGTAATGTGACATGCCTGCCTTGCGATGATTTACACATTGTGATCTTGGTTCCTGTTCATTGCTCCTGTCTTTCAGATGGCCATTCTCCCAGGCCTATGCCCCACCTGCATGTCACATGTATTGTGGTCAGTTTGTGGACTTGTCAGCATCAACCCCTCTAGGTGTTAGTTCTGGCCAAATTGTTAATTGCCACCTTCTTACTCAACCCTCTGTCTACTTCCATTCTCATGGTGAGGCCTTTCACTGGCTGTGGGTGTTCTGATGGCACTAGCAGCACACTTAACAATCTGGACCGACCCCAGTCTCTGATCTTTCACATCCGCCTATATGTAGTAGCAATGTAGCGTATACTATGTATAGCATTGTAATGGCACAATATGGATGTCAGCATTAGTAATGTGTACTGCTGATGTTGGGGAATGTGTGGTACAAAAGCTATGTGCACACCCCCGGAACATAGCAGGAGCCAGCCCTGGAAAATGGTGGTCCCCAGGGCAATCTATGGCTCCACAAGGGGGGCCACATAGCCCCCTTCTACCTGAGAACTTAGACCCAGGGGTGATGGTCCCCAAGACACGTGGGTCCCATAAGGACCTCCTTAATTTTTTTAAACATTTGTGCTGAAGGGTGGTGGCTGCTGCATCTACAGTGTTGCCCCAGGGGGTGGTGGTCCCCAGGGCAGCAGGCGCAGATGCCCTCCCCCACATATCACAATAAAGCCCTGGGGAGGTGGTGGCTCCCTGTGCAGTTGGGGGCCACAGGCCCCCCTCATCCAAGAAAGTGAGCCCCAGGGAGGGGGCAGTCCTCTGGACATCAGGAGGGGGCCAGGAGGCCCCACAACTTTTGTTTTTCAAAAAAGCCCTGGGACTTGACCCACCTACGGCCATTAAACTAAAGAAAAGCAAGGGAAACCGCACTTAGGTCCTCATTATGACACTGGTGGTAAATCCCGCTTACTGCCACGCTGACAGCAGCCAACTCACCTCCTCGCCGGAGAATATACGTTCACCATATTAAGACACACGGCAGACATTCAACGGTGGTAAACCATTGGTGGTACATACTGCCGCGCTCACAATGGACACCCACATACAAAACAACACCATTGGACAACACTAAAGACCCACACCTGACACCCATACACACCACACACCCACACACCCACACCACTATAAAACACACACCCACATTACCCACAACCCTTTACCAACAACAATTACTGCGAGGAGACTGAGACAACTAGACACATACACCCATACACCCCTCACGCACTCCACATCACACACCCCACCACATTACCCAACACACCCTCACCAATACACATCACACAACACCCATGGCACCACAAAGGCACCCCCGTTTCACTGAGGAGGAGTTGAGGGTAATGGTGGAGGAAATAATCAGGAAGAGCCACAGCTCTTTGGGGCACAGGTGCAGCAAATATTTATAGCAAGGAAGATGGAGCTATGGCAGAGAATTGTGGACAGGGTCAATGCCGTGGGACAGTACCCAAGAACAAGGGACGACATCAGGAAGAGGTAGAATGACCTACAGGGGAAGGTACGTTCCATAGCAGCAAGACACCAGCTCACCATACAGATGACTGGCGGTGCACCTCCACCTCCTCCCCCACAACTCTTAGCATGGAAGGAGCAAGTACTGACAATACTGCATGGGAGGAGCAAGTACTGGCAATACTGTATCCTGATGGACTTGCCAGAGTTGGGGGAGGACTGGACACTGGTAAGTCAACTTTCAACAGTTATCACCCCCCATACCTGCATGCCAACACACCCTCACTCTCATCACTCCACCACATTCCACACACTCCACCAACACATCTCACTAATCCCAATGCCAGACCCTGCATGCTGTACCGATGCTTGGACACCCCTCCCAGCCCTGCATGGACACTCATCACTAAAGCATGCACAGCATAGGGAAACTAACATAACCACAATACACCAACATACACAAGCAAAAGCTGGCAGGGTAACAACAACCATAGAGGGGAAGTGACAGAAGTACAAATGCCATACACTTGGAGCATAATACATCATTTACATCCCCACAGTTGCCCCAGCCAATGTCACTGGAGAGGAGGTGCCACCACTATACACTCCCCCAACAGAAGAGGGCCACAGTGATGACAGTAACTCTGGACTTCTGGATCTGGATGACCTACCTGGCCAACAGGGACCACTAGACAGCCGGTCACCCAAGCCCACTTACAGACCCCCCCAGAATCTCCCCCATCAGGAACCAACAACACAGCACCCACCCAGCATACCCACACCTCTGTCCCTGGGACACTTCAATCAGCAGTATGCCCACTTGTACAGGGACCCCAGGCCACACCGCACACAGAAGACAATCAGGGACCTGGGGTCAGTGGCAGTGTTCAGGGGATAGAGGCACATGCCAACAGGGACACTGGGAGGACTGCTGTGCGCCAGGGGGAGTACAGGAGCAAGGAATTGACTCTCCGGGAGGCACTCTCCGAGATCCTGAGAGCCTACCAACATTCCCAGGACACGATGGGCCAGATCCTGGACAAAGTGCAGGAGAACAGGCGGCTGCAGGAGGGACTGTATCAAGGGATCAGGGAGGACTTGCAGGCCATTAACCACACCCTGATTTCCATAGCAGGGGTGCTGGCAGACATGGCCAACATCATGAGGGAGGCACCAGCACACCAGCGGGCCCCTACCACTAGCCAATCATCTGAACAGCCCTTCACTTCCACTGCTGCTAGTGGTCAGGGGACCCCGCCACAGGACTCACAGGCCACCAGTACCCCTCCCCCTGCAGATGGTGAACCACCCCACAAACGTTCCCTGCGAATCAGGCAGTAGCCAGAGACACTTGCCAAAACCACCACCAGGAAATGAAACTCTCCTGATTGGCCCCCTTCTGTCCCACTCTGTCACCTTGTCCACCTTGAACTGCCATTGCTCCCCCTCCTATGTCCCCATGGACACTGCATCTGTGCTACAAAGAGGCTCGAACAATACCCGGGTCTTTCCTCCATCATCACCCCATTCCATTGCACTGTCCCCCCTATATTTTAGCACAACAATAAACACCCTTGGATAAAACTCGACTACTAGTATTTCATCTATTGCAAAATTCTATTCATTGAAACAGCTACAACGATTGCAAATGAACTGTACATAGAATGAGCATAGAATGAATGACCTGTTGCTGGCTGTTGTGATCACATCAGGACAATGTTGTCATGTCACCAACATCTGTAAATGGTAGCAGTAAGTGGGGGAAAGAAGTGGGTAATGCCAGAATGTTAATGCCGCACAGAATACACCAATAGTCATAGAAACGTGAAGTTGCACTGTCTCACCTGTGTGTCATTGGAAGTACTGACGTATCACCAATGTTCAGTTGTCTACATCCTCATCCTCTGCCTCCTCATCCTCACTGTCCTCGCTGCCACAGGGGCATCTCCAGTCTCCTCCTCCTGCAGAAAAGGTACATGGCGTCTGAGGGCCAGGTTTTGTAACATGCAGCATGCCACTACTATCTGGCAGACCTTCTTGGGTGAGTATCACAGGGATCTATCTATCAGAAGGAGGCATCTGAACCTGGCCTTCAAGAGGCCAAAGGTCCTCTCAATTATCCTCCTGGTTCGCCCATATGCCTCATTATAACGTTCTTCTGCCCTTGTCCTGGCATTCCTCACATGGGCCAGCAGCCATGATAGGTTTGGGTAACCAGAGTCACCTGCAAATATTGAGGGACAACATTTAGCCAAACACTATCCTACATGGCGAACAGCATAGGCAGACACCAACATATACTGGGTGGGAACCAAGGCTCACCTATTAGCCACACTCTGTGCCTCTGTAGTTGGCCCATCACATTTGGGATGCTGCTATTCCTCAGGACAAAGGCATCATGCACCAACCCAGGATACTTAGCATTGATGTGGGAGATGTACTGGTCCGCCAGGCACACGATCTGCACATTCATGGAATGGAAACTCTTACGATTCCTGAACACCTGTTCATTTTGGGGGGGGGGACAAATGCAATATGTGTTCCATCAATCGCCCCAGTTATATTGGGGATATGTCCCATTGCATAAAACCCTGCCTTCACAGTGGCCAAATCCTCCACCTCGGGTAAAGAAATGTAGCTGCACATGTGTTTTATCAGAGCAGACAAGACTCTTGCCAGCACTATTGAGAACATTGGCTGTGACATTCCTGCTGCCAAGCCCACGGTCACTTGGAAAGAACCAGTTGCCAGGAAATGGAGCGCTGATAGAAGTTGCACAAGAGGGGGGCTCCCAGTGGGATGAGGGATGGCTGAGATCAGGTCAGATTCCAACTGGGCACACAGCTCTGTGATTGTGGCCCTGTCCAGTCTATAGATGAGTATAATATGCCTGTCCTCCAGTGTAGCCAAGTCCACAAGGGGTCTATACACGGGGTGTTTCCATCTCCTATTCATCTGCAACGGTAGGTATCTAAGGGACACAGGAGTGAGTAGGCTGTCACATTTTGAACAACTATACCACAACAGCAGTCCACATCGTGCAAACATGTTTGGGGACAGTGCAATTCAAAAGTATGTGCCTGTATCTCCTGTGACACATGAATAATCGATAGGCCTGTTCATCCCCCCTGAAATGGCCACTGCCTGTCCTGTGTGGAGGGACAGGTGGAAGTGAGGTAATTCCGCCGACGTTGGGCACCGTGGCAGTAGGCAGTCATGAACTGCTGTGCAATTCCTCATTGGCTTATATTGGGCCCTATGGGGTACAGTGGCCAATGGGGATCTATGCTGGTGGTGACAGTATGCACCGCCATGGTAGTGACCGCCATTTTCTATCTCAATCGTCACTTGTTTCCTGACCTTCCATAGGAGAGGTCCTACACTACTTGTGCTGTTGTGACCTGTGTCTGGAACCTACCATAGCCCGTGTGACCGGGGAAAGGGCCCAAGCCTTCACTTCTGAGGAGTTGGAGTGACTGGTGGATGGGGTCCTACCCCAGTACGGACTGCTGTATGGGCCTCTAGACCAACAGGTGCCTACACTGTGGGCACAATGCATGGAGTTGTGTGTGAAGGCATCGTGTAAGGGGGTGGGCGGATGTCCTCTTGGCAGTGTACATGTTGTGCGCTGGGCTATGTGTGTGCCAATGGTGATGCAAACAGGTATGGTGGACCATTTGTGTGACAGGCTGGACTGTTTGTCTTATGGTGTTCTCCTATCTGTATTCCCTCTGTAGGTTAGCGCCCAGCAAATGGTGTGCCATCGCCAAGAACGTGTGGACCCTGGGTGTCTAAGGCAGACGGAGCACCCACTGTCGGAGACGGTGGGACGACCTGAGATGCTGGACACGGAAGACCACGTATTCCAGCTGGGGATGACCTCCCAATGAGGAAGGGGTACCAGTCAGATCCTGACCCCCCTGATGTTCTGCATACTGGCGGTGGCCTACCCTGAGCTGGATGGGTGCTTGAGGGCATCATAGCAGCCACAAGGGCTTGTGGGGTGGTATCCGGTTGGTGGTTGTGTGTCCTTGGGTGCCCCTAGGCCAGGCCAGACATAGCAGCATGGGTCCTCTGGTGGCTAAGGGTTTGAATGGAAAGTACTGCTTACCTAGCTTGTTAGTATTCACTTCTTGGCAGGGCTGTGTGATTCCCAGGTGGCTGCAGTTGGTGTTGTGTGCCCTTCCTCATGCCTTGGTGACTAGCCATTTCACTGGTAGTGCAATGCATAGTGCATAAGCCTGTTCTCTGTGTGTGAGGGGCTGTGTACACCAATGGTGGTGCTGGTGCAGTCATTGACCCAGTGTATCCTTTGCCTCTTTCTCCCCTCTCTTGTTTTGTTATCCTCTCCTTATGTGCATTAGCATCATCTGGAGGAGGAGCAGAGGCACCGGTGACAGAGGGAGCTGCATCCCAAAGGACCCTGGAGGCAGAGTCCACCGACTCTGAGGGAACCAGTGGGATGGAGGGTGAGGGGAGCACCACGGCAGAGACTGTAGGGGACAACACAGACTCTGATACCTTCTCCGATGGGAGCTCCTCTGTCACCACCTCAGCTGCAGGTACAGCTGTCATACTGCGTACCAGCACCGCCCTCCCAGTAGCCCCTCAGTGAGTTGGCCGTGCCTGCTCACCCAGGAGCGTGGGCATCTCCTTCGCCCCAGGCACATCAGGCCCTGCCCCAGTGAGCCCTGCTGCCAGAGTGAGGAGGCAATTGACCTCCTGAGATCCATCTCTGTAGGGCAATCAACCATTGTGAATGCCATCCAGGGGCTGGGAGCCTGAATGCAGCAATGCAATACATTCCTGGAGGGCGTTCACGGTGGATTGGCAGCCCAACAGAGATTGATTTAGGTTCTCCTCTCTGATGGCAGCCATTGTCCCTGTTTCTACTGTCCCCCCTCCAACTTACAATTCCAAGTCAATCAGACTCCCAACAGTCATCCACCTCACAACAGCATACAGCCTATGCACCTGCACCCAAATCCAGCAGACATACACCTCCGTCGACCACTCCCTCATCCTCCACTCCCATTACTCCTCCCTCCTCCCGCCCCAACGTCCCTAAAAAGCTTTCCCTTTCCACGACTGACCTCTTCCCTACCCCTACCCCCATCCTGCATGTATGGGCAGGGTAGCAAGGACACAGCCCAGCACCTCAGCCAAACTGTCCACGGGGACAGTGGTAGCACCACCTACTCGTGGTGGTAGGGATACCAGAACAACAAGAAGGGGAAGGAGCCTGCACCAGCTTAGAAGAACGGGAAGGAGCCTGAACCAGCTGGGAAGAAGGGGAAGGAGCCTGCACCACCAGGCAGAGAGGGGAAGAGCCCATCCACCTCTGCCAGGAAGGGTAAAGGATCCCCAACCCATGACCAGGAGGAGAAGAGGCACTCTACGCCAGCGGAAGCTGTCAGGCAAGCAGCGCCACCACCAGCAGCTGTCACAGAACCCCCCACCGCTAGCCGTGATGTGCTTCCATCACAGAGTGCAGGGGCTGCCCAGGAGCCTTCCCCACCCACCACCAGCATGCAACCATCACATAGTGCAGGGGCTGTCCAGGACCCTCCCCCAACCACCACCAGCATTCAGCCAATCAGAGCACAGGGGCTGCCCAGAAACCTCCCCCAACCACCACCTACATGCAGCCATCACAAAGTATCAGGGCTGCCCAGGAGCCTCCCCCAACCACCACCAGAATGCAGCCATCACAGAATGCAGGGGTTGCCCAGGAGCCTCCCCCAACCACCACTAGCATGGAGTCATCACCTCCAGTGGACGCCAGGTAGTCCAAACTCCAAGGTCTACTGTGCGAGCTCCCACCTCTAGAGCCAGTGGGCAAGATACCCACTCAAGAGACTGTGGCCTTGCACTCCTCAGGACAAAGAGCACAGGGCATGTTGCCCCCTCCAGAACCAGTGGGGAAGACACCCACTCGAGAGACTGTGGCCTTGCACTCCCCAGGACAATGCAATGGGCATGTTGCCCCCTCCAGAACCAGTGGGCTTGTTCCCGCATCTGGCTGAGATGCCCTCACCTCCCCTCCCCCTGAGGTGCCTGCCTATTTGACAACTGATGCCCCTACAGTGTTCTATCCGGATTTGGACAGGATTCTAATTGGGCCTTGTACTGTGCCCTGTGGCCATGTGGGCCCTTTGAACTTTGTACTGGTCAGTGTCCCTTTTTTATACAAGTGTACATATCTGTTTAATGGCCATATCAGATGTTAATTTTGATGTTGAACTGATTACAATCACTTTCGTAAATTCCTGTTGTCCTTGCATTATTCTGCAGATTTTCGGGGACAAATTGTTTTTGTGATGCAGCTGGTTGTGTGTGTGGTGTGTGTGTCTGGTGTGTGTTGTGTGTATGTGTGTCACTCTGTTTTTCCTCCACCCTACCTTGTGTGCTAGGCGGCTGTACTCACCGTTCTCATCTTCGCCGCCGTTGGTGTTCATGGTGGAGCATAACGGAGAAGATCATCGGGAAAACTTTCAGTTCGGGTTCCATGGCGGTGTGGTTCTTCCCTGTGCCTCCAATGGTGAGTCCTTTCACTTTTGTGCTCTGTTTCTGCCAGGCTTTTCTTGGCATTTGTACCACCTCAGAAAAGGTGGCGGTTTGCAGGGTCTTAATATGGTGGCTTCTGTCTGGCTGTAGGCGAGTACCGCCGTGGTGGCTGTTGTTTCCACCCTGGTGGTCGGTGTGGTACATTGGCTGTCTCTCTGAGATATCTTCGTCATGGTCATAATTTGGCAGAATGTACTGCCAACCTGTTGCCCATATTACTGCCACTTTATCACCCACCACCAGGGTCGTAATGAGGGCCTTAGTTTTTTTTTTTCATTGAGAGCTGATTTGTAGATCCACCAAGTCTCTACTCATAAAATATAAAAAAATGCTTTTTAGCCCTATGGAGGTCCCTTTGGGACCCCACCACTAGAGCTAAAGGGTCAGGGTGTTCGTACCCTGTTCCCTTTTGGTTTTATTTACTTTTTTTTCTGGGCTCAGTGTAAGCCAGGTCCCAAGATGGCTGACAACACTTTAACAGCTTCTGTTGTTGAAATGTTATCAGCCAATCATATCTCAACACGAGCTCTTTAGGGGTCATAAATCCTTCGCATCCCTAGCTATACAAATTTGTCTTCTCCTCAATCTCTCAAAAACTACTGAATGGAATTACTTCAAAACAAAAAAAGGCACTCTTTCTGGAACAGGAACTACCTTCCTGCCAAATTTGGTGTAATTCCATCCTGTAGTTTATGCACCATCGCTGTTCAAAATCCCAATGAAAAATGAATAGGGAAAATGTGTTTTGGGACCCCTCTTTTTTCTCGCCCCACCGCCTAAACCTCCCTTACCCCGGACGGATCACCCTGAATTTTTCCAGGCAGCAGCTGACAGAACGGGCACATTTTTTGGGAAGTTTCATTGAAGATTCATCATGTGATGGCAAAGGTATAGGCAAGTAAAACATTTTTTATATGGAAACTAGGTTGCAACTATAACTACCTAGTGGCAATCGCCACTAGGTAGTATATATATATATATATATATATATATATATATATATATATATGTGTGTGTTTTTTTTTTTTTTTTTAAATCAATGTACATTTCATAATACTTCTCTATAGTATCCATAGATGTCTGTCGGTCAAATTGGCATAATTCAAATGGGTATAGGACTTCTCAAGACAGCATTTCCTAGGCCATAAAACTACATTCCTCCCTTTATCTGCATTTCTTACCACACAATCCACATCATTGTTTAGTTTAGTCATCATTTTGTTAATTTCTCTTTGTCTCTGCATCTTTTGCCACAACTTCAGAGAGTAAAGTTATGCTGTCTTGTAACACAGAAGGAACCCTCCGCGATTTTGCTCTGAAATGCAATTAACACCCTGCAGACAACTCCACCACCATTCTTTCCTCAATAGATCCTGTCCTGGTTTCCCCACCAACCACACATTTATCCTCAATCTCAGAGTGTTATACAAATCAACATCATTGACCAATAAGTTCCTTTCTCTTCCCATATTCATTTGTGGTCGGTTATATCTCGGAACCACGGGTGCCTAAACCAACGAGGTCGGAACAACGATCTCGTTCTAACCACTAATGCCTTTACCACTAATGCGTTTACAACGATTTTACCATTGTAAACGCATTCCTGGTAAAGGCATTAGCAATCAGCATGTACGACCCAGCAGGCTTCTACCCCAGCCCCCCACCCCACCCCCTTAAACCTAAACCCTGACCCTCCTAAACCCTAATCACCCCCAACCCCCACCCCACCCCAAAAACTCAAAATACCCCGAGTCCCCACCCCGCCCCGCCCCTAAAACCTAAACCATGCCCCCCCAAACCCTATCACCCCCAGCCCCACCCCCCCAAAAACAGCCCCAGTCCCAGCCCAACTTACCTCCTCCTTCACCGCGTCCACTCCGACTCCTTGTTCAGACATGCATGGTTAAGATACCAAAACAAGTAAGTCGTGGAAAACGAAAGCGTTGTTTTGCTTTCGTTTTTCACAACCTTGTGGTTCCGGACTCGTTCTTCAGGGTGTTTCCCTTCGTGGTCTGGCCTGATAGCCAGATTTTTCTTTTCCTTTCAAACATTTTCATGTAACCTTATTTTCCGAATAAACAAATATAAATCCACTTTAGTCTTAGCATAATCGAAACATTAGTACTGATAGAAGGATAACCCTAAATATAATAGTTGAGTCTGTGCCCAAGAGAGTGTATGATCAGTCAAGTTTACCGTATTCAAGTCCATATCTATTTCTTGTGTCTCCTCGTCTTCCTCATACTTGAAACCCTGGTACTGCCAATTTCCTTGACCACCTCTTCTTTGTCATCTTTTCCGCTTCCCTCACCTTTGGCTCTCACTGTTTGATGATTGGTCCTTTGGGCCAGGGTTAAAAAACTAAATTTGTGTGGATGGGTTTTGGATCCCTTCCATGCTGGCCTCTCTACTGTCATCTGAACTCAAATCAGAGCTGAAGTCATTTACTGAGGCTTCCTTCCTCACCCAATTCTGCCCATTTAGTTTCTGCTTCCTCAGATTCTCAAATCATCTTGAAAAGGTACATTCCTGAACCAGCTCTTAGTCCAACTTGTCCCGTTCAAACTTTCTCACTTTCTTCGCCTTCACCTCTCCTTCATGTTTAGATAATCTTTCTTACATTTACTTCCTTAGTTTGTCTACTGTTCCAGCATTCTTTTCTTCTGAAATGTTATCATCCACCAATTCAGTCTCTTTCAACAAGTTGTTCCGATCTACCTCAGCACGTTTTATTAATATTTTCAAATTTCAATGTTATGTTCTGCCCATTCCTTAATAAATGCCAGATTTGGCTGTTCATAGCTGGGAGTAATCTTTAGCCTGAGACCTCATGAAATTTTCCCCACTTCTCTATACTTCTTTAGAGACTTGCACTGCCACCAGTCAGAAATTTCCTGTTTTGACAATGTCTCCAGATTACAAAAATGTTGCTGCAGTATTTTTCCATTTCCCACCATCTGGACTCCCTCTTGGCCATCTGAGCCATACGGTGAAATAAACAACAATTAAACTCCCTCCCTCCATTCAACTCCGTTCTGGCTTCCATATGCTTGTCTCCTGTGGGCTTGGGGGCAGTTAGGGCTAGCCTGGCCTCCCACTGGGCTGATCGGGCATCGGTGGTAGAATCCACCACGTCAAAAATATTATTGGTTAAGGTCAGCAGGGGGCAGAAGTTAGTTAGGGGTTTATTTATAGGGTTCAAGGTGTGGGTGGCCTCTTTGGCAGGCTTTAAAAATGTTACAGGATGAAGCTAGGGAAGATTTATTACCCAAGGGAGTGTTGAAACAGGCGTGGGTAGGTTTGAAGAGACCAAGGAGGGCATCGTCTGAAGGGGTTGCTGCAGCTTTCTTTAGAGTGTGCATCACCGCAGCCTAGGTCTAAGAAATTTAAGCAAAAAAAATTAGGGGTAGAAAGGTCAGTACATCGCCGAGCGCAAGGTTCTTAATATGATTTAGCACGATATTGGCTTACTGGTTAATGTTACAGTAGCCAGGAGAGGTGATCCATGGTTTGCGAGGTGATCTGGGACGTCGATGTGTCAGTGAGTGTCTGGAATGGGCTGTGGTGTGGCTCCTCGTAGTGCGGGGTGCAGTGCGAGGCCGCATGGGGGCCAGGAACATGGACGCACATGTGTTATGCAAACAGAGCGTCACATGGGGAAGAGCAAAACAAGCTCTACTCCCCTCAGAGACAAACTGGGAGTGCAGTGAGGCTCTGTTAAAGGAAAGGTCATCAGGGGCAGCCTCCAAGATGGTGCCGCCCACTGAATTCAATTGAGACACGATTATTATCGGGTCTGATGATTAAGGGCACATTGTTGAAAAAGGTTCCAATTCCAAGATTCAGTTTGCAGAACAGCCTTTTATGGTGCATGAAGATAGAATTCTGCAGGTTGTTCTTAGATAAGTTAGCCCCATGTTGCACAATGTACAGCAATGAGATGTTGACAATCAAACATTATATAGATCAGGGCACATTCTGAATCTAAGAATAAGAGTGGTTTAGAAATGAGAGGTATGTTGTATGGCGAAACGGATGTTGATGGACAGGCAGGTAGGGCTCAAGTAAGGTTGGAATTTTGGCAGCTAGGTGCAAATGTTCCCGGGTCTGAATGGGGTAATGCTCTTACACAGGACGTGTATGAGGAGCAGTCTTCGTCCCTGCGGCTCAGGCGGTCGGTAGGCCATCCAACAGAGACGGTGGGGATCAGGGCACCATCTGGACACTGTTTTGAAGAGAGGGTGAGATCTGGAGCGACTCATCTGACATTGAGAGCGCCACTCGGATCGGAATGTCATATGACATTGGAAGAGCCGTCTACCAGCCAGGACGCTGGTTTCATAGCAGAGAATTATGAATTACAGGATGAGGTTTTGGATTATGAGGAGGATTAACTGGAAGAAGGGGAGATTGTTCAGTATGGGGAGGAACAGAATGATGGTTGTAAAATGTTTGGATCTAATGGGGTTCAGAGTATTGGTGTTTTGCAGGAACCTGTGGAGAAGGCAGTCTGGAGCTATCATCAAGGCGGGTGATGAAGAAGACAGTTGTGGCTGTACACCTACCTAGAGGTGAAAATAAAAGTGTAGGATTAGAGAAATGGGGGATGGTTCAAAGGGTATGGGCTGAAATGGGTACAAAAGCTGCGGGTAAGGACATGGGGATTCAAGTGGTCATGGCGTAAGAAGGTAAAAGGGTTAAGGACAGTTCAATACAACTAGCATCAGGTATTATAGAGGTTGCAGGTAAGTCGGCCTCACTTCAAGAAGGCTAAAGTGAGGTCCAAGAAGTCAAGTCGGGCAATGAGGATAATGTTCGAAGTGTGAAGAACAAAAAACCACCTTACATGGGAGTGTCGATGCCGTTGGGGGCGCATCTCACTCAAAATATGAAGGAATTAATTTGTAAAGGAGAATTTATTGACGTTTTCAAACTACTTCATAGGGAAATGCATGCAAAGGAGGGTTCAAAAAAAGAAGAATGGGAATTAGCACGTAGGCCCAAGGTACCTTCCACCATAGAAAATTGAACTTTGTCCTTTTTTTATATATGCAAGCGTTTATTGTGAGTGGTTTCCTGAAAGGTGCGTAGCTTTGTTTAAGTATATGGACATTGTGAGAGGAGCCCAAATGGATTATGGTGGTTTTGGTTGGTTTAGGTACGATGAAGAGTTTGGAGCAAGGATGGCCATTTATCCCAACAAGGAATGGGGAGCGATAGATAATGAATTATGGATGCAGTGGCTTAGGACTGCTAGGAATGCACCAGTTATCCCTACCGCTAGTGGTTTGCCTCTACAGTATAAGCCCTTTCAAGGTCGTCCCACCCAATATGGGGTGAGGAATGTGCAAAAAGGGGAGTTGCGGCAGAACGGAGCATGCTGGTCATTCAATAGTGGAATGTGCACAAGACAGCAATGCAAGTTTAGGAATGATTGTTAAAGTTGTGGGGGTAGGCAACCGGTTTACCAATGTTTCAGTGGAATGCAATGGGGATGACAAGGAAACAAAGGTAGAGATATTGAGAGAGGTAGGGGTGACATGCACCATGTGGCAGGTGAAGGGCCCTACTCCTATTAGATTGAAGATATTGAATTATTGGCTGCAGTTTTACCCTAAGCAATCAGAGGCTAAGACTTTGTTTTGGGGTTTTGCAGAAGGTTTCAGTTATGTTTTCAGGGACCAAGAATACAGAGATGGGCAAGAAATTTAAGATCAGCTATAGAAAAACCGGAAGTGGTTAGGGCTAAGTTACATAAGGAGTTGGATTTAAGGAGGATTGTAGGCCATTTGATTGTTGGCCATTGCCAAATGTGACATTTTCACCACTGGGCGTGGTTCCGAAAAAGCAGCAGGGCGAAGTTATGATGATACACCATTTGCCATGGCCTCTGGGGGCCTCCATTAATGATTTCTTTGCTCAGGAAGACTCTGTTGTTCATTATGCATTAGTTGATGAGGCATTGCTTTCGTAAGAAGCTGTTGCAAAGGTGCTGAAATGGCAAAATCTGATATTCAGTCAACATTTAGACTCCTTCTGGTATACCCAAATGATATCTCCTTGTTAGGTAAATAGTTTGAGAATGCCATTTATGTAGGTAGGATGTTGCCTATGGGTTGTTCAGTATCATGTTCATTGTTTGAAGCATTCAGTTAATTTTTGCAGTGGTTCTATCAGTCACAGAGTGGATATAAGTGTATTACCCATTATTTCGATGATTTCTTTTTAGTGGAGACGGCTGGATCAGGTAATTGTGAGAGAGCTTTGCAGGCTTTTCAAGATATTATTATTGAAATGGGTGTGCCTTTGGCTCCAGAGAAAATGGAAGGTCCAAAGACTTGTTTGAGTTTTCTTGATATTGAGTTGGATTCTGGAAAAAAGGAGGTGTGTTTGCCAAAGAAGAAGGTGCTTACTCTTATTTCATTATTAAGTGAAGCAGTACAGAAACCTAAGTTTCTCTGTAGGGTGGGGAGAGATGGAAGGGCCTTTTGCAGAAGGCTGGGTTTTGCACTTAATGGAGCATTGTTACCTCATCATCATGTTCAAATTCGGGCTAGTGTTAAGGGGGATTTGAAGTTATGGATTTCAATGGTGTATCTATGTTTTTGGATGATGAAGATTGGCTCTGTCAGATTCACATTTTTTCAGATGCTTCTGGTTCACATGGTTTAGATTTGTTCTGGGATGGTCAATGGGCTGCGGAGAGTTGGCCAAATTCATAGGAACAGGCTAGGTATAGTATTGCATTTTTGGAGTTCTTTCCCTTGGTAGTGGCTCTATCATCATGGAGGCAAACATTAGCCAATAGGAATCTTGTTTTCAATGTTGACAATCAGACAGTGGTGAACTTAGTGAATTCTCAAAAAGCTAAAGATGAGAAAGTGCTGAATTTGTTAAGGGTGTTTCTGTTGAATTGTCTGAAGTTTGATATAATGTTGAAGGCTAAGTATGTTAAACGTGTTTATAATGACATTGCTGATGCGCTATCTAATTCCAAGTGGCAGAGATTCTGTGGTCTTGCACCGGGAGTAGATGCACAGAAGACAGCAGTTCCTTGTTCATTATGGGAGATACGAATATGAGGATGTTGGAGTTGATTCAACAGTCCATAGTCCCATCTACACAAAAATGTTATGATCAGGCTTGGGCAGAATTTGTAAAGTCAGGTGCAGTTCAGAGGTCAGGCAGGCCCTTTTTTTTTTAGAGAAAGACGGGAAGATGGAGTCCATTTTATTGTGCAGCAAATTGAGTTGGGCTTCTCTGTTGGGAAAGTTGTCCGGTATTTCCTTCTATAAGTATTTTTGAGGTAATGATCCAATGGAAGAGGAGATTTGTCAACGGATATTGGCACGTTGGACGAAAAGGGGGAGATGCCCGATAACAACTCATTTGCTTAGGGATATCATTTTAGTTTTAGAGGAAATTTGTTTTTCATCTTGGGAGGTGGTTTTAATGTCACTTTGCATGCCATGGCTTTTCCATGGGGTCTTAAGAGTCTCAGAACTGTTGGATGTCAAAGGTAACACGGATATTCGGCGTTCTGACGTGTGTTTGAGGACGGGGGTCATTTACTTCCAAAATATATCAGCAAAGTTAAGGTCATGAAGTGGTTTTGCACGGTGATGACCCCCCGTCGGGAGCAGTGTATTGTTGGTCTTCTTTTTCCTGGTTTTTACTGAATGACTCCAGGTTTGTATTAGTTTATTAAAATGGTTCACATTTGCAGTCACACCAGTTATTGTCAGTTTTAAAGATGGCAATTAAGAAATTGGGTTTGCCACAACAATTTTACGGTACTCATTCATTTCGGATTGGGGCTGCTACAGAAGCTTAGAAACTGGGTTTATCAGACAGGGCAATAATGGATTTAGGGCGCTGGAGGTCTCAATGCTATAAGCAATATGTGAGACCTAGTCCTTCAAGTTTATGTTAATTGTATGCTGTCCTTTGTTTTGGGGTAATTTGTGTATCTTTTACCTTTCAGGTTGTGTGGCTGGCCTAGACAGAACAGTCTGTTCGGTGTGGATAGTGGGACATTCCTTCATGCGTTGGGTCGAGAAGCATGGTGCGGCAAAGCATTTTGGTTGGCAATTGGGATTGGACGGGACAAGAATAAAAGTTTACTGGGTGGGGAAAAGTGGCATGGAATGGGGGAATTGATATATGCTCTCTCTAAAAAATTAGCTAAATGGTTTTGTCCAGATTTACTAGTGGTGTATTTGGTAGAAAATTACTTAGTGGCTTTGTCAAGTGTGGGTCTCTTGAAGGCGATGAAAATGGATTGTCTGAGGATTAAGCAAGAATTGGCAGGGACACAGATTCTCTGGACTGATTTGGTACCTAGGCGGGTTTGGAGGGGTGCTAGATCTTTCATGGGTATTGAGAAACAGCGTAAAGAGGTCTACAGGGAAGTGAGAGTTTTTCTTACTCGCAAGGCATTTCAGTATTACATCATGAGGAGATTGGCTACAAGGACATAGAGCTTTTTCGACAGGATGGGGTTCACTTATTTTTTTTTGGTAATGAACATTATTTGTTGGATCTTAGGATGCAAGTTGCAGATCTCCTGGGTGAAAATCTGTGCGATAGTTATTGAGACAAATTCTTTTGGTGGGGCAGGAAAATACCTGGTGGGTTTCCCTGTGTGGCGGGATTTTACAGACATGCTTTGGGGGGGAATGGTACAGATTACAAATATGACAGGTCAGGAATTTTAGAGAAGGAAGAAAGGGAGGAAAAGGCAAAGGTAACTACAGAAGGTGGACAGCAGGACAGATTGGACTGGGCAGGTCGAGGTGGGCATGGGAAGGGGGTATTGATGACAGGGAAGTTCATTACAGGGTCGGTGGGGTTTAGGATGTTACATGTATTAGTTAGGAAGTTTGGTTTTGTAAGGCTTAATGCCAAGGTTATTTTTCCAGACCTGTGCTATTAAAGCGGTCTTTTACCCCTAATTGGTGAGTTGTGGTTTTTATCGCCATTTCGCTCGATGGGCAACACAGGGGGCACTCAGACAAACAAAGTAACTCTCCACAAGGCAGCAGTGACGGTGTGCACCTAACTGCTGCTGGTGCCATTACAGCGTGATGGCCAACACACCTATTGAATCCAAGAAAAGCATGCTCAATAAAGAAAGCAAAGACACTCCTAGCTCATTGTGCTTCGCAAATCTTTAATTGCACCTGATGTCAACCAACGAGTTTCAGTCCAACACAGACCATGTTCATGGTTGCCAGCACCATATTGTTCACCCCTTTTTAAACCACAGTAAACCAAAAAAACATATATTTAAAAAAGGACCAATCCTTGCCACAAAAGTGCACAGGCTTTTGACGGCCATCTTATACTCTCATGGAGTTTTAATATTCAATTGATCCCGCAATGAAAACAACATTAAGTTGCATGAATATCACTCCCCCATTGATTAACTATGATTGCTCCATCATAAAAAATACAAAATGCCTTCGACTTTTTCATCAAATGAATATATACAGTATTGCTCTTCATTCCGCTATCCATTCCAACATTACAGTAGACACACTACTAAAATCAATACTCCTCTTATTCTTCAATTCACATCATTATCACCATAACATCAGCATATCAATTAAAATTTTCCAAACGTTCCCCCCATCATTGCTGAGTAGCTATATTAAGGAAAACAGAGGAGCATGCATGTCTATAGCTTAACTTTCTACATACTTATGACACTTCCCAGTCCCTCCCATTGTTGTCCGAGGGAATAGGTCAAGAACAAAAGGTGACAATTACCCCCAGCTAATTTATCTTACACAAAGCCTATTATGTTTATATATCGCTAACCAGCAATCCCACATAAAGTATGTACTTGCAGACTGGACTCCATGATAGAAGGTCTATCTAGTTCAACCTACTCTCCATGCAATGTCCAGAATATAATTTTTGGTCCTGTAAAAATAAAGAAAAAACAGAAGCAAGAGAAATAGCAAATAAGTTATCCTAAATAAACACATGTAATTCTGTATCTACATTTAAATGCCTTAGTTCCAAAGAATCTAGTCTAAAGATATATTTGGCTTCTAATTTGTGCAGCTTTTTTTTCTCTATTCCCACCTGCAGGGTTTTTTGGAATAGTATCAATCACTGAATATTGAAGTGTTCTATGTCTCCCTCATGTTTCTTCCAAAAATGTCTAGCCACAAGATAACTGCTGTCACCATTCTTTATCGCCCTCAAGTGTTGTATAATTCACTTGTGTGCCTGCAGGATAGTACTCCTTATATACTTCATATCACAACTGCATTGTAATGAATATACTGCAAACTCTATCTTGCACGTGAGATGTTTAGCAATTTTCAGTTCCTGCCCAAAAGATGTTTCAACTACTGTGATATTCCTTCCATGTCTGCAGGCTTTACATTTATTACATTTATAAACATGCTTTTGGTTTCAGCCAGACAGGGTTTTTACTCCTAATATCATTACACACCAACCTGCTCCTGAAAGATCTAGCCCTTCTGTATATGATTTAGTGCTTGTGGGGAATCTTACCAGAAATAACCACATCGCTCTTCAATAGGTGCCAATGTTTCAATGGCATCTTACTCACTGAAAAAATATCTCCCGTGTAGGTGATAATGAAGCTTATAGCGGATCCTTTTCTGCTTGCTTTCTCAGTTTTTTCTTTAAATAATACCTTCACCTGTCTGAGCTTTTCCACGCTCTCAGTGGCCACCCTCAAAATATTTTCACTATAGCCTCTGCGTCTAAACCTTTCCTTCATCTCCATAGAAGTGCTCTTAAAGTTAGCGTCAGTGGTGAGCACCCTTATGGCTCTTAGCATTTCTCCATTAGGAATACTATTCTTTACACATTCGGGATGGAAGCTTGCTTCATATAGATTAGTATTCCCTGAAGTGACCTTCCTGCGAATATTGGTCACCATTCTACCATCCTCTATATCAATTGACACGTCTAAAAAGTCACTATGAATGGAACTTACATTGCTAGTTAATGTCAAATTCAAATTGTTACTCTTCAGATCCTTAAGGAACATCTAGACAGATGGCATGTCACCTTTCCAAATAACAAATAAATCATTGATAAACCTAGTCCAAAGCACACTGTGTCCAATCATTAAATGGCTCAAAGACCACCTGCTTCTCCCAACAGCTCATATGCAGATTTGCACAGTTGGTTGCAAACCAGGTGCCAATCGTCATCTCCTGTTGTTGTCTTTATAGCTGTCTATAAAAAAAAAATGTTATTTGTTAAACAAAACTTTATCATCTCACATAAGATGTCATTATGTTCGTAAAATTTGATAGGCCTTGCTCTCAGAAAATGTATTACGGCCCTTAGCCTATCCTCATGGACTATGCTATATATAATGCAGATACGTCCAATGTTATCATCAACATGTCTGGTTCCCAAACCCATCCAATACTCTCCTAAGTAAATCAGTTGAATCTTGCATATATGGTGGTAAAATAGATGCAAAAGGCCTTTGGTAATGATCAATGAACTTAGAAGTTGTTAGACCTGACAGCCTTAGTGTGGTCATCTCCCAAGTTATTGCCTTACTTCCCTGCATTTTTCTGACCCAGTTTTTGCTGGTTTTAGGACTGTGTGCACTTTACAACTGCTGACCAGTGGTAAAGTGCATGTGCTCTCTCCCCTAAACATGGTAACATTGGTTCCTACCCAATTGGCATATTTAATTTATTTGTAAGTCCCTTGTAAAGTGCACTATCTGTGCACAGGGCCTGGAAATTAAATGCTACTAGTGGGCCTGCAGCACTGATTTTAGTACCCACATAAGTAGCCCCTTAATCATGTCTCAGGCCTGCCATTGCAAGGTCTGTGTGTGTAGTTTCGCTGCCACTTCAACTTGGAATTTAAAACTACTTGTCAAGCCTTAAACTCCACTTTTTTACACATAAGTCCTAGGTCCCTAAGGTATGCCCTAGGTAACCCAAAGGGCAGGGAGCTATGTAGGTAAAAGGCCGGACATGTACTTATGTGTTTTACATGTCCTGGTAGTAAAAACTCACAAATTTGTTTTCCACTACTGTGAGGCCTGCTCCTCTCGTAAGCTAGCAGCAGAACTGCCCTCATATACTTTTAAGTGGTAGATTCTAATCTGGAAGGAGTAGCCCTGTCATGTTTGACATTGCCAGAATGGTAATAGAAAATCCTGCTTACTGATAAAGTTGGATTTAATATTACTATTTTAGAAATGCCACTTTTAGAAAGTGGGCATTTCTCTGCACTTACTGCCATCTGTGCCTTACAGCCCCATCGCCAATCCACATCTGGTCTTTGCTGGTTGACACTCCCCTTGTGTATTCCACTCAGACAACCATAAAAACAGGACACTAAGGCCCTCATAATAACCCTGGCGGTTGGTGTTAAAGTGGCGGTAATACCGCCAACAGGCTGGCGGTAATTACTGCCAAATTATGACCATGGCGGAAAGACATCCAAAAGACAGCCCATGTACCACACCTGAGCGGAAACAACAGCCACCATGGTGGTAGCCGCCTACAGTCAGGCGGAAGTCAATGTTCGGCCCACCATATTAAGACATGCCAAACCGCCACCTTTTCCGGGGCTGTACCAATGTCATCAAAAGCCTGGCAGAAATAGACCTCAGAAGGGAAGGGACTCACCATTGGAGACACAGGGAACAACCATACCACCATGGAACCAGAACTGCATGTCTTCCCCATGATCTTCTACCTTCTGCTCCACCACAAACACCAAGCCGGCAAAGACGATGACGGTGAGTACAGCCATCTAGCACACAAGGGAGGGAGGGAGGAAAAAAGAGAGTGACACACACACGCACACCCCCCACACCATACACACAATCAGCTGCATTATAAAAACAATTTGAAACAAACAAAATTCGATGAATAATGCAAGGACAAAACGATTTCGAAAAAGTGAATGTAATGAGATCAACACAGCATGAAAAATAGGATAGGCAAGATAATAGATATATACATATGTGCAGAAAAAGGGACACAGCCCAGTCCACAATGTTCGTAGGCCACATGGCCACAGGCCAAAGTCCAAGGCCACACATGTCACCTGTCACCTGCTTCAACATGGAGAGAACACTGCAGGGGCATCAGATGGTAGATAGGCAGGCACTTCAGGGGGATGGAGGACGGGGAGGGGCACCTCAGCCAGGAGATGATACAAGACCACCAGTTCTGGAGGGGGCAACGTGCCCTGTGCTTGGTCCTGGGGAGTGCAAGGTCACAGTCTGTCATGTGGGTGTCCTACCCACTGGTTCTGGAGTGGGCCTTGTGCACTGTGCTCTTGATCCTGGGGAGTGTTGGGCATGTGGGTGTCTTACTCACTGGTTCTGGAGGGGGCATCGTGCCCTGTGCTCTTGATCCTGGGGATTGTTGGGCATGTGGGTGTCTTACCTACTGGTTCAGGAGGAGGCCTTGTGCCCTGTTCTTTTGATCCTGGGGAGTGTTGGGCATGTGGGTGTCTTACCCACTGGTTCTGGAGGGGGCATCGTGTCCTGTGCTATTGATCCTGGGGAGTGCAAGGTCACAGTCTCTCATGTGGGTGTCCCACCCACTGGTTCTGGAGGGGGCCTCGTGCCCTGTGCTCTTGATCCTGGGGAGTGTTGGGCATGTGGGTGTCTTACCCACTGGTTCTGGAGGGGGCATTGTGCCCTGTGCTCTTGATCCTGGGGAGTGTTGAGCATGTGGATATCTTACCTGCTGGTTCTGGAGGGGGCATCGTGCCCTGTGCTCTTGACCCTGGGGAGTGTTGGGCATGTGGGTGTCTTACCCACTGGTTCTGGAGGGGGCATCATGCCCTGTGGTTGGTCCTGGGGATTGCGAGGCCACAGTCTCTGGAGTGGGTGACTTGCCCATTGGTTATGGAGGGGGCAATGTGCCCTGTGCTTGGTCCTGGGGAGTGCAAGGTCACAATTTCTCAGGTGGGTGTCATACCCACTGGTGCTGGAGTGGACAGGCCACACAGCAGCAATTGGAGGCAGGATTACATACCGTCCGCCAGCGGTGACGGCTGCTCAGTGGAGGTGGTGCTGCTGCTAGTGGGGGGTGGCTCCTGCCCATCCCCTGCAACCTTGGATGGCTGCTCAGTGGAGGTGGTGGTGATGCTGAGGGGGGAGGCTCCTACCCATCCCCTGCAACCTCAGATGGCTGCTCAGTGGAGGTGGTGGTACTGTGAGGGGAGGCTCCTGCCCATCCCCTGCAACCTCGGATGGCTGCACTCGCTTGGCTCCTTCACAGTTCCTGCCCCAGGCCCCTTGATCTTCCTGCCTGCTGATGTAGGCTCCTTGCTCTTCCTGGCAACTGGGGCAGGCTCCTTTACCTTCTTGCCTGCTAGTGTTGGAATCTTGGTCTTCCTGGCAGCTGGGGCAGGCCCCTTTACCTTCTTCCCTGCTGGCGCAGGCTCCTTAGTCTTCCTGGCAGCTGGGGCTGGCTCCTTTCCCTTCTTGTCTGCTGGGGCAGGCTCCTTGGTCTTTCTGGCAGCTGGGGCAGGCTCCTTTCCCTTGAGGCTGCCTGGTGCAGGCTCGGTCACCGTCAGGACATGTGGCCTGGATCCTTTTCCACCACAAGTGGGTGAGGTGATGACTGGGTCTGTGGACTGGGTGGCTTAGGTGCTTGGCTGGGTTCTTCCAAACATTTCCATACGTGCAGGACAGGTGGGAGGGGTAGGGAAGAGGTCAATGGTGGATAGGAACAGTTTTATAGGGACACTAAGGTGGGAAGAGTGAGAAGGAATGGGAGTGGAGGAAGAGGGAGTGGTTGTTGGAGGTGTCTGTCTGCTGCTTTTGGGTGTAGGTGCATGGGCTGTATGCTGTTGTGAGGTGGATGGCTGTTGGGTCTCTGAGTGCTTGCGTTTGTGTGCCTTAGGAGACACAGTGGAGAGGACACGGCTGTTGCAGAGGTGTCTGCCAGTGAGGTGTGTGTTTTGCTTGGTGTGGTGATGATGCTGGTAGTGGATGATGATGTAGTGCATGCAGGTGTGAGTGTAGACAGAACTGGGAGGGAGGTGGAGGAGGAGGAGGGGGAGACAGTAGAAATAGTGGATGTTGGTGTGTCTGCATCTGGATGGTGATTGTGTGAGTGCCTGTGGGATTAAGTGTGGTGCTTGTGTTTTCCTGTACCACTCTTGTGTGTTGTCTTGTGTGCATGCTCGTCTGCCTGTGTACTTGGGATGGGTTGGGGTTGAGGAGAATGGGACTGGGCAGTGGAAGTTGGAGGGGGGAGGGTAGAACACAGACAATGGCTGCCATCAGAGAGGAGGCCAGAGCCTAGATCGATCTCTGTTGGGCCGCAAATCCAGTGTGAATGCACTCCAGGAATGCATTAGTCTGTTGCATCTGGGCTGCCAGCCCCTGGTTGGCATTCACAATGGTTGACTGCCCTACAGAGATGGATCTCAGGAGGTCAAGAGCCTCCATACTCAGGGCAGCAGGGCTCACTGGGGCAGGGCCTGAGGTGCCTGGGGCGAAGGAGACGCCAACCCTCCTGGGTGAGCGGGCACAGGCAAATCACTGAGGGGCTGCTGGGAGGGCGGTTCTGGTACGGGGTGGCGGCTGAACCTGTAGCTGGAGTGGTCACAGAAGTATCCGCCACCACCAGGGAGCTTCCATTGGAGGAGGTATCTGTGTCAGAACTGTCCCCTCCAGTCTCTGCCGTGCTGCTCCCCTCGCCCTCCGTCCCACTGGTGCCCTCAGCGTTGGTGGACTCCTGGGGCCTGTGGGATGCAGCTCCCTCCTTTGCCGGTGCCACTGCTCCTCCGTCAGTCGATGCTAATGCACATAAAGACAGGATGACAAAACAAAAAAGGGGGGAAAAGACAAAGGATACACTGGGTCAATGGCTGCACCAACACCACCATTGGCGTACACATCACCGTCACACACAGGGAACAGGCCTACTCAATATGCCATAGCACTAGCATAGAAATAGCTTTCCACCAAGGCATGGGGAGGGGCACACACTGCCAAATGCAGCACACCTGGGACCCAAGCAGCCCTGACCAGTAGTGGATGCCTACAAGCTAGGTAGCAGGATTATCCCTTCAGAACCCTAGCCACCAGGGGACCTACGCTGTAATGTCAGGCCTGGCCTAGGGGCACCCACTGACACACATCCACCACCCGGATACCACCCTACCATGAGTAAGTTGTAATGATGGGGACTGTACTCACCCCTTTTGGCTGCTGTGGTGCTCTCAAGCGCTCATTCAGCTCAGGATAGGCCACCACCAGTATGTGGGCCATCAGAGGGGTTAGGGTTTCACAGACACCCCTTCCTTGTTGGGAGGCCATCCCCAGCTGGGCCTCTGCCGTCTTCCGTGCCCAGCATCTCCGGTCCTCCTACCGTTTGCAACAGTGGGTACTGCGCCTGCCATAGAGCCCCAGGGTCTACACCTCCTTGGCAATGGCACATCATGTACCCTTCTTTTGATTGGCACTGACCTGCTGAGGCAATCCACACAGGAAAATAGAATGAGACTAACAGTCCTGCCTGTTACACTTATGGCCCACCATACCCCTTCACATTACCATTTACACCCACATGGGCCAGCACCCAACCTACATGCCGCCCAGAGAACATCCACCCAACCCCTTTACACGATGCCTTCACACATACCACTCCATGCATTCCTCCCACATGAATCATGCCAACAGTATACTCACCTGTTGGTCTGGAGGCCCATACAGCAGTCCATACTGGGGTAGGACCCCATCCACCAGTCTCTCCAACTCCTCTGAAGTTAAGGCTGGAGCCCTTTCCCCAGTCACACGGACCATGGTAGGTTCCAGACACAGGTCACAGCAGCACATGCAGTGTAGGTCCTCTCCTGTGGAAGATCAGGTAGCAAATGAGGGATCAGATAGAAAATGGCGGTCACGTCCGCGGCAGTGCCGTCACTGCCATCGTAGATCACCATTGGCCACTGTAACCCATATGGCCCAATGTTAACCAATGAGGAATTGCACGGCGGTTCCCGACCGCCTCCCGCAACGGCGCATAATGTCAGCGGAATTACCTCACTTCCACCTGGCCCTCCACACAAGACAGGCAGACGCCATTTCAGACGGGGGCAGGACCTGGAAAATAGCTGCATCACTGGTTAAATTAGGAGTTACTGGACAAATCACACTGAAGCATTAAAAGTTAACAGCATGCAAGGTTCTGTTGTAGCTCCATTGTTCAGTTTGTGACCGGCTCCTCACTCTTTTGCCCCATAGGTACCTACCGCTACAGATGAATAGGAGATGGAGACATACCCCCATGTACAGACCCCTGGTGGACTTGGCAACACTGGAGGACAGGCACATAATACTCAACTATAGACTTGACACGGCCACAATCACAGAGCTGTGAGCCCAGTTGGAGCCTGACCTGATATCTGCTATCCGTCACACCACTGGGATCCCCCCTCTTTTGCAAGTTCTATCATTGCTCCAGTTCCTGGCAACTGGTTCTTTCCAAGTGACAGTGGGCTCGGCAGCAAGAATGTCACAGCCAATGTTCTCAATAGTGCTGACAAGAGTGTTGTCTGCCCTGATTAAACACATGTGCAGCTACATCGTTTTCCCCCAGGTAAAAGATTTGGCCACAGTGAAGGCCGAGTTCTATGCAATAGGACATATCCCCAACATAATTGATGGAACACATATTGCATTTGTCCCCCCCTGCCAGTATGAACAGGTGTTCAGAATTCAGAAGAGTTTCCACTCAATGAATGTTCAGATGGTGTGCTTGGTGGACCAGTACATCTCCCACGTCAATGCTAAGTATCTTGGGTCGATGCATGATGCCTTTGTCCTGAGGAATAGCAGCATCCCAAATGTGATGGGCCAACTACAGAGGCACAGGGTGTGGCTAATAGGTGAACCCTGGTTCCCACCCAGTATATGTTGGTGTATGAGTCTGGTGTGGGCCATATGGGATAGTGTGTGGCTAAATGTTGTCCCTCAATAATTGCAGGTGACTCTGGTTCCCAAATCTATCATGGCTTCTGACCCCTGTGAGGAATGCCAGGACAAGGGCAGAAGAACGTTATAATGAGGCCCATGGGTGAACCAGAAGGATCATTGAGAGAACCTTTGGCCTCCTGAAGGCCAAGTTCTGGTGCCTCCATCTGACAGGTGGATCCCTGTGCTACTCACCCAAGAAGATCTGCCAGATAGTGGTGGCATGCTGCATGTTGCATAATCTGGCCCTCCGACGCCATGTCCCATTCTTGCAGGGGGAGTAGGATGGAGATGCCTGTGTGCCAGCAGTGGACCCCGTGGACAGTGAGGATGAGGAGGCAGAGGATGAGGACAACAGAACATCAGTGATCAGACACTACTTCCAATGACACACAGGTAGGACTGTGTTACTTCACATTTCAATGACATTTGTTTGCATTTCTGTGGCACTGGCATGCTGATATTTCCCACTTCTATGCCCACTTAACTATTTCCTCTGGCAATTCATTTTGCAGATGTTGGTGATCTCACATACACTCCGGGTGTGATCACTGCAGCCAGCTACAGGTCATTATTCTATGCTCATTCTCTGTGCAGTTGAATTGCAATGTTTGTACCTGTTTCAATGAATACATAATTGAAAAACATGACATACTCCAAACTTCTTTTTTTTCAAAGGGTGTTTATTGAAGTGCTAAAGGATTGAGGGGCAAATGCAAGGCGCTGGGGTGATGATGGAGGAAAGTCCAGGGTAGTGTTCCAGTCTGTTTGTGGCACAGATGCATTGTCCAAGGGGACATAGGAAGCGGAGCAATGGCAGTTCCAGGTGGACAGGGTGACTGAGTGGGACACGAGGGTGACAATCAGGAGAGTCTCATTTCATGGCAGGAGTCTTGGCAAGTGTCTCTGGCTTCTGTCTGGATCGCAGGGAACGTTTGCGGGGGGTTCTTCTTCTGCAGGGGGAGGGGCGCCGGTCACCTGTGAGTCCTGTGCTGGGGCCTCCTGGCCACTGGCAGCAGCAGAGGTGGAAGTCTGTTCAGATGTCTGGCAAGTGGCAGGGGCCCACTGTTTTGTGACTGCCTCCCTCATAATGTTACTTATAAACCACAGAGGGTAACCTATAAACTCAAAAGGGCTGGGGGAAAATCAAATATCAAAGACAACAGTGCCCTTCTAGGAGGACAAAAAATCATTCACACACAGCGTAAATATATCATGAAAATCACATAGGTGAACATAAAAACAACTATTTTATTCGGATTACATATAAATATAAAAAACATGTCTCAGTTTCTTTACCACAGAGAACAACCCATCTCATAATCAAACAATCAAAGGCCAAACCAAATAGTGAGAAAAAAGTGCTTGTGATGGATAGTAACCAAAGAGAGAATAACCAATATCCTAATTCTCCACAATTGCATAAGAATAATAAAAGCCGTTGGTTGGTTCTCCTTTTACTGCATTGAATCAATTCGAAATTATCAAGGGATATATATCTCCATCTTATGTCCTTCTGTAATACTCTAAGCAGAAACCAATCCCGATTGGAATATATGCGTCGACGTTTAGACCCTTCTCAATGCTGGGCCAAATTACTGCTCCATAATGGGTCTTCTTCAGGACTAACTGATGGGAGTCCCCTATAATCTCTTTTAACCCCTTCACTGATTAGGAAATCTTATTTGTCAAGCAGATGAATCTTCAATCAAAGGGAACCTTGCCTATTTATGTTTGTTTCAAAATTCTTCCATAGAAACCACTCCAGAGCATTCCTTCAAATCAATCTCTATGTCAATATGCATTTCTCCTTTGGAAGCGTATCCGATTTCTATGCAAACAAAAAAAATAAAGAAAAAACAAAATTTTGGCGATGTCTGTCAGCACCCCTGCTATGGAGATCAGGGTGTTGTTGATGGCCTGCAAGTCCTCCCTGATCCCATGGTACTGTCCCTCCTGTAGCCGCCTGTTCGCCTGCACATTGTCCAGGATCTGGCCCATCGTGTCCTGGGAATGTTGATAGGCTCCCTGGATCTCTGCAAGTGCCTCCTGGAGAGTCAGTTTCCTGGGCCTGTCCTCCCCCTGGCGCACAGCAGTCCTCCCAGTTTCCCTGTTGGCCTGTGCCTCTGTCCCCTGAACCTTGTGCCCACTGCCACTAACCCCAGGTCGCTGATTGTCCTAGGTATGAAGTGTGGCCTGGGGGGCCTGTAGATGTGGACACACTGCTGATTGACGTGTCCTGGGTACAGAGGTGTGGGTACACTGGGTGGGTGCTGTGGTGGTGTTACCTGATGGGGGAGTGTTATGTCTTGATGTTTTGACAAGTCATGTAATGTGGTAACAGCACGTGAGGAGCAGCACGTGCTGTAGAATGTCATGATTTGAGACGGCCACGCGCTGTCAAAGACAGGTGGATTCGAGTGGCAAACTGCAGCTGTTTTGGCGTGTCTCCCTCCCGGTCTGATTTGTAAATAAACGTATTGTGTTACTCACCACGATACAAAGGACTTTTCACTGGCGACAAAGGTGAGTGAGCATTGACCGGGAGGAGAGACGGCGATATTATTGTTCCGGGCACGGATTGCCATTTTGGATGTCGGACGCAGCACTTCCGGGGGCGAGTTAGCTTCTGTGGGGTGTGTTCCGGACTTCGTTGGCTGATGTGACATAAACTGGGTCTCTGACCCCACCAAATCAGACACTTCTGAACCCACACCTGGACCCTGTCAGAGGGACTGTCTGGCTGCCCAAAGGACTCATCTGGATTGCTTTGATGAAGGTCTGCTCTCCTGCTTGTTGCTCTGCTGCCTGGTGCACCGGACTCTGCTGGAAGGACTCTGGCCCTTATTCCAACCCTGGCGGTCTCTGACCGCCAGGGCGGAGGGCAGCGGAAGCACCGCCAACAGGCTGGCGGTGCTTCCCGGGCTATTCTGACCGCAGCAGTAAAGCCGCGGTCAGAAAAGGGGAACCGGCGGTTTCCCGCCGGTTTTCCCCTGGCCCCGGAAATCCTCCATGGCGGCGCTGCAAGCAGCGCCGCCATGGGGATTCCGACCCCCTTCCCGCCAGCCTGTTTCTGGCGGTTTTCACCGCCAGAACCAGGCTGGTGGGAACGGGTGACGTGGGGCCCCTGGGGGCCCCTGCACTGCCCATGCCACTGGCATGGGCAGTACAGGGGCCCCCTAACAGGGCCCCACAAAGATTTTCACTGTCTGCTTAGCAGACAGTGAAAATCGTGACGGGTGCCACAGCACCCGTCGCACCCCTGCAACTCCGCCGGCTCCATTCGGAGCCGGCTTCCTCGTTGCAGGGGCTTTCCCGCTGGGCCGGCGGGCAGCCATTCGGCGGTGACCGGCGGTCAGAAAGACCACCTTGAGCTTGCTTCCTGTTTCTGAAGTCTCAGGGCCAACAAAGACTTCACCCCTTCAAGAAATCTTTGTGCGCCAGAAAGTCAACGCAACGCCTGCCGAAATCGACGAAGCGCCTACCTCGCAACTGAAATTTTAACTCATCGCCTACCGGAGTGACACAGCACCTGCTCCTTCTATAAGCGCATCAATGACTTTCAGTGCATTGGCCCTTGACGTCAATATATCCCCGTATCACAGTAAGGAACCAAAGGTGCACTTCTGGAAATCGATGCATCACCTTGCACCTTTGAAAGAAATAACGCATTGTCTGTGCCGTGCTGGAAAATCTGACGCAGTATCTTATTTTTCAATGTATCTCCTCCTCTGTGGCCCCATGCATCTTTATTTTTTTATATATCCCAGGTACTGTGTTTTACAAGGATATAACTACTGATTCTTAAAAATTGAGACTCATTTAAAACTTTAAAAAATGATGTCTCGATTCGTGCATATTGGATGTGTCTTTTTGATCTTATTTTATTCAGATAAATATTATCTATTTTTCTAAGCTTGTGTGGTGTAATTTTTGTGGTGTTTTTACTGTGTTACTGTGTGAGTTATTGCACAAATACTTTACACATTGCCTTCTAAGTTAAGCCTGCCTGCTCTGTGCAAAGCTACCAGAGGGTGAGCATAATTTGGGTTGTGTTGTGACTTACGCTGACTAGGACTGTGGTCCCTACTCGGACAGGGTGCATACCTCTGCCAACTAGAGACCCAATTTCTAACAGAAGTGTTCTCCAATAGACTGACAATGGCTGAATTAATAGGCCTCCCAGGTGGTCTTGGAGGGTTTTTATAAACATTTGGTATTAGGTACAAAATAGGCAACTTCGAATAATCATTTTTCCAAAAATCTCATTTCCTCATAATTCAGTAATTCTCTAGAATGCCATCCTTTCAACATTTCATAATACTCTTCTATAGTATCCATGTGTGTCTATCAGTTGGTTTTTATATAACAAGTAGCATCATTCCATTGGGTATAGGCCTCCTCAAGATAGCATTTTCTTGGCCATAAAATTACATTCCACTCTTTATCTCACAACACAATCTAGTTTAGTTGTCAGACGTTTCATCCTTGGCGTGGTCTCCCTTAACTTTTTGCCTCTGTTTCCCAGATTGTTGACGTGTGCTGGACTCTGTTTTTGCTGTTTTTGTTGCTCTGGGCACTTTACCACTGCTAACCAGTGCTAAAGTGCAAGTGCTCGTATACAAAATGTGTATGTAACTTGTTCATCCATGATTGGCATATTTGATTTACTAGTAAGTCACTAGTACAGTGCACTAGAGGTGCCCAGGGCCTGTAAATCAAAGGCTACTAGTGGGCCTGCAGCACTGGTTGTGCCACCCACATAAGTAGCTCTGTAATCATGTCTCAGACCGGCCACTGCAGTGTCTTTGTGTGCAGTTTTAACTGTAAATTCGACTTGGCAAATGTACTCACTTCCCAGGCCTAAACCTTCCCTTTTCTTACATTTAAGACACCCCTAAGGTAGGCCCTAGTTAGCCCCAAGGGCAGGGTGCAGTGTATGGTTAAGGTAGGACATGTAGTAATGTGTTTTATGTGTCCTGACAGTGAAATATTGCTAAATTCGTGTTTCACTGTTGCAAGGTCTGTCCCTCTCACAGGTTAGCATGGGGGCTACCTTTAAATCTGATTAACGTATAGATTACCTTTGGGAACGGATAGACATGTGGAGTTTGGGGGATCTGAGCTCACAATTTAAAAATACATTTTTTAGTAAAGTTGATTTTAAGATTGTGTGTTTGAAAATGCCACTTTTAGAAAGTGAGCATTTTCTTGCTTATACCATTTCTGTGACTCTGCCTGTTTGTGGATTCCCTGTCTGGGTCAGTTTGACAGTTGGGCTGGTTGCACCTCTCACTAGTCAGTGACACAAAGGGAGCTGGGGTATAGAGCTGAGGAAGAAGAGCTACCCTGCTTGTGACTGTGCTTCGTGGAGCTATCCTGCAGTTGCTGCTTCTGCCTGTGCTAGAGGGCAAAGACTGGACTTTGTGTTGCCTTCCTTCTTGTGAAGATCTCCAAGGGCTTGATTTAGAGCTTGCCTCCTGTTATTTGGAGTCTCAGGGATAGCAAAGACATCTCTCTGCCAGCACGTGGAGTCTCTGGAGAGACACCTACCTTGCCAAGTAGTGCCCATCCAGTTCCTGGGACTCTGAAAGGAGAAGCTGGTATCCCAAGAGTGAGAAATCCACGACAGACCGCTGTGCGGGGAAAAGATGACGCAACTCCAATCTGCGGCTGAAAATCGATGCTCGTCTTCAGCGCGACCCGAAGATCGACATAGACCATCACTGTTTAGTGTTCCAGAGGGTCGGAGAGTCTTTAGGTCTCCCATCCTTTGGGACCACTGGGATTCCATATCTGGCACCCATGTGGTCTTTGGGACATTTGTTTCCTTTTTGACGACCCGAAAATCGATGCCCGGGGCTGAAGAAGTGACACACAGCATCGCTGACGGAGGCTGGTGAGATCGCAACCCATGCTGAGTGGTTTTCAGATAATCGTGCAGCTGGATTTCCGACGCAAACACCGCTGGGCGTGTATAAACAATGCAAGGCCTGCCCGGACCCGAGAGTGCTGGCCGGATCTGCCTTGGAGTTGTCTAGAGAGAGGCAGTCTCTGACTATGAACCTATTAGGCCCAGATTTATCTGGGCTGGCGCCAATCTAATGCCACATTAGTGTCATTTTTTTACGCTAATGTGGCGTTAGAAGGCCAAAAATGTTGCGCCATATTTCCAAAGTTGTCAATGCTTGCATTGCACCACTTTGTAACCCCTTGCGCCACATTATGCCTGTGCCAGGTATGATGTATGCAAGGGGGCATTCCGGCACTAGGGAGGCCGAAAAAATGTAGCAAAGACATCTATGAGATTTCTTTGCTTTATTTTCATCTGCATTTTTTAACACCTGTTAAGAGGGGGCATTAAAAAGAGGCTCTGATTTTGTTCAATGGGCCTCTGGGTGCTTTGCAGGATTAGCGTCATAATATTTGAAGCTTATCCTGCAAAGCACTGTTCTAGCATAAACATTATGTCGCTAGGTTCCCTGACTATCGCCATGGTGCGCCGTATTTTAAATATGGTGCACACATGGTGGCATTAGGAGGGGCGCTAAGGGGCACAAGAAAAGTGGCTCTGCACAAGGTGCAGCGCCAATTTTCATAAATCCAAGTTCAGCCTCCCTCTTGCACCATATGCGGAGGCAACATAATAAAGACAGTCAGGCCAAGTTCCTCATGTCCCGCAAATGTAGGTGTACTGTGAGATACCCCCAGCACCCGTGTCACACACTTGTTTTCCTCTAATTGAGTAGGGCTACAGTCCTGGTACCCCCATACGCCACTGTCCTAACAAATTGCAGAGACTCATTTAGCTTTGGACATTTTAATCAAGGCTTTTATAGGTTTCTTACCCACCCTTAAGCTAAACTCCAGAACTGAGCCACACAATCTGGCTAGTGTAAGTCTTTTCGAAAGGATACAAGGGCCCTAGGAAGATTTCTCATCAAACAACATACCTAGATAGGTGAAGAATAGAACTTGAGAAATCTTGGCATTAAGTAAAAAAAAATATCTTGATTTTATCCGATTTTTCCCCCACAACCATCACAAAAGATTTGTAGTGTTCACAGAGAGATCCAGACTCTTCATGAGCTCAACATAAGAGTAAAGCAGTCGTCGCAGACCCAATGCCGTCCTTGGCATAAGGACGGCATTGTCTGTGTATAAAGGAACAGGTAGGGCCCTTGTGCCCACCTATGGGGGATCTCCTTGAACTCTCAACTAAGCCACCTCCAACCCATTTATATAAATGGTGAATAAAAAGGGGCCAAAATGCACCCATGCCTGAGTCCTCTGCAAATATGGAAGCTTTTGGTACAGCACCATCTTCTCAGAACTGAGGCAGACGTAGCCATATGGAGGTCTGTCAAAAAGGAAAGCAGGTATTGTTCCATCCCTGAAGACAATAACAGTGAACATAACTTTGACCAATTCACCTGGTCAAAGACCGAGGAGAGATCCATAAAACCTCAAAAAGGAGAAGCCTTTTTGGCTGCTGCATATTTCTGGGTCATAAGATGTAAATTTAAACCTTAATCGATAGTGCCCAAGCAGGGCCTAAAACCATGCTGGCGGTCAATGATAATATTATTCTCCATTGCCAAATTCGACAGTCTCTTAAGGACCACCTGTCCCAGGACCTTGACAGTGGTATCAACAAATGAAATGGGCCTGTAAAATTTGGGTTCGCCCCATAGCCACTCAAAACCCTAAAAATTCCCTTGCCACGCACTGCCACCCTAAACCCTAAAATTACACTAAACCCTAAAAAAGAAAATACCCACACTAAACCCTAAAAAATTGCCTTTCAACAATATATATGTACATATACACAAATATATGGCTATATACGCATATATATGTACATATATACGTATATACTTAATACTTACCTGTAAAAACTTTACAACGAATGTGTCTTTACCATTCATGCGTTTACAATGCAATTCTTAATGGCATGAGTGGTAAATGCATATTCATTTTAAAGGCATGCTTGGTAATGTTGCATGCGTGGTTAAGCCTTTGTTGTAAAGGCATGCAGGGTTTGGGCTTTGTTTTTATGGCTGTATCCCTGCAAGGATACCTCTGGATGGCATTTTGTGGGCTATCTATACTGGAAAGCTGAAGTGGCATGGCTGACACTTACCTCCATTGATCCTAGTGCCTGCAGAAGAATAATGCAACCTGCCAATGAGTAAAGTCAAGGCTATCATGAACATGTTGCAATATCCCAACACTGTGGGCCTCATTACAGGTCTGGTGGTCACTAGGCTGCTAGACTCATGGATGGCGGTGGACCGACGCCAATGTGGTGGTCCAACTGCCAAATTACCACCATGGCAGTCAGGTGGCCAGAGAATCACCAGCTCTGCCAGGATCAGAGATCCCGGCAGTCTGGAGGTTGGTGGTGGTCCCAATTTGGCAGGACAGCGCTGCTTGTACTCCCCCAGCCTTTTCATGGCGGTAGCACCACCATGAAAAGGCTGCCAGAAAACAGGTGCAGGGGGTCGAGGACCCTGCACTGCCCATGCATTTGGCATGGGCAGTGCAGGGTCCCCCTTGCCATCACCATTGCAATGTTCACTGACTGCTTTGCAGACAGTGAACATTGCAAGGGTGCTGGTGCAAACTGCTGGCTACAGCATTGCTGGCTGCTCTATTACGAGCCAGGGACAGTGCTGTAGCCTGTTTCCCGCTAGACTGGTGGGCTGAAACTGAGGTGTCCACCTGCCAGCCTAGCGAGAAACTCTTTATGGGTCTGGCGGGGAGAAAGCCTGTGTGGTGGCAACCTCCCCGTTAGAAAAACCCTCCGGCTAACTCGTAATGTGGCACTGTGTCTAAAGAAGAGTTGATCCTAGTTACTCTGGTCTCTTGCATGCAATCAACATGGAGCGTGATAGCTCCCAATTAACTGAATCAAATCTTGGCAACTATTGGTGAAACAAAACATTCCTAGAGACAAAGAGAGACACAGTAGCCATAGACCTAAATTAGAATAAACTGGGCATTTGAGTAAAATGCATCAAGGCCTCATTGAAGGATTTGCTGATGACAATCTAACAAAATAACAAAATGAAATGCAAGATCTTACTGGCAGCTTACCATTCCTTGAGTGCTGAGTAGAGGACGCAAATGACGAGCCAGATGCAACAACCTGCACAATATCGGCATACCAGAGAACACGGAGGGATCTAATGCCACATTATATATCAAAGCTAGGCTCCAGAAAAAGTGTTACCCCAAGATTTATTGCCCAGGTTTGCGTGGAAAGAGTGCATCAGGTCCCAGGCAAAAGATCCCCTCACCCGAGGCACCACCTAGACTTAGCATTGCAAAATTCTCAGTTATTACAGTAGGCCAGAAATAAGAATTTGCTAGTAGTGGATCCCTTCAAAGTACTGATATTTCCTGACTGTACACTGCCAGAGATCCCTATTTATGAGTGTTTAAAATGACTAATACACATTGGTTTAACCCATGCCCTACTACTTGCAGCTAAATTGAAAATAATACTTGGACAGTACACCTACTTCTTCATGAACCCAGAAGACGCCTGGGTCTGCATAGACCAATATCAAACTGGTTATATGACGCAATATCAGTGGACACAATAGTGATTTACTACAGTATCAGCAAAAAATCTATATTAAAATATTGTCATTGCATACATAACCAAGAAAAACACAAATATTGCTGCAAAAATATAGTTGTAAAATATCGAAAATAAGCGATATGGATAATAACAATATCGTTAAACATAATGTTGTCAACTCATTAAATACATTGAAAGTAAACACAAAATTGAAATATTGAAAACAACATCACCTAAAAAATATATATTATCATGCCATTTAAAAAATCAATAAATAATAACCAAGACAAGAAATACAATGTAAAAAAATATCATTACAATACATTTTAATCGACTATTATTATAAAATTATAATAACTTTAACCACGTATCCTACAAATAATTTACAACACACCAAAACAATTACAAACATAAAAAACACACATACCAACCAAAATGTAGATATTAAGTATTAAAAAAATCATCAAAGTTATAGACATATAAATATCATACTATATAAATTAAACATGCACACATACACACACACACACACACACAGAACACAGACACAGATATATATGTATATATATATATATATATATATATATATATATATATATATATGTGTATATATATATATATATATATATATATATATATATATATATATATATATATATATTTGTAAAGAGTGTGGCTGCCTAGGCTGAGGTATCATGGTGCTTAAAAGCAAAGACTGAAGAACATAACTGGCCACTCAAATCTACACATGATTAGAGACATGTTTTTAAATCCTTCATTCCAGCGTTTGGACTCAGCCATGCACTGGTGGATAGGCAAGGTGTTACAAAGCCTCACCGTCAGTACTGAAAAAAGACTTGCCACCCCTGTGAACCTTATCAAAACTCAGGAGGCGCATGAGTTGACGGTAATTAGATCTCAAGGATCTCTCCTTTTGGTACTGGCAGAGTCTATTTCTCAGGTATCCTGGGGCTTTTTCTCCTAGTGACTGAACACCAGTGTCAGGGCTTTAAACTCCAGCCTCTTGGCAACCAGAAGACAATGAAGCTGTGAGATGTGATGACAGAAGGGGACCTGTCAGACCAGTCTGGCTGCCGCATTCTGTATGATCTGAAGTCTTTGAATCAGAGAGGCAGAGGGACCCATATATAGGCTGTTAGCATGAACCAAACGCAATACCATGAGAGCATGGATTACTTTTTTTTGTGTCACTCCCGGAAGCAGATACAACAGCTTCCGGACTGAGCTTAGCTTCAGAAGGCAGGGCAAAGAGATCTGCCTGTTTTGGGTAGCGAAGGAAAGGTCGGAATCAAACATGATTCCTAAATTTCAAGTCGAAGCAGACAGTAATGGCAGTGGCTTCAGTTCAGCGGGCCACCAGAGGCTAGAGGGGGAGGGGCCGTCCAGCCGAAGAAGAGCACCTCAGTTTTGTGTGTATTCAATTTTAAAATGTTGGCATCCATCCAATTGACACTGCTCTTTAAGCACTCTTTAAAATTGAGAAAAGCTACTTCTGAATGTTATCTAAATGAGAATAGGAGTTGTGTATCATCAGCGTAGGAAACAAGCTTCACTTCCCAGGTCTTGATAAGGGTGACCAAAGGGCCAAGAAAAGGCTGAAAAGCAGCAGACTGAGGGCAGAGCCCTGTGGCAACCCACAAACCAGAGGTTTGGGAGAGGTTGAAAACAGGTGAAGAAAAACCAGCAGACAGCGCTCTTCCAAAAAAGATCGAATCCATGACAGTACCGGTAAAAGCCAAAAAGGCTTAATCAATTCAGATGGAATATGCCAGCGTTATACATATATCAACCCCTGGTAAAACCCTGAACATCCTCAAGGGCAGGGTACAGTGCATTTAAAAAGTTGGACATGTACTTTTAAATTTTGCATGTCCAGGTAGTGAATTCTTTTTTCACTACTGCAAGGCCTATCCCTCCCATAGGTTAACATTGGGATTGCCTTATTGCTTTGTATAAGTGTAATTTCCAATTGGGACCAGATAGATATTTTGAGTTTGGTGTCTCTGGACTCACAATTTAAAATCATAACTTATGGTGAAGTTGAATTTTAAACTGCAGGTCTAAAAATGCGACTTTCAGAAAGTTGGTATTTTCTTACTTTAACCATTCAATGCCTCTGCCTGTCTCTGAACACACGTCTGAGTAGGTGACAGATGGTCTCTTGTGCATTCTTTCAATGCAGCCACACACAAGGGGAGCACAGGTGTGCTTGATGGGCCATCCTCATCCTGATGGGCCATTCACATCTTGATTTATCATCCTGGGCATGGTGGGAGGGAGGAGCTGACACACCAGAATAGGCTAGGTCCTGAGCCCTCACCAAAAGACAGAGTGTCAGCCACAATATTAGAATGGATCAATGTGCCCAATATCAGCGCCTTCACTCATGCTGAAAATGATGTAAAGACAACCTCACTACAACCACAGACGAGACATGTTGAAAAAAAAAGTAATTTGCGGTTGTAGTGAGGGTCATCTTTACATCGTTTTCGACATTAGTGAAGGCGCTGATATCGGGTACACTGATCCATTTCAATTGTTGTGGCTGACATCCTGAGTCTGAAAAAACGGAAAGAAACTGAATGATTTAGGATAGAAATTATATAGAATCAGTTGAATTGCTCCCTGAATGTGGGGATAATAATAAACGAACAATAAGAACACTAGGATACTATTTAGGAGTATTATGTCGGCTTATTGAGTTTTATACTATTAAAACATTGAATAACCATATTGGGGCCTGAAGAAGTCCTTGTTTAAGGACAAAACACATTTGCTGTTTCTGCTGTTAATGTGTACTGTTTTAAGAAAAAGGAATAAAGAGAAGATTCAAATAGATTTACAGTAAAGAATTGGACTCTTCTATATTGTTATTAGTGGTGCTTCACCATTATTTAAATTGTTTCTAGTTCTTCTTTTAGTAAAGGATTGCACCTTGGCAGTAGATGTTGGTATGAGTACACACATAAAGAATCTTTTACTTTTTGCTAGACAGTAGGGAACAGGGGTCAGGTTCGGTGAGTTATAGCCTGTTGCCACTTTTACAGAGAGTACAAACACAAAATATCCTAACCGACCCAAGAGATGCATTAAATGTTACAATTCAAAGAGCATCCCGTTGTAAATAACAGGACTACAATACCTTGAAATGATACTGTAACTGAACTACATACTGACGAAATCTTTTTTACTACATTTTACAAAAAGTTTCTCTCAGTACATATTACAAAATTACATTATTCAATCACAATGCATAATAAATTCTCATAAATTGAAGAAAACAATACAAGGCATTTGAAATAAAGCATACATCAATAAATATAGCAACAAAAACATTATCTATCCCAATATAAATAAAAAGGTAAGCTTATGGTTCTGTAGCTAATGTTCATGATATACCATGACTTCAGTAAAAACAAATATTTGCAAAAATAAACCCAAAAATGCAAAAAGTAAAGGATGAAAAATAGAGCCAAAGAGATTGCCTGTAATTTTTGGAATCCATAAAAACAGAAACAATAGAATTAAGAATCACTTCAGAAAGTCCAAAAACTAAAAGGAATTTAAAAATAATGTTGATTAAAATATAACCGATATACATTTATATTTAAAAATTAAAACAAATTCCTGTACAGCTAACCAGAAACCTACAATCAAAACATACTCACCCTCGCAAACATACACCTCAAATAAATTACAAGCATGCAAACATTACAGATCAAACATTATCAACATAATTACAATTACTATTAACACTGTTTACACTACATAAACCATATTAAGGTATTTCACAATACAGCACATTACAGCAAAACACTATCATGAAACACAAGAATCTCTACTCTGCACCACAAACTAACACAGTAACCTACAATAAAAACACCTACCCAAAACCTTTGACCACAAAAATGAAAGTAAAATGATTCATACCTCATACCCTGAGCAACAGCAGGGAACCCTGACTGATAGAAACCAGAACTGCCAAGCAATTAAGTGAACAGAATAAAAATACAGGTAGTAGTAAAAAAGAAAAGAATGGCCACCTAATAAAAAATTAGAAATAATTTTTGTTCGCACCAATCACAAATCTTATAAAAATTGTACTTAAATATATATATATATATGTTGTAAAAAAAAACTTAACAAATTAAAAAATATAAAGAAGTAATAAAGCAGTAGCAACATATATGTTATATATATATATATATATATATATTCACCAAAAGGACTCGAATTACCGAGGCTCAAAAACGTGGCGGTCCGACCATGGCTTCGAGAAATGCCATAAAATGCAAAAGAAAAATCTTGTAATGACAAGAAAGGTCAGGACACTTCCAGTATAATTTAAAGCTTTTTACTCTTTACAACGAATTTCCTCCCAACGCGTTTCAGCCGTAGCCTTGTTCACAGATGGGGGAGCTTGGCAGATTAGCATACAAATACCTACACTCAATGTTGGAAAATGGGTTATTGGTAGGGCAGGTAGGTACCTACACCTAGCAACAAGCCACAAACCTCCACGTAAGTACAGTTAGGTCTCAATAAATTAATCCCAGCTCTACCCTTGGTAGCTTGGCATCGAGCGTCAAGGCTTAACTTAGGAGACAAAGTGTAAAGCATTCAAATATCACAAAACAGTAATTAAATAAAACACAGGAAACAGTTTAAAAATCCAAAACCAATTTATAAAAATAGCTTATATTTTTATCTTTAAAATGACACAAAAACGATTAAAATCGGTTCAGGGGAACCGGAGATATGAATTTTTAAAGTATTATTATTTTCTAGCGCATAGAAACAAAAAGCGCCAATCGGGTCATCTGGTTGCACCAGGACCGGGACAAAGTCAAACTTTCAGGCCGACCGCGATGGAGCCCTGCTCGGCTACAGGTCGCGGGAGGCCTCGGTTAAAAAGTTACCTTCTGACTTAGTCTTTATTTTGAAGTTTTTCTTCACCGGGACGAACCTGCCAGTTGGATCCGACCTCCTGGAGCCCTTGTCCGGATACGCGAAGTCGGTTTCCTCGGTGGTGATTTCTACCTTCGGACTTAGTCGTTTTTTCGAGATGAAAATCCTTCGACCGGGGTAAACCTGGATCTTGATCCGACGTCCGTGGAGCCCTTCTCGGATACGATGGCTGGAAGGTCCCGGTCAACTTTTTACGTTCGGACTTAGTCTCTTTTTCGGATGTTTTTCTTGACCGGGACGAACCACGAAGTCAGGCCGGGTCGCGGTTGAGGCAAGCCGGCTAGAATTTCCGCGTCGAGTCGGTCACTTTATGGAGCTTTTTTCTAAAATTTCTCCAATCTTTTCCAAACTTCTGGGGCTTCACCCAGATGTTCTTTTAAGGTTCTTTTGGGGTCCACAGCTCACCCCAAGGGTCCAGAAGTTCTGTGATGGTCCTTGGGAAGTGCGGACTTCAACTCCCAGAGTGCACCTGGCGCAAACTCCTTTTTGGCCACTGGGCAGTGGTCAGCTGGTCACTTTTTCAGGAGTTGGTGCAGGGGACTCTGGTTAGCAATTTTTCACCTGTAGCAAACAGGGAGTCCCTCCTTGAACCAGTGGAAGCCAGGCAAAGTCCTTCTTGTGGTGAAGCCCAAGTGTGCAGCTGGTGCAGTCTTTCTGAGTGCAGGGTCCAGGTGCAGGCCAGGGGTCCAGCAGGGCAGTCCTTCTTCTCCTTGTAGTTCTTTCTTCTTGAAATTTGGTGGGGATCTGAGGCGTGGGTGCAGGTCTGCCAGTTTTATCCTTGCTCCTGGGTGAAAAGCAGGGGGGCCCTGGTCCTCCAATCAGGGACAGGGTCGTCCCCCTGTGATGACCACTTCCTGGGAAGTGTGGCAAAAATCCATCCCAGAAGGCAATAGTCTCTAAAAATCCAAAATGGATGAATCTGATTTTTAGAGGAGAGATCTGGCTGAGCCCACCCACTGGTGTGGCTAAAAATCATAAACACACCCCTCTCCTGCCCTCTCCTAATCTAATCAAGGGGGCACCTAGCTGTCTGGGGTTGCAGGATGTGGGGGTGTTGCTGGGTGCTCCAGATGTCCTTCTCTGCCTTTGAAGACCAGTTTGGCAGCCCTCCCCCTTCCTGCTTCCCCATCTGCTGAGGGGAGATTCTCTCCCCCAAGCACATTCCTTTGTGTAAAGCCAGGCCACTTCACACCTCATAAAAGTGGCCTGGCAGAAGCTGCTGCAGGCTGGCCAATCAGAGCACAGCAGCAAAAACAATGCAGAGCTGAAATTGGCAACTTTTTAGGTAAAGTCTAAACTTTTTACCTGCACTAGTTATATTAAATCCAACAACTGGAAGTTGTGGGATTTATTATAACAATCAATTTGATACCAAATTCTTGGTATGTAACATTTAAGGAGACTTTAAAATTTAAAATAAAGTCTGCCCATTCTAGCCTATGAAGGCCATTTACTTCAATGAGGGAAAAACGAATTTGGCTGTTTTTACCTCACCAGGGCTTATAAATCTATTTTTATAAAGTCCCTGCTTATAGTTACATGCCACCCAGCCCTAGGGGCACATAGGGCACACCTTAGGGGTGACTTATATGTAAAAATAAGGTAGTTTAAAACTTTGGAAGTACCTTTAATTCCAAAGTCGAATTTGCATATAACTTTAATTTAAAAGCAGCCAGCAAGGCAGGCTGGCTTTTAAAATGACACTGGGCACCTCAGCAATGCACCTAGGTGTGCACCACCTATGCTGTGGTCCCTAAACCTACATGCCCTACCATATACTAGGGACTTATAGGTAGGTTAACTTAGCCAATTATAATTAGCCTAATTTGCATATCCATTTTACACAGAGCACTGGCCCTGGGACTGGTAAGCAGTACCCAGGGCACAGCCAAGAGTCAGTAACCACCAGTACCTATCCAGAAAGAGTGGGGGTGATCAGGCAAAAAAAAGGACTTTCCTACACTGCCCCCCCCCAGATGAAAGGTGATGGGTACTAACCTACACCCTGGTAGTCCTCATCAGCTAAGTGGAAAAACCTGGAAAGGCCATCTGCATTGGCATGAGCAGTCCCAGGTCTGTGCTCCACTGTGAAGTCCATCCCCTGTAGGGAAATGGACCACCTTAACAGTTTTGGGTTCTCCCCCCTCATCTGCATCAACCATCTGAGAGGTCTGTGGTCAGTTTGTACACGGAAGTGAGTGCCAAACAAGTAAGGCCTCAACTTCTTCAGGGACCAAACCACAGCAAAGGCCTCCCTCTCAATGGCACTCCATTTCTTCTCTCTGGGGAGTAGTCGCCTGCTGATGAAGGCAACTGGGTGATCATGGCCCTCTTCATTAACTTGTGCTAACACTGCCCCAATCCCTTCCTCTGAAGCATCTGTTTGCACTACAAACTCCTTGCTATAGTCAGGGGCCAGTAACACTGGTGCTGAACACATAGCCTGTTTTAGGGTGTCAAAAGCTTTTTGACACTCTGGGGTCCAAATGACCTTCTTGGGTTGTTTCTTGGAGGTAAGCTCAGTCAGAGGGGCCACTATGGTCCCAAAATTCTGAACAAACCTCCTGTAATACCCAGTCAGGCCAAGAAAGGCCCTGACCTGAGTCTGGGTTTTTGGAGCCTCCCAATCCAGGATAGTCTGGATCTTGGGCTGGAGAGGTTGTACATGGCCTCCACCAACAAGGTGGCCCAGGTACACAACAGAACTTTGCCCTATCTGGCACTTGCTTGCCTTGATAGTCAGGCCTGCTTGAAGCAGGGCCTGAAGCACTTCCTTCAGGTGGACCAGGTGGTCCCTCCAGGTGGAACTAAATACAGCTATATCATCTAGATAAGCTGCACTAAAAGATTCCAACCCAGATAGGACTCTATTCACCAACCGTTGGAAGGTGGCAGGAGCATTTTTCATCCCAAAGGGCATCACCTTGAACTGAAAGTGGCCCTCTGGTGTGGAAAATGCTGACCTCTCCTTGGCTCTTGGACTTAAGGCAATCTGCCAATATCCTGAGGTCAGATCAAATGTGCTCAGGAATTTGGCAGCCCCCAACCTGTCAATGAGCTCATCAGCTCTAGGTATGGGGTGAGCATCAGTCCTAGTGACTGCATTTAGACCTCTGTAGTCCACACAGAATCTTAATTCTTTCTTCCCACCTTGGGGACTAGCTTTGGGCACCAGTACCACTGGACTGGACCAAGGACTATCAGAGTGCTCAATTACCTTCAGATCCAACATCTTAGCCACTTCAGCTTTGATGTTGGCCTTGACCTGGTCAGACAGCCTGTACAGCTTGTTCTTGACAGGCAAGCTGTCACCAGTGTCAACATCATGGACACACCAATTGGTGAGTCCAGGGGTCAGGGAGAACAGACTAGCAAACTGTCCCAAGACTTGCTTACAGTCTTGTTGTTGCTGATCTGTCAGTTTGGGAGAGAGTACCACTCCCTCCACTGACCCATCTTTTTCCTTTGAGGACAGGAGGTCTGGCAGAGGTTCACCCTCCTCCTCCTTCCCTTCATCAGTGACCATCAGCATGGTCATGTCTGCCCTGTCCTGGTGGGGTTTCATCCTATTAACATGCAGGATCCTGTGAGGATTCCTGGGGGTGCCAAGGTCCACCAAGTAGGTGACCTCACCTTTTTTTTCTAGGATTGGATAGGGCCCAGTCCATTTGGCCTGTAGTGCCCTAGGAGCCATGGGCTCCAAAACCCACACCAGCTGTCCTGGGTGATACTCAGGCATGGTAGCCTTTTGATCATGCCAGAGCTTCATGAGCTCCTGACTGGCCTCCAGGTTCCTGCTTGCCTTCTTCATATACTCAGCCATGCGAGACCGCAGGCCTAGTACATAATCCAGCACATTCTCCTTGGCTTCCTTGAGAGGCTTTTCCCAAGACTCTCTCACCAAGCACAATGGGCCTCTTACAGGGTGCCCAAACAGTAACTCAAAGGGGCTGAATCCAACCCCCTTCTGTGGCACCTCCCTGTAGGCAAACAGCAGGCATGGGAGGAGGACATCCCATCTCCTCCTGAGTTTGTCAGACAAACCCATGATCATGCCCTTCAGGGTCTTATTGAATCTTTCCACTAGACCATTGGTCTGTGGATGGTAGGGTGTGCTGAACTTATAAGTAACACCACACTCCTCCCACATGGCTTTCAGATAGGCTGACATAAAGTTTGTGCCCCTATCTGAGACCACCTCCTTTGGGAATCCCACTCTGGTGAACACACCAAGTAGGGCCCTAGCCACTGTGGGTGCAGTGATTGTCCGGAGGGGTATTGCCTCAGGGTACCTGGTGGCATGGTCCACTACCACCACAATGTACCTGTTACCTGAAGCAGTTGGTGGGTCTAGGGGACCAACAATGTCAATCCCCACCCTCTCAAAGGGAGTCCCAACCACTGGCAGTGGAATTAAGGGAGCCTTTGGCTTGCCCCCTGTCTTGCCACTGGCTTGACAGGTGACACAGGAGCTGCAAAACTCCCTGACTTTTTCTGACATTTCTGGCCAAAAAAAATGGTTGACCAGCCTGTTCCAGGTCTTGGTCTGTCCCAAATGACCAGCTAAGGGGATATCATGGCTTAAGGTAAGGAGGAATTCTCTATACTTTTGGGGGACCACTACTCTCCTAGTAGCCCCTTCTTTGAGGGTCCTAGCCTCAGTGTAGAGAACTCCATCCTCCCAGTAAACCTTGTGGGTACCACTGGTATCCCCTTGTTCTTGCCTGGCAGCAGTCTGCCTCAGGCCCTCAAGAGTGGGACACTCTCTTTGTCCCTGGCACAAATCTTCTCTGGTGGGCCCACCTGCCCCTTGCAGTTCTGCCAAGTCAGGCAGAGTTTGCAGGGAAGGTGTCCCTCCCTCAGAGTTCAGATCCTCCCCCTCAGGGTTGGATTCTTCCTGACCCTCTGTACTTGTTGGGGCTGGTAAGCCAGACCCAGTGCCCTTTCTCTTCTTCTTGGAGGCTTGGCCCATTGTTCCAGGGTCCAAGTGTCCAGCATTTCCCTGTTGTGCTGCCTGTGAACTGGTCACAGCACACACCCATTCAGGGAGATCCAGCATCTTTGCATGGACCCTTCTCTCCACTTCTGACCATTCAGATGCTTCAAGATCATTTCCCAGTAGACACTCTACTGGGAGGGCAGGAGCTACAGCTACTTTTTTAGGGCCAGTCACACCTCCCCATTCCAGACTTACCATAGCCATGGGATGGAGTTTGGTTCTGCTATCTGCATAAGTCACCTGGTGGAAGACACCAGGTAAGACCTGCTCTGGAGAAACCAGCTTTTCTGTGACCATTGTCACACTGGCTCCTGTATCTCTCAGAGCTTCCACTTCAGTCCCATTGACTTTAGGCCTCTGCCTATACCTCTGCATGATGGGAGGTAAGGTGGCCATAGTTGCAATGTCCACCCCACCCACGGATACTAAGGTGACTTCAGTGTACCCTGATTCCACCCCTGGGCCAACTTCCACCCCCAACCCTACACTAGCAATCCCCTGGGATTGCCCACCAGTGGGAGGCTTCTTGGTGCAGATAGCATCTCCTCTTTTATGTCCTGGCTGATAACAGTCAAAACACTTGCCGGCCTTAGCAAGCTCCTGAAACCTTCCTGCTTTAGCAGGATCAAAATTCTTCCCCTGATACCCTTTCCCTTTAGAAGTGAATTGGCTCGGGGCTCCCCCTCCCTGAGAAGTTTTTGGGGACTCTTGTGAGGACTCTTTGGGTTTTTTGTCATCTTTCCCCTGGTTCTTCCCCTGAGAAGAACCATGTCCTCCCTTTTTCTGATCACCCCCTGGGGGTCTCTGGTTAACCCTAGTTCTTAACCAGTCATCTGCTGCCTCCCCCAGCTCTCTGGGGTTGGTCATCCTAGAGTCTACTAGATACTGGCGGAGCCTCTCTTGGACACAATTAGTTAGAAGGTGCTCCCTCATAATCAAATTGTACAGCCCCTCAAAGGTACTTACCCTGTTGCCTTGTATCCAGCCCTCCAGTGCTTTCACTGAAATGTCCACAAAGTCCACCCAGGACTGGGTGCTTGTCTTTTGGGTGTCCCTAAACTTAAGTCTATACTGCTCTGGGGTTAGACCAAACTTTTTAGTCAAGCATCTCTTCATACTGGGGTATGAGTCTGCATCCTCCCCACTCATGGTTAGGAGCCTATCCCTCCCAGAGTTGGGAACTAACTCCCAAAGGAGTGAACCCCAGTACTGAGGCTTGACTTTCCTCATCTGGAGGGCCCTCTCAAAGGCCCCCAGCCACTTATCGATGTCATCCCCCTCTACATAGGCAGGAACCACCCCTTTGGGTAATCTGGGGGAAAAACCCCCACCCAGGGACACCTCAGTTTCTTTCTCGCTGCTTCCATCTTTTTTTTCTTTGCTTGCCCACTTCTTTTTTTCTAGGGCAAGCTTATCTGCCTCCAAAGCTATGTAGGCTAGCTGGGCTTCCAGCTCTCTCTCCCTGATGGATGGGTTCTCTCCTCCTGAAAGGACCCTCTTCCTACCACTAGCTTTGGGTCTGCCCCTAGTGACTGTGTCCAGTGAGGACCGTTCCTCCTCTTCCTCACTTGGGGTCTGATGCCTTTCCTCCCCTGAATGGTTAGAGTTAGCATCATCTTCTTTTGGTTCCTCCTCTGGAGCTTCCTCTGTCTCTACCTCTTGGGCCTCAGCCCATGCTGTCAGGGATTTAATCAGGATTTCTTTCCTGAGATTAGTGGTTGCAGGCAACCCCCTCTCAATACACAACCCCCTAAGCTGGACTACTGTCAGTGTGGGTAGGCTAGCCAGATCAAGCTCCATGGTTCCCTAGTTTTGTGTCAATAAAAACTTTTTGCAAAAATTGGTAACAGGAATTTAGAAAAATTACAAAAATTCAATAATTGAAATTAATCCAAATTAATTTTTTTAAAAAATTAAAATTAAAAATTAAAAACAATTTTTGCACTAGGACAATTTAAAGGATTTTTAATTTGTTTTATCTAAAACTGTAACGTGATATTGAACACAAGTACAGGATCCCGTCGCTGCTTCTAATTATGTTGGAAAATGGGTTATTGGTAGGGCAGGTAGGTACCTACACCTAGCAACAAGCCACAAACCTCCACAAAAGTACAGTTAGGTCTCAGTAAATTAATCCCAGCTCTACCCTTGGTAGCTTGGCATCGAGCGTCAAGGCTTAACTTAGGAGACAAAGTGTAAAGCATTCAAATATCACAAAACAGTAATTAAATAAAACACAGGAAACAGTTTAAAAATCCAAAACCAATTTATAAAAATAGCTTATATTTTTATCTTTAAAATGACACAAAAACGATTAAAATCGGTTCAGGGGAACCGGAGATATGAATTTTTAAAGTATTATTATTTTCTAGCGCTTAGAAACAAAAAGCGCCAATCGGGTCATCTGGTTGCACCAGGACCGGGACAAAGTCAAACTTTCAGGCCGACCGCGATGGAGCCCTGCTCGGCTACAGGTCGCGGGAAGCCTCGGTTAAAAAGTTACCTTCTGACTTAGTCTTTATTTTGAAGTTTTTCTTCACCGGGACGAACCTGCCAGTTGGATCCGACCTCCTGGACCTCCCAGCCATCGTATCCGAGAAGGGCTCCATGGACGTCGGATCAAGATCCAGGTTTACCCCGGTCGAAGGATTTTCATCTCGAAAAAACGACTAAGTCCGAAGGTAAAAATCACCACCGAGGAAACCGACTTCGCGTATCCGGACAAGGGCTCCAGGAGGTCGGATCCAACTGGCAGGTTCGTCCCGGTGAAGAAAAACTTCAAAATAAAGACTAAGTCAGAAGGTAACTTTTTAACCGAGGCTTCCCGCGACCTGTAGCCGAGCAGGGCTCCATCGCGGTCGGCCTGAAAGTTTGACTTTGTCCCGGTCCTGGTGCAACCAGATGACCCGATTGGCGCTTTTTGTTTCTAAGCGCTAGAAAATAATAATACTTTAAAAATTCATATCTCCGGTTCCCCTGAACCGATTTTAATCGTTTTTGTGTCATTTTAAAGATAAAAATATAAGCTATTTTTATAAATTGGTTTTGGATTTTTAAACTGTTTCCTGTGTTTTATTTAATTACTGTTTTGTGATATTTGAATGCTTTACACTTTGTCTCCTAAGTTAAGCCTTGACGCTCGATGCCAAGCTACCAAGGGTAGAGCTGGGATTAATTTACTGAGACCTAACTGTACTTTTGTGGAGGTTTGTGGCTTGTTGCTAGGTGTAGGTACCTACCTGCCCTACCAATAACCCATTTTCCAACACTCAACAAAACTAAAGACAGACAAACACAGCATATGTATAGAGTGTCTTGAATAACATGGCAGCCATATTAGGCTAGTTTTTTTATATGTACATAATATAACATACTCATTGTATTGAAATTCCTTCTCTTACTATTTGTTTGGCCTATATATCAATACATTATTAATATTCACAAAATACTCAACATAGTATTATTATTAAAATACATATACCAAATAAATATCCAATTTTTTCAGATAGTTATATCTTACATATCGTGTTTATATATCCAGTGCACATACCTCATAACCCCAAAAATTAATTAAGCAAAAACCCGACAGGTGGAAAAATCACTACTAGTGCCAACAAAAGCAAATACATTCAAAAATATATATAGAACTGAAAACAATATATGTTACATAACTGTCATCTTTTACCCAGAGTAAATACTAATTAGCCTAGATGACTACACATCTCCTCGCTGGAGTTAAGCCCTCCAGGCGAGAGTGTCATGAACCTGATAATGTATTTAGATTCCAAAATCCGTAAGTTTTTTTGTCGATTGCCACCTCTTATACTGCTTTTAACATGATCGCATACCAGATAACTCAATAATTTATCGTTGCCTTGATGTACCTCTTGAAAGTGCCTCGCTACCGGGTAATTGCAATCATTATTACGAATGGCTCTCATATGTTCAAGAACTCTTTTCTTTGCTTTGTGGATAGTACTGCCCACATATATCTTGTCACAAGGACATCTCAAACAGTACACACAATATTCGGTATTACAGTTGAAATAACCCGTGATTCGATGTTTGTTTTGCCCATCACCCCAACTAACCTCCGTACAGTTGACATTATTTCTACAAGCTTTACAGCGTTGGCAACAGTAGAAACCCTGTACAGGGACCCCAATCTGATTGGTGGTGTCAGAGCTAGTTACCATATTATGGCTTAGGTCATCACGTATTGACCTACTTCTTCGAAATGTAATAGAAGGAGAATCCCGCACTACACTATTCAAATGGGAATCTGTTTGTAAAATATGCCAACTTTTTCGCAAAATTTGCCTTAATTTGAAAGCTTGATTTGAATAGGTGGTAATGAATCTCATTTGTTGCTGATCGTCCTTTGCTGCATTTGAAGAATACAGCAAGTCCGATCTTTCTTTAGAATCCACCTTATTGACTGCAGTCCTAATCATTTTATCACTGTACCCTCTTACCAAGAGTCTTTGACACATTACATTACACTCTTGTTGATAGCTTTCCTTAGTGCTACAAATTCTTTTAGCCCGTAACAATTCCCCATATGGGATACTCCTAATGAGATCAGGAGGATGGGCACTGCCTGCATTCAGTAAGCTATTCCCTGCTGTCGTTTTTCTGTATAGTTTAGTTACCACCTGGTCATTATCAATACTTATTTCTACATCTAGAAATTGAATAGCGGTCTTACTATACTGTGCGCTTAACTGGATATTGAAATCATTCAGATTTAACAGTCTTACAAACTCCCTAGCTGATTTTTCATCTCCCTTCCATATCACAAAGATATCATCAATATAGCGGCACCAAAGTACCACCTTATCTTCAAAATCTTTTTGATCTTGGGATACCTGCTCCTCCCACCATCCCATGAATAAATTTGCATAGCTGGGAGCAAAGCAAGTACCCATCGCTGTCCCTTGTAGTTGTTTGTATATCTCATTATCAAACAAGAAAAAGTTGTTAGAGAGACAGTACCAAATCATGTCACAGATCATCTCAGTGTGTTTTAAATAAGAGATAGAGTGGGCTCTCATATAATATTTCACAGCCTTGAGGCCCAAATCATGTTGAATGCTAGTATATAGACTGGTGACATCCATAGTTAGTAATAGGAAGTCATTATCCCAATGCAAGCCATCCATCAATTTTAAGAAATGAGTAGTATCCTTGACATAAGAGGGCAGACACTCCACAAAAGGTCGTAGGAAATAATCAATATATCTTGAAGTATTCTCCAATAATGAGGACATTGTGGACACAATTGGTCTACCTGGGGGGTTGACACAGTCTTTATGTAACTTGGGCAATAAGTATAAGACAGGTATTTTGGGATGATCACACTTAAGAAAATGATATTCTTCCCATTCAAGTAACCCTGCCTCTCTCCATTCTCTCAGCATATCATGGTATCTCATAATGGACCCTTTGAAATCTGCTTGTACGACTTTAATATAGCATTTTGTTACATTAAGCTGTCTCATTCCCTCCTTCAGATAGTCAGTCCTATCCAGGACTACTACATTACCGCCTTTATCAGATTCACGTATTACGATGTTAGGATCTTTAGCTAATGTGTTGAGGGCTATGCGTTGTTTAGAAGACAGGTTGTCTAGTTTTCTATCTAGCGACCTAAACCTGATTTTCTTTAATTGAATGATTACATCCCTCTCAAACACATCAATAGCATCATTCTGTATAGTCGGTAAAAAGGTAGATTTGGGTTTAAAAGGGCTAGGGCATGTGGCATCTATATCTAAGCCCAAAACCTCCAAATTTAATATAGGATCGTCATGTGCTTGCGTGTCACCATCCAAAATTGATAGTGTGTGTAATGTTTCAATATCCGAAATCAAAAATTTACTGGCTTGGGCCCTTTCTGCTCCCATTGAATGTGATGTTACCCTAGTCTGAAACCATTTTTTCAGTTTTAGCTTTCTCACAAACTGAAAGAGATCAATTCTAGTCTGTACATAATCTAGCCGATTAGTCGGGCAGAATGATAAACCCAAGGCAAGTACACTGGTTTCTTTGGACGTTAGGGGTCTCTTAGATAGGTTAACCACAGTTTTTATGTGACTGTCCGTGCCCTTGTAGTCATTCTTCCTGTCATGTGCCCTTCTCTTTCTTCTACGGGTTTTCGCTGCACGATTCCTCTTCCTCTGCCTCTCGAACCACGGCCCCTGCCGCGCGGTTGAAATGTATCCTTCTTTTGGTCTGTCCTGCCTTGATTGAGTAGCCGAAATTGTTTTAAAAAATTGGCTCTATCGGTATTTTTATCAGACCCCATGGTTTTACTGGAGGTAGAGGCATCCGTAGTGTCTGAATAATTACTATCTGACACATCACTTTCTTCCGATTCATGTACCTCAATACCAACGGTGTCTTTCCTCATATCAGGCAATGGTTCCCTGTACTCACTGGAGTACATATGATCGTACTTCCGATGAAAAGTCAGAATCCTACCGGCCTGATAGTCTTTAAAGTCTCTCAAGAATTTTCTCTGTTTTTTTGCTGTAATATCTTCTTCATACTTGATGAGTTTTTTTGTCAAGATTCACTTTCACTTCTTCAAAATTTTCTGGTGTTGTTAATGTCAGAATTTCCTTGGTTAACTGTTCAATTTCCTCAAGAATTTTAGCTCTTTCTTTAGACGCATACTTAATTAGCAACTTCATCATGTTTAAAGAGCTTTCTTTTGAATTCTCAGCCCATTCTTCTAATAAATCAGGGTCTGGATCTTCATAAGATGGAATAGTATAGATCCTTAGACCCCTGGGCACTCGTTGAACATCAATATATTGTTGTAATGATTCAATTTCCCACCATTTCGACAGCTCTCTTCTCATCAATTTCTCTAGTTTGTCATAACAGAGTTGTAATTTCAATGCAGAACCTGGTGTGGTAGTCCCTTGCCGTTCTTCTAAGTCATTCTGGGTAAAAAACAGTTTACTTGATTTTTCCTTCCTACGAGCTTCTGACGAGGAAGCCATATTCGTGTGATAATATTTTAAGAGTCAGCCAGATACTGGAGATGGGCTAGATTCAGCATATGCTAAATATTTATCCCTACCGAATCCACACTGCAAGTAGCTGGTGCTTACAAATTACTTTTTTATGAGGATAACACTGCGTACTGGCTCTTATTGCACCGGAGAAAATAACATAATTTCATTTGATCTTTTGTGCAAAAAAATGGCGCTTGAAGGAGTAATCACGAGCTTCAGGGCCAAACAGGGTCAAGACAGCTGTCACAATGATCTCATCGTATGATATGTTCCCGTTAATACAATAAATAGTGTCAATCAAATGAACTATAGTTTTGACACAATATAGTAAGAAGCTTCATCGTTCCTGTGCATAAATGTCCCTCACATCGGAGACGGACACATGTCTGCTACTCCGGTAACGGAGGGCCCTACAATCAGCAGATTGTAGGGGTGACTGCTCTTTGATTCAGGCACCAGTTTGCAACGAATCCTGCAAGTTCGGGAAATGTGTAGCTGCAATGCCGTTTTTCGTGTATGTATGGAGACACGATTTTAAAAGTCCCTGTACAGGGTTTCTACTGTTGCCAACGCTGTAAAGCTTGTAGAAATAGTGTCAACTGTACGGAGGTTAGTTGGGGTGATGGGCAAAACAAACATCGAATCACGGGTTTTTTCAACTGTAATACCAAATATTGTGTGTACTGTTTGAGATGTCCTTGTGACAAGATATATGTGGGCAGTACTATCCACAAAGCAAAGAAAAGAGTTCTTGAACATATGAGAGCCATTCGTAATAATGATTGCAATTACCCGGTAGCGAGGCACTTTCAAGAGGTACATCAAGGCAACGATAAATTATTGAGTTATCTGGTATGCGATCATGTTAAAAGCAGTATAAGAGGTGGCAATCGACAAAAAAACTTACGGATTTTGGAATCTAAATACATTATCAGGTTCATGACACTCTCGCCTGGAGGGCTTAACTCCAGCGAGGAGATGTGTAGTCATCTAGGCTAATTAGTATTTACTCTGGGTAAAAGATGACAGTTATGTAACATATATTGTTTTCAGTTCTATATATATTTTTGAATGTATTTGCTTTTGTTGGCACTAGTAGTGATTTTTCCACCTGTAGGGTTTTTGCTTAATTAATTTTTGGGGTTATGAGGTATGTGCACTGGATATATAAACACGATATGTAAGATATAACTATCTGAAAAAATTGGATATTTATTTGGTATATGTATTTTAATAATAATACTATGTTGAGTATTTTGTGAATATTAATAATGTATTGATATATAGGCCAAACAAATAGTAAGAGAAGGAATTTCAATACAATGAGTGTGTTATATTATGTACATATAAAAAAACTAGCCTAATATGGCTGCCATGTTATTCAAGACACTCTATACATATGCTGTGTTTGTCTGTCTTTAGTTTTGTTGAGTGTAGGTATTTGTATGCTAATCTGCCAAGCTCCCCCATCTGTGAACAAGGCTACGGCTGAAACACGTTGGGAGGAAATTCGTTGTAAAGAGTAAAAAGCTTTAAATTATACTGGAAGTGTCCTGACCTTTCTTGTCATTACAAGATTTTTCTTTTATATATATATATATATATATATATACATAAAAAAGTATTATAAAACACACATAATAAAACAATTGCCCTCATTAATATATATACAAATTGTAAATGTTAATGAATTGTTTTTACACACAATGTATTTATGAAGAAACAAATGTGTAACATATGTAAAAAAATAAGAAACTATACAAAAATATTATACAAATAAAACTTACTGAACAAAATGTTTAATAATAAAGAAAATGTATATATATGTCTAAAAAAAGGTTGAAAAGTGATATGAAATGTTGTTTTTATCATAACAAAAGCATGCATGTAATATAAATTGTGAAAGATATATAAATGTAACATTTAAAAATCTGTTAATAAAATAAATATTACACAAATAACATGTAACATTTGTTAACTACAAAAGAAAGAACACACCACATTCAACTACAGCTAGTAGAACAAAAAACAACTAAACTGTTCCAACACAAACACACACACAACTCTAGCCCTCTAAAGAAAACAATAAGTAACTTTAATACACTTGAAACCTTAGACTACAATAATATTACTAAAACACAAACAAACAAAATAAACATAACATACTACTTCACCTCCAACATAAATCATCTTGAGTAAGGTGTTGGGCATTAAAGAGATACGATTTATTATTCCCACGCCAATCTAGAGGGAGGAGCTGGATAGTAAAGGGATCAAATTTACTAATCCAATGTCAATCTAGTTATGTAAGGAAGGTTTTGGACTTGAAAGGGGTCAAATGAACTATTCCCACTGCAGTGTGAATCATAATGTGGAGGGTGTTCCACAGTAAAGGGTCAAGATTTAATATTCCTGCGTCAATTGAATCCATGTTGGGGAAGGTGTTGGACACTATTAAGGTCAATTTCCTATTCCAATTCTAATTTAAACCATGTTGGGGAAGGTGCTGAACAGTGAAGGAATCAAATTTCCCACTCCAATGTGAACCATATTAAGAAAGTTGATGGGCGCTATAATGGTCAGATTTGTTTATTTCCACGCTAACCTAAGCTATGTTGGGGAAGATGTTGGACAATAAAATGTGCAGACTTAATATTTCTACTCCAATGTAAATAATGTTGCGGATGGCTGTTGAGTAGTAGAGGGGTCAGATTTGCTATTCCCACTCCAATCTAAACCAAGCTGAGGAAGGTCACTATAGAGGTAAAAATTACTATTCTCACTCCAATGAAAAACATGTTTGGGAAGGCATTGAGCAATAAAGTGGCCACAAGTCATGCTGTGGATGGTGATGAACTGAAAAGGGGTCATTTATACTCTTCCCACTCTAATCTAAACAATGTTGAGGAAAGTATAACGATTCAATGTAACATTTCCCACGCCAATCTAAACCATATTGGGGAGGGGGATGGATGCTAAGCGAGTCACATTTACTATTCCTACTCCAATCTAAACTATGCTGAGGAACTTGTTGGACAAGTAAATAGGTGCAATTTACCATTCACACTCAAATCTAAAACCTGTTGGGGAAGATGTTGGAGAATAAAGGGTTAACATTTACTATTCCTGGTCCAATCAAAACCATATTGACTAAGCAGTTTGACACTAAAGGAGTTGCATTTGCTATTACCACTCCAATCTAAACCATGATGGGGAAGGTGTTTAACAGTAAAGGTGTCAGATTTACTATTCCCACTCCAATCTAAACCATGCTGAGGAAGATGTTGCAGAATAAAGCAATAAAGTTTACTATTCCCACTCCATTGGGCAGGGTAACGAACGTTAAAAGGGTCACATTTACTATTCCCACTCCAATATAAACTATTCATTGGAACTTGTTAGACACTAGATATGTTCAATTTACTGTCCCCACTCCAATCTAAACAATTTTGGTGGAGGTGTTGGACAGTAAAAGGTTCTAATTTAATATTCCTACTCCAATCTGAACTATGTTGAGGAAGGAGCTGCAGACTAAAATAATTCTATCTGTGCTAAAAGTATATAAAAGTCAAACTATAATGTAACAAAGTAAATGTTCATGCATACCAATGTACCAAATAAATATTTTAAATGCCATTTTTAATAAAACTTAAAACACAGAAAAAGAACATATTTCTATAAAAATTCTCCATAGCCTTTTTCATTTCCTTACAAACCAAACATCCCGCTACTCAAATAATGTACATAATTCATTGTATACTGTAATTCAAATATTTTCCCAAAAAGTTGACTTAAAATAATTCTTACAAAATAAGCATTTTTTAACATTCAAAAATACAAAAGTGAAAATATACTTAAAAAATAAACTACGCTCATAAAATGATATTAATGACAACCATATTTTTACGATATATAACATACCTAAAAAAACAATATTAATCTTTCCACATCGAAACAGGGGAACTCAATCCCAGCATCAGGAAATCCAAGTAATATTCGCTGTGCCCTCATCAATGCCAGGTCACTCATTAAACACTGCATGGAGTTTAAACTTTTTATAGAATTGTATAAATCCGTGCTAGTTTTTGTAACAGAAACTCAGGAAGATTGTGCATCTAGCTCTGACCTAGTAGATGCCACTCCAGAGGGTTTTTCAATTTGCAGATTGGAGAAACTCATGAAACGGGGTGGTGGTTTGGCTGTTATCTATAGAAATTCCTTTCCAGACACTTTCAAGCCAGTACACTGAGCACGCTGTGAAGTCTTTGAGTTTTCCTTTGAATTATACATCAAACAGTATTTCAAGGGACTCTTCGTTTATCGCCCTCCTGGTCCACGATCGAGGTTGACCCTAAATGTAGGCAACCTCCTAGAATTGAATATTCTTGAAAATAACTATACAGTCCTTGGGGATTTGAACTTCCATTTAGAGGCGCATAACAATAGTGACACATTAGCTTTCACCCAAGGTATGGCGGATCTGTGCTTCCCACAAAAAGTTACTGAGCCTACTCACTTAGCTGGGCATATCCTTGATGCGATTTTCATCAACAACAACTCACTAACTAATATTGAAGTCTTACCTCTAACTTGGACAGACCACATGGCTATCTTTTTTATATTAACTAAAGTTTAGACCACTAATACCCTTTCTGTCCAATAGGGCATGGCATAAAATTCAAGCTGAAGACTTTAAATTAGCTCTTGGAAATTCTCCTGTGTTGCTCTGGGGACATTGAAAATACCACATACAATTTCTCAAATTGGATTACTGGGGTAATTTATACTCTTGCAACAATTAGGGAACCCAGACCTCAGAGAGGTAAATTCTCAGCCCCCTGGTTCTCTGAGGATGTGAGGAAACTTAAACAGGGTTGTAAGAGATAGGAACGGAAAAATAAAATACAAGAAACTGCTAGCAGAGTATAAAATATTGATTATTAGAGCAAAAGCACTCTTTTTATGCATAAAATTGAATCCTATGAAAATTCTACTAAGGAATTATTTAGTACAATTGTGAAGTTTGCAACTCCATTAACTGATAAATTGATTGGCAAAACATAAACTGTTTGTAAGACACTAGCAGATGTTTTCCAAATAAGGTAGAATAAGTCTACAACACATTCACCAACCAGAACTCTGCATTAGTCAATGAAGGGCCTGTCAAAGCTGTAGACTGTAAAAGTCCCTCCTGCTATGCTTTCTTTATAGGCATTGGAGAGTCAGGTACAGCCAACTCGGTAACCAGGGATTCCCTCCTGGAGCTCTCATTGCCCTCAATTGAGGAGGTAGCAGACCTTATTAAATCAACCAAATCATATGATCCATGCCCCCTACGGGTGATCAATCTTGCTCCCAATTCTATTGCTGTGCTTTGAAGTGAACTTTTCTCTCATATGTTTAAAGAAGGCTATTTTCTCACACTTTGGAAACATGCATCATGCTTCCCCTCTTAAAAAAGCCCAATCTTAATGCCTCGGATCCAAACAGTTGCAGACCTATTTTCAGACTTCCATTGCCCTCCACGATTGTGGAGAAAATCATGAACCAATAGTTAACTAAATATATAGACACATGATCTGCTCGATCCCACATAGTTTGGATTCAGACCAGGGCACAGCACAGAAACAGTCCTCTTTAAGGCCACTAAAGAAATAAGAACAGCGCTTGATTTATCAGCAGTATTTGATACTGTGAACCACAAGCTGCTTCTCATGCGCCTTTCAAGGATAGTGACTAGTAGCATGGCACTGAATCCTCTACAATCCTTCTTCCACAGCCAAGAACTATCGGTAGCCCTGGGCGATTTTGTATTCCACCCCTTCTCACTGCCTGCAGGGTCCCCCAAGGATCTTCCCTGAGCCACACTCTGTTTAATGTTTATGTAACCCCTTAGGCCAACCTTATGTGCTCTTTTCTTTGCCATCTTATGCAGACGGCACTAAGATTGTCGTTTCTTTGCTCAGTAACCATACCCATGTAGGTCCCAAGTTCCATGATTGTAGGTTGCCTGGATGAACAGGAAATGTTTAAAATTGAACTAAAAAACTGAAGTTCTGTTATTTGGATCTCAAACTTCTTTTTGGTCCCTAATTTAGTGGTCACAAGAGTTTGGTGCACTGCCACTCCCTGTTAAGAAAGCCCCATAATCTTGGGGTTATCTTAAATGACAAGCTGATACTTACCAACCAGGTTTATTCAGTCACCTCATCTGCTTTTTGTGATCTAAAAACAATACAGAAAATCCTCCCCTACATTCCATTTGAATTTCATAGCCTGGTCATTACAGCTCTTGTTCTTTCTAAATTAGATTACTGCAACAGCCTGTATTCTAATCTGCAACAACTAATAAACAAATTGCAGGTCATAGAAAATGCTGCAGCGCGCCTCTTTTTCTAAAGAGTCCTGAATTTCAATCAGTATTCATGGCTTTAAGGAAACTACATCGGCTCCATATAAAAAACAGAATCACCGTCTAAGTTCTATGTATTAACTAAAAAACATAAATGGCTCTGCTCCATCCTTTTTGAAGGAGTGTCTGCAATGGTACACTCCTTCCAGGACACTGTCGGTAAAATATAAGGATTTAAGCATTTCTAGAACCCAAAAAGCCTCATGGGGCAGAAGACGTTTCTAGCTGGTTGCTTCAAAGGAGTGGGGTACTCCCTACCCTTAGGCATCAAGGACCTCCCAATCGCTTTCCAGAAAGCCTTAAAAACATGACTTTTCAATCTGTAATGTGGTTCCAGTCATCTGGGTTAGCAGGACTAGCGCCATAACACCTTCAGGTATTCAAGCACTTTAAAAGTATATCTAACATAACATATTTTTACCTGTGACAATCTTGTTGATGATATTTCCTATATCACAACACCCCCTTTGCTCGAGGAGGTGGTGGCATGTATAAGAACCATGTTTTTCTCGGAACCTGGGTAATAGTAAAAAAAATGGGACATGGTGCATTGCATTTTACTGAGTATTAGTAAACTGTTATTTGGATCTAAACTTCTTTTTGGTCCCCAATTTAGTGGTCACAAGAGTTTGGTGCACTGCCACTCCCTGTTAAGAAAGCCCCATAATCTTGGGGTTATCTTAAATGACAAGCTGATACTTACCAACCAGGTTTATTCAGTCACCTCATCTGCTTTTTGTGATCTAAAAACAATACAGAAAATCCTCCCCTACATTCCATTTGAATTTCATAGCCTGGTCATTACAGCTCTTGTTCTTTCTAAATTAGATTACTGCAACAGCCTGTATTCTAATCTACAACAACTAATAAACAAATTGCAGGTCATAGAAAATGCTGCAGCGCGCCTCTTTTTTAAAGAGTCCTGAATTTCAATCAGTATTCATGGCTTTAAGGAAACTACATCGGCTCCATATAAAAAACAGAATCACCGTCTAAGTTCAATGTATTAACTAAAAAACATAAATGGCTCTGTTCCATCCATATTGAAGGAGTATCTGCAATGGTACACTCCTTCCAGAACACTGTCGGTAAAATATAAGGATTTAAGCATTTCTAGAACCCAAAAAGCCTCATGGGGCAGAAGACGTTTCTAGCTGGTTGCCTCAAAGGAGTGGGGTACTCCCTACCCTTAGGCATCAAGGACCTCCCAATCGCTTTCCAGAAAGCCTTAAAAACATGACTTTTCAATCTGTAATGTGGTTCCAGTCATCTGGGTTAGCAGGACTAGCGCCATAACACCTTCAGGTATTCAAGCACTTTAAAAGTATATCTAACATAACATATTTTTACCTGTGACAATCTTGTTGATGATATTTCCTATATCACAACACCCCCTTTGCTCGAGGAGGTGGTGGCATGTATAAGAACCATGTTTTTCTCGGAACCTGGGTAATAGTAAAAAAAATGGGACATGGTGCATTGCATTTTACTGAGTATTAGTAAACTGATTATCTAACAAGATATGAACCTGATAGGACATGAATCAATACATGGATACTATTGATTGCATACCATTTCACATGGCAGTGACCATAAAACTGTTGCCTTCAATAAATGAACTACATGGGAAGCACATGATTAGAATTGATTAATTTGTAATCAACAGGGGTACTATATGAAGGTGAAAAATGATGGTGCGGTGGTTGGACAATGCAAATTATCACAAGAAGACAAATGAATGGAAAACCATGTACAACAACAGTTTAAAGAAAGTAATGGTTGTGTTCATTCTGAATTGAAAGACCTGGGGGTTGGTCAGAAATACAAGACCAAAACTATCCCATGACCATAATAGCGCAGTTGAATTTCTAAAGTAGTTAAGTACATTTCGACTGATAAAAAAGTGTAATTAATTAGGACTTTACCAGGACAAAGTTTAGAGATATTTGCCATAGCTACTGCCCCAAGGAGCTGAATGAAGAGTCATGTCAGCATCTACACAAATTCTGTAACCTAGAAAACCATTGATTGTCAGTTGGAAATGCACAAGATGAACAAATGCAGCCCAAAGGTTTGTCTAATCCTCCTCTATAATATTATGAATCATGTGGGTAAGTGGCAAGGCCCTTGCCCATGAGCTAGCTAGGATGGTAGCTAGTTTACAGATATTTTCACGAGTTTGCAGTGATAGTAAAAGTGAAGGTTATAGCCATCAAGACTAGCATGCTCCACAAGGGTGTCTGATGTGCACCACACATTTTGCAGCTCTCCTGGTAAGATTTCACTCAGCCCATGTGTAGTAAAAAGCCCAAGGATACACTCCCTTTTTCAACTGGGGCGTTTTACTTATTGCATCCTATTTCCATGTTGTCCTGGTTGCTTGTCTATTCCAAGTGCAAAGATAACATAATAAATGTATCTTGTTGTGTTATAGTCAAGGGGTTCTCTTGAAGCACTGCTCAATGCTCTTTGTTTCTTGCTGAAAAAATCATCCACAGTTTATTCAGATTCAACTCAATTGTATTCTTAAAACTTGTAATTTAGTTCTTCATACAATTTAAATGTGTGCACTTCCAAATTTGAAAGCAAAAAATAATCAGTGAAATACTTGTTTAATCTGCAGTTAACAACAACCCCCATGCATTTCGGAAACACAATATCCTTCTTCAGAGGGTATCTTATAAATTATCCACTTCATTCTGTGAATAAAATAAGGATATATGCCCTGAATAAATAACAACAAACCAATACTTAGGGGAGTCAGGATGAGTTTGGCGGTTGCAGGGCCGCCTGTTGGCGGTGACGGTCTTAACGGCAACAGGCAAGCGGAGAAGACCAACAAATTATGACCATGGCGGTATTCACAACTGAATAAAGCCAATCCACCACTGGTATCGCTACTGCGGTGAGCCCACCACAAACGGTGATAGCCACCTTCGTGCCAGTGGAGAGCATGTTCCTGCTGGACAGATTACGAGGCTGCACACCGCCAAGGTTTCCGCCATGGTCGCACCAACAAGGAAACCCTGGCGGAAACCAAATCTATAAAAGGATACACCCACCTTCTGAAACACATCTGACTGGAGCCACCATGGAACCTTAACTGCACATCCTCCCACTGCTCCTGCTCACCCAATGACACCGGAGCCAGCTAAAACAGCACCAACCATAAGTACACACACTTACCTATCACTGCTGTAATTTGTGAAAGTACCTACGCACACACAACATACACATTCAGGATGGGTTGCATCCTGAACACACACACATACCCTCACACTGATACGCACATTCACACACATCCACAGACACACACGCACACATATACTACACACACTACGGCCAACACACACTTCCAAAACACACACCAACTCACAGACACACAGCACCGGCACAGTCAAACACAACAATACACAACACCAGCAATTCACACAACTACACCACAACTGCAACACCTCAAACGCATCATCAAGCAACCGCAATACACACCTCCAGCTGAGGGGTCGACTTCTTGGTAGGAGGAGGGGCATTGGTATTAGCAGTGGGGGCAGAGAAGGACTTGGAGGAAGGGCTGGACATGGGGAGGGACAAAGAGCATTTGAGGGTATCACTTGGTGGGAGAGGAGTACGGAAGAGGAAAAACTCTGAGAGAAATACCCTTTTGGACACACACGTTCATGACACAAAGGTTTTGGGGTGGAGGGAGAGGGAGTGGTTGTAGGAGGTGTCTTGGTGGATGTCTTTGATGTATGTTTGTGCAAGGAATCCTTCTGGGTGCTCAGTGTCTATTGGGTGGGTGATTTGTGTTTATGTGTCTTGGGAGGAGGGGGAGGCGGTGCTGGGAGATGCCATGGTGGTTGGGTGGATGTCTGTTGGGGTGGTGTCTGCAGGTATGGCCGATGTGCTGCATGTGGGTGTGTCATGGTTGCGGTGTCTGTGGATGTGGTGACTGGGGTGGATGTCTGCGGGTCTGCTAATATGCTGACTGTGGGTAGGATTGGAGTGGTGGCTGGATTGGAGAATGTTGGTGTGGTGTCAGCAGGTGTGTCCGGTGTAGTGTCTGTGAAGATGGGGGTGGTGGGGGAGTCTGCAGGTGGGTGTTGTTTGTGTGCATGCCGGAGGTGGGTCTTGTGATGCTTCTGTCAGTCAGCTGTAGCCTTGGAAGTTGAGGTGGGTGCATGCTTGTCTGTCTGCTTTGGCTGGGACGGGGAAGAGGGGTGTGGGATTGGGAAGAGGTAGGTGGAGGGGGGACAGAAGACAAAGGGTGATTGGCTGCCATCAGTGTGGAGGCCAGAACCTGAAAGGATCTCTGTAGGCCAGTGAGTGCACCATGAATGCCCTCCAGGAACACATTGCTCTGTTGCACTTGAGTGGCTAGCCCCTGGATGGCATTCACGATGGTCGACTGACCCACAGAGATCGACCTCAGGAGGTCAATAGTCTACTCACTGAGGGCAGGAAGGCTGACTGGGGCAGGGACAGAGGTGCCTTCGACGAAGGAGACGCCCCCCCTCTTGGATGAGCAGGCACAGTCAACTGGGTGAGGAGCTACAGGGAGGGCGGTGGACACAGATGGTGCTGGGGTGATCCCAGAAGGGTCCGCCACCACCAGGGAGTGTCCACTGGAGGAGGATTTCAATGATGAAGTGGAAGATCCGGTCTCCCCCGTGGCACTCCCCTCGCCTTGGGTCCCTCGCTATCGCTGGTCAAAGCACTCCGGGTCCTGTGTCCTGCAGCATCCTCACTCGCCTATTCCCCGTTTCCTTCGCCTGCCGATGCTGATGCTGATGCACACAAATAGAGAGAGAGGGAAGGAGAGAGAGGGAGAGATAGGGTTAACATACACATATATGACAGCATGGACAACTGTAGGTAAACATTTCCTGGCTAGGCTATCTCTGGTGGCATTGCACATATCCCACATCATGCCACAACATGTCGCTACTTGCCACCCCTATATGTCAAGCCTCACACCCACATCAAATTCCAAGTAAGTTAGCACGACTGGGGTAATCCAAATGATCACCAGCACAGTCATGTCTGCATGCACATCATGCCCTGGCTGAAGTACAAATGAGTACCTGATTCCTGAACATTCCTCTCTGTACTCCTACCACCTATTGGAAGAGCAGGTGACAGAACAAAACACATCAGGCTTACTCTGGAACTACACCTGCCCATATCCATCTGTAATGTTCCTTGATAGTGAAGACTACTCCACTCCCAGACCACATAGCACCTGCCAGTCACATAACATGGCTGACCTAACACTCTGTACAGAAATGCCAATATGGATCCATTAACTGATGTAGCCACTACAAGTTGGACTCCCATACATATCACATCTGGTGTGTAGAATACAAGCCTGGGGTACAGCCATGTGATTAGTTTGACCCAATCACAGAGGAAGATCTGCAGACACCAAACACATATACACTACAACTATTCATACATCTATGTGCATCTACAATGGCATACGTAGCACACATGATACACCCACATACAATCACTGAGTGCAGTGTCACAACTAATGAACTTCAGGAAGCCACATATTACATTAAAGGACACCTACCATTCCACCTGATATGGAGTTAGAGTAGTTCAACTTTACAACATGAACAAACCTATATCACTCACACCATTCCTGACTTGTGATCACCTGTACCTAAATCCAGACAACACACGTCAGATGGAGATGACATGTACACATTATGCACACATGGACCTATACAACTGCCATTGCACTGACAACATATTCCACTACTACACAGGGCAGCTACAGGGATGATGACACAACATAAAGGCCATGTCACTATTTCATAAGTCAAAGAAAACTTTACCCTGTCAAAATTACCACACACAGCTAGGCCAAGGTTAGCAGTCATTGTTCCACTACTTCAGATGTGGACCCCAGTAACAATTGAGATGTGATGTAGACTGCAACTGAGCTATGTTGCACTGTAATTTGTAGGGCATTGGCACACATGGCATTGACATAGCATATTGTCAAAGGCGAGATTGGACTAGGCACTTACCTCCTCTAGAAGAAACCCATTGGGTTGAAGGAAATATTCCTAAAAGTCAAGCATGGAAATGCATGATGAGTCCAATCATACCAAATCAGACACCCAAATCATATTAGCCTACTGTTGGTATCTTCACATACCCCATAGACTGAAGAATTACAGACAATGGGGATGCAACTACTAAGCCATAAGTACAGTGCTATGCAGGCCATATCTGTAGTGTAAATGAGATGGTTACCTCACATGGAGTCTATACCTGTACCAGTACTAGATGTCTATAGTCCCTGTACCAAAAATGAGAGTCAGCCAGTTGCACATATATGTGATCAATACATATGGGAGTGGACAGACACCTTAGAGCCACTAATGCTCATATACCAATGGATGGACCAGGTCATGCTCAATAGGTAGGGTGATAAAACAAGCTCACATCCATAGAAAAGGCAGGATGGAATAATACATGTGACATTGTCATTTGGCCATCTCCACATGCAGACATGGAGATGTCTTGATGCAGGAGTTGTAATTTTACAGATAGCAAACCATGAAGCCACATCTATTTCTCAGGCAAGGTGGGAACTGCACATGTCCACTAGTCTGCATACATGTTGTACTTACATCATTGTCACAGAAGTAGAGTGGGGCAGCAAACTTCATACAGCCAGAGCCAAGTACCTGGATACAGTCAGTACCCATCCCCTCGTGGCTGCTGTGCTGCCCTCAAACACCATCCACCTCAGGGTAGGCCATCACCAAAATGCAGTCCATTAGGGGAGTCAGAGTCGGACGGGCACCCCTCCTTTGTTGGGAGGACATCCCCATCGGGGCCTCCACAGTCTCCCGGGCCCAGCGACTCAGGTCCTCCCATTGCTTGTGACAATGGGTGCTCTGCTGGCTGTGGACCCTCCGGGTCCGAACTTGCATGCAAAAGCACACCAGAACCCTTTCTTCTGATGGGTGTTCACCTGCATGGATGACACAGACAACAGAAGAAAGTAATGTACACATGCAACAAACCAACCGGAGTGAACACTACACATCTGTCACAGCAAGTGTCCACACATACCCATCCTCTCTGCTCACACGCCTTCACTATATGGCCTCTGCACGCATATGCTCCCTCACCAGAACACATGCCAGAATCAACGTCACATACAACCCCTTTCACACATGGAGGGTCCATTGGACTCACATGCTCCTCTGGTGCCCACACAGCTGTTCATACAGGGATAGGACCTCCTCCACCAGCTTCTCCAGTTCTTCTGGGTTGAAGGCAGTGGCCCTATCACCTGCAGGACGTGGCATATAGGCTCCCAGTGGCAGTACACAGCAGCTCACATAGTCGAGGTCTTGCTAGCAACAGTGTCAGGAGTCAAGTGAGCAAGGCTGCAGAAAACAGTGATCATGGCCGCCACGTGCAGGACCGTCACTGCTGGCGGTCCCCGCCATTGGCCCCAGTCCACCACATGCAGCAATGTTAACCAATGACAAGTTGCACGGTGGTTGCGACCGCCTACCGCCATGACGACCTCTACTGGCGGATTTAGGTTGTTTCAATCTGTTCACTAAAGCAGGACAGGCGACTGCCATTTTGTGCACATATAATCAATGGATGAGCCTAATTAAATGTGCCATACACATACTCGCCCAAATGGCGGTGCAACCCTGGGTTGTGCCATCATGGTAGTTCTTCAAATTGTGATATTCATGACACAATTACGTGTTGAGGCTGTGTAAATGTTGATAGCTATGTTTAGATAATCGGAGGCACATAGGCGAGGACTATATATCGGTAGATTCCAATAATAAATGTGCAATCAGTGCAGCACAGCTCAGTCAGCCACAAATGTTCAATTACACGTGACATATGTCCTAAACGCCTAACATGTCAACCAATGTACAGCAATGAGGGTGTAACATGCGCATAATCATGGCTGTTATTGTATATGTCAGCAGCGCAACACATCCTCTATAGTGTTAGGTGTGAGCTAATATACCATGTGGTGCTTACATGAGCCTACTGCTTTACTCATTGTACATTCTCCCCTCTCATTATGGATATCCTGCAATGAGGAGTTTGAGATAACCACGAGTGTACCGTCCACTAGTTGACCTGGCAACCATGGAGTACAGGCATGTAATCTACGCATATCGTCTGAATCAGCAGACTATCATGGATCTATGTACACAGTTGGACCAGATCTCTTGCCAGCCATAAGAAATCCCTATTGCATCCCTTCCATTGTACAAGTCTTGTCAGTCCTGCGCTACCTGGCCAAAGGCTCTTTTCAGAATACAGTAGCCTTAACAGCAGGGATATCTCAGTCCATGTTCAGTCTTGTCTTGAAAGATGTACTGTGGGCTTTGTTAAAACACCTGGACAGCTATATCAGGTTCCACCAATGTGCTGACTTGGCCATTATGAAGGCAGACTTTAATGTTATGGGACACATTCCTCATGTGATAGGGGCCATTGATGGCACCCATGTAGCCCTGGTCCCTCCCAGTGCCAACGAACAGGTGTATAGGATCAGGAAGAACTACCACTCCATAAGTGTTCAGGGGGTGTGTCTGGCAGACCAGTACATCTCACAAGTGAAAGCCAAGTTTCCAGGATCAGTGCATGACTCCTACATTTTGCAGAACTCAAAGTCCCACACATGATGGCACGACTACACACAGAGATGGCCTGGCTATTTGGCATGTATGCATATGAAGGTGTTGCACTGTTATGGCACCTGTCATCACATTTTGCTCAGTCGCAGTATCTATTATTTCACAAGTCCTACGTTTGTGCACACAGGTGACTCTGGCTATCCAAACCTTCCTTGGATGTTGACACCAGTGAGGTACCCTGCCACAGAAGGGGAACTCCATTTCAGTGAGGCCCACAGGAGGACAAGGCATGTAATCGAGCGCACTTTCGGCCTCCTGAAGACAAGATTCAGGTGCCTGGACCTATCTGGAGGTGCCCTCCTATAATCGCCTCAGAAGAATCATTGTTGCCTGCTGCATGCTCCACAATCTAGCCCTGAGACGTCAGATACCATTACTAGCTGATGAGGGTGAGGCAGCTGGATCAGTGGCTGGAAATGCTGAAATGGGAAGTGATAAGAAGCCAGAGGAAGAAGGTGCAGCAGACGCTAAGACAGAGCTCATCAATCAGTACTTCCAGTGACACACAGGAATGCAGAGTGGTGTTTTTCAAGTCTTCAATGTCCACATTCAGGGGCGGATTGGTGATGTCACTGACGTCCTGACGTGATTCATCAGTGGGGGTGTAATGTGGTCCTATCCTATTCCTATGTGTGAGTTGTGGTAGCTGGCTGAGAGAATGTAAGGTGCCCTGTAGCAGTGGTTCAGCTCTAACATGTGCGTTCACTACAGTTACCTACATTCACTTCTCAAATGGACAGACCAGTATTGAGCTATGTTTCCTGCAGTCTCCTGTTCCTATGTCATTCCACCTACTGACTGTGGTTTTTAATCTGTGCCTCTGCTACATATGTCTTGAGGCATTCATAGTCACTAGCCATATCTAAATGATTACAGACATGAGGGTTGTACATGATAGATGGCAGGTAAATGAGCTGTGTGATTAGTCTGTGACTGGTGGTGTGTGGTAATATCTGGGGGACCCTGCTTAGGAGTTATTCTACACTGGACGTGACATCTATGACCTGGATATGTGCTTTGTGTGGCACCATGCCTTCTATGCTGATGGTACTCTTTGTCGTGTCGTTTTTGAAGATTGGAATACTGAAAATACTCTTGTGTGACCCTGGATTCCTACCTCTCAGCATCTGTCCTGGGTCATATCTGTATTTTTTGTCTCCTGCTGACGGTGCCTCCCTCTACTGTCCATTACACTGCCAGTTCAATGTAGGGGGGCATGACCAGACCACAGATAGCAAGAATGACAAGTGTTGATGTTTTATTAAAGACCCATATACAGTAGTTGTGTTCAATGATGAATTATTGTGCATATAAGATTGAAAGTCATAATAAAAGTGCATAAATTGACATAAAGGTGATGAGTGAGGTCATGGTAGATGGAATCATCAGAGTAGCTATTACCGCAGTTGGTTGTACAGGTCCAGTATCCAAGTGCCATGGGGAAATTGAGTCATGTCTCTGAACAGTCAACAGGGTGTCTCAGTGGTACACAAGGGAAACAAATCAGATGAGGTTTACTTCCTGGCAATGGGTTTGGTCTTGGGATCTGCTCCAGCCGGATGTCTGGGTAGACGTCCATGTCTGCGGGGGGTTCTTCTTCTACAGAGGGAGGGGTGTCTGAGGCCTGTAGTTCCCCTGGCAGGGCCTCCATCCCACTAGCTACTGTGATGTAGATGGGCCAGATGTAAGTTTGCTAGTGGAAGGGGCCTGATGTTGGGTCAAGGAACCATGCAGGGTGGTGTTGATGTACCTCAGCACCCTTGCAATGGAGGCCATGGTGGCATTGTGGGCCTGCTACTGCTGAATGACCTGCTGGTGGAATTCCTTCTGCAGCCTTTGGTTTCATTCAACATGGTGATAATCTAGCCCATCCTGTCCTGGGTTCTTTGGAATGCTCCCAGGACTTGGGAGATGGTTTTCTGGTCAGTCGAGACCCTTGGAGCCCCCTCCTCTGGTCCACAGCTTTCCTCCCACACCCCCTGCCCCAAAGTGCCTGTGCTCCTGGCACTGTGTGCCGACCCCCAGTGTTAGCAGGACCTTCATTGTCTGGGATGTTATGGATCGACTCTGGTCCCTGTGCTGTGGGGCACACAATAGTTTGAATAGTCCTTGGGACACAGGTTTGGGGACTATGGGTTGGCTGTGATATTGTAGCAACGGGGGGATTGATGTGGGCAGGGTGAGGCAGGGAACCGTAGACCGACCAGGTCTCCCAGATAGGCAGGGTAGGTCGTCACTATCCAGACATCCAGGCATTTTGTCCTCACTGAGGCCTTCATATAAATATAGAAAGTGTGTTTGGTTATCTCTTTGTCAGATGCATACAGTGTCTTAACATGATTCCCAGATGTGACAATGATAGATGCTGCACAGCATAACTTTGGTGATGCATACTAGTCTGTGACATGTGTTCCATACTCCATGTTTGGTGCTGTCTTTCAGGTTTTGTACATATCGCACTGTGAATGGGATAAGGTACTGTCTGTTACTTCTCATGACTGTTCAGCACTGTTACCTAGTGAATAGTCAGGCTTGCTTGATGTCACATGAAATTGCTGAACATTGCACCATGGTGTCCCAGTGGGAAGACAGTATGTGAGTATGCAAGGTTAAATGTCCTATCTCTACATGTGCAAGTGCATGGAGTCTGCCATCTTACTTTCCATACCATGGTCAGTCCATTTCAGGTTTGTGAATCTAGATAAGTGGCCATTTGGATTTGTCACAGAGCTGTAGCTGTGTGTAGCCTTCGTTGCTCTTGTGTTGTGCCATTGCATTGCTGTCATTGCCATGTAGTGGTCCTCAGTCGTACTATCTAGTTGTGTAGCCCGTACAATAGTCATATATGCAAGACATGTGATGTGGTGTGCACATTCCAGGTTTTCACATAGAAGGGTTAGTACATTGTGGGAGTCGTAGTGATAGTATTAGCCAATGCTATCTGTGTCTTTGCCAAGGTCTGTGTGGGCAGTTGGGTCGGGTGGATGTGTGGCATGCAGGAGAGGGACATTAGGTGAATAGATAGGAGATGTAGTGAGACATACAGTGAATTGGGGAGTATTTGGGTAGTGAGGAAACATGCAAGACACAACAATTGTGTGACATGGAAGTTGTGGGTACTTATCAGAGTCCAGCCTCCCAGGTATTCTAGTCAGGTCCTCGGGATCATGTATGTCCAATACCTTCTCCTTCTAAGATGTGAACTGTGGGGGAGAAGGTGGGGGCCCACCGCCAGTCTTTTGCACGGCGATCTAGTGACATGATGCCATCAAACGTAACTTCCCCAGTAGGTCTTTCCACCTCTTCCTGATGTCGTCCCTTGTGTGTGGATGGTTTCTTACTGGGTTGACACTGTTGATGATTCTTTGCCACAACTCCCTTTTCCTGGCAATCAATGTTTGTTGGACCTGTGCTCAAAACAGTTGTGGCCCTACCCTGACAATTTCATCCACCATGACTCTCAGCTCATTGTCTGTGAACCGTGGATGCTTTTGTGGGGACATGGTTGTGGTTGTGTTGAAGGGGGTGTTGTGTGTGTGTAAGGGTGCAGTGTTGGGCGATTGATGGGGTGTGGGTAATGTGTTGTGGGTGATGGACGCTTGCCATGATTTGTGTGTGCTCGTTCTGTGTGTTGTGTGTTAGTTGTGCTGGTGTGTGGTGTGTGATGCATGTGGTGTGTGCCCATGGCTCTCTGTGGTTGCCTGCTCTTGGTGTATGTAAATGCCATTTTTGTTGCAAAGGATTTTGGGTTGTGTCGGGGTGTGTTATGTAGTGCTGTGAGTAGGTGTGTCTGGTAGGTGGATGTGTGTCAGGTATGGGGTATTGAAACTGTCCAATGTGGTGTTGTGTTCTGACAGTAGAGGGGTTCTGACCGGGGGGTTCACACTTCCAATGGTTTTTCACCATGGAAGAACCGCTGTGATGATTTGCGGCTAGTAATCTGGTGGGCAGGTTTGTGTCTGCCTGGCGGTACTGGTGGTGGGACCACTACTTTCCTGCCCTCCAGTATCTTGGCGGTCTCAGATTTTTGGCTGTTTTTTTACGGTCTTCAGTGTGTGACTCTTAATATGGTGGGTATGGTGGTGAGATGACTGCCAACATGGCAGTCTTCTGGCGACCACCACCGCAGTGATCTTCCTAAAAGACCACCAAAGTTGTAATGGTGAACCATTAAGGATGCTTATATTTGGTGTCACATACATGATCCCAGTGAAATTAATGTTCATTATGAATATCTTCCAAGCAATTAAAATGACTGCATGCTTAATCGTTCCCATTTACTTCTATTTCAATCCTTTAACTGCTTGACCTTTTCCCCTAGTGCTGAGCCCTTTTTTGGCTTTTTGGGATAGTTTGCGCTTAGGTCTCCATAACTTTCTTCTACATACTGCATCCATGCCAAATTTGCGTCCTTTTTTCTGAACATCCTGGGGATTGTAAAAGTACCCAGGGATTGTGTTTTCCCCTAGGGGGGACCGAGGAAATAGTCAAAATATAGCAACATTTAGAGTTGGTTGATAAAAATAGAGGAAAAGTGTTCCATATAAAAGTGTCTGCTTTACCTAAAAGAAGCATCCATAAACCGTTTGCTGTACTAAAGTCACTGCCTTCCCATCTTTCAGGAACATGCAGAGCTGAATCCAAAAGCATAATTTTGTATCACAGTTTTGAATTTTTTCTATGAGGTAGCCTATTTTCCCTATTTTCTGTGCTCTCAACCTACTTCCAGTTTGTAGTGGAAACCAGTGTGAAATCCGTGGGTGACCATAAAAACTATACATTTCTGAAAAGTAGACACAATTCTGAATCTAGAAAGAGGTCATGTATGTAGTTCCCTCATGGTTTTGTCAAGGAAAATAACTGTTGAATTAAAAAAATATTGAAAATGAATAGGAAAAAACACATATTTGTGACAACATTTTCATCAGTAACTTTCTGTCACAATGGCAAATTGACAAAAACAATATACCATTACATCAACTGGACCCTTCTGGTTGCATGGATATATGGGGTTTGTAGGTTCTACAAGAACCCAAGGTACCCAGAGCCAACAACTGAGCTGCACCGTACAATGGTTTTTCACTGAGTACTGAGTATGGAAGCAATCTTATGATGCAATAGGCAGAGTGAAAAATGGGTACTGGGGACCGCCGAAAGTCCGCCCGCCAGCCCAGCGGGAAACACCCTTCCCACGAGGACGCCGGCTCAGAATTGAGCCGGCAGTGTGGGAAGGTGCGACGGGTGCAGTTGCACCCGTGGCGAATTTCAGTGTCTGCTAGGCAGACACTGAAATTCTTTTTGGGGCCCTCTTACGGGGGCCCCTGCGGCACCCCCTACCGCCATCCTGTTCCCGGCGGGAGAACCGCCAGGAACTGGATGGCGGTAGGGGGTGTCAGAATCCCCATGGCGGCGGAGCGCGCTCCGCCGCCATGGAGGATTCTCAAGGGCAGCGGAAAGTCGGCGGGACACTGCCGACTTTCCGTTTCTGGCCGCGGCTGAACCGCCGCGGTCAGAATGCCCAGCGGTGCACCGCCAGCCTGTTGGCGGTGCTACCACCGACCTCCGCCATGGCGGTAATTACCGCCAGGGTCAGAATGACCCCCTTAGTGTGCTAAATCAAACTCCTTCCAGTGTGTGGATGCAAGTTGGGGGTGTCTGAGTATGACCCTGAGGTTTCCTTCCTCAAACAGAGTGAGCATATCTACCTTGGAAACTAAGGTAAACATGCTGGAAAATGTTCCAAAGTTCCCTAAAGAGAAAATCATGAACTATGAAAAAAGGTAGTTTTTGACACGCAGGGTAATCCGTGATAACGAAACATATGTACCATCCACTGTTATGTGAAGTGCTGTGACTGTAATCCACTTATCATACAGCAAACTGAACATCTACTCAGTTCCGACGGAGAATGAACATGGCAAGCAGGGCAAGCATTGACTCATACGGTCCATAATAATTCAGTATTGGGGCGAGTGCGGCACCACTGGGTTTGAATCCATGGGTGAAGAGGACGTCCTGGCATGTGTATATGATCTACTTTTGCTATCTACCTTCTCTCTGTGCAAAATCCCTGGGAAAGCACTGCCACCATAAGCTTTTCTTACCCATTTATGTCTCCGTCCTCACAACAGTCCTGACTAATCCTGTATAATCGTCACGTGAACCTATACTAAAGCCTTCCATCCCTAGCTACTTGAAACTCAAGAAAATGTGTCTTTCAAGCACAGTCAGGATACTTAGGCCCTCATTACAACCCTGGTGGTCCAAGACCGCCAGGGCTGTTCCGGAGGAAGCACCGCCAACAGGCTGGCAGTGCTTCCTAGGGCATTACGACTGCAGCGGAAGCGCAACGGTCACACCGCCGGGGCCGGCGGTTTTGCGCCACAATGGCCCCGGCGGTTGTAATCCACCAGGGCAGCGCTGCCCAGGGGATTACGAGTCCCCCTACCGCCAGCCTTTTCCTGGAGGTTTGAACTGCCAGGAAAAGGCTGGCAGCACGGGGAGTCGCGGGGCCCACGGGGGCCCCTGCACTGCCCATGCCACTGGCATTATGTTCATTATGTTGACATGTTTACACTTGTTAACAATATCTGGGTATAGGTTGCATCTCATTGTTACCAGTTCAACACCCACATAAATCAATAAAAGACATAAAGGTGACCAGTCGACCTTTACAAAGGGGTTTCCAATGCAAGGCAACACGTGTTTCTGCGTTTTTAGCAACATTTAAACCGTTTGCCGTACACACAATTTTTTTGTTACCATCTGCAGACTATGGAGCAGATGATGGATTTTGTGGCAAATGCAGCAAATACGTATCTATGCGAAAAACGCTGCAGCAACACAATCACATAATTCCAGTGGACCTGCTTATAGCAGTTTAGACCCCATGCTTTCTATATTGCTTGAAAATAAAAGGTAGATCTCGTCACCAGCTGCACTTTTTAAAAGAGCTATTATGACTTTCCCTATTCCAGAGCACCATGCATGGTACTGCGATCCTTGTAGAGAAGAGGAGCGATGAGAGATTGCCCAAAGAAGTATGGAGCACCAGTGTTATCTAGCATATGAGTAGAGAATTGGCCTATAGGCCAAGAGTAGTAGGAAGGGATACCTTTAATCACCATATTAAAAGTGACAGTTATCCCGCCCGGAAGTGACGCCATTTCCGGTGGCTGGGACTTCCGGTGTCCTTGAGAGCCCTCCCCGGAAGTGCCATGTGTGTAGGGTGTGTCACGTGGTCTGTGACCTCATGGTGTCATGTGTTAGCTATGTGGCTGTGTCCTAGCCCCCATGGGTGCTGGTCTATGGGCTTTTGTAAGATGTGGGCCTTTGTGTTGTGCAAATGTTTTCAGAGCCTGTGAGGATAGGTCTGGACATGTCAGACAATCAGGGGCAAGTGACTGTTAGGGGGTCTCTGCACAGGGTGGTGAAGGGGGAGATCTGACCAAACCTCCACAGTGCTGGCTAATCCAAAAAGAGGGGCAGGTCAAACATCCAAGCTGTTGGCTAATCCTAAAAGAGGGGCTGGTCAAATTATATGGAGCCAGCCAATCATGGTAGAAAGGTAGATCTAAAACAGATGTACACCCCACAGGCCTTTTCCAGGGGTTGGCACCAATGAGGGCTCAGTAGAGGTTAAATTATAAACTGTCTATGTGATTAAAAGTTTGAAACAAAACAATGGTCCTGTATTGCAGATTAAAGCAGATGAACACCCCCAATGACTTCACAGGACAGGACTTAGAGGTTGACAGGCGTTGCAAATCCAAACAGATGTACACCCACAGGCCTTTTCCAGGGGTTGGCATCAATGGGAGCCCAGTAGAGGTTAAATTATAAACTGTCTATGTAATTAAAAGTTTGAAACAAAACAATGGTCCTGTATTGCAGATTAAAGCAGATGTATACCCACAATGACTTCACAGGACAGGGCTCAGAGGTTGACAGGGGTTGCAAATCTAAACAGATGTACACCCCACAGGCCTTTTCCAGGGGTTGGCATCAATGAGAGCCCAGTAGAGGTTAAATTATAAACTGTCTATGTAATTAAAAGTTTGAAACAAAACAAGGGTCCTGTAGTGCAGATTAAGGCAGATGTATACCCCCAATGACATCCCAGGACAGGGCTCAGAGGATGACAGGCGTTGCAAATCGAAAACAGATGTCTATTAACAGGTCCCAACCCACTACTGAGCCTGGGCATAATTAGCAAAATGGTTCTGGTACAAAAGCCCCCCACACATTCACAGGCCTCTTTTCTTTCTGAACTACATACTTGAAGTTTGTGGAGAGCCCAGGACCACAAGGCTAAAAACAGGAAGTGCAGAGTCCAGACTGGTGTTGCTAAACCTCTTCTACTAAAGGTTTGTAATAGTGTGATGTTTGTATATGCTCTACTATAGTTTAACAATGCCATTAGCCCCCGTCTGTTTAACTATACATAGACACGTAAAAATGCATGTTTTTAAAAATGCTAATAATGTACTTATGAGGTTCTGTAATTATCTTGTGGGCTGCATTGGTAGTGTTTAACAATGACATTAGCCCCATCCTGTTAAACTATACATAGACAAGTAAAAATGCATGTTTTTAAAAATGCTAATAATGTATTTTTGAGGTTCTGTAATTATCTTGTGGGCTGAATTGGTAGTGTTTAATAATGACATTAGCCCCATCCTGTTTAACTATACATAGACACGTAAAAATGCATGTTTTTAAAAATGCTATTAATGTATTTTTGCAGTTCTGTATTTATTTTGTGGGCTGTATTGGGCTTGTTTAACTTGTACAGGCTGGTTCAGGGGATGTGTAGGGGTCTGTATTTTTTTTTTTTAAAGTCTGCACGTATTTTGTGGGTTGTTATTGTTTATTTGGTATTTGTGGAGTCTTGTGCTATGTATTTGTCAGTATCTTTGCAGCTCTGTAATTATTTAAAGGGCCGTATTGGACGTATTTAACTTGTACAGGCTGGTCCAGGGGATGCGTAGGGGTCTGTATTTTATTTTTTTTAAGTCTGCACGTATTTTGTGGGTTGTTATTGTTTATTTGGTATTTGTGGAGTCTTGTGCTATGTATTTGTCAGTATCTTTGCAGCTCTGTAATTATTTAATGGGCCATATTGGACGTGTTTAACTTGTACAGGATGGTGCTGGGGCTGTATAGGGGCATGTTTTTTTTTTTTCAATGTCGCTCTAATTTTGTTGGCTGTAGGGCGTGCTTAACTTGTACAGGGTTGTTGTGGGGTTGTGTAGCAGCCAGTATTTTAAGTGTGGTTGTATTTAATATGTGCATGGCTGTTGTGGGGCTCTGTATGTATTTTTTATTTTATTTTTGATGTGCAATTTGTTGGATGGTCACTGTATACGGGGGTCACACATTTAATTGTAGGCTTTAGGGGTTAATGAGGGCTGTTCTGGGGACCCCGGTTATTAATTTTAGAGACAGGCCCTCTGCGCTGCAGAGAGCAGAGTTCTAAAATTAATAACCAGTGTGCTCTGAGAACAGCGCGCTGAAATGTTAATAATGGGGCACCCCAGCGCATTCCCTCTCTCGGGTTGCCGCATTATCAGCATTTCAGAGCTGCTCTCAGAGCCCACGTGGGCTCTGAGATCAGCTTTAGGCATTTTTTTTTTTTCATAATACTTTCTCCGCAGCGACTGCATTCGCCCGGAGACCTCGGTATAAAGTTAACAGAGCTCTGCTCGAGGTCTCCGGCCGGCTGCAGTCGCCGCGGTGACCTCGTTATCAAGACATCGGATCTCTGAGCAGAGATCCGTTGTCATGGGAACGAGGTCTCCGAGCAGCTGAAGCCACCCGGTCTTAGAAGCCGCTGGGGTATTCCCCAGCGGCTTCTAAGACCCGCCGTGCAGACTAAAACACGAGGTCTCCGGGAGGCTTCAGCCGCAGGGAGACCTCGCTATCAAGACATCGGATCTCTGCTCGGAGGCCTGGCGGCGCCCGGAGACCTCGTGTTTTAGTCTACACGGCTGTTCTTAGAAGTCGCTGGGGTATTCCCCAGCGGCTACTGAGAACCGCCTTGAAGGTTTAATTATAGAGAATGCCGCGGTATTCTATATAGTTAAACCTTCAGAGCGGCACGCCGAGGCCTTGTGGTGCTCCATGAGGCCTCGACGTGCCGGTCGCTTGCCGCCAGAGTGCGGCTTTTGTTTAAAATAGTGGCTATTGCGCAAGGCCATGGTCTGTGGGACCCTGGCCTTGCGCGCTTGTGCCCTTAGGCCCTTACAGTTTAAAATAAAAAAATAAATAAAAATAATAATAAGTTTGGGCCTTCATGCCCTTACAGGTTTTGTTTTTGAAATAAATAAAAATAAAATAAATAATGAGTTTGAGGGCCTGTGGGGGCCTTGAGCCCGAGGCTCTAAGGCCCCTTGGGTCCCATAGGGCCCGTTTAAAAAAAAAGATGTACAAATTAAATAATAATAAATAAAAAACTATCCCTGCTAAAGATTCTCAGACCCCCCCCATGCACCCCACACCACTCACCGTAGTTCATGATGGCCTGGGATCCGAGGTTGTTGCCCTGAAAAACCCTGGACCTCACACATGTTGCATCCACATCCGGCCATTTTCTTATTTTTTTAAAACAAAGACTGTGTTCTGTTGGAACTGTCTCAGCTTGGGTGCTCCACCCTGGAGGCTGGAGTTTAGACTGGACTCCGCCCCCCACACATGGTTCAGGGCCTTGTTGAGCTCAGTCGAAAACCCGGCATGGATTCTAGGATCCGGTTTTCAGTCTCTTGTACAAGTATAAATTCTAGGAACAGTAATGTTATTAAACCGAGATATGTTATATATTTTTACAAATGTTGTAATAATACGGATTTATAAAGACATTTGACTGCCCTGTAATATGTTTACAATAAGATTGTGGATCCCTCAGAATTATATAAATAATGTCTTATAAAGAGAATCCTAGAGTTTGCATTGTGCTAGAGCGCCACCCTGTGGCTATTGTTTATTAAACCATGTATAGTTTTTGAGAAAAGCTTTACAATTGTCAATGTGTATTTATACTTCCAGAACATCGACATTCATCAATTTGAATCATGATATTTATATATTTTTCTTTGTTTATTTTAATTTATTATTTTAATTGTTTTGTTTTTTTCCAACACTTTGAATGTTTTTATGAAGGGTTCTGACCTAGAACATGAAATGTGGTGTGTTTAAAGGCAATTCTGTCTCTCTTGTACGCAGGACCTTCAAGAGTCTGGGGAGTCCCTTGTGGAAATGGAGACAGTGCAACAAGGTGAGTTACAGGCCATAGGTCATCCTAAACTGAGTTGTCAGGATAGTTTTTTTTTTTTTAATTTTACCTCTAATGGGCACCCGTGTGTTTGCATAGGTTATGATGCCGAACTCAGGTGTGCGGTTGCCTCTCTGCAACAAATCCTCCATGTTCAAGAAGGGTCAAGCACATTGTATCAGGATAGCGATTTAGCAGGTAAATAATAGGGTTCTTTTTGTAACCCCCCTGAAAACCTAAAAAACCCAACAACCAGCCCTATATTGGGCCCCCTTAGGGAGTTCGTATAGTCTATGTATTATTATATTGTAAATGTAACATTATTTTTTTTCTTTTTATCCCAAGGTGTCCCTGAGGGCGAAGCGACCCTGAATCTGGATAGGAGCTTTGAAAACACTGTCCGCAAAAGAAAGTCCCCAGCATCTAAGGACGGCCCACCTATTAAGAAGGGCCCTTCACGTCAGAAAACCCCAGGTAAGTTTTAGAAACTGTAGAGTCTGGTATATACAATCCTTAATGTGTCTAAACCTCTTTCACCTCCATAGGTATAGCAGCTATAACAATCCCTAATATGTATTTTGCTATCTTTAAATCCTAGAGTCACCCCACAAGAGTTCCAAAGGCGCCAGCCATCCTCCTAAATTGCCTAGGGCATCTTTAAAGGTCAACACTGGGACTGCTCAAAACCCCATAGCGACATCGGTACTCGTGAACCGCCCAGACCCCCAAGACCCGCCCTGCAGCCGCTCTACAGTCACCGATCGTGGTCCAGGTACAGCTCTTAACTACACCACACCAACCGTCATAAAGGGCATGACCAGTACCGCGAACACTTATGCATCAACTACCCCGAGGAGGTGGCTTGGACACTCGGACATTGTCGTGCTTACAACCCCAAACACCCAGCAGTTTGTACCGTGTGAGGCCTCTGGAGGGACCCCAAAGCAGTGTAGCAATCCTAAAATAAATCGGCTGTCATTAAAGAATCGTAGGAAGAAGTTGCAGACCCCTGAGCTACAATCTGTGCCTTTAGACCTATCCTTTAAAAAAGTTTGTTAAGGTGCAGCTGGTTCCACCTATGTCCCATCGTTGTAATACAGGTGTGTCTGTCAACGCCCTAACCCCTCCAGGCTGTACAACTAGCCCATCCCGGTTACATGACTCGCAATTGGAAAATGATCACCCCGTAGAGGATCCTTATTCCCACTGTATAGGACTTCTGAAGGCTCTAGCTGGTACTGACCAGAGTTCTTAAGACCCCGCATCCCCTCATGACACTTCTAAGACGAAGCCTTCAAGTTTACAATCAGCAGGTTCTCAATCAGCAACACCCGGCCACAGCACTGCCTCTACATCAGTGGCCATCAGGTATTACGATAAACATTTAGTCTGCCCATGTCTGATGTCCCCCTATACACCACCAGGGGCATACGACCCCACCAGTCCTACACCAAGTGCATGTGCGCAGTGGTCTTCACCATCCTCATCAATATACCCCGCCCGCAGTATAGGGTGTAGCGGATCGCAATATCAGAGTTTTGGATAACTCTCGAGCGATGATCAGGCCTCTCAAACTCCGGGGTGTTCACACTGGAACCCTGTCTTTACGTCCCGCTCCGGTCCATCAGCAGTGAATGGGGGTGATAACGCGAGCCATTGTCCTATAACAGGGGTGGCTCTGGGAGTTGGCAATCATACCTCAAATGTCTCAATTACTGACCTTGAAACCAACCCTTCAAACCATACTAGAGCTCTAGACACCTACATAAAAGAAATACATCAGTCGTTTAGACAATTCAAATTCCAACTCCGTCTAAAAACTTTAAAATTGCATCAGAACGACTGTAATACAGGGACATCCAGAGCTAACATAAAGGCTTTAAAACAGCTGCTGGCCCGGTGTAGAAGCATGGTGGCCCAAGCTTGCGCTTCAGCAGTTGTAGGCATGGGTAACATACCAGCGTGACTAGGCGATCGTGCAGACCAGGGGAATGTGAGAGCAACATTTACCGGTACAATGGGCCTTAGGTCTAAATATAAAAAGAAGCCACAGTACCTGCTTAGTAGAGCTCTAAGAGTTTTACGCGCGCTCAAAAGTCAGAAGCCATGTGAGCCCCCAAAACCACAGCCCATAAGGCCTCAAAATATACAGTTAAGAGGTGCTGATGGTATTTACAGGCCCTCTGGGGATGATGGTCAGAGCAGTCTCAGCCCTAAACAATCTGAAGGACCCCCACCCACAGTAGGTGAAGTGTCAGTGTCACCACTTATAAACACCCCAAATATTGTTCAGATCGGCGGGGGCCAGTTACCAAAAACCAGATGGACCCATAAGAAGCCAAAGTGGATTGGTAGCGCTAGAAACCGCAAGCTTGTAATAAAAAAGTTAAAGAAAGACAGACTCTGCGTTACCCGAAGGTCTGAAAACACACCTACAGCTAAACATACCCCCGCGAACTCTCCAACAGCCAGTAATTCTCATGCTGAGGCTTCAGAACCAGTATTTATGGAAAGTGTGAGACAGTATAGTCGCGTTGTAGAGCGGTTTAACGCTACAGAACACTATGAGGAGTTTAGGTTCGTTAACCTTGATCGCCTACACTCCTCAGATCATGGCGTTATAGCTATACATCAGGCTGTGCAAACGCTAATCGAACGATTGTTACACGAAGTGGGGCCTAATGATTTCTTTCAGATGCGTTTTCAGGGACAGAATCCTAAACTAAACTTTTACAGAGCAAGGCTGAATTACTGGCGTACGGGTCCTTTAGAATCATCGCCCTCGTTGTTAGGGGTCGCGAGGGTGGTGCTTCCAGAACCTTAAAGAACGTTATGTACATTAAAATCATCGGCAAGAAATCTCGTTGGTTGCTCGATTTTATTACCGGAGTTACCAATATGTGTCTGGCCGCAAGCATTGCAGGCTTATTGGTGGACCGCTCTACCCCAGACGCCGTTATTATGTCGATGGCAGTAGCAGCCCATGAGGTGCTTCAACAACCGTCTGACAGAATGGTTGGTTTTGGGGACCTGAGACTTTTTGAGAACCACTTTGCCGTGACGGTAAAAGTTCTATACCATGCTGGTTCTTGGAAGTACTTCACTACCAATGAAGGTGTGAAAAACAAGACCGTGTATGTGCTACATCATGAAAACCACTTTTACGGTGTCTTGAACCTGAAGGGTTTTCTAGGTGCCAAGTATGTGTGTGAGCATTGCGATCACATATACAACAATCGGACCAAACATCAGTGTGAATTACACTGTAAAATGTGTCAAAGGGACGGATGTGTCAATGACGATACTCAGAAAGTGAACTGCACAACGTGCAAGCTGTTTTGTCGGTCGCAAGACTGCTTTAACACGCACATCAGCCTAGCCCAATGTGTTCGTAAAGCGGACTGTGGGGTTTGCGGTCATTACAAGCCTGTCAAACACAACTGTAAAGGTATGCACTGCCCTAGGTGTACAGAGGCTTTTAAAGCCGGAACAACCCATTCGTGTTACATGCTCAGAAGTCACCACCAGAAAAAAACAGAAGACTATATTGTGTTTGATATAGTGTGTACGTAAGAGACGGGGGTGCACCAGCCAAACTATATTTACGCCCACCATCTAACAGGTGATGGGAGCTGGGAGTTTGAAGGGCGGTCATGTGTGAATGATTTCCTCAACACGTTCATGCAACCGCAATACCAGGAGTTTACATTTCTGGCTCACAACTCCAAAGCATACGACTCGTTCTTCATTATCCGCGACCTGATACGTGAAAAGCTGCCCGTTAATCTCATTACCCAAGCTTCCAAACTAATGTTGCTAAAGCCTGTGCCTTTTGACATTAGGTTCATAGACACCTTGAATTTTGTGCCCATGAAGTTGAGCAAGCGGCCAAAAGCCTTTGGTTTTGAAGGTTGTAAAGGTTATTTCCCTCACTTTTTTAACACCTGGGCAAATCAGAATTACAGCTGCCCTATGCCTCCGCCCGACATTTATGGTTACGAGTACGTGATGCCCTCTGAAAAAGAGAGTTTTCTACAGTGGTACCATGAAAACCGTGAAAAATGGTTTCATTTTCAAACCGAATTGAAAGCTTACTGTCAGGCGGATGTTATGATATTGCGAAAAGCATGCAACCTTTTCAGAGACATTGTGGTGACGATGACGAAGCGGGTCAGGTTTATTAAAACCAAATCACGAAAAAGTAAAAAAAAAACTGTACACCTGGACCCTTTTCAAAACATTTCTTTGGCTTCAATGTGTATGTCTATTTATAAACACATGTTTTTATTGTATGAAACAATCGCCTTAGTACCGCCTGACCTCTATAACGGTAAACAGAAACGTTATTCCACCCCGTCTATTCAGTGGCTCATGTACGTCTCTGCGAATGAGAACATTTTCATTCGGCACGCTTTGCAGGGCGGCGAATACCGTCTGGGTCGCTACTACCTAGACAGGTATGCATCAATTAACGGTGTGCCAACCGCCTTTGAGTTCAACGGTTGCTTTTACCACGGGTGTCCACAGTTTTACAAACCCCATGAGTTTAATAGACTGCAGGGCACCACATTTGAACATCTGCACCGTCGGACTCTGGCAAAGGCGCAGTAATTTGAGAGCTGTGGCTTTGTTCTGAGAACTCTCTGGGAACATGATTGGGTAGCGGAGCTATTGAAAGATGGTGAACGCCCGGCTAGAGCTTTACAGGTTGCTGGACAAGCTTCAGGATCGTTGTTTGTACCACGACACTGACTCTGTTATCTTTGTAAGTAAAGAGGCTGATGAAGATCCTCCGCTGGGTGATTATCTAGGGGATTTGACCAGCGAGCTCGAAAAGGGGGAGTATATACTCGAATTTACCTCATCAGGACCTAAGACGTACAGTTATAAGACCTCAAACAACAAGGTTTGCATGAAAGTCAAAGGTATCACTTTAAACGTTAACAATACGATAAAAATTAACTTTGACAGTCTGAAGGGTCTGGTGCACGAGTACTACGCCTTGAGCGATCACAAAAATAGCAAAGCCATAGTCGTAAACCACCCGAGCATAGTCAGGTCCAAGAAAAAGTGAGAAATTACAACCCAACCGTTGTATAAAACCTTAAGAGTAGTGTTTGACAAACGGGTCCTCACAGAGGACTACAAAACACTGCCTTACGGTTATTAAAAGACATTAGAGGCTCGAACCCCACCCAGATATGGACACCAGGCTACAACACCCGTTCTCCTGCGTTTTAGCAGGTCCCTCCAATAACGGTAAAAGTTTTTTTATAAAGAAACTGCTAGAAAACGCTCCGACTTGGGGATGGGCGACCTGACTTTGACTTAGCCAGTTTACTTTAATGTAAGTGACCAGTATATATTTTTCTACCCTTTTATTGAGATTTTTTCTTGATTTGGAGAAGAATTTGATTAATGTCTTTAGTTATTGGTCCTGATGAAGCGTCATTGGATCTGTGAGGACCGCACGGCGCGAAACATGTCGACCCTGGTTTAGGGGTACTATTATAATTATAGTCCCCGTAGTTTGTTGCTCTTTGAGAGTAATTGAGCATCAACACTCAATTTATTACTTTCCTCTTGGTTTTAATCTTGGTCTTCATCCTTGTGTAGTGATTAAAATTATGAGATATTTTGCGATGAATGACCAATTTTAATATTTTTGTCCGTTCTCTCTGTCCGCGTGCTGGTGCCTGAATGTAGGCATATCTTTCTGGATAGTTTGAACCCACCAGTCACTATCAGAACAGTACGGCTGAGTGCTCCCCTCAGGGAGCCCATCAGGCGTTGCAGCGCCGGCCTGACGAGGAGCATTTCCCAATGATGATGCTAGTCATCCCTTGTGATGCTTGAGGGCTCTTGCTCCTGATACCTCAGGTCTCCTAGGCCATTACTGCACGTGTGGAACAGTGTACTTTTGTATGTCTTACTACTGTTGGGAGATTGTACACTGGACCAGATAACCTCCCAGTCCCTTCCCCCCTTTTGGATTTAGGCCTCCATAGCCAGCCTGAACTCTATAATAGTCCCTGTACATAGAGGGATCCCCGTAGGTTTTCATGATGACCATCGCAGCAGCCTAATAGTCACCGTTGCAATGGGGTCTTGAATGAAGCTTAACAATAACTTTCCCATATTTAAAGGCCACCGGCTCCGACTGATCGTTGTACACCATGATGGTTATAGTGTCAAAATGGTTTTTAGAAATTGCCACATAGTCGAGTTTGTGATGTTGCATATTAACCATCGTGTTATTTTCGCCCTGCACAGGGACCCATCTCAACAAAAGTGAATAACTGTCCCTGACCCTCTGCGGTTCTACGATATCGCTATACACGTAGAGTGTATAAAATCTGCTATTAATATCGGGCATGTAGGGTCTGGATCCACCTGTCTTTGCACATGCTGGACGGTCCCTAAAATCCGCTGTAATTTACCAGTGCATGTAAACCTGGTATCAAACTCGGGGGCTTTAAGAACTACTTTTCTTCTAACGTAATCCGACACCAGATATATATTCGCATACTCTTCAACAGTGTTTATAGATTTGTTGATGGCCTCGACCACCGACGCTACGGTTGGGTAATAGCCGTGTGGTAAAGTCTGGTGAAAGCTCAGGGCATCCTGAGTGCGCTTTATAAGAAATTTAGCCTCGGGCTTTGTAAATGTATTCCAAGTTCTAGGGTACTGTATCTCCATTAGCGCCACCTCCCAGGGTCCTTTCAAATCCACCGGCTTTGCCATTTTCAACGTATAACTAGAAATCTGATTGTCTGGGAACATGTCCTTCGAAGCGTTGGACAGTAGCGTGATATAAAAAGGTGAGTTCTCCATCTCGGCGCTTACAGCTTGAGCTCATACACCGTGCAGCGAGCTGGCCAGAACCCAACTGTTAAATTTCTCGGGCCACCCCCGCCATTTGACCAACGCCTGTCTCCTGGCACGCTCCCTTTCCTTTTCAGAACCTTTTCAACCCTGTACACCCGGTTCGGATCGTAGGGAACCTTCTGTAACTCTTCACTGTAAAAGACACCTGCTACCTTTTCACCATCGTAGTCCTTTAACCTGTAAAAATATACCCCCTCTTTAAGCTCAACACTTTTCACTATAAGTATCTCATCACTAAATGTCTGTTGGTAGCCTTTGGTGAAGATTCCCTTCAACTTTGAAACCCTGACATGATCCCCTTCTTTTAAAGCCGGTTTCTTGACCTTCAGCGTAAGACAACTACCGTACACAGTTCTCCACACCATTAACTAATTATCCTGCGTTACCTCAACGGGGGCCATTTTGATTGTCCTGTGGTAGGTGGCGTTATAAACATCTATAAAAGACTGTAGAACATCCACGTATCTGTAGGTGTTGTTGGCGGTGAAATATCGCCACATCTTTGACTTTAAAGTTCGGTTAAAATGCTCTACAACCGCAGCCTTTACCTCTGTGTGAGTTACAAAATGTTGAACAGCGTGCTGGTCTAATAATTTTTGGAAAAGTTTGTTTAAAAATTCCTTTCCGGCGTCTGTTTGTAGTTTCTGAGGTACGCGACCTCTAGCGAAGATGTCTTTAAAAGCTGCTGTGACGCTGGTACCACTTTTATCGTTTAACGACTCTGCATAGGCGTACTTGGACAAGACGTCTATGCCGGTTAATATATACATGGAGCCATTGTTATGTTTTGCTATATCTTGAAGACTGATTATGTCAGCTTGCCACTGATAATCGAGCTGTGCACTAACAATGGTGGTGCTCCTCTTAAAGCGTCTCCTGGCCGGTTTGTGGAGCGAATAAGCCTCTTCCCCAGCTAACCATGTCTTCACACCGGCACGGTTTACAGATTCATTTTCAGCTCGAGCCCTTCTAAATAGAGCTTCGGAGCCTCCGAAGCTTCCAACCCCCCATGTATCGTAATAAAGCTTCCTTAAAGCTGCACCGTCATGCTGTCACCCACCATCACCACGAAATGAAAGACGCATGTTTTGTGTAAGGTCATTTTATTAAACATGTAAAACATAAAAGTGTGGCGGGACTACACAACCAGCGTGTATTTTACATTTTGTGGTACATAGCTTATAACTGTCAAAACGGTGGCCAACTGGGGCCTTTTTACAAGCGTATATATAGTACAACACCTGTTACACATGTTACTCAGAGCAGGTCCTTTTACAAGCCCTAAGCGTCACGAACTTTGATATTTTTATAGCTATACTCTCAATAGCTCTAGACTTGACTTCCCGCTCCCCACGCCTATAACTCTGTACGCTCAGGATACTGACAGAATTCAACAGTTCATGCAGTTCTAGGTAGGACAATACAGAACCTTTATTTGTGAGATAATCTTCAGTCATGTGCTCCAAAGCCCTGTGTATCCCAGTCAATGGTGAAAGTCTTAACTCGCAAGCGTGATCTTTGTCCGAGTTCCGGCATTTAACAGATGGGGTTAGCCGGGTGTTGATACACCACTTGGCGATACACACATGACTGCTGCACTGCAACAAGGCCGAAGGTTCCGAAATTTTCAGATACCGCAGAGTCAAAGGGTGTATTTCAGCTATTCTTTCTTTAACCAGCACAAATATCAATCTCCCGATACAGATGTAGCCCGGGTGTAACTCATAGACATCTTGCACCACGATACTCGGATTCACTGCCTAAAAGTGAGTAAGTATGGAGCGTTAAGTAACACATTTATGGTCTGCTTTTTTTTTTCTTAAACAACTTTCGTGGGGCTAAAGACTTCATTTTTCTGTTTTTATATTAAATGTCACACATTCGTCTTTCTATAACCCTTTCTATCATACTTTTGTCAAAGTGGGGGGACAGCCCCTGCATACGGTCGAGTTTTGAGCAGGGCTCAGCAGCGTATCGGATCTCATTGACAGCCGCAGCCAAGACTTTAATCATATCAGCGTGGACACCTTTCTTCACAGCTGACAGCCCGTACACCACCTTTAACAAATTATATATCCGGTGAGGGTGTAGCCGACATTCAGATGTGGTGAATTGTTCTTGCAGTGTGCGACTCGTATAGACATTCGTGAGCCGCCTGCTGAGGTTCATTAATTTTATGCCCGTAACACAGGTCATAATAGTCCCGTTTAACACACATGTTCACAACGGCCGCTGCAAAACCTTTAACTGGCCATATGGCGTCATAGGGCACGCCCGGAGTTTCCTTTTCAAAATCGCGGCTAGTGTAGGTGCAAACACATTTCTTACGAGGCTCTTTGTTCTGGCTTGTAATACTTTCAGACTGTCTGGAACAGCATAAGCAGTAAAAATTTACGTCGTGAACCTTTGGCACGGACCCTTCTAGAGGCTCTCTTTCTTCAGTGGTTTTCTATGGTTCAAACAGAAAGCCCAAGACAAATTATTAGTTAAAAGTATGACACCAGAGTATACATGAAAAAAAACAAATGTCTATAGAGTTTTACTAACCTCAACATTCTCGCAACACTCAGAGGCTCCTCTGAAATCTTGCGAGTCGCAGAGGTCCATCGGGGTACAAGCATCGTCGGAGTTTACAACGGACGGCTGTACAACAACGGCCTCTGGCTCGGGGTCCTGCGGGAATCCCATGTCTTCATAGACGGGCGAATTTGGCGGGGCTACACACTCTTCAACATCTTCAATGTCGATGAAGTTAACTGCAACACTTAATTCATCTTTCGAGGCATCGCTGTCATTGCTGTCCCCCTTAATAGGTGATAGCAGGTTAGGCAAATCCTTGAGATTGAGCTTTTCAAGCCGCTGGCAAAGTTCCTCTTGAAAACTTGTAACAACGGTATCCCTGTCGTCAGAAACAGCCTGTTGTGCATTCTCATCCATTGTAAGAGGTGTTAGGGTCCGGTAATATCTACCAATAGTGTTCAGGGCCCCTGAGGAGGCGGCTTTTCTGGCTATCGGATTATATCTCTTCATGGCGCCTTGACAAGCTGTTTCAGCAATGGTTCATGGTTTGGCAGGCGGCTCTAACCCACTCCTTATATGCCACAGTTAAAAAAGTGGCGGGCTCTACTCTACAACACCACGAGGGCACAGACCTCGTGACACACCCTACACACATGGCACTTCCAGGGAGGGCTCTCAAGGATGCCGGAAGTCCCAGCCACCGGAAATGGCGTCACTTCTGGGGCGGGATAACTGTCACTTTTAATATGGTGATTAAAGGTATCCTTTCCTACTACTGCCAAGAGTTTATGCTGGCAGAGCGAGCTGAGGTTCCACCATTATAAATCTAAGTTTGTCCTAGCTCTAAATATAGGAAAGTGACTGAGTTTAGTTTCTACTTATTATAATGCACAAGCACGAAAATAATAATTTCCACTTCAAGGTAGACACTATCAAAAAGAAAATTCCATTTGCACAGCCAAAACTGCTCCTGGCATCCCGCACAGGTAGTGTGCATATCAGAATTTTCCTGTCTCACTACCTCTTTCTGAGGTTTACTGTCAGGGGTATGGATTGTCATGCCCTTATCAGTTTGGGTTAAAGGTCCACCTAATGATTTTCAGAAGGTCCCTGAATCCACTGGTAGGGTCATGCATGACAGAAAAATCATTTTGTACCATTACCTCTATGAATAAATGGTCCATGGTATACACCATACCATAGATGGGGAGAAATCTGACAGAGATTTGAAAGCTTCTGCAAGTGCATTGGCTCTGTGTCTGAAGGAGTCAAACTAACCTTCCCGAGAAATGATGTTCATAGGGAAATGGGTAATAGCCATTGATTTAGCCTTTCTGAGTCATCAACTGTGATTACTATTTCATAGCTGGGTAGCAATGTTTGTGCATTAGATACACAGAGACAAGTTAGCTAAACTAATATGTTGGTAGATAGTTACTGTGTCGTAAATTTTTAGCTAGGAGCTTTGCTTTGTCTCCGTTTCCTCCCCTCTTTGTCTTTCTATGGTCGCCATTTGCAATTTTGTGGTACTACCTCTTTATGACATTTGCTAGGGTACTGATGGCCTGGTTCCAAGATAAATATCGAATTAATATATGTGCATCCACTGATCAGTGAAACTAGCTCCCCTAAACTTCTAACAAGTAGTTCCCTTTATGTTTTAAGTTGAGGGACTTGGTGGTGGAAAATGTCAGGGTAGAACCACACCTGTTTGGAGCACAGGTCAAATAAACATTCATTGCCAGGAAAAATAGAGTTGTGGCAAAGGATAGTCGATGGTGTCAATTCTGTAGGCAGTCATCCACGCAAAAGGGAGGACATCAAGAAGAGGTGGAACGAACTACAGGAGAAGATGTGTTCCATGGCATCCAGGCACCAGATAACCGTGCAGAAGACTGGTGGTGGACCCCCACCTCCTCCCCTACAGTTCACATTTTAGGAGGAGAAGGTCTTAGACATACTGCATCCTGAGGGCCTGACTGAAATACCTGGGGGACTGGAGTCTGGTAAGTACCCACAACATTCATGTCACATAATTGACTAGTCAAGCATGCTTCCTCACCACCCAATCCTCCCTAAGTAACAAATTTAGCCACTACACTTCTCTCATAATCATCTAATGTCCCTCCCTTGCATGCCACCTTTCCACTCAGCCCAACTGCCCTCACAGTCCTTGGAAATGATAAGTTAACTAAAGGCTGATCAGATCACTACGACTCCCAGAATGCACCAACCCATCATTGTGAAAACCTGGATAGTTCACACCACATCACATGTTATGCATGTATAACCAAATGTTGGAAAATGGGTTATTAGTAAGGGCAGGTAGGTACCTACACCTAGCAACAAGCCACTAACCTCCACCTAGGTACAGTTAGGTCTCAGTAAATTAATCCCAGCTCAACCCTTGGTAGCTTGGCAACGAGCGTCAAGGCTTAACTTAGGAGACAGTGTGTAAAGCATTCAAATATCACAAAACAGTAATCAAATAAAACACAGGAAACAGTTTAAAAATCCAAAACCAATTTATAAAAATAGTTTATATTTTTATCTTTAAAATGACACAAAAACGATTAAAATCGGTTCAGGGGAACCGGAGATATGAATTTTTAAAGAATTATTATTTTTCTAGCGCTTAGAAACAAAAAGCGCCAATCGGGTCATCTGGTTGCACCAGGACCGGGGCAAAGTCAAAGTTTCAGGCCGACCGCGATGGAGCCCTGCTCGGCTACAAGTCGCGGGAGGCCTCGGTTAAAAAGTTACCTTCTGACTTAGACTTTATTTTGAAGTTTTTCTTCACCGGGACGAACCTGCCAGTTGAATCCGACCTCCTGGAGCCCTTGTCCGGATACACGATGTGGGTTTCCTCGGTGGTGATTTTTACCTTCGGACTTAGTCGTTTTTTCGAGATGAAAATCCTTCGACCGGGGTAAACCTGGATCTTGATCCGACATCCGTGGAGCCCTTCTCGGATACGATGGCTGGGAGGTCCCGGTCAACTTTTTACCTTCGGACTTAGTCTCTTTTTCGGATGTTTTTCTTTACCGGGACGAACCACGAAGTCAGGCCGGGTCGCGGTTGAGGCAAGCCAGCTAGAATTTCCGCGGCGGGTCGGTCCCTCTCTGGAGCTTTTTTACAAAAATGTTCAAATCTTCTCCAAACTTCTGGGTCTTCACCCAGATGTTCTTTTAAGGTTCTTTTGGGGTCCACAGCTCACCCCAAGGGTCCAGAAGTTCTGTGATGGTCCTTGGGGGGTGCAGACTTCAACTCCCAGAATGCACCTGGCGCAAACTCCTTTTTGGCCACTGGACAGTGGTCAGCTGGTCACTTTTTCAGGAGTTGGTGCAGGGGACTCTGGATAGCAATTTTTCACCTGTAGCAAACAGGGAGTCCCTCCTTGAACCAGTTGAAGCCAGGCAAAGTCCTTCTTGTGGTGAAGCCCAAGTGTGCAGCTGGTGCAGTCCTTCTGAGTGCAGGTTCCAGATGCAGGCCAGGGGTCCAGCAGGGCAGTCCTTCTTCTCCTTTAGTTCCTTCTTCTTGAAATTTGGTGGGGATCTGAGGTGTGGGTGCAGGTCTGCCAGTTTTATCCTTGCTCCTGGGTGAAAAGCAGGGGGGCCCTGGTTCTCCAATCAGGGACAGGGTCGTCCCCCTGTGATGACCACTTCCTGGGAAGTGTGTCAAAAATCCATCCCAGAAGGCAACAGTCTCTAAAAATCCAACATGGATGAATCTGATTTTTGGAGGTTACATCTGGCTGAGCCCACCCACTGGTGTGGCAAAAAATCATAAACACACCCCTCTCCTGCCCTCTCCTAATCTAATCAAGGGGGCACCTAATTGTCTGGGGTTGCAGGATGTGGGGGTGTTGCTGGGTGCTGCAAATGTCCTTCTCTGCCTTTGAAGACCAGTTTGGCAGCCCTCCCCCTTCCTGCCTCACCATCTGCTGAGGGGAGATTCTCTCCCCCAAGCACATTCCTTTGTGTGAAGCCAGGCCACTTCACACCTCATCAAGGCAGCCTGGCAGAAGCTGCTGCAGGCTGGCCAATCAGAGCACAGCAGCAAAAACAATGCAGAGCTGAAATTGGCAACTTTTTAGGTAAAGTCTAAACTTTTTACCTGAACAAGTTATATTAAATCCAACAACTGGAAGTTGTGGGATTTATTACAACAATTAATTTGATACCAAATTCTTGGTATGTAACATTTAAGGAGACTTTAAAATTTAAAATAAAGTCTGCCCATTCTAGCCTATGAAGGCCATTTACTTCAATGAGGGAAAAACGAATTTGGCTGTTTTTACCTCACCAGGGCTTATAAATCTATTTTTATAAAGTCCCTGCTTATAGTTACATGGCACCCAGCCCTAGGGGCACATAGGGCACACCTTAGGGGTGACTTATATGTAAAAATAAGGTAGTTTAAGACTTTGGAAGTACCTTTAATTCTAAAGTCGAATTTGCATATAACTTTAATTTAAAAGCAGCCAGCAAGGCAGGCTTGCTTTTAAAATGACACTGGGCACCTCAGCAGTGCACCTAGGTGTGCACCACCTATGCTGTGGTCCCTAAACCTACATGCCCTACCATATACTAGGGACTTATAGGTAGGTTAACTTAGCCAATTATAATTAGCCTAATTTGCATATCCATTTTACACAGAGCACAGGCCCTGGGACTGGTTAGCAGTACCCAGGGCACAGCCAAGAGTCAGTAACCACCAGTACCTATCCAAAAAGAGTGGGGGTGATCAGGCAAAAAAAAGGAGGACTTTCCTACACTGCCCCCCCCCCCCCAGATGAAAGGTGATGGGTACTAACCTACACCCTGGTAGTCCTCATCAGCTAAGTGGAAAAACCTGGAAAGGCCATCTGCATTGGCATGGGCAGTCCCAGGTCTGTGCTCCACTGTGAAGTCCATCCCCTGTAGGGAAATGGACCACCTTAACAGTTTTGGGTTTTCCCCCCTCATCTGCATCAACCATCTGAGAGGTCTGTGGTCAGTTTGTACACGGAAGTGAGTGCCAAACAAGTAAGGCCTCAACTTCTTCAGGGACCAGACCACAGCAAAGGCCTCCCTCTCAATGGCACTCCATTTTTTCTCTCTAGGGAGTAGTCGCCTGCTGATGAAGGCAACTGGGTGATCATGGCCCTCTTCATTAACTTGTGCTAACACTGCCCCAATCCCTTCCTCTGAAGCATCTGTTTGTACTACAAACTCCTTGCTATAGTCAGGGGCCAGTAACACTGGTGCTGAACACATAGCCTGCTTTAGGGTGTCAAAAGCTTTCTGACACTCTGGGGTCCAAATGACCTTCTTGGGCTGTTTCTTGGAGGTAAGCTCAGTCAGAGGGGCCACTATGGTCCCAAAATTCTGAACAAACCTCCTGTAGTACCCAGTCAGGCCAAGAAAGGCCCTGACCTGAGTCTGGGTTTTTGGAGCCTCCCAATCCAGGATAGTCTGGATCTTGGGCTGGAGAGGTTGTACATGGCCTCCACCAACAAGGTGGCCCAGGTACACAACTGAGCTTTGCCCTATCTGGCACGTGCTTGCCTTGATAGTCAGGCCTGCTTGAAGCAGGGCCTGAAGCACTTCCTTCAGGTGGACCAGGTGGTCCTTCCAGGTGGAACTAAATACAGCTATATCATCCAGATAAGCTGCACTGAAAGATTCCAACCCAGATAGGACTCTGTTCACCAACCGTTGGAAGGTGGCAGGAGCATTTTTCATGCCAAAGGGCATCACCTTGAACTGAAAGTGGCCCTCTGGTGTGGAAAATGCTGACCTCTCCTTAGCTCTTGGACTTAAGGCAATCTGCCAATATCCTGAGGTCAGATCAAATGTGCTCAGGAATTTGGCAGCCCCCAACCTGTCAATGAGCTCATCAGCTCTAGGTATGGGGTGAGCATCAGTCCTAGTGACTGCGTTTAGACCTCTGTAGTCCACACAGAATCTCAATTCTTTCTTCCCACCTTGGGGATTAGCTTTGGGCACCAGTACCACTGGACTGGACCAAGGACTATCAGAGGGCTCAATTACCTTGAGGTCCAACATCTTAGCCACTTCAGCTTTGATGTTGGCCTTGACCTGGTCAGACAGCCTGTACAGCTTGTTCTTGACAGGCAAGCTGTCACCAGTGTCAACATCATGAACACACCAATTGGTGAGTCCTGGGGTCAGGGAGAACAGACTAGCAAACTGTCCCAAAACTTACTTACAGTCTTTTTGTTGCTGATCTGTCAATTTGGGAGAGAGTACCACTCCCTCTACTGACCCATCTTTTGCCTTTGAGGACAGGAGGTCTGGCAGAGGTTCACCCTCCTCCTCCTTCCCTTCATCAGTGACCATTAGCATGGTCATGTCTGCCCTGTCCTGGTGGGGTTTCATCCTGTTTACATGCAGGATCCTTTGAGTATTCCTGGGGGTGCCAAGGTCCACCAAGTAGGTGACCTCACCTTTTTTCTCCAGAATTGGATAGGGCCCAGTCCATTTGGCCTGAAGTGCCCTAGGAGCCATAGGCTCCAAAACCCACGCCAGCTGTCCTGGGTGATACTCAGGCAAGGTAGCCTTTTGATCATGCCAGAGCTTCATGAGCTCCTGGCTGGCCTCCAGGTTTCTGCTTGCCTTCTTCATATACTCAGCCATGCGTGACCGCAGGCCCAGTACATAATCTAGCACATTCTCCTTGGATTCTTTGAGAGGCTTTTCCCAAGACTCTCTCACCAAGCACAATGGGCCTCTTACAGGGTGCCCAAACAGTAACTCAAAGGGGCTGAATCCAACCCCCTTCTGTGGCACCTCTCTGTAGGCAAACAGCAGGCATTGGAGGAGGACATCCCATCTCCTCCTGAGTTTGTCAGACAAACCCATGATCATGCCCTTCAGGGTCTTATTAAATCTTTCCACGAGACCATTGGTCTGTGGGTGGTAGGGGGTGGTGAACTTATAAGTAACACCACACTCATCCCACATGGCTTTCAGATAGGCTGACATAAAGTTTGTGCCCCTATCTGAGACCACCTCCTTTGGGAATCCCACTCTGGTGAACACACCAAGTAGGGCCCTAGCCACTGTGGGAGCAGTGACTGTCCGGAGGGGTATTGCCTCAGGGTACCTGGTGGCATGGTCCACTACCACCACAATGTACCTGTTACCTGAAGCAGTTGGTGGGTCTAGGGGACCAACAATGTCAATCCCCACCCGCTCAAAGGGAGTCCCAACCACTGGCAGTGGTATCAGGGGAGCCTTTGGTTTGCCTCCTGTCTTGCCACTGGCTTGACAGGTGACACAGGAGCTGCAAAACTCCCTGACTTTTTCTGACATTTGGGGCCAATAAAAATGGTTGACCAGCCTGTTCCAGGTCTTGGTCTGTCCCAAATGACCAGCTAAGGGGATATCATGGCTTAAGGTAAGGAGGAATTCTCTATACTTCTGGGGGACCACTACTCTCCTAGTAGCCCCTGGTTTGAGGGCCCTTGCCTCAGTGTAGAGAACTCCATCCTCCCAGTAAACCTTGTGGGACCCACTGGTATCCCCTTGCTCTTGCCTGGCAGCAGTCTGCCTCAGGCTCTCAAGAGTGGGACACTCTCTTTGTCCCCGGCACAAATCTTCTCTGGTGGGCCCACCTGCCCCTTGCAGTTCTGCCAAGTCAGGCATAGTTTGCAGGGAAAGTGTCCCTCCCTCAGAGTTCAGATCCTCCCCCTCAGGGTTGGATTCTTACTGACCCTCTGTACTTGTTGGGGCTGGCAATCCAGACCCAGTGCCCTTTCTCTTTTTCTTGGAGGCTTGGCCCATTGTTCCAGGGTCCAAGTGTCCAGCATTTCCCTGTTGTGCTGCCTGTGACCTGGTCACAGCACACACCCATTCAGGGAGGTCCAGCATCTGTGCATGGACCCTTCTCTCCACTTCTGACCATTCAGATGCTTCAAGATCATTTCCCAGCAGGCACTCTACTGGGAGGGCAGGAGCTACAGCTACCTTTTTAGGGCCAGTCACACCTCCCCATTCCAGACTCACCATAGCCATGGGATGGAGTTTGGTTCTGCTATCTGCATAAGTCACCTGGTGGAAGACACCAGGTAAGACCTGCTCTGGAGAAACCAGCTTTTCTGTGACCATTGTCACACTGGCTCCTGTATCTCCCAGAGCTTCCACTTCAGTCCCATTGACTTTAGGCCTCTGCCTATACCTCTCCATGATGGGAGGTAAGGTGGCCATAGTTGCAATATCCACCCCACCCACGGATACTAAGGTGACCTCAGTGTACCCTGATTCCACCCCTGGGCCAACTTCCACCCCCAACCCTACACTAGCAATCCCCTGGGATTGCCCACCAGTGGGGGGCTTCTTGGAGCAGATAGCATCTCCTCTTTTATGTCCAGGTTGATGACAATCAAAACACTTGCCGGCCTTAGCAAGCTCCTGAAACCTTCCTGCTTTAGCAGGATCATAATTCTTTCCCTGATACCCTTTCCCTTTAAAAGTGAATTGGCTCGGGGCTCCCCCTCCCTGAGAAGTTTTTGGGGACTCTTGTGAGGACTCTTTGGGTTTTTTATCATCTTTCCCCTGGTTCTTCCCCTGAGAAGAACCATGTCCTCCCTTTTTCTGATCAACCCCTGGGGGTTTCTGGTTAACCCTAGTTCTTAACCAGTCATCTGCTGCCTCCCCCAGCTCTCTGGGGTTGGTCAACCTAGAGTCTACTAGATACTGGCGGAGCCTCTCTTGGACACAATTAGTTAGAAGGTGCTCCCTCATAATCAAATTGTACAGCCCCTCAAAGGTACTTACCCTGTTGCCCTGTATCCAGCCCTCCAGTGCCTTTACTGAGATGTCCACAAAGTCCACCCAGGACTGGGTGCTTGTTTTTTGGGTGTCCCTAAACTTGAGCCTATACTGCTCTGGGGTCAGACCAAACTTTTTAGTCAAGCAACTCTTCATACTGGGGTATGAGTCTGCATCCTCCCCACTCATGGTTAGGAGCCTATCCCTCCCAGAGTTGGGAACTAACTCCCAAAGAAGTGAACCCCAGTACTGAGGCTTGACTTTCCTCATCTGGAGGGCCCTCTCAAAGGCCTCCAGCCACTTATCTATGTCATCCCCCTCTACATAGGCAGGAACCACCCCTTTGGGTAATCTGGGGGCAAAACCCCCACCCAGGGACACCTCAGCCTCTTTATCGCTGCCACCATCTCTTTTCTCTTTGCTTGCCCACTTTTTCTTTTCTAGGGCCAGCTTCTCTGCTTCCAAAGCTATGTATGCTAGCTGGGCCTCCAGCTCTCTTTCTCTGATGGATGGGTTCTCTCCTCCTGAAGGGACCCCCTTCCTACCACTAGCTTTGGGTCTGCCCCTAGTGACTGTATCTACTGAGGACCGTTCTTCCTCTTCCTCACTTAGGCTCAGATGCCTTCCCTCCCCTGAGTGGTTAGAGTTAGCATCTTCCCCTTTTTCTTCCTCCTCTGGAGCTTCCTCTGTCTCTACCTCTTGGGCCTCAGCCCATGCTGTCAGGGATTTAATCAGGATTTGCTTCCTGAGTTCTGTGGTTGCAGGCAACCCTCTTTCAATACACAACCCCCTAAGCTGGACTACTGTCAGTGTGGGTAGGCTAGCCAGATCAAGCTCCATGGTTCCCTAGTTTTGTGTCAACAAAAACTTTTTGCAAAAATTGGAAACAAGAATTTAGAAAAATTACAAAAATTCAATAATTGAAATTAATCCAAATTAATAATTAATAAAAAATAAAAAAATAAAAAAATAAAAAATAAAAAAAAATATTTTTTGCACTAAGACAATTTAAAGGATTTTTTATTTGTTTTACTTAAAACTGTAACGTGATACTGAACACAAGTACAGGATCCCACCGCTGCCACCAAAAATGTTGGAAAATGGGTTATTAGTAAGGGCAGGTAGGTACCTACACCTAGCAACAAGCCACGAACCTCCACCTAGGTACAGTTAGGTCTCAGTAAATTAATCCCAGCTCAACCCTTGGTAGCTTGGCAACGAGCGTCAAGGCTTAACTTAGGAGACAGTGTGTAAAGCATTCAAATATCACAAAACAGTAATCAAATAAAACACAGGAAACAGTTTAAAAATCCAAAACCAATTTATAAAAATAGTTTATATTTTTATCTTTAAAATGACACAAACACGATTAAAATCGGTTCAGGGGAACCGGAGATATGAATTTTTAAAGAATTATTATTTTTCTAGCGCTTAGAAACAAAAAGAGCCAATCGGGTCATCTGGTTGCACCAGGACCGGGGCAAAGTCAAAGTTTCAGGCCGACCGCGATGGAGCCCTGCTCGGCTACAAGTCGCGGGAGGCCTCGGTTAAAAAGTTACCTTCTGACTTAGTCTTTATTTTGAAGTTTTTCTTCACCGGGACGAACCTGCCAGTTGAATCCGACCTCCTGGAGCCCTTGTCCGGATACGCGATGTGGGTTTCCTCTGTGGTGATTTTTACCTTCGGACTTAGTCGTTTTTTCGAGATGAAAATCCTTCGACCGGGGTAAACCTGGATCTTGATCCGACGTCCGTGGAGCCCTTCTCGGATACGATGGCTGGGAGGTCCCGGTCAACTTTTTACCTTCGGACTTAGTCTCTTTTTCGGATGTTTTTCTTTACCGGGACGAACCACGAAGTCAGGCCGGGTCGCGGTTGAGGCAAGCCGGCTAGAATTTCCGCGGCGGGTCGGTCCCTCTCTGGAGCTTTTTTACAAAAAATTTCAAATCTTCTCCAAACTTCTGGGTCTTCACCCAGATGTTCTTTTAAGGTTCTTTTGGGGTCCACAGCTCACCCCAAGGGTCCAGAAGTTCTGTGATGGTCCTTGGGGGGGTGCGGACTTCAACTCCCAGAATGCACCTGGCGCAAACTCCTTTTTGGCCACTGGACAGTGGTCAGCTGGTCACTTTTTCAGGAGTTGGTGCAGGGGACTTTGGATAGCAATTTTTCACCTGTAGCAAACAGGGAGTCCCTCCTTGAACCAGTTGAAGCCAGGCAGAGTGGTGAAGCCCAAGTGTGCAGCTGGTGCAGTCCTTCTGAGTGCAGGTTCCAGGTGCAGGCCAGGGGTCCAGCAGGGCAGTCCTTCTTCTCCTTTAGTTCCTTCTTCTTGAAATTTGGTGAGGATCTGAGGTGTGGGTGCAGGTCTGCCAGTTTTATCCTTGCTCCTGGGTGAAAAGCAGGGGGGCCCTGGTTCTCCAATGAGGGACAGGGTCGTCCCCCTGTGATGACCACTTCCTGGGAAGTGTGTCAAAAATCCATCCCAGAAGGCAACAGTCTCTAAAAATCCAACATGGATGAATCTGATTTTTGGAGGTTACATCTGGCTGAGCCCACCCACTGGTGTGGCTAAAAATCATAAACACACCCCTCTCCTGCCCTCTCCTAATCTAATCAAGGGGGCACCTAATTGTCTGGGGTTGCAGGATGTGGGGGTGTTGCTGGGTGCTGCAAATGTCCTTCTCTGCCTTTGAAGACCAGTTGGGCAGCCCTCCCCCTTCCTGCCTCACCATCTGCTGAGGGGAGATTCTCTCCCCCAAGCACATTCCTTTGTGTGAAGCCAGGCCACTTCACACCTCATCAAGGCAGCCTGGCAGAAGCTGCTGCAGGCTGGCCAATCAGAGCACAGCAGCAAAAACAATGCAGAGCTGAAATTGGCAACTTTTTAGGTAAAGTCTAAACTTTTTACCTGAACAAGTTATATTAAATCCAACAACTGGAAGTTGTGGGATTTATTACAACAATTAATTTGATACCAAATTCTTGGCATGTAACATTTAAGGAGACTTTAAAATTTAAAATAAAGTCTGCCCATTCTAGCCTATGAAGCACATTTACTTCAATGAAGGAAAAACGAATTTGGCTGTTTTTACCTCACCAGGGCTTATAAATCTATTTTTATAAAGTCCCTGCTTATAGTTACATGGCACCCAGCCCTAGGGGCACATAGGGCACACCTTAGGGGTGACTTATATGTAAAAATAAGGTAGTTTAAGACTTTGGAAGTACCTTTAATTCCAAAGTCGAATTTGCATATAACTTTAATTTAAAAGCAGCCAGCAAGGCAGGCTTGCTTTTAAAATGACACTGGGCACCTCAGCAGTGCACCTAGGTATGCACCACCTATGCTGTGGTCCCTAAACCTACATGCCCTACCATATACTAGGGTCTTATAGGTAGGTAAACTTAGCCAATTATAATTAGCCTAATTTGCATATCCATTTTACACAGAGCACAGGCCCTGGGGCTGGTTAGCAGTACCCAGGGCACAGCCAAGAGTCAGTAACCACCAGTACCTATCCAAAAAGAGTGGGGGTGATCAGGCAAAAAAAGGAGGACTTTCCTACACCAAAGTACTGGCTACACCATCTAGATTGTTCTAGTGAGGGCCAGCACATGGCAATGACAGCAATGCAAGGGACACCCACAACAGCAACCAAAGCAAAACATAGAAACAGCTCTGTGACCATTCCCAATGGCCACAAATCACAGATACCAATCCAGAAATAGCCAGACCTGGGTTGAAAAGGAAGAAGGCAGAGTCTTTGTACATGTACAACACATACTTACAGGACAATTACTCCTGCATACTAACATAGTGTGTTCCCATAAGGACAACACTGTGCATTGTGCAGCTATAATGTGTGACATCTGGCAAGCCTGTCTCTACACTAGGTAACATAGCCAAACAGTCATGTCACATATCAGACATCATCAGATTGCACCTGCACTAGAATTTTTACACAATTAGGGCCTGATGTATACTTTATTAGCAACTCATTTGCGTCATTTTTTGACGCAAAAGTGGCGCAAACTTACAAAATCTAATTGAATGTTGTAAGTTTGCACCGCTTTTGTGCCAAAAAATTACGCAAACGCGGCTCTAAAAAAGTATGAATCAGGCCCTGAATATGACCGCTCCCAACATGAAGTAAGGAAAACAAATCACAGGCTTGTATGTCCAACAAAGGTATGCTGTGCAGCAGCTGTCAATGTCATTGCAGGGATTCATGTCAAGCCACTGTCTGCCTCTCACACAAAAGCAACTAATCACATTTCATAACCTGAACTCTGTGTATCATTCCCTCCACAGGTAATCTTGCCATTGCCACCATGGAGAGAATACCTGAGTCTGTCAGTCCCCCTCAGGATGAAGGCCCCAGTGAGGGCAACACCCTTGGATGTGTGGATACTGACGAACAACCTTTCCCATCTGGGAAAAGTGGTCAGTCAACAACCCTCAGCCTCACCCTGCCCACATCAACACCTCCCAACACTGTTGAATCAACTTCACAGGCAACCATTTGCCCCCAAACTTGTGTCCTAAGGAATGTTCAGTCTATTGTTTGCTACACAGTAAAGGTCCCTGAGTCTAACCTTGCCGTCCCTGACAATGATGGGCCTGTAACCACTGGGAGTGGGCACACTGTGCCGGGGCACAGGCACGTGGGGCTGGGGTGCATGGGAGGAATGCTGTGGGCCAGAGGATGTGGCCTCAAAGGGACACAACTGACTAGGAAACCACCTCCCAAGTCTTGGAAGCTCACCAAAGTTCCCAAGACATGATGAGCCAGATCATCACCATGTTGAGCGAAAATCAAAGGTTACAGAGGGAACACCACCAGGAAGTCATGCAGCAGTGGCAGGTACTAAATGTGCACATGGCTACCATTGCAGCAGTGAAGAGGGACACCAACACCACCCATATTGCCTTCTCTACACAACAGCAGGCCCATTCCACTAGCAAAGTTACATCTGCCCCCTCTACATTTGCGGCATCTAGAGGATTGGCGGCCCTACCAGGGGAAGGCCATGCCTCAGACACCCCTCCCTCTGGCAAATGTGGACATCCATCCAGACATCCAGCAGTAGCAGATGACATGACCAAAACCACTGCCAGGAAGTGAACATCTCCTGATTTGTCACCTTTGTATGCCACACAAACCCTGTTGACTGTTCTGAAACCCAACTCCATTTTCCCATGGTACAAGGACACTGGACTTGTGTAACCAACTGGTGTACCAGCTACCCTGATGAAATCATGCACCATGGCTTCACCCATCACTTTTATGTTAAATTATCTTTTATTTTTGTCACAGATAGTCTTTTGACAAGCACTATAAATCACACTTGAACACACAACTTTGTATGTATCTTTTACAATCCATGTACAATATCCATGCTTGCCAACTGTGGTCTGGTCATCCTCCCCTGTATCGAACAGCCAGTGTAATGCACATCACACGGAAGCTCCCTCAGCAAGAGACACAGTACTACAGAAATGTCAGAGGACAGATGTGTATGAGATTGAAATCCAGGTGTATACTATGGAATAGTCAGTATTGAATCAGGAAACAGAGCATGACAGAGAGTACCATCTGGATAAGCTATGGGGTAACGAAAAGCACATACACAGATTACAGAAGTCAGGCATGTGGTTAATTATCTGCAAAGCTGGGGCACACAGATAGGTCCTCTATATCACCACGTATAGGCTCTTCACATACCCATACTATAGCTACTAAATCACATATCCCATGGAACACACAAAGAACATGACAGAGGAACCCAGTACTAAAAAAATACACTAAAAGTGGCCCCATACCTGTATGATTGTCACTCACCTATGTCAGTATACAGTAGCATGCACCTTAGACTGCAAAGTTAGAACACAAACACAGCTAGGTCCCAATGCCATCACAAAGAACTCCACCCATTGTGAAGCAAGAGGCCATGATCCAACCTTCATACATGTGCCAGAAACTTCACCTGACATGTTAGACACCTTTTTACATCCTCCTCCACCTCCAAGTAAAAGAAAAGGACTAAGCATTTACCACCCCACTTTTATGAAAATAAACTAGTAAGGAATCACCCCACTGAAACTAATCCCATGTTACCAGGTATCTGTAAGTCACACCTCTCTTGTCTGTCAGCAATGACCATTGACTACTGGCACAAAATACCGCAAGCCTGGGTTGCAGAGCCAAACAGGATCTAGCTAAATCAGTTAGTGGAAGGAAAAGATGATAGGAAATATACCTCAAAGCTGAGAAGTCTTTACCAGAAATGTATGTTAGCATCTGCTGTAACAATACATGAAAAAGCAGAACAATCTATCCTGTACACATTACAATCTATCAGTCTGCATCCACAACTCACATATAGGTATTGGAGCTCATTACACCCCCACTGATGAAGCAAGAAAGGAAGTGTAATGGCAGCCATCTACTTCTGGTTGTACACATTCATCACAACAAAATGTCCACTTCACATACCTGTATGTCAGTTGAAGTACGGATTGATGAGATGTGCCCTAGAGTCACCTGCTCCTTCTTCCTCTGGCTCTTCATCACTTACCATATCAGCATTTCCAGCAACAGGTCTGGCTGCCTCCCCCTCATCTGCTATGAATGGAATCTGTCATCTCAGGGCTAGCTTGTGGAGCATGCAGCAGGCAACGATCATTTGGCATACCTTGTGGGGCGAGCTGAGGAGGGCTCATCCAGATAGGTCCAGGCACCTAAATCTTGACTTCGGGAGCCCAAATGTTAGCTCTATAACACGCCTTGTCCTCCTGTGGGCCTCATTTTACGGAGTTTCCGAGGTGTGGTTGGGTTCCTCACTGGTGTCAACAACCAAGCACTGTTTGGATAGCCTGAGTCACCTGTGAACACAATGGTTGAACACCACAAACATGTATGTGGGACTTGCTATATTGTGATGACAGGAGACATAGATCACAACCACACACTACAATGGAAACTTACCTACCAGCCAGGCCCTCTTGGTGTGGAGTTGTGTCATTAGCTGTGGGAAATTGCTGTTCCGCATGATGAAGGAATCATACACAGATCCTGGATACTTTGCTATGACTTGTGAGATGTACTGGTCTGCCAGACACGCCACCTGAACATTGATAGAGTGGTAGTTTTTCCTGTTCCTATACACTTGCTCATTGGCACTGTGAAGGACCAAGGCTACATGGGTGCCATCAATGGCTCCTACCATATGAGGAATGTGTCCCGTCTCATCAACATTTGCCTTCACATAGGCCTAATCTGCTTGGTGGGGAAACCTAATGTAGGTGTCCAGGTGTCTCAACAATGGACACAGTACATCCTTCAAAATCTGAGTGAACATGGGCTGAGACATCCCTGCTGTTAAAGCCACTGTATTCTGAAAGGAGCCGAAGGCCAGGAAGTGTAGCACTGACAAGACTTGAACGATGGGAGGTATGCCATAGGGATTGCGAATGGCAGGCATCAGATCTGGCTCCATCTGTGTACAAAGATCCATGATGGTATGACGATTAAGACGATATATCTGGATGACATGCCTTTCCTCCATGGTGTCCAGGTCTACTAGTGGACAGTACACTGGCGGTTGCTGCACTCTCCTCATGGCAGGATAACTATGTGAAAACAAGTGAAAATAGTATGAGGTATGCAGTATGCACACATCATGTACACTTTGTTTATTTCCTCACACCTGACATCTGTAGAGGATGCCTAGCACATCTGACCTATACAGTACAGCCCATAGATATGCATCCGATTTCACCCTCCATGGTGCACATTGCCAACTATGACAATGGGATTGTACATATGATACTACTGTTAGAGTGTATGTGTGTAAGACTTAGCTGTCCTGCATTAATCACAAATCTTTTGGCATTTGATCAAAATGTTTCCGTGGACTAAGATCCTCTGAGTAGCTGTACATAGATATCACCATATTTTCTCGCTCAATACAGCTTTTACTTCACGTCTGCACAATATGTGACCCAGACATGATGGCACTACATACAGATCTACAACTTTTTAGGGGAGTAAGTGAATGATGCAGATTAGTAAATTCTTTCATCTATTAAATGTGCCCAAAATGGCAGGCACCTGACTTACTGTACTGGCAGGTGGAAGAGACCTAAGTCCGCTGGCTGAAGTCATCATGGCAGAAGGCGGTCACAACCACCATGTAACTTGCCATTGGAAAATATACCTGCCTTTGGTGGACTTAGACCAAGGGCGATGTCCACCGGCAGTGACGGTCATGTACGTGGTGGTCGTGACCACCATCTTCTGCACTTGACTCCTGACACTGTTGCCAGCAAGGCATCCATGACGTGAGCTGATGTGTACTGCCTCTAGGAGCCATCATGTCATGTCCTGCAGGTGATAGGGCCTCTGCCTTCACCCCGGAAGAACTTGGAGGGCTAGTGGACGAGATCCTACCCCTGTATGAACAGCTATATGGGGCACCAGAGGAGCAGGTGAGTCCAATGTCTTAGCTATGTATGATAGGTGTACTGAGTGACATTGCACCAGTCATGTGAACTTGTGAGGGTGTAGATGCATGCAGATGGCATATTGTGAAGGTGTGTGTGCAGAGACAATGGATATGTGTGCCCACTTGCAGTGACTGATGGGTACTGACCACTCCTATTGGTGATGTCCATGTGTAAATGACTTTCTCCTTTTGTTTGTGTCTCCCATGCAAGTTAATGACCATCAGAAGAAGGGGATTTGATATGCCATCACCAAATAAGTGTGGACCCTGGGGATCCACAGCCGCCGGACACCCTTTGCAGAAAGCGGTGTGAGGACCTGAGAGTCTGGGCCCGGAAGACCACTGAGGCCCAGCTGGAGATAACCTCCCAATGAGGGAAGGGTGCCCGACGGACCCTGACTCCCCTAATGGCCAGTATTTTGGCAGTGGCCTACCCCGAGGTGAATGGGCATTTGAGGGCAACACAGCAGCCACAAGGGGGTAAGTACCGACTGACTGCTTGTACTTGCCTCTGGCAGTTAGGTGATTGCTGTCAGGGTGGTCTCATTTCTTGGCGGGGGTCTTGGCATTGTTCTCTGTCTTTGTCCTGGATCTCAGGGACCATTTGCGGGGTGGTTCTCCATCTGCAGGAGGTGGGGTGCTGGTGTCGTGGTCCTGTGGCGGTGCCACCTGTCCACTAGCGCCGGCGGAGGTGGTGGGCAGTTCATTGTCCAGGCTAGTGTCAGGGGCCCCTTGTTGTGCCATAGTGTCCCTCCTAGTGTTCACAAGGTCCTTCAGCACCCCTACAATGGTGACCAGGGTGGTGTTGATGGACTTGAGTTCCTCCCTGAACCCCAAATACTGTTCCTCCTGCAGCCGCTGGGTCTCCTGAAACTTGGCCAGTACCATTGCCATCGTTTCCTGGGAATGATGGTACGCTCCCATGATAATGGAGAGGGCCTCGTGGAGAGTGAGTTCCCTGGGTCTGTCCTCCCCCTGTCGCACAGCAGACCTCAGGTTTCCCCGGTTTTCCTGTGCCTCTGTCCCCTGAACTGTGTGCCCACTGCCACTGCCCCAGGTCCTTGCTGTTTTTGGGTTGGTGGGTTTGCCTGGGTTCCCTGTGGTGGTGGACACACTGCTGCTTGACGTGTCCTGGGGACAGAGGTAGGGGCCTGCTGGGTGGGTGCTGTGCTGGTGTTTCTTGAAGGGGGGATGGCTCTGTGGTGGCTTGTGACTGTGTCAGGGGAACCGTCTGTCCCGAGGTCCCAGATGGGCCAGGCTGGTCATCTAGATCCAGTTGGACAGAGCTGCTGTCATCACTGTGGGCCTCTTCTGTGGTGGGGGTGGACATGTCTGGAACGTCCTGTCCGGTGACATTGGTTAGGGGTCCTGCAGGGGTGTAAAGGCATGATTATTGTATCTGTGTGTGCCATTGTGTGCAATGGGGGGGTGACCCTGTACCCCAGTGCTTACATTCTTGTCTAGGACCTTGTGTGATAATTGTTTTGGGGTCTGTGTGGGTATCTTTAGTGGACATGCTTTGGTGATGGGTGTCCATGCTTTGTTGTTGCATGCAGGGCTTGGTGTTGGGATGGGTGGTTTGTGATAGTGGGACATATTTGAGGTGTTGGAGTGATGGGATGAGGGTGGGGGTATGTGATAGCATGCAGGTAGGGTGGGGGATATGGTAGTTAAGATTTTCCTTACCATAGTCCATTCCTCCAGCTACTCCAGCTAGGCCCTCAGGATGCAGTATAGCCAAGACCTGCTCCTCCCATGTTGTTAGTTGTGGGGGAGGAGGTGGGGGTCCACCGCCAGTCCTCTGAACTGCAATCTGGTGTCTTGAGACCACGGAACGCACCTTCCCCCATAGGTCATTCCACCTCTTCCTGATGTCATCCCATGTTTTTGGATGCTGTCCCACTGCGTTGACCCTGTCCACGATTCTGCGCCATAGCTCCATCTTCCAAGCTATGGAGGTGTGCTGCACCTGTGATCCGAATAGCTGTGGCTCTGCCCGGATGATTTCCTCCACCATGACCCCGTGTTCCTCCTCAGAAAACCTGGGGTGTCTTTGCGGTGCCATGGGGTAGTGTGGGTGATGTGTGAGGTGGTGTGTGTTGTGATGTGTGAGGCGATGTGTTTGTGTGTGTTGTGTGAGGTGCGTGGATGTTGTGTGAGTGATGGTGTTCAGTGCCTGTGGATGCTAGTTTGTTGATGGTGGTGTCTCTCTCTGGCCTTCTGTCGCAATTATGTTCGTAAGGGTTTGTGGGTGATGTGGGTGTGTGTTTTATATTGTATTGGGTGTGTGGGAGTGGTGTGTGTATGTGTATCAGGTGTGTGTATTTCGAATTGTCCAATGTGGTTGTGTTTTGTAAGTGTGTGTGTATTTTGAGCGCGGCGGTGTGTACCACCAATGGAATACCACGGTTGAAAGACCGCCGTGTGGATTCGTGGGTCGTGATAGTGTGGGCGTATTCCTGTTGGCGTGACGGTGTCGGTTTTGTTATTGCCAGTTTATCACTGACCTTTGGTGTGGCGGACTTGTGTGGGTATCTGGATTTTGGCAGATTCCGAGCTGTGAGTCGTAATAGCTGTAGCGGAATTCCGCGGCCGCAGCTGTGTGTTGGCGGTCTTCTGCATGGCTGTAAGCGACATTTACCGCCAATGTTGTAATGAGGGCCATAGTCTTGTGGTTAGGTAGACTTGGTACTACACAAGGGGGGTCATTATGACCCTGGAGGTCTTAGGACCTCCAGGGCAGCGGTGGCAGTCGGACCGCTGCCAATGTGGCGGTCAGACAGCCACATTACAACCGTGGTGGTAGCACCACAGTGGGATTGCCAGCACCAGCAGATTATGAGTTTTTGTCGATCTGGCGGTGCTGGCGGCCCTAATCCACCAGGGCAGTACTGCAAGCAACACTGATCAGGGGATTACGAGTCCCTTCTCTGCCAGCGATTTTATGGTGGTAGCACTTGGCATGGGCAGTGCAGGACCCCCCGCCAACCCCATCGTGATGTTCACTGTCTGCTTTGCCAGTGACAATGCTGTAGGCCGTTTCCCACTGGGCCAGCAGGAAGCTCATAATGGGGCCACACTGGCGGCAACCTGCCCGTCAGAACTGCCCATCCGCTGAAGTCATAATGACCCTCAATGTGTTTAAGAAGCTTCATACACCCCATTTAGCACAGATAACTGAAGCTTTGAGTGAGATGGAAATAGCTTACAAAAGTGAATGCTTTCTTATTAAATCATGAAACAATTTTATGAGTTTAAGTAAGATATTAGCTTCTACACTGTTATGCCCATGTATATACATTCTATAGTAAAGATACAGTACCTCTGTAGCTAAATAGAGAATGGATCTACTAACACTACCGTCCAATTGATGGATACACTGACACATCTGCACTGACACTCATGTATACACTGACAGACCCAGGCAACTATTGATGCCTACAGTAACAGAGCTAAGTAGAAACTAATGCATACACTGTGACATCCAGGCACACACTGATTAACACACTGACAGATACAAGCACGTACTAATGCATACTCTGACACACCCAGCTGCACACCAATGCATAAAATGAGACATGCTGGCTTAGATAGATCCATACAGTAACACACATAGGGACGCAAGGAAGGAAGAAGAATTGATAGCTGAAGAAGTGCAATCAAGACTTGAAAAGGATCCTGTGTACAAGTGGAAGTGTAGTAGTATTTGTAGTATCCAACGGGAATCTATTGATAAATTGAAATTTAGTAAAGAAAATTTTCATGGAGAAGTCTGAAAGCAGAAAAGTAGAATGCCTCTGAATTAGATCCATGCAAAGTCAGAAAATACGCAAATATACAAGGCCATTCATTAGCATGTCCTTCAAAAAAAGAGTATAGAAGCAGAAGGTTAGCTGTGCATTATTAAAAAATGTGAAACTTTGTAAGGAGAATTTATTTTGTAAAAAGTCCAGCTTTATGTTTGGGAGATTTAAATAAAGCTCTCTTACACAGTACTGTGCCAGAGGTTGACATTCATTTCAGTTTTATTGTCCCTCAAAAAGAGAGAAGGGAGAATGAGGAGGTAGTGATTAGAGGTTTAGAGAAACTAAACAAAGAGATTAATATTGAAAACATTTTAAAATGGATAGACAAGTTTAATGCACTATGTGCTCAGAAACCAGAGTATGTGTGTATTAGTTCTTGCCACACTCACTATAAATAAATCAAACACATAAAGTAGTTGCATTTTCTAAAACTAAAGAAGATAACAATGATAAGTGGAAGGAATTTTGTGCATATCTATTTGTAGAAGAACACTTTGATTTAGGCACAAAACAAACAATATGTATGTAAGTATTGTTTTAACAAATTAGAAGATAATAAAATGCCTGCTAGAGCAATTCATAATAGATTAGAATTGGTAACAATTGCAGAAGAACCTGAGCAATTAAATCTGTATGATTCAATTCTAGTACAAACTGTTCATCCATTTCAAGTGATTACTTGAATAAAGCTGAAGACACTTAAGTTCCCACCAACAGAACTTCAGAAAGGTCATAAAGGAAGAGTTGTCTATCTATCATTGGATTTTTAAAAATGTTGAGACTGTGGGTGTTGAAAAACTTGTAGATGAACCACTAATTATTCTAGTAAATGGAGTTCCTACCAAAAGTAAGAAACCTGGCAAGAGTTAGTTGATGTGAACAAAGTAAACAAAACGCTACATCATACTTGCAAGAAAATAATACTTGTGACAAGAATGTTGACATGATTGGAAATGTAACTTGTATTGATGAGGAACTACTACAACAAATAGCAGCAGTTGATAAAAATGGAAAATCAAGGAGTAACAATAGTATTGAATGAAAAACTACAGTCCAAATTGGATTTGTTAGAAGAGTCTGTTTCAAAAACTGCAGGATTAGAAAAGTGTCTATGTGTCTTTAAGAACTGCAGGGTGATTTTGTATCAAAATTTGAATGTTGAAGAAGGACTAGTCAAAGGAGCCACGGGCAAAAAAATGAATTACAGTTTGTATCCAAATAGAAATGAGGTTCAATTCTTAGCAATTCAATTTGATTATGTTGAAGGTGTAAAACAGAGAGCAAGGTCTGTTGCGCGTTTCTTGCTTGTAAAAGACCTGTATGTGGACAGAAAGCAGTGTCCAATTTGTTTAGCATATGCTGTAATAATTCATAAGTATCAAGGTGTAAGTGTAGACTCTGCATTTATGAACATTTGTAGTACTGTGTTAAAGGAAGAGATGCCATATGTAGGTTTATTACGGGTTAGAACTTTGTCCTGTTTATATCTAATACAGTATGATGACAGGAAAGTATATGCTGATTCCAGTTATGTTAGAAAGTATAACGGTTTGAGAAAGCTGTATGCACCTAATTTAGGACAGTACCTAGTTTATGCAAAACCTAGATTATTACCAAAATGAAAGATTTTGAAGGATCATACTGACATTCCTGAGAAAAATAAACAAAAAACAAACAAAGAAGTATTGGGGAAAAGCAAAGCCAAGAAAGGTGGTGAAGTTGTAGGTTATCAGTTTTCAAATGTATCTGGAGTCAACTGCTATGCCAATGTAGCTCTCAATGCACAGCTCTCTTTACCTGATCTGGTTCATGCAATTAAAGAGAATACGGATAAAAGATTATCCTCTGCACTCTTTATATTGTTAGAACGCTTGTCTAGTGATAGAAGTAAAACATATTATGCAACTCATATTTGGGATCTTATTGATGTGTTCACTAGATCTGTACATTTCACACAAAGCACTCAAGAAGATGCACAAGAATTCTTGATGGTCGTACTTGGTATCTTAGTAGAAGAGATGGCACATATTGATGACCTATTTGGGCTAAGTTACTCATGGCAGAATGACTGTGAAAATTGTTCCTTGTCTTCAAAAGCAGGCACAGATTCAGAACAATGTATCTAGTTAACTCTACCAGCCCGTAAAAGTTTCACTTTTGACAAATTGCTTAAAGATGAATCATAGAATAATACCTGCACAAAATGCAAGACAGATCTGCTATCAACTCTGAACAAAGGAAGAACTGTCAAGTATATCATCCCAATGCTACAGCAATGGTATGCAGATGGAACTAAGATGGAAACTCTGATTGCAAATTTTAAGGGTCATAGTACGCCTGGGCGACGGCCGGGGAGGTACAGTGTGATTGACCCCTATCATCAATAATCTCTGGGATAATCCTATTGGCCAAGGGTCTGGACGCCAACCAGTATGGCAGCTTTTCATTCTTGTCTCCCCAACCATATACCCATGCTGTTGAGGCCCACCACATATGTTTCACTGTTTCAAGGGAGAGATGACAAATATCTTCCCGAACAGACAAGAGCTGCCTGGTTAAGGCATTGTGATTAGCAGGGGAGAGCCGTGCCTCAAGACACAGGGGCAGGGCTTTGAGGTTTGTGATTTGCTGGCGCCTGGCACACTCTGTCACCCTAAGGAAGTAGCATGCTTGGCCCCGCCTTGTGGCCTTGCACGCAGCCCAAAGCGAGCCAGGGGATTGCACCGACCCGACATTGGTCTGTAAATAGTGGTTGAGTTCTTCTCCCAGGGCTTGAGTAAAGGATTTGTCCTGAAGGAACCATGCATTGAAGCACATCGGGTGCTGGGCGTCACCGCACCCACCTATATTGTATAACAGTATTAGGGAATGGTCTGATATACCATGCAGAAGGATTTGGGTATGGATCACAGAACGTATATATATGTTGCCGACATAAAGAAGAGGTCTATCTGTGCATGTGTATGATGCACCGCTGGCGTATGTACAAATTGTTACACCCTAGGGTGCCATGTATACCATACATCACAGAGGCCTGGTTGGTTATCCCCTTTACCCAGCAGATTAGCTCTGCTACATCTCATGGCTGAGGGAGGGTCAGTGGAATTGGCCGAAGGGTTGGGAATGGTGTTGAAGTCTCCCCCTGCTAGGATAAAACAGAATGGAAAATGTACTATCTTGTTCTGGATGGTGATCAGGAACTCCTCCAATGCAACCGGGGAGGGGTGCATGTATACGTAGAATATTGAACGTTTGACCTTCTGGCAGCCCTGTCAAGGCAATGGAGTGACCCCGAAGGTCAGACCTCATTGTGATCTCTGTCAAGGGAAACATTCTATGGAGAAATATCGCTACCCCCCTGGCATCCCTACTGAGCCCAGCATGGTACACTCTGTCAAAACTGTACCACACAAGCATGTTACACTGGGAGCCCAGTGTGTGTCTCCTGTAGCATCAATATGGAGGGAGAGAAATAACGTACACTGCTAAGGACTGCTGAGCGTTTAATCTTATCCAGCAAGCCATTTGCATTCCATGAAATTATGGTGTGAGGGTGCCCCGGAGGGCAGCGGGAGTCAGTGGATTTGGCCATCAGCAATCTTTAGCACTTGTGTGTGCCTGAAACCACAGGCCTCGAGACCAGGTAGGTGCCAGGGCAAGGCGTGTGGCAGGAGTAATAGCAGTGGACCAATGTGAATACCTGTGAAACAAAGAGGTTTAGAATACATTGGGATACAAACATGGATAAAACTTGTATCATAAGTGTGACGCCAACACATCCAGCAGGTCACCGCTCCATATGTTAATACACTCCTCATGAGTCCTTCTGAGCCAACTGTTACCATTTATTAGTCCACACAAAGAAATGTCTCTTCTTTCTCCAGACCTGACATATTTGAGCTATTTGTCCTCTTGAGTTTGTCGTTTTCCTTTCCCCCTTTCCCTTCCCTCTATTCCCCTTTTCCCCTTTTTCTTCTTCTCCATCCCCCACCACCATTTTTCTGCATTTTAGTGCCCTTCTTTCCTTCCCTCTCTCTGCTTTTTTCTCCCCTTTTTCTTTCCTCCTCCCCTTTTTTTTGCATTCCAGTGCCCATATATTTTCTCAGGTACCCCGAGGACACCTATGATCTGGGGCCCTCGCTGCCTCCCTATGTACACACGATGACCGACATTTTGGAAGGTCATCAGTCTAGTGTTTAAATGTTTGAAGAACCCACCAGCAGGGATGCGTTAGCAGCATCTCACTTAAATACAGGATCCCAACGGGGATCGTGGTGTTTTCGAACCCCGGTGAGGTGAGAATTATGCTGTAAGCGGGAGTGTCGCTTTGATGAAGTAAGTGTGAGCAATGCCTCTGACCACTTGCCACGGTGGCGGCGCACTCCGTGAGTCTACAATTGCTGCATATGTATTTTTCAGTGTGTGACTACAAGCATACCCCCCTCCCGGAGGATCTAAGAGGTGATTAGCGTAGACACAAAAAGTAGGTCACACATGCACCACGTGTGTTTTCCTAGAGGTGCCTCACGTGTTGAAGTGTGTTGCAGTGTTTTTCTATATGTAATATGTCCGTATTTGTCTTTCTATGTGTTGTACAAGTGCCATTTTGCTGGGTGAGCGTGGCAATAGCACCACACCTCTATATGATGCAACTAGCAACTTTTATTCTTTCATTCTTCCACAGGTTTTCCAGCAGAACATCGATACTAATGGGTATTACTTTAGACCAGTTGCATATACCTAGCCATACCACAGAGCATGTAGTATTAGTGCTTTCACTAGTGGTAGGTGTACAAGGAGTGACACTAGGGAATCTAGGGGTAGACTCTGAAACATGTAGACCGCTTAGGAGGCAAGGTACATAATATACCCCCCTCCAACACACCCTTTTCAACCATACCACCCATGTGAGACATATTAAATTAGTAATACCATCCAGAGGGCGGTATTTTTAACTCACCAAAAGACCCCACCACTCCTGTCCCTTTTAGCATTCACATTGATGAAACCATAAGTGCTCCCACATATTTAGTCGGTCGCAGCACACCTTGTTCTGTAGTAGAACGGGAGAAAACCCAATGATGAATCATGCCACCAAGGGGTAACCCTGTGGGTGAGGGTTTTTCATATAAAAAACTTTTTTTCACCCTGGAAAGGGTGAAAAAACACTTGGTCTGGAATAAGCGACGCTCCTTTCTGCTGGTGCAACATTAGGGTTAAGACCAAAACCCCTCATATATCCATTCAAAGAACGATGTCACACTCCCGGAAACTGCAAATTATAATTTTCATTTATTTCTCATGAAACCTGGCCATCAGACACCACGATGCGTTTCGACAAACTGTCTTCTTCCAGGTGGTTTTGTCTGTGTTACTGATTCTTTCCTGTTGTCTAGATTTATACGAGGCATTCCAGGATTGGTAGTCCACAAGTCTCCACACCTGATAACACTTACGACATTTCTCCTCCTTAAGGCACGTTAGTTTTACTTTGTAACTTATGGTAAGATGCGTTTTCAATTCTGTTCTCTTTATCTCATGTTCGCAATGAGCTGTGCTGAACCATTATCAATATATCATAATCCTTTGATAATTACCAATTATTTATTTTCAGCACTTTTTTTTCACTCCAGTTTATTCAGCAGTTATAGTTATACTTATAGTTATACTTGTGTTAAGACACTATAAATCATTGCCCAAAGTTACTTTCCGGCACAAGTTATAGTTTCTTCAGATAACTATAAGTATAACTATAACTGCTGAATGTCTATGGATTTGTATGAGTAAAACGTCCAATTAACTATAACGTCCTTGTAACCTTTGTGTTTTTCAGTGAATTGCTCTGTTTTTTTAACACACACATTAATATTTCTGTCAGGTTGCGGCCAGCCAATCAGGGTCTTTTTACTCTCCTGAATTTGAGGAGGTTCCGAGGAGGATTCGAGGATCCACAGATTGGCCAAACAAAAAAAGGGCAGTTTTTTGCCCATGAGAGCCCCCTAAGGTACCCCTCCATATGTCCTATGGTGTCAGGATACCTGTATCCTGACCCTGTATATGTTTTTACACTATTTTTTCCTCCCCACCTCCCCAGCCAATGCAAGGAACAAAATGACTGCCACAACTTTTCTGTCAGCAAAGAAGGAGAGAATATCCTCAAACTTGGCCTATCATATTGTCCAGCTAGTAATATGGACTATTCTCAAAGAAGAATAGATCTTTTTTAATTCATCAGCGGTATAAAGCTGAAAATGTTTTTCATGTTCCAACCAAAGAAGACAAGAACACAGAAATCCAGAAGGGATAGCAACCAGTTAATACTTAGGGTAGCAGATATGACCCTTCTTACAACCTTGTAAGAAGTGGAAAATGAAACTCTTAATGTTGAGTTGGCGTTTTTTTTGCTGAATCAATCTGCAATGACCAGGATATAGACATGTATTGGGATGCTCCTACAAACTTTAACCCAAGTCTAAATTTGTGCCAACGATGCCAAAGACCCTGTTGACATTTATTGTGATTTAGTAACTCGAGATTTAAAACAGCTATCTCAATCTTATTTAAAAACAGACCAAAAGTCCTGACCATCACCGATATTATGAATTAGTGAAAAAACTGAGATCTCAATCTGATTGCATCATTCAAAATTCTGCCAAAGGAGGCAACTTGTGTTTGTGGTCCAATGAGAAATATATGTTGGAGGCCTATAAGCAGTTCAACAATAAACACTGGTATGTCAAGGTCACCAATGAAAGGATGAAAGAAATACACAGAGAGTACAACCAGGAATTATTAATGTGGCACGACCAGGGACTTAGTTCTTTCAGTTCTTGAAAATTGACCAACCAAGGACTCCAGTGTTATGCTTGATACCTAAAATCCATTAGGATAGAAAAAACCCACTGGATGCCCAATTATATCTGCAATCAGGAATGCCTTTGAAAATACTTCCAGATATGTGGATTATCTTTTAAAGGATTTTGTCACCACCCTATCTTTTTATGTTCAGGATACAGAAGACTTCCTCAAAAAAATCTATGATGTCACATGGGAACACAACTACCTCTTAAGAACTATGGAAGTGTCAACATTGTATACTAGTATTCAGCATGCTGATGGCATTAGGGCAGTCCAGTATTTTTGGGAGTCTAGATCATTGAGCTTGTGGAAACCTATACAAATGGTATTAAAGATGATTCAATGGTGCCTGGAAAGCAATATCTCCTTATTTAATAAGGAGTTATTTTATCAGATCCGTGGGATGGCGATAGGCACCTGCTTCACCCCTGCTATGCAAATTTACATATAGGCTGGTGGGAGGAGCAGGTGGTCAAAGATGAATACCATCAGGAGTGAAATACACAAATAGTGCATTGCAGTAAGTATACCTATGACCTCCTTATAGTGTGGAGAGGTACTAAGGGGAGTGTGGAGAGGTTCACAAAGAAAATCAATGCCAATGAGCTCAATTTGCGGTTCATGAGTACCACCCACACAACTGAGGTGAATTTTTTCACTGTATGTATCAAAGATAACAAGCTGGAAACTAACCTGTTTAGAAAGCCACCTTCTGGTAATACACTGTTGCATGCTACAAGCTTGCAGATTAATTCAAAGTATTCCAAATGATGAGAGCTTAAGAGTCAAATGAAACTGTAGTGAACAGAAAGAGGAAATTAAAGCACTGGAAAGTTTGTCTGAAAGGTTTGTAGCAAGGGGCTATTCTAAAGCCTTATTCAAGAGGCACAACAGAGAGTAAGAGTACAATCCAGATATCACCTATTGTTTGATAGTAGGAAGAACAGACCAGGCAAAATAGAGTCACACTTCAGATTTAACACTACTTTTAACAGACAAGAAGGCAATATTAGATCCATTTTGCAGAAACACTGGCACCTTATTCAAAGTGATCAAGTGATTGGCACGGCGGTGCCTCCAAGACCTGGTGTGACCTTCAGGAGAGCAAAATCCATGAAGAGCAGTCTTGTAAGTAGTAGTCCCAAAATCTGTACTAAGACAAATAAAACCTGGTTAGATCAAAACCCTGGGTTCAGAAAATGTGGTAGGTGCAAAGCCTATGGTCATGGCATCAATACAAGGACTTACACAATGCCTTTAACTTCGAGAAGTAAGACAACTACCGCTGTAAAACAAGCTATGCAATTTATGTCTTGAAATGTCCCTGTGATCTAGTATACTTAGGCAACACTACACTCCCTGTCCACAAAAGGATTTTGCAGTATCTACTGGCCCTCAAAAATTACTATCGGACGGATCCTGTTGCTAGGCATTTGGGGGAATTTAATTGCAGTTATACCAATGGCCTGGTATATTTTGTTACTGATGCAATCCCACCAGGTATAAGAGGAGGTGACAAGGATAAAGTCTTAAGAAGGTTAGAGTCATGGTAAAACACTGAGTTGAATATGAAAAGTCCCAACCAATGGTCTCAATATGGTAGACGATATGCACAGACATTTATAAGAAAATGAATGCATACACACTGGCAAGGATAAGAATAGAGAAAAGGGAATCCCTTTCTTGAAGTGCAGAGCAGTTCATAAATGATTTTATGTTACACTTGTGGTGTGATTTTGGTATTTTTGTAAAAGGTATTTTTTTAAAGGGCATAACTTGGAGATAATGTAATTATGGGATCAGTTACATCGATATTAGTCCACTTGGGTATGACTGTTTGGTGGGAAACAATGGCCTTGTTTTGATTATGAAAGTGTCATAGCACTAAGCACTTAATTAATATATAGGTCAATATTATTTCAGGAAGTTTGCACATTACCTTGACAGCACTCAACACTTTGTTATTTAAGTAACTTTTGCTGCTAATCATTCTATCATTTATTGAGTCAGACTGCACTCAGCACTTGATTCGTAGTGCTGTTTGGTTAACCAAGGATATCAAACTTTTGCCATATATTGGGCATTAATGTAAACATGTGCATTTTTGCCCACTTAGGCTATATTGTTCATAGATACAAGGCACTTTAGAAGGTTTCCCTAAAAATGGTTTCACCATGTATTGCTGTAGGGTGTACTATAAATGGGTATTACTTTATTGAAAAATGACTATAGGAGCTTTTCAAGTGTATCAACAATTGCATTGTTGGGTATTCACATTTAACTGTCATAATTGCATACCAAACCATAAGCTCATTTCAAATACTGTACAGTCCTTAGTCTGTTTCTTATTTTGTTTGTGACATAATATAGCTGCACTGGTGTAAATAGGTGCACAAAATGGTGCTTCGGTGTAAATGAGCAAGGCTAAGAAGGTAGTTAAAACGTGTTTGATGATTTTGGCAGCAGTGGAATAAATAAAAGGTTTTGTGAGCAACTGAACACAGCAAGCATCAGCCCCGTTGTTGGAGTGATAACAAAGGATCATTGGTGATTGTTTCACAGCTAGTTTTGGCCCCCGACCGAGTCGTTTATTGTGCACACTGGTTAGGAGTACAGCGGTGTCCAGCAGCCTTGGAGGAAGGATATATATATATATATATATATATATATATATATATATATATATATATATATACGTATATATATATATATATACGTATATATATATATATATATATATATCGCTTTTTCTTCAAAAATTTGACTGCTAATGTTTCATTTATACTTTAAAGGACGTTATAAAAGTTGTGATGGCTGCTGTAATATCTGGGGTAATTAGCAGTGCATGGTGAGGGCACGAGTTATAGTTACCTTGGGCGCGAGTTAGAGTTACTTGAACTAACTATAACTACTGCATTTCTATGGACAAGTAAATTCAGAACCTAACTATAACATCCCTGTAACCTTTGGTCTTTTTTTTAGGCCTGGGCGAAGTTCACAGAGTTCCATTCCACCAAATTCCGCAGACTTGATTAAAAACTCGAAGATCCAAGAGAATAAAGAACCCACATTCAAAGAATCAAGATTATTATGATATTTCAGATCACATTCAATCAATAATCCATCGAATCAGTGTGTTCAGTTTAAGTGCATTTATTGGTCCCACACATGGAAATTATTTCCGGGAAATACAAAAATCCAACACGTGTTTCACCCCCTTGTGATGTGTTCCCCTGGTGCTTTTTCAAGGCATTAGGGTAACCTAATATGGCGCCCGCTTAGAACGCCAGAACAATGATCTTAGGATCAAACCGAGGATTTCTTCGGCATAAATAAGACTATCTGCATTTAGAAATGGATTTTCTCAGATGTACAACACTAATGCCTTGAAAGTTCCGGGACCCGCTGAGTCCTGAATGCACCTGATCTGGTTAGTCAGGCCCGACCCTGCTTAGCGCTTCTGAGATCTGGTGCATTCAGGAGAGGGCCGTAGGGAGTGAAAGCTGCTGTTTCAGGCCTCTTGTGCACCGGGCTGTCCGGTGTGTCCTTGTACATAGGGCACTCTGGTGCACAAGGGACTGAAATAGCAGCTTTTTATTTGCTGTCTATGGCCCTGGCCTGAATTCAGGGGTTGAGGGGGTTGGCCGCAGGGTCAGTCCCTTCAGCCAAACCCTATAACAACCCAACCCCGCATGGCCCCTCCTCCCCAGGTCGATCTCGGGCCCGAAACCCTATCCCCTGAGGGCCAGTCTGAATATTTGTTTTTTTTTGGCGAAGGGGTCCGCACCCTCCTCCTCAGGCCGATGACAGCCTCTGGGATCCCATCCCCCCTGGCCCGGTCTAAACATTTAATTTTTGGGGGGATCCACTTGGCCCCCCTCCCCAGGCCGATCTCGGCCCCAGAAACCTCATTCCCCCCAGGGCACCCAGTCACAATGTTAGGTACTGTATGAGGGAGCCTGAAGGCCCATACGGTCCCAGCTGGCTGCCCATCTCCTGTGGGAGCCAGCATTGCTGTCACAGAGCTCCCCCTCTGTGAGAGCAATTGTTTCCTCTCTCTCCCTACCTGCATCTATGCAGGCAGAGAGACAGAGGAAACCTCTGCTCACAGTGAGGGAGAGCTGATTGAGAGCTCTCCCTCACTGTGAGCAGAGTGCTTGCAGTGACTTGGCGGCAGCTGTCCCGGGGGTGAGCACCCTGGAACATAGCAAGAGCTGGCCCTGGGAGGTGGCAGTCCCCAGGGCCATGCAGACCCCTCCAACATCAATAGGCCCGGGGTAGCGGTGGTCCCATTGACCGTGGGGGTCCAAAATGGACCCCCTTTCTTTTTTTAGGGTCTAGCTTGTGAGTGCACACCCAAGCGCATGCGTCTTGCTTTCGAGGCTCTGTTGTGTACAGTAAAGGGCTTGGAGCCCACCTGTCGCTCATCATTTGTTGGTTTCCTGTCAGTCTACTTTGCAGCCTGCTTAACTAGCCAGGTCAGATGTAATGTAATTTGCAGTGACTTCTGTGGAGCATCGACCAAGCACAGAATAATTTAAGTTAATTCTGTGCCTGTCTGCTGCTCCTGACATCACTGAGGTACTATTTCTCGCCTACTCCCGCTGCCGGGTGTGACACCTCTTTAAGGACATTGTTCAACTAAACAGTGTAGGTCATCCTAGGCAGTGTTAGCAGAAGTCATGGATTCCTTTAATAAGCCAGTCAAAAAGTGTTTGTGAGAGATGTTACGAACTGTGGCATTGGACATTTCTCTATCAATACATTTGTTTAGATACTACTGCCAGTGTTCAATTCTTAGTTCATCTGTCTGGCTCGCAAAAAAATCGGTACAACCCTCATCCTTTGTGACATAGGGCAGTTAGTGGTTCAGAAGTCCAAGGAGAACATCCTCCATCAATAGGGCAGTCTCATCCTCATCATTCGGTGTCAATGCACATGAGACTGAGAGAGCTAGACAGATGCCTGCTGTGGTGATTGCTGCTTTACGCAAATGCTCCTAATATTTGTGAGCCCTGTGCTGTTTTGTTGCAACTGCCATGTGAGCCATTTTTTACATTCAAGCTGTGCAAGTGGCACTTATTGTTCCGTTCCCCAAAAATCAATTAGCATATGTAATAAACAGAAAAAGCATGACCTACAACATTGCAAAAGCAGCTGTAAACCTGGTTCCCAGTGAAATAAACACATTTAAATATTGTGTTTCCGAAGTTTTAGCAGCAACAGATATCTTAGTAGCAAAAATTATTAGACATGCTGTAAGGTGTTTATTATCTCGCTAACGAGAATAGTGCTCTTTTCATCAAGAATTAATTCAAGAAAATACCTTGTACATGCTTGTAATATTAATATAGGTAATTAGGGTGACATATATTAGAAATCCTTGATCAGCTTTACATTAAGTTCCTGAATTGTCTCACCTTTCGCTTTACTAGAAGTGAAGTTGGACATCAAAAGAGGAAGCACTGCACAAAGCACACATTACATTTCAATATTATTGAAATGAATATTAACTCTGAAATTTTGGGAGGTGGAATATTAGTGTGGACATATTTTCTTCCCTTTTTAGGGTCGAGTCTGGGAGTGAATACGCTAGTACATGAGTCTCACTTGTGAGACTCTGTTGTGCTCAGTGAAGGGCTTGCAGCCCGCCTGTCCCTCACCATTTGTTAGTTTGGGTGGCACTCTTCTTTACAGGCAGGTAATTTGTCAAAGGACGCCTGGCATCACTTCCATTCCTCTGTGTGGAGCAGGGATCAAGTATTAATTGATGCATCTTAATTAGTACCTGTCCGCTGCTCCCGACGTGATCGAGGAACTATTTGTTTTTTTTTACTTTTAGTGTCCCACAAACAGGAGGCTTGTGACTGGCAAAAACGCATCCAGCAGGGAAAACAAAATTGCAAAGTTTTATTTTTTAAAGCTAACTTTCTGTTATTTTTCCAGTCATTTTTTCTCAGTTTCTTCTCATGTTTTCTTTCGTTTTTAGAGTCGAGCCTGCGTTGCATGTGCTCGCGCATGCGTATCGCAACGAGACGCTTTAGTGTTTAGAAAAGGGATCGGAGCCCTATCTACGTCACGTCAGTGTTTTTGATTGGTTCGTGGGCTTGCCTAATAAAATCTGCTTGCTTTCATTAGTCAAAGGCATGCATACATCATGTCTTTTCCGGTGGCTAGCCCTCCTCCAGCGCATCGACCAAGTACAGAAAACATGCGAGGCTCGCTGTTTTCTGTCCGGCTCGTGGACTACTTTTTCTCTAATTTACTAGCGCTATTTTGCTTGGCAGAAGTCGAGCGCTTTACATAGTTAATTGCACTTTTTCGGTTACGTACATAAATGCACTTTTGCCGATAGGTGAAAAGACGGGTTAGGAGTTTACAACGCTATCAGCTCTAACATGAGCAAATGCGAGACCCGTTGCATTGCAAATGCTTGTTGCCTGTGGGTGCTGTCAAAGGATGACAATTGACTTGTTTGCATTGCTCCTAGACAACTTTATTGACAAAGGTTTTAGTACCATGTGAGCACCGTCTTTGTGCTTTTAACACTTGGGGGTTAAAGAGGTAGTTGTAGTCCATTGTATAGCTCTGCCTCTCCTGTCCTTTTACCATCTGCCCTCCCTGGCCCTCCACCTAAGAGGGTCCTTCCACTGATAAGCTTTCCACTTACATTGATCAGCCACTGCTGGGAAGGCAGGATGAAGAATCTTTGAGTGCCCTCGTATTTTCATTCTCTCAGCAGCAGGCCTGCAGTGCTGTGTTTTTCGTCTGGAATTACTAAGGAGCGCTTGAAATATTGGGAGCTGGTGTGAGCTTCTAAAGCCGTGTAAATCTGGGGGATTTCTGCCTTGTGTCATCATGTGAGAAATATTCCACACTGGTGAACCAGTGCTTTGTTTAACCCACATCGCCTGCATTCTCCCCCGTGATCCGTAAGGAATCCTAAACAGAAAGTGCTCAGGAATCTCTGGCCTTGTGCAAACAAGGTTTACAGCCGTGTCACACAAACAGCGTGAAATCACTGCTTGTTAGAAAAGCTTCCGTTTCCTCATGTTCCCGGTGCACGCTGTGTTCCTTGTGGCATTAACATCCCGTCAGTCATAGGGACAGGTGACATGGCTGACCGCCCAAATCCTGTCCTGTCAATGGCGTAAGGAAACATGAGCCCCCCCCTGTAATAACCTTGAGGGGGGCCTCGACCAGTCAGTGCCCCGTGGTGAGGGGGCCCCCCAGAGCTCGGAGCCCCTAGCACCGCAGGGAGTGCGGGGGTCTTTGTTACGCCACTGTGTCCTGACTTAGACATGTCTTGGGGGAAAAAAACGGCTTCACTGCACCAAACAGTTTGCTACAAAATGTGGTTTATACTGTCTTCTAAAAAAAAAAACATGGAAGAATGTGGTAACGTATAATTTAAATAACTTTGTAGGTATCCTTATTTCTCTTAAATTGGAGCTCCTATGAAAAAAATAAAAAATGAAAACTTCCCTCACCCCTCACTCCTTTCATATGGTTTTGATTCCTGATCTTGAATGTCAGGCCATTTTGATTGATCATGCAAGAGATAGATGTCAGCTGATGCTGTCAAAGGGAGTGTGTGCGTGACTGTGGAGTGCAATGTAGCTCACATAGTCCAATCTTGCAGTACCTTGCCTGAGGTAGGCATTACTGTTCCCGTGCATTCACCCATGTATTTTGAAAGAAATCCATATTTGCAAAGACTTGCAAGCATGGGATTTTGCCAAACGGTGCACCTCCTAGAGGCCGGCGTAATCCGGAGAAATGTCTTTATTTTATCTTGTTACTTCCTCTTTGCATGTGTGCTGTATTCAGCTGCACATATACAAAGAAGAATAAGACTCTAGTGCAACAAAGTGCAAGGAGGCCCATTGATTACAATGGGTGCATCACTTTAAAGCCTGCATTGAGCAGGCGTTAAAAATGATGCCAAAAATGAAGCAGTGCAATCTTGTAGATTTCACTGCGCCATTTTTTTGGGGCCTCCTAACGCTGGAACACACCCCTTGCATACATTACGCCTGATACAGGTATCGTGTGGCACAAGGGGTCGCAAAGTGGCGCAATGCATGCATTGCGCAACTTTGTTGATATGGTGCGGCGAAAATTGCCTCATTGGGCCACAATAGCGTAAAAAACATGAAGCTAATGTGGCGCAAGGAGGCACTAGGGCCTTGTAAATCTGGCTCATAATTTTAAAAGCATGGAAAGGTCTTGGCTAAGGACAGACCTAAAAAAATGTGCTACTCACATGACTGATAAAAAATCTATATTCCTCCTGTATCAAGTTTTTTTAATTAGATACATTTAAATTCATATCCGGCATTGATACACAGGCCCCAATGTTATTAGGTCTTTTCTCTGTCGAATTGCTACTTATGCAAAATAGGCTGGCAACATGTCACAGTATAGGAAAACAAACATATGGTCAACAACCTTATTAACGGTACCTTTTTAACAGACGTGTTGGTTGCTTTAAAGCGCGTGAAGCTGAGAGGTAATTTTAGAAACAGTTTCTTGCAAGAAGACAGTGCCACCCAGTGAATTAAAAAGAGATTTTCTCTCGATTCGCAAAATCGCCTCTTCTTCAACCTTTTCTAGGAGAAAGAAAAAAGTTCAAACTTTTTACAAAATAAAACTGGGATGTTAGTGTTGAAACTGGTCCTGTATGAGCCCAAGGCTGCAAACATGTCTTATCCGCTGCAAAGGGAAAGAATAATGTCGGTTTCACTTGATTGTCCAGCACAAGTCATCATTCAAGTGGCAGACAGGTTGCCCTATAGCTGTGCTGTTTAATTACAGCCATGTGTGAGCTGTATGGCGTATCTCATTTTATTGGCTTATTTTAGGGTTTGGAGCTGTTATAGAGTATGAGATATACTTTACACTTTCTAGTTCAATATTGTCTACAAAATAGCCCATCTTCTGTTTTTAATGGTGTAGATTGTTGTTACAGAAGGGATCTTTAACAACCTTGACCACAAGGCATTGCATCTTGGGAATTAGATTTCAGGCCACAGTTTCAGACAGATTTACCGCTGACTGTTTTATCTAGCCGCTGGTGTTGTTCCAAGTTTAACATTAAACGACGATTAAGTTCGCTGGCTTCTGTGCCTGTTCCCTGGAGGTGCAGTTTCACGTGCAATGCCGCGATTTTATTAAAAAGCATGTTTATGCTCGCTCCTAAACCTCCCGTTATTGGTTTGTTACAGCACAGCGCGCAATCACTGACATCACTGCATATCAGGGACAAGGCCTTTTGCTAATGTGTAAATGATGCAAACTGTGCAGTTAACGTCTTGCAGGGGCGTAGCTTTCAGGAGTGCAGCAATACCGGGACTCACGGAGGTGAGAGGCCACTGAAGCCCTATTGTGGCTGACTTTTACTAACAAACCAAGGGACATTGCCTGCTTTAGGGACCATGGCGCCCTTCCTACTCCCCTGACCCATAGACTTCAGGCTTCACATCCCAGTGGTAAGCCTTTCTTTGTCAATAAGCCATGTATGCATTAAAATCTTCATTACGTTTTTTTTTTTTTATTTCTCAGAGAACCTTACGCAAAATGTGCGTCAAAGTGTTATTTGAAAAAAAAAAAATTAAGATGTGTGGTTTACTAGTTCTAACTCATGACATCTGAAAAAACATGACACAGTCTGTGTTTTGTAAACCGCAAATTAAAATATTGTGCTAATGACTGTTTTCTGTCAGTGGTATCAATGCAATACATTGACAGTCCTTAATTTGAGCCTGTGCCTACCGGTGATTTGGCACAGCACCAAATTGCCAACAGCAACACCTATTTTTTTTTTTTTATCTGTTTATTGCTTTTTACCACAGTAAAATCCAGATATGCAACCAAGTACAATTTGACTGCGCACATAATGTGTCCGCTTAAATTAGTGCAACCTTTTACAAGCCAATATTCATATCCAGATAACTAAGAGAAAAGAAAGGAAATATAGAAACATAGTAATTAAATAAGAGAATTGCTCGTGAGAGAACACACACAGAGGGAAAGGGGCCATCCCAGCCAGGCTGGATGCCCAAAGCGGGGGAGAGGAGGAGGCAGGGGCGGAGCAGAGTGGGGGGAGAAGGGAGCGTGGCAAATAGTCAGAGCGGGCATCGTGTAATGTGTATTTCTGCATAGAGTGCTGGGGGATGCAGTGTCCCTGTCACCTGTTAATAAATGTGGTATACATATATCCCGTCACCCATTCTGAACCACATGAGTCACATGGGTCCCGTAACTCAACACCAGTCTGAGACACTAGGCAGCAATAAGGGTTCTTCAGATATGCACCTGATGTTCACTATTTTACACTCATCTCAAATTCCTCAGTATCCTGTGTAAACATGTCTGTGGGAGCTTCAAGGTGGCAGGGTGTCGTCTTTGCTCTCCAGCCGGGTAATGAGAGAGTCTCACGTGTCAACCCCTTTAATCAACACCCCTCTGTCCTGGAGGGAGTGCAGCACCTGTGCTTCGGCCCTCGTCCAGCACAACAGGTCTTGCTCCCATTGGTGCTCTTTCGGTGCACTGGGCACCTTCTAGTGCATCACCAGGAGGCGCTTGAATAACACGAACACCAGGACAATGCATCTATGTACCTGTTTCCCCCCTCTAGTCCTCCGTCGGATCCCCAGCAAGCAGGACTCGGGTGTAGGAGATAGAGGGTCACCCACCCAGTCGGCAACCAGTGAGGTTATGCCGTGCCATGTTTTCAACACTGGGGGACATTCCCATGTCATATGGAAGGTGGTATCCGGGTCTCTGCCCCTTGGACACTCCTGGGGGGCCTAAGGGAACATACGACAAAGCCTATGCAGAGATGAGTATGTTTGGTGTAAGTAATTAAACTGCGTGTATCTGAATCGAGGATTCCAAGAGACTTCGTGCATCGATGCGAGTACTACATTCCATGCTCACTGTGTCAGTGGTGCAGTCAGGACCTCGTCCCATTTGGCCTTTGCTTGTTCTTGTATTTGCTCTGGGTGAGCCAGCAAGGTCCTATATATCCTAGATATATTAACTGTTGTGTCCAAGCCATCCAGTAGGTCATGTAGGATCAGGGCCGTCGGGGATTCAAGGTCTCCGCATTTCCATGTGGAGCGTACTAATTGACGTAAAGCGCCGTACGTTATGAACCAACCTTGTCCCAGATCTTGGGCACTTGCAAGTGCCGTGTAGGGTAAGAAGTGATCCTCCTCAAAAATGTCCCCTATTGTTTGTATGCCTTTTGCGTACCACACCGTCAATCTGTGCTTTTTCGGCCACCGTCCCAACATTCGGGGCGGCCATCAGGGGAATCCTGGGGGGGTATTGTGGGGTTTGATTCCCAAGTAACACAGACTGATGCCAAACCCATCAGGCCACATTCAGTAGAATATTGCGTTAGTGCAACCGGCCTTTGTGGGCAAGTAGCCAACGTAGCACATTAGTGTGCCCCAAGATAGTATGTACCATCTGTGCCTCTGAGCTCAGAGAGTCCCGCAGCCAGTGCACCACCCATTGTATCTGCACGGCGGCATAGTACAACTCGTATCGCGAAGCGCCCAACCTGCCCTGCGTAAGCGGTAGATATATTTTTGTTAGAGCAACCCGCTGACGACCATTGCCCCACACCAGGTCAGTCAAGAGACTGGCCAAGACTCTAAAGAAAGGCCGGGGGAGTATCAAAGGCAGTGCAGAAAAGTAATACAATAGCCGTGGTAGTATGATCATCTTTGCTTTTGCCACTCTGCCCCCCAGTGATAGCGGGAGTGAGCACCAAAAGGGTAAGGAGCCTCTAACGAACCTGAGCACTCATTCCAAATTACCCTCCTTAAGGTCCGTGATATCATGGTACACATTCACGGCTAGATACTTAAAAGTGGTGAAGCACCACAGCAGTGCACTGGTCGAGGCAGTTGGGCGTTGGGGTTCCGGGATCGCTCTCATTGATAATAGACAAGACTTCGACCAGTTCACCCTTAATCCATATAGGTCCCCAAACAGGTCTAACAGCCTAAGCAGTCCCAGGAGGGACTCAGTGTAATTCCGCAAGTATATCAATATGCCGTCTGCATATAATGAGACACTGCAATATGCCCGTCCATCTAGTATGCCCCAGTCTGTGGCCATGTTTCGTAACTGTGCGGCCAGGGGTTCAATCACCAGTGCAAACAGTAGAAGTGAGAGAGGGCAGCCCTGTCTCGTGCCCCTTTCGATATTAAACCCATCAGATATGGTTCCACCCGTTTTAACCCTCGCCATCGGCTCAGAGTACAGAACCTTAATCCATCTAATGAGTGTTTTGCCAAACCCCATTCGATTCAGTGCCTCCATCAAGAAGGGCCACCCGAGAGTGTTAAATGCTTTCTCAATGTCTAACAATACTGCTACCTGTTTGTATTCCAACTCTGGGGTGTCTGCCATAAGCCTCAGGAGAAATCGTATATTAATGAAGGTGTTGCGGCCAGGTACGAAGCCAGATTGGTCTGAGTGTACCAGAGATGGCATCAATGGGAGCAGGCGGTTAGCCAACACCTTCTCCAATAACTTGCAATCCGAGTTCAGCAGTGACAAAGGGCGATAGGACCGGACATCTAGTGGATCACGACCCGGCTTGGGGAGTACTACAACTACCGCCTCCTGCTGGGACTCTGGAAGTCAGCCTAAACTGAAGGCCTCTCTCAGCATGTCCAGGTATGGCATGAGAGTCTGTGCAGAGAATGTATCGTAGTACTCTACAGGCAAGCCATCACTGCCTGGTGCTTTATTATGGGCTAGTTGACGTAAGGCTTGTTGTATCTCTTCTAGATCGATGGGTTTCTCCAAGTCCTGTACCTGCATTTCATTGAGGTGAGTCAGATGGAGCCCCTTAAAGAAATCCCTCAGCTGTTCTGGTGAAGGGGAAGGGCGTGCCCTGTATAGAGCACTATAGTATCCTTTGAAAGCTTCATTTATTTCCAATTGAGTATTAACTGTAACCCCTGTGTCCAGTCGAATGGCTCCAATGGGGGTGTGCTGTTATTCGCCCTTCAATACCCAGGCCAGCAGTCTACCTGAACGATCAACAGCAACACCTATGACAGTCTGCCACCTGGTGGCGATGCCTGTCTAATTTGGGGACAAACACCACAACAGTTGTTTAATTACATATACATTAAAAATGACTAATACCTGCCACTCAACCATCCTTTTAGCTTTGGCTGGCCTGGAATAGTCTGAATTGCCACACTTGTAGGAGTGTAAAGGTCAGTAGATATGCTGGTACTGTCGTTGGCAGCGCTGGCTGGTGCTATGGGGGGTGCAAATTGCAGTTGCCTCCTGACGAGGGCCCTGACACTTCTGTGTTTTACAAATTAAGCACAGTTTGTTGGTTTGCAAAATCCCTATCTTCTTAGTATTCCAAAAAGGGAGAGTTGAAAATGTGCACTTATTTTCCTGATGGCACCATCTTATTTGAAACGAATGGTTAATGTTCTATGTTATCCAGTTTGTAAGTAATGCTTAATTGGTGAAAAGTAGAAGTGGCTTAGATTCGAAAGAGAGATACCGAAAGGAGGCCTGTTGGTTGATACCTCAAAATATTCTTACCAATAATTACTAACAAAAAAACACAAATATATTAACAAGAACCCGAAAGAAATGTTAAGGAAAAAGTGCAAATGCAACTATAGCCTTTCAATATTGATGAATGAAAGGATATAGCACTCTAGGCATTGATACTTCCAGTGGGCAGGATAGGAAACCAGATTAGGGGAATTTAAGCTCTATTACCCACCAACCTTCGTTTAATTGTGTATGCTAATGTAAAAAAAATAATTTAATCACCGAAGAAACTTGTACATTGTTTAAAAACTAGGCAACATTGTGAGTTGAAAGTTAGGTATCTTGGTTCTCTTCCAAAGCAGGAAGGCCCATAATTTGGTGTACACGCTGACTGGATCACTTCTGTTTGTGGGATGAAGGAGTGGAATGAGCCAACCACGCCTTTTTCTGCATTGGGTGGAATACACAGGTGATGGGAAAGGAAGAGCGACCTCCAGCGGAATGCCCTATCGCCCAGTAGTTTTCAGCTGGCCGCCAACTTTATCAGCTAGCAGTAAATAAAATGTTGTTGGAGAGGGCCAAGACTGGTTCACACATGGAGGAATCACAGTTCCAGTAAAGCAGGAAACACTTTGTGAGTTTTCAAACCTTAGGCAAATGAAACAAAAACTCAGATAGCATCATATTGCTGGGAAAAAGCAAGAAGGACACATGAGTGGCAGCTATAGTTTGTAAAAGAACACCTTCTAAACAGGTGATCATTTGTGAACCAATGCTAAGTTCACTGCTCCTCACTTCAATGCTGTCCAGGAAAAGGAGAAGAAAAAGAATGAGGAGGAGAGGGGGAGGAGAGATGAAGGAGAATGTAGCAGGAAAGGGGAACAGAATGTGAAGGGAAACCGGCAACGGGACGGGGATGGACTCAATTCAAATTGATCACCCCCTGCAAAATGTGATGAGGTGTCCCTGAGTCTCCAATATCGCCCAGATAAGCATTGGTATTAAGCTGAATGAGTGCCTCATGGAGGGATTGGGGCCGCTGAAGGGGGGCTGCGTTGTGCCCCTGGGTGAATGTGGTCTGATCTGCTGTGAATAACTTGTGACTTGGACTGAGTTCCAAGACTGAGCTGTCTATAGTGGAACTCTTCTGGAATGGAGAAAGCCTGGATCCTATCCCAAGGAACCTCAGTCAACTGGTGGAGCACTGGGAGCATTGTATGAACCTGTTTCCAGTGGTGAGGACAAACAGACAATTTTGCTAAAGTACACTGACATCCTTAGAAACAATCCTTAAAATACCACAATAACTAACTTCCAAACATACTGTTGCAATGATTTCCCAATTTTCTGGACTATGTATTTTTGAAGGAACCATTTAGCTATATTTCTGGATTTCAGAAAATTGAATGGGCTCAGCATGACAAATCTACATGTACTGTGTACAGAAGAAATGTTGTCTCAACGCTTTTCATTTGCGCAAAATGTGTGGTGTAGCTGGAATTTGGTTCCATCCCTGACGACACAACTTTAACCTATATTTATAAGTAACATTTCATTTAATGTGTTCTAACATTATTAATGTAAAGTGTTGCCCTTGAATTCAATAATGAAGTGCCTTCACTGTAGAATTAGGAAATCATATAGACTGTGTGCCTTAACCCTACTAAAAGAAAGGTAATCATTTGAAATTAATTTAGAAACCTTCCTCACGCTATGGAAGTAAATTTGCCTCAGAAACAAGAAGAATCTCTGTAAACATGTACACTAATGTTTTACACTTCAATGCAAAAAATTTAGTTCTCGGTTGCATTTATGTCCATGTATTTAGATGTATTGCATTTATTCTAACTGTAGAATGAAGCTTTAATTGAGATCATGTAACTGACATTTACATCCATTTGAAATTAAAATGTGCTTAAATAACATGAAACTAAATGTGTATTAGTGAATAATATTTTAAGTTGACCTAACCAGGCCTGTATTCCTTACAGCGTGAGAAACTGTTTTCCATTTCTGCTTGTATGCTTTTTCTTTGAAGGTACATTCATATTAAATGTTAGTTTGGAAATACATGTACTATTGTGTTAGTAATAAAGAGTCTGTGAAAAAGACATTGATGGAAGAACATAGAGAGATCGAATGTCAAATGACAGTCCCTTTTTCAAAAATTATTACCAGGACTTTATAAAAGACTAAGGTCAATATCATTCTCAGTACTGCTCTGGGACAAACCGCACTTGAGCCTCTAATTATGTGAACAAGAATGTTGCTTGGAATGATTTGAGTGATATTAACTAGTGCTCACACAGGCTGATGGACATTTCTCCTATCCCTTTAGACTTTGAGAAGTACAGACCTCTGAATTGTACCTTGTCCCTATTAGGCCTGGGCGGAGTGAACGGAGTCTGGCTTTGCAGAATTCCACAGAGTTGAAAAAAAACTCAGTGGAATTCCACGAAGCTGGAATTCTGTGCCCAGCAGAGTCCTACTGAATGCGCCCATCTCAGTAGCACTAAGTAGGGTCGGGCCTGTTCAGCCCAACTCTGCTTAGTGCTTCCAAGATCGGGCGCATTCAGGAGGGCTGGAGGCGGTGACAGCTGTTGTTTCAGTGTGCAGTGCACACAGGGCAGGCCGGTGCACAAGAGGCCTGAAACAACAGCTTTTTTATTGCTGCCTACGGCCCTGGCCTGAATCCAGGGCCGTAGGCAGCGAAAGCTGCAGTTTCAGTCCTGCACCAGTGTGCACAAACAATGACAACCAAAGAGATGAGGACTTACCTGGCTCTTCCTAGGGGTCCTCCTTTCCAACCTGTCCGACAGCGATGACGAGTCCTCCTCTGCAGCAGCTGCCTCCCTCCTCTGCTCTGGTGCATGCTGCAGCCCAGTTATGGGCTGCCAGCACAAGCGCAGACTGTCTGTGCTTGCACTTTGCAGCCCAAAATGGGCTGCAGCATGCACCAGGTGAGCTCTGCTCCACTGGCAGGGCTAGCAGAGTTTCTGGACTAAGTTCCAAAAACTCTGTTAGCTCCGCCAGCAGAGGGGAGCTCTCCGTACAGCCCTAGTCCCTATGCTTTGCCAAGTGTGGCTTAGGTTAACACTTAATTCAATCTAGAAGAATCTTGACCAAGCTTTTGAATTGCTGACACCTTCTACATTTCCTATATGCCTACGCATATATTTTTCCCTTATTTTCATAGCTTCCTAACTTTCTGAGATTATCCCTCATCATTTATAGGTCAATATAGGTAGATGCTTTAGATGGACTCCATGTACAAGAGAGAAACCAGAGACTTTTCTCTGAACATCAACAAATACCACTGATATTTTGTATTGCTGTAACTGAACTCTGGGTTTGTCTTATTTTATTTTTGCCTAAACATCTTTAGAAGATGTGGTTATCCTGTGTCATGTTTTTGTGATGTGTTTATATTAACCTGACTGTTAGTTTGTAATAAAATCTTTCACTTTATTACGGATTTGGGTCCTTATTGTGTGACCGAATTGGTTACAATGTAAATTATTGTTGATCTGGTTGAGAACTAACTCCTTACATCTTTCCCTTTGATGGAACGAGACCCATCACCTAACTATTTATGGGAGGCAGTCTAAACACTGCATCAAATTGGCAGCAGAGGATGGTTCCATCAGGGAAGTAAGGGAGTTGGGGTGTCCTATTATGAAAATGCCCAAGCCCAGCCCAATATTTTAAGCCTATGATTAGTTCAGAGGATTAATGGAGTTTCAGCGGTTTGGGAACAAGTTGTAGAAGCAGAAGTGTGAGTATCAATAGAGTTGCTCATTGTGATTGCTTATGCTTAGCTTGCAGAGTTTTGTGGTGTTAGTGAAATGTTTTGCAGAAATATTTTAAGTTGTGTGAATATGGCATTTATTGCAAAGAAGTCAAAGTGGTAATCTGGTCCGTTGTGGCCTAAGATCTCAGGATATGAGCTATGATATATGAGTAAAGTGTAGAATACACTGTGGTGTTCTTATCTGCTGTGTTGTGGTACTAGTCATGAAATGTCATCAACAGTAGTATTGGATAGGGACCTTCTTTTGCATGAATGTGAGGTAAGGTTGGTATAGTGAGTCTCAGTGTACAGGGAGGGACTATATCAATGTATCCAATGGGTGAGGCTTCATGCTAAGTGTGTGTGAGATTAGATCAGAAAATGTTACTCCAAACCATATTTTGAGTAATTGAATATCCTGAACACTACAGAGCAGACAAAGTTAGTTGTTGCAACTGCTTGCATTTCTTTGCGCGTAAATAGTTGAGAGAGAGAGTGTTGAGAAAAATTGTAAACAAGGGTAAGCTGCTGCAGGGAGTGAGGTTGATGTCACATAATGCCACACTGGTGTTGGACAGTTGGTATAGAGTCGCTCCAGTATTGGTTACGAACGCTGAACAGAGGATTGTGGGTGAAGAATCGTTTCCTGGTTGTAAACGAAAAGTCATTGTGAAAATTGCATATTTGATTGGAAAAATGAAATTCTTTAAGGCATTGCAAAGTTTGATAAAGGGAGATGTGACTATACCTGTTAGAGTGGAAGAAGAGGTGCCTCCTGAATGTACTCTATGTCATTATATGACAGTAAATGTAAGTCTTCATATGTGTATTTTGCTTGAACAATGGCACAGGATCACAGAGAAAGAGGAATCAACTGCATTTCCGTACTATGGAAAACATATTTGAGAATCGTTGAACATTTGACACAGATGGTGTATGGCATGACACCACCTCCAAGACCTGCACAAAATGAAGCTCTTAATGTTATGAATACATAGCTCATATGAAACATAAAGAGAGATATGAGGAAAGGGATAAGAAAGCAATACATACTTGTGCAGATACTAGATGGGATGAACAATAAAAGACTTGGAGAACAGATGTGATTCAGAGAACTATACTGTGCCCTGCCTTAACAAGTTAGGAAGAGGGAAAATCTAAATGAAAAGGAAAGAAAAAGAAAGAGGAGATAGAAGACATGAGAATAGGGGTGTGGACATTGATAGTGATCCAGGCAACGATTTCTTAAGCGAGCTATTGTTGAATTGTCCACCTCCATATAATATGACCCAAGTAGGAGGAAGTACAGCAAGTAAACACTTTGATGTACCTTCAGCACAAGTAGATCTAAATTCAAATCAGACAAGAGAGAGTTTAGTGACAAAATTTTCCCAGAATCCAACTGCCTTAGCTATCACAGAAGCACTGGCTGTTCCCTTTACAATTGGTCCTGTTGTATGGACCAAGAATTACAGGGAGTACTGCGTGTACACTGACCATTCCTGCATAAAGGGGTGTCTTAGGTAATAGCAATTCTGGGAATTCGACAACGAGAAGACTTTATTTAGTCCCAACACACAGGAACATTACACACATCACAAATACAGATCCAACAACATATCAAACTGGATTTTCCTCAAATTAAAGGTTTCCACATGGACCCCCACCCTTTTTCATACCTAGCCAAATACTGTTTCAAATGCCACCTGCTGTACTCCTGGGGCAGGAATACATTTGAATTTGCCAAATTCTGCAATGTCCATTGTGAATACACCAGATAATGAAAATCCTAGTACCTCTAGAGGAGAGGTAATAATGAATACCCCAGCAGAGCAACCAGGTCTTAGTGCCCAGGAATTGGATGATTGGCTCAAGGTTATAGACATTCCAAATGAGACTGAAGGCTCAGGATCAAGAGGGAGGACATTTCAAACACCAGATAGAGAAAAGCAATATATGTGGCTAAACTGAAATTAAAATTACATGACATGATACTTGGAACTCTTGACATGTCTCAATTAAATACCTCCTAAAAGGATGAACTTTTGTTGATGTGTAAAGACATCACAAGAAGTGCAGGACAGGCTCATGAAAGATTGTCTGAATTATCACAGAAATATCAAAGTGCTACAGAGAAGCTATCACCTAAGCTTTAAAGATCAAAACCTTTCTAACACAAGACCATAAGGAATGAAAAGAAGGTAACGTTAGATCTGCCTCAGGCTAGAGCAGAGGAGGAGGAAGATACCTAAATGCTCCCAATGAGAGAAGTTCCTGGGGGAGGCTATGTTCATCTGCACTAGAGTAGGAATGATTTGCATGATTCACAAATAATTTCCCAAAGTTGAGGGAAAAACCAGTGGAGTAGTACAGAAAGGTCGATCGATTTGTGAAAATATTGAAGGTCCAATGGGTAGATTTGAATACTTTATTTGAGATTGTCGCTCTCGTGATCTATGGGTTGTATGCAAAATAGCTGACGAGTGGCCTGAAAAATAACCTATGAGACATCCAGAGACAAGGCTCCATCTCCAATAGTGATGAGGAAGTATCAATAGGTGATTACATTCTTGAAATCAAAGGTGTCTCCTAAATACATTGATTAGGTTAAGATTGACAGAATGATCCAAAAGTCTAAGGAGTCGACACATTTCTGTTGTGACAGATTGCTACAGGTGTTTAATTAGTATAGTGGCATGGAGACTATTGAGACTAAAGACATGGGACATTTTGTGTTCAGATTTGGGCAGGGATTGAAGCCAGAGATTAGCACAATGATTGCATCAAAATGTGCCATTGGAAGAGGCAATGTCATTTTCATCCAAATATTATGCCAAGTGAGAACCAGTTACAGAATAGTGGATTTGCACAGTCCTGGGATAATAATCTTGTTCAGTCATATCATTTACAGAGACAAAGAATGCAAAATTACGATGTGCCACAAGTTCCAACGCTGCAGGTTTCACAAGCTCAGATGCCCCAACAAAAGGCAAATGTTAAGATAACTAACTTGAATCAGGTTCCTAATGCAAATGATGATCCCTTTTTGAATCAGGAAATGTCCCAACAGTACCCTATGATAACAGATGAGGATCAAAATTATGATCTGTCACAATGATGATGCCTGAGAGGGGAGGAAGATTGTATACTTGGTGCATCCTTAGAGGTAGAAAAAGTGGTTCATTTGTGGATGGTGAAGTGAGTGTCTACCCCGTGTCATTCTTGATTGACACTGGTGCTACCTGCTCTATTGTGAGAACAGCAGAGGTTCCCAACCTAATCATCTGGGAAAAAAGTTGCAGAAGTTACAAATAAGCAATTGACTAGCCCTGTCGCAGAATCTGTGCCTGTTAACATAGGGTCCTTTGGAGAGAATCACCAATTTGTAGTGTGCAATTCGAGTCCTGTGAGTCTGCTTGCACATTACCTCTTGTGTAAGCATAATTGGTTCATCTATTGAACTCCAAGAAGCATATCATTTCTGACTCATGATGAGGATGTTGCATTCAGAATTGTGAATCAGACCCCAAATGTCACACTGTACCTCATGCTGATAAGTGATGATCTACCTTCAGATCTGAGTGACACAGTACCACCTGAAGTCTGAGACTTTTCAGGAAAGGACTGCGAAGCCAAATTATTAGTGTGGAGAATCCCACAATATAAAGTGACCCCCAGAAACCATTGTTGGGATTACTCCAGTGATTAACTCAATGATTCAGCAAGGGATACTGAAGGAGATTATGGGGATTCCATTTAACTTACCAGCCTGATGGCAGATACTGCATTGTACAGGGCCTGAGAAGGATCAATGGGATTGTAGTCCCTTGTGGTCCCATGTTACTGAATCCAGTTGTGATTTTGTTTCAGATTCCATGTGAGGCCGAGTGGTTCACTTTGATTAACCCTTACCAAGCATTCTTTTCCATACCCTTGCATGAGGACAGTCAGTTCACCTTAGCATTTCGGCTTGGCCATCATGTTTTGGCATGGTGCTGAGCCTCACAGGAGTATAGCAAGAGTGTCTCCATTTTTAACCAGATAAGACAGCCGGGCAGCGCAGCAGCTACTGGGTCAAGAGTAGCTGAAAAATATGCTACGGCCTGTGAGTATTCCCATGTAACTGAGTTAGCACTGAGAGAGCGCAGACCTCCCTCTTACTGGAAAACATACTAAACATGTTTTATAATCAGGCACTCGCAATACCAGCACACGACAGAGACTTTCTTTGAGTTCTGTGAAGGCACGCATGTAAGTGTCATCCAATGGAACTTGTTTTTACACATCCTTGTGTGTCAGCCTGTCTAAAGGCTTGGCCAGTAGGGAAAAGTTGGGAATCCACTCATGACAGTAGCCCACCATTTGTAGAACATCCTAACTTCTTTCTGAGCACCTGGTGGATTTATTTTCAGAATCACTGAGATGTTCTCTTGTGACACCGTCTTTGCACCCTTCTCAATGTGATGTCCAAAGTATAGAACATCTCTCTTACAGTACTACAATTTGGTTGGGGATACTTTATGTCCATTCTCAGGGCAATAGAATCCTGTCTGCAAGCTTCTCATGTTTTTGATGCCACCAATAGGTCATCAATGTACTGGATTAAGACTGAATGATAGGGCATCACTGGGTCTGAAAGTCGTGGCCACAACAGATGTCAGCATTCAACAGTGCAAGAGCAGTGATATAGTTCATTCTTTGAATGTTTTTGTCCCCCACTCAGTGGAAATTCTGTTGACTCGTACTAAGATGCTACATCTCGATTGATGCGGTATGAGCGGGTCATACTTGCTGAGCCCAATACAACACTCAAGAGATGTACAACACTTATTGGCATTGATGTAACACTTTTCTTGCGCCCCCCGCACCTCTCTACGGTACCGTGGGTGCACTGTATTTACAATAAGGCGCCCCATGGTGCATGATACCACAATAGTGTCAAAATGTTTGGTGCTACTGTGGTGCTTTGCTGCACTAGCACCAAACATGTTGACACTAGTCCAGCAAAGCACAGGCAGGCCCACAGGAAATTATGGGTGCGTCATATAAATGCATGCCCTGAGCAGGCATTACAAATTATCCCAAAAATGGCACAGTGAAATCTAGTAAATTTCACTGTGCCATTTTTGTGGGCCTACCTTTGTGGGAACGCCCCACTTGCATACATTATGTCTGGCGCAGGCATAATATGGCGCAAGGGTTTACAAAGTGGCGCAATGCATTGCACCACTTTATAATTATGGCATGGGAAAATTGCCTCCTTAAAGCTACATTAGCGTAAACAAATGACACTAGTGTGGAGCAAGGAGGCTCAAGAGGCTTGTAAATATGCCCCTGAATGTTGGAAATTTACTTCCTGTACCTGTGAATGATGATGATGTTGAAAATGAAGTTCGACCTGACTATCTCAATGTCACTGAACTATGTACCAAGCCAAGACCTAACATGCAAGATGTGCCAGTTCCTGAATCAAATTATATAGGCCCTTATCTGCGCTGCCGGTCAACAGAAGACCGCCAGCGTGCAGAACCCCCGCCGGCCACATAATAAACATCCAGCTGGGCCAGCGGGTGGAAACAGTGTTTCCACCAGCCGGCCCAGCTGGAATCATGGCCTGAACATTGACGGCGGCTCCAAATGGAGCCAGCGGCAATGTGGCAGTGCGGCGGGTGTAGCAGAACCCATTGTGCATTTCAAAATGCGCAATGGGGCTGTGCATGTGGGCCCCTGCACTGCCCATTCCAAGTGCATGGGCAGGGAAGGGGCCCCCAGGGGGGGCCCATGTCACTCATTCCACCAGCCTTTCCCTGGCGGTGTAAACCGCCAGGGAAAGGCTGGTGGAATCGGACTCATTATCCAGCACTGCCCAGTCGGATCAGAAACACCACCACCGCCAGGCTGCCTGGTGGCGGGAGCCTGGTGGTGGCAGTGTTTCATCTGTGGAGGTTCTGGCACGTACATTGTATGGCGGTCTGGACCGCCATGCCGTTGGTGGAATTTACCGCCACTACCGGCATGGTGGTCCAGACCACCATGTTAGTAATGACCACTATAATGTTTGCCGATGGCTCCTGCTTGTGAAACTATGAAGGAAGACTGAAAGCTGGCTACGTAGTCTGTACTGTCTCAGGTGTGGTTGAAGGGTATTTTTGATTCAACTGACTAAATTGACAGCCCTTACAAAAGCATGCTGGGTTTCAGACCAGCTGAGGCAACCATTTTCACTGATTGTCAGTATGGCTTTGGTGTTGTCCATGACTTTGGACAGTTATGGTCACAAAGGGAATTTATGATCTTTTCTGGATCTCTAATCATAACAGGAAAAGAGTGCACAATGTGTTAAAGGCATTACCGTTACCTGCCCAAATTGTGGTTGTGTAGTGTTCTGCACACAGCAAAGGAGAAGATTATGTAACAGTGGGAAATAGGCATGCTAATGAAATCGCCAGATATTGTACCATAAATGCTTGTGCTCTCAGTGGTGAATATCAAAATGAGGGAACTGATGAGACCAATTACAACCGTTTTCTAACTGCAGCAGATACATGGGAAGAAGTTAAGAGACTGCAAAAGGAAGTGTCAGAAGCAGAACAACAATGTTGGATTGGAGCAGGATGTGTCAAAAGAGATAAGACTGAGATTTGGGTTTCAAATGATACAAGATCTATGTTACCAGATAGCTTGTTGCCCCATATGGTGAGCATTACCAAGGTCCAGCTCATGTAGGAAGGGATGCAGTGGTGATATCGTTTTGACAGACATGGTTCAATCCCATCTTTAAACTGATGGCTGACGCGTTGTGTCACGGATGTGTTTTGTGCCAAGATTAATGTAGGCAAAAGGACAGCAGTAATACTGAGTCACATAGAGAAACCAGGAGGTCCCTTCAACAGCATGAAGTTAGATTTCATTGAGCTACATCTGTGTAATGGATTGAGAATCATCCTAGTGATTGTATGCATTTTCTCGCATTGGGTTGAAGCTTTCCCAACTAGGAAAAACACCAGTCTCAATGTAACAAAGCTGTTATCAAGAGAATTCATTTCACAGTTCGCGTTCCTGACTTCTCAGGAGTCAGATCAAGGAACTCATTTGAGTAATGAGGTCATAAAATTACAGTGTGAAGCATTACAAGTTAAGCAGAAACTACATTGCAGTTATGAACCTGATGCTTCTGGTCTGGTAGAACAAGTCAATGGAACGCTGAAATCCAGACTGGCCAAAGTGTGTGCTTCCACTTCTTTGAAATGGCCTGATGTGTTGCCCCTTGTGTTGATGAATCTTCGCAGTACTCAAGATATGAGAACAGGACTGGCTCCCCATGAAATGATCATGAGAAAAGCCATGAGGTTGCCAGCTGTGCCTGCAAACGCGCTTGTGAGCATTACAGATGACATGGTCCTCGATTATTGCAAGGGACTGGCTGATGTAGTGGGTTCTGTGCCCCAACAGGTTGGAGAGGCTACAGCTCAGCCACAACAAGAGCAGTGCCATGATTCCAGTCCCAGTGACTGGATTATGGTGAAGACGTATATGCTCAAGATGTACTTGGAGCCTGGGTGGAAAGGATTTTATCAAGTGAGCTTGGTCACTACAACTGCTGTGAAGGTTGGAGGTCTCCCCAACTGGGTGCATGCTGCACATACTTGCAGAGTCTTGTGTCCCCTTGATGCACCTTTCACCTTTCACCTTTCACCTTTCACTGAAGTGCTGGTGGTTACAGTGAGACAAAGGGAGCAGGTTAGTCAAGCTGTTAGGGATCAGCAAGAGTTTGGGACACCACACGTTTGGTCTGAGGGGGGTCTGAGTGAGTCAACAGTTGAAGTTGGTACAGAAGGGTTGCATCAAGAGGTGTTAACTGCATCAAACTCAGATCCTGGTGAAGGATCTACTTCTATAGTAAAGCAAGTTGTGCTTGGAGGCCAGTGGCCAGGAGAACAGAATTTGCCAGACGTACGAGTACCACACACTATTCCGGAAGAGACTGAGGAATCTGGCCTAAGTAACAGTGATGGTGAGGGGCCAGTAGTCCAGAGATCAAAAAGAGCAAGAGTACCCTGTTGGAGGTACTCCTCACATGAATGGACATATTTTGCTGCCAAGGACTGGGAGGGAGAATTTGAAATCTTTTGACCTTTGTGGCTGGACTGAGCGTTGAGATTGCATTGCCATTAGATCCACTGAGACATTTTATCCTGGATGTGATTATTAGTGAATTTGAACTATACATTTATTAGAGACATTAAATAGATTTGGTAGAGAATAAAGAAGAGTACCAAGGTCCGAGTCTGCAGAGACATTGTAGGGTTGACATTTAGAAGAACACGGAGTAGGGTTAAGAAAGACTCACAAAGGTTTTGCAAATAACACTTGAATTTTGTTGCATGGACATTTTTTGCCACTATTGTACAAGTAGGAAGCAAACATGAACACTTTGCTGCTGCTGTATCTTATCAAACAGTCTGAGTTCAGAGAAGTCCTGGAGCCTAATAACAATAATGGTAGACGTACATTCAAACTTGTAGGAGTGTTAGTTGTAACAGTTACTGCTTGCTTTGCTTATAGGATTGAGCTTATCTACACATTCTAGTATAGAGAACATTAGATCTACAAGTGTCTCAAAGATCCCATTTTCTACTGATAGAATGCACTCAATAAATGAGAAAGATTTGCACATAGACGCTTTTAGAGGAAATGTTTTATCAAATGTTTCTTATAAATTGCTTTGTGAGTACATTGACACTATGGATGTAAGGGCCTACTACATATGTATGCAATTACCAGTATCAGCTGCAGAAGAAATAATGTATCACCATATTCCTTTGACTTATGGTGTTACTTTTAGCTTGTTGATGAACCTTCTATATGTGCAAGAACATATTCAGTACTATTTTCCAAACTATGATTTAGGGCCTGATTTAGAGCTTGGCAGATGGGTTACTCCATCACAAACGTGACGGATATCCCCTCCACCATAATTCAAAATCCATAGGACATAATACAATTGTTTGTGACTGAGTAAAACCATCCACCAAACTCTAAATCAGGCCCTTAGTCCTCTCGGAATTTCCTATTTTAAATACTTGGACAAAAACCCCAAAGCAAAGAACAGAGAAATAGTTGAAGGTTTCTTTAAACCTATGATATCATTAGATACTGGTTATGATCGCCAAAACAACTTGACATACTCTGACAGGAGTTGAAAAGGATCTTCTGAATTTAGTTGAAGGCAGAAGAAGAGGGATGAAAGTTAAGGCATAGAAAGTTAAAATTGGACATCAATGGGAAAGAGAAGAAGTTGAACAGTTAGCTGCAGGGAATCAAGCTGCTTTGACACTAGATTGGAAACATAAAGGAAAACTGTGCATATCTAGGGAGAGAACTACAACCGGCACAAGATTTATGGGAAAAAGTGAGTATGACCACACCTTTGAATGTTAAAAGCAGTTGGAATTTTATGTTATCAGGACAAGATCCTGTCATACCTGCAGTTTATTATATTTGTGGATTTCATGGTTATTTTAGGTTGCCCAAGGGATGGTATGGTACATGCTATTTAGTTATAGTTTTCCCAAGATCTATAATGTTGAACACTTGAGTGATCTTGTTTGTGAAGCAAATATCCAAACTAAAAGATGTGCCCGTGGTTCAGAAATTGTAGGAGACATTTTTGGTGCAAGGATTCCATCTGTAGGAGTGCTTTTGAATGATATTATGATTAGAACATTGTCCACTATTGTAGATAAGTTGTCCCATGGTATAGCAGGTGTATTATTAGTTGGAGATACTGAGATGATTGCTATAACATTAATTGTTTTGCAAAATAGACTTGCATTAAACATCCTTCTTATGGAAGAGGGCAGTCTGTCAGATGTTGAAAGTTCAACAATGTTGCACTTACATCCATGATAATAGTAAGGACTTGAAGAAGTACATTAAGAACATTACTGACCTAAATGAAGACTGAAAGGAGTTAAAAGCAACAGGTACATGGGAAGCCATAGGGAAGGGATTGTCTGCTGTTGGCAGATGATTTGAAAATTTAGGGAGTGGAATTGTTGGAAGCATCTTGAGACTTTGTTGATAATTGCTTAGTGGATTATTCATATTTGGACTCTATAAGGGATACAAGAGAGTACAGATAAAAAAAGGGAGTAATGTAGAGTAGAGCACACATGGAACTTGAAACTAGACGAAACAGATATGATGACATGAAGTGCCTAGAGCAATCCGGGCGATCTTTTCTGGACCAACCTCTGAGGTTTTGATTGGTCTGACTGATAAGAGATTTATATCATGCTATGATGGCTTGATTCTCCATCAGAGGGGGGATTGGAGCAGTGTGAATTTGGCTCCACCCCTGACGTCTTAACTTCAATCTATAATTATACTTAACAATTCATATAATAATGTGCGGTCTAACGTAATTAATATTAAGTGATTCACTTGAATTCAATAATGAAGTGCATTCACTGTACAATCAGGAAATTAAATACACTGTGGCCCTCATTTAAACCCTGACGGTTGGTGACCGCCAGGGGAAATGTGGCGGTACTACACAGCATACTTTGACCGTGGCAAAAGCGCCACGGTCATACTGCCGGGACCGGCGGAATACCGCCATGGTGGTCCCAGCGGTAGTAATCCGCCAGGGCAGCGCTACCAGCAGCAGTTTTTTTTACACCCAACCTCCATTGACATGACTCCTGTCTTAGCAAAGACAGGAGTCATGCCCCCTTGCCCAATGGCCATGCCCAGGGGACTTTTGTCCCCTGGGCATGGTCATTGGGCATAGTGGCATGTAGGTGGGCCCAAATCAGGCCCCCCTATGCCACAAAAAAAAAACAGAAAAAAATACTTACCCAAACTTACCTTTCCTTCCCTGGGATGGGTCCCTCCATCCTTGGGTGTCCTCCTGGGGTGGGCAAGGGTGGCAGGGGGTGTCCCTGGGGGCAGGGGAGAGCACCTCTGGGCTCCTTCCGAGCCCACAGGTCCCTTAACGCCTGCCCTGACCCAGGCGTTAAAAAACGGCGCCCATCGGGCTGTGTGCCGTTTTTTAAGGCCCATCCCCTCCTGTGCGTCAAAATGACGTCAGAGTATAAATATGGGGCACAGGCCTTAAAGTCATTTTTTGGAAGGGAACGCCTACCTTGCATATAATTAACGCAAGACTGGTTCCCCCTTCCCAAAAATTACGCACATGGTGGAATTTTGACGCCCGAGGGGTCGGACGTCAAAGTATAAATATGGGGCAGGGTTTGCACCAATTGTGCGTCAAACTTTTTGACGCACATTTGGCGCAAACAGAGTATAAATATGCCCCAAAGGGTCCAAATTTCACTTCTGTAAGACGCATACCTTATTGCCACAGAGGGAGCAGCCCTACAGCATAGATAGAGAGGACAGGCCTACTACACTGCCTACTCAGCCTTTTCTAGGGGAGTTATAGTGTGGATTTGCCCAGGGGTTCCCTTCCAGCATACAGGTCATCTAAGAGACATAGCAGGTAGATTTGTTGTGATTACTGGGCAGTTGAAAGGCCGTGATATAACTATAGGGAGTATCTAAGGCAAGTCACTTTTCTTCACTGCATCACTTGGAAAGGATTTGCAGTATTTTAGAAATACAGTGCATTCCTGTCCTTTTCTTCCCATGCTGGTGCACAATGGCCTGTCTAGCACTCACATGGTATGAGTAGCCTTGCCTTACTCCATATCTGTGAGGCCATTCAAAGCCACGCAAAGCAGCTTTGCATGACCTCATAGATATGGTTGTAAGATTTGCACCACCTCTGCTTCACTAAAAGTGACACAATGGCAGCACAAGCCTCTCATATATATGCCTCTCAGTGTATAAGCCTGCATCATCATCAAGACCAGCTGCATACCCTACAAGGCCATCAGAAATAGAAGAACATTAAAACCAAACCAGGAAGTAGGACATCACCAGTTGCTCCATCTGCAGTCTAACAGATGGGCCTATTTGAAGTCCTATCACCAATTCGTGGTGAAACCAAAAAGGAGACATTGTAAACACTTGCTAAGGGACTCATTAAAAGTTTGGCGGTCGGATCGCCACATTGCCATAGTGGCAGCTGCCAAAAGACCGTCATGTTGGCAGTCACACAGACCGCCACATTATGAGTTACAGATGCAGGACCGATAAAGGTCAGTCAAAACTCAAGACTGCCATGGAGGGTGTGAAATGGGCACACTAGCACACTCGACCATTAGCACCAACAGCATGTCGACCAACCACTGACCGTATTACAAGTCAAAAGCCGCAGTGGCAGTTCAACCAATAGTGGTCCGAACCACTGCAGTTCACGGTCACCACAGTAATACACCACACCACATTTTATTGATTTGAAAACAACACAACTAACACACATTTCCATACTCAACACACCTGCAAAGCATACTATACATCACACCCCTTCACACACCACAATCCTTTGCATTGCCAAAGCAACACACTGTAGCCAGAGTGCACTATAGAGAAAAAAAAAGAATTAGAATAGGCACCCGTGCAATTTTCCTACATCACATCACATTATTTTACCAGGCAAATCTATTTGCACTTCCAAACTTCACAAACTCACTGTCACATGTTAATTTCAATCCATTCTCTTAGCACCAGCATGTCACCCTAGAAAAATCCCTGTTACACTGATGATGAGTTAAGAGTCATGGTAGACGAAATGATAAGAGTAGAGCCACATTTATTTAGAGCATTCGTCCAGAACACTACTATCACCAGGGAAATGGAAATGTGTCAAATGATTGTTGACAGAGTGAATTCTGTAGGCCCCGCCCCACGCAGAGGGATGGCATCAGAAAGAGATTGAATGACTCAGGGGGAAAGTCCATTCCATGGCATCCAGGCACTAGCTGCATATTCAAAAGACTGACAGTGGCCCCCCTCCTCCCTTACAACTCACATCCTAGTAGAAGACGGTCTTGGCCATCCTGCATCCTGAGGGCTTGACAGGAATACCTGTGGGAGTGGAGTCAGGTAAGGGGTAAGTCACAACACTAAAATATCACTAAAATGTATTGTCAAGCCTACTTACTGCTCACCTTTGACCACCGTCACTGTCACCCCACTCACCAGCCCAGTGTCCACCTGTCTATAGACCACTGTCTGGCATCTTGCACGTGAACTAGAAACACCTGGGGGAATAATAGCAGTGTACATTGTGTGCAGTACAGCGATTTACACCACTACAAATCCCAGCAGGCACTGTTCTACAGTTCCAAAAACCAGAACAATGTATCATATTCAAATTAACCTTGTTTGACAAATCCCTATGGAAGAGTACCACCCTGAGAAGATGACATTTATATAGTGTGTGGGTAATACAAGCAATGACAGGACTGCTAAGGCCAGGAGGCACTGCTACTGTCACTCAACTCAGCCAACACTGTGTCTTCTTGCTCCAATGACATTTGTCCCTGAATTCGCCATTCAAGTGTACACACCTGAGAGTTTGATATCTGTATAGTGTGTGGGTAGTACAAGCACCGACAGAACTGCAAAGGCAAGGATCCACTGCTACTGTCACTCTGCTCAGCCACCACAGTATCCTCTGCTCCAATGGCCCTTGTCCTGAACTCACCATTGAAGGGTACTCACCTGAGAGGTTGATATCTATATGTGTGTGGGTAGTACAAGCACTGACAGGACTGATAAGGCCAGGAGGCACTGCCACTACAAACACTGAACAGTGCACCCTTCCCTGAGGACAACAGTATGTCAAAGCTGATATGTTGTGTACTCACTGGGGTAGCTGGCAACCGTCAGGTATTGCGAAGCAGTAAGTGACAGGACTGCAAGTCACAGCAGGGACTGCCAAGACTCTAAAACTGTGTCCTCCCCAAAACCACTCCTGTGTACCAAATCATCACTGAAGTGTACTTACCTGGGAGGAAACCATCAGTTTAGTTTGTGTAATACTGGGAGCTATCTCACAGGAGGCTCCCTTACTATCACACCAAACACCAGTCCAGTGTACACTTACCAAAATACCCTTCTTTGAGGATTCACACATGCAGTGCACTCATCTGGGAGGATGACATATAACAACTGCATGAAGTACAGGGAGGCCCTGACTGCTAAGGCCAGGAGGCTTTGTCTCACAAAATCCAAACACAAGCTAAGTGTGCATCTTTCCCAATATCCTTGTTTCTGAACTTTCAATGGGAGTGTACACATGGAGAAGGATAACTAAAGTACACTGTGTAGTACTTGGAGTAACATTACTATTCATTCAAGGAGGGCCGGTCCCTGTTCTCCAATCACCAGGACACTGTACATATGTCACAATGCAGATTGCTGTGAACTCACAAATTAACTTTACTTACCTGGGAGGGACCAAGAGACAGATCATGGTACACTCTGTGATATGGCTAAACACCTAGATCCATCTTGAGCCGCTAAGCCAAGATGAAATTATTGTGGACAGGAAGGACAGCTCAACCTGTGTGCACCCAAAAAACATGAACCAAAGGCCTCAAGATGCATCACCTGAATGGTATTGGCAGCAGGCACATTCACAATGCACTGACCACATGATGACTACAATCACATATAAAACAATGCCGAGGTATGCCTGCATAACAGTCAACTAGGACTTAAAAGGACCAAAGCCACATCCTGTTATCCACTGTTTGCCCTGCACTGCTGGCAAGATGTAAGTCTATAGCCATCCTCCCAAGTGCTAATGAACTCATACATTCTACAGCTGGTTGATTGAAACGTAATTACCATATTTTAGAAATGTCAGATCTATCCAATTGATAGCATGTGTACTAGTCAGATAAGGAAAAGCTGCAAATCCAACATGTACACGGCCTTGGCTAAATGTCACTGTCAACTGTTGGAGGTAGATGTCAAAATACAACGTTCAACAGCTCGAGCTAACACTGGAAACACCAAGACCTTTGAAGAGACTGCCACTACCCCCATGGATGAAGCCCACAGTGATGACAACACTCCTGGATGTCTGGATGTTGAAGACAGTTCTGGCCCATCAGGGCAACCTGGTCAGCCTCACCATGACTACATCAACTCCACCCAGCCCAGTTGCATCTGCATCTCAGGCACCCATTCGCCCCATAACCTGTGTCGTGAGCATAGTAACTACCAACTTGTGCCCACTAGTCCAGGACCCTGAGTCACTGCAAGACACATCCAACAATGATGGTCCTGGAACTAGTGGTAGAGGGCACACTGTGCCAAGGGTGCGGACACATGGTGGTAGGGTGCGTGGGACGGATGTTGTGTGCCAGCGCATAAGGCCACTACGGATGGTTCAGACCAGGATACCATCAGCCAAGTCTTGGGAGCCTATCAACAATTCCAAGGCATGATTGGTCAGGTTCTTACCAAACTCTGAAATCAAGCGGCTGCAGAGGGACTTCCATTGCGAGTCGTTGGAAAATAGCGAGACCACAAACATCACCCTGACCTCCCTATCAGGGGTGTTCAGGGAGATTAGCAGTACCCTGATCAGGGACCGTGAGCTATACCACACCCCTCCCTTGGCCCAGCAACACCAGGCCCTTCTATATTAGTGACAGCCACTGGAAGGGAGGCCTTGTCAGGGGAAGCACCTGCCTCAGACACCCCTGCCTCTGTAGCTGCAGTACTCCCCCTGCAAGTGGGGACGTCCACCCAAGAGTCCAAGAGGTAAAGATGACAAAACACCAACCACTGCCAGCAAGTGACCTCTTCCTGATTTCACTCCTTTGGGTGCCAAAGATTCACTCTGTTGACTGTTCTCCAACCACGTTGCATCTTCCATAGTAGTAGGAAACTGGACTTTTGACTCCAAATGTTGTTACATATACTAATATGATGACACCCACCATAACTGATCACATCACTTTCATCTTTTGTAGTATCAGCTTTTATGTCCTGCACCTATGTAAATAAACTCACCAATCAGAAAAGCATTGCCTGCTTGCTTCTGTTTCACATGTTGAAATATTGAGATGTAAGCCCTTGTGATGCACATAAAGAAGACACATGATGGTAATGGAAGGAAGGATATGTCACAGGTAGTGTCATGCTGAGGCTTGATAGCAACACAATGATACAAGTGTCTGGTCACACTAAACATTTTATTGCACTATTCAGCACATAGGCTGTCAAAATGTCAGGACTGTCATAGTCAAGAATGTCTGAACCATATTGGATCAGGCTAGATATGTCAAAGTACAGTCCCCCAGACCAAAGAAGAAAGGGCTTCGTCAGACCTTGTCCTAAGAAAATGCTAACAGATGAGTGGATGTTGTCTCCAGCTTGAGCCTTATCATATGTCAAAACATGTACTACCAACATTACATAAGTCATGGCACAGACAGAGGGCAGTACGACAGTCCCTGATCATGGGCGCATCCTATCACAATGACAAAGCATCTGTGGGTATGATACAACCTATGTCAGTGTTGTGGCACAGGCACTCTGTCCTGCAATGAGGAAACACATCTACAGATACAAATAGGTCATACAGGATCATTGTCAACACAAAGTGAAGAGAGAATGCATGGACTGCACTTGATTAGAACATATCTCAAGGTCATGTGATCCCACACAAGGGACAACTGGACCAACACACCACTTCACACAAGTGTATCCAGTCCGGGGTGGAGATGTTCTTGATGTTTATCCGGTTGCTTGAGGTGAAAATGGGGTCTAGTTTGTGTCCTGCAGCATGCGTGGGCATGGTGATCAGTTGTCTGAGGCCGAGAATGGCGACATTGTTGAGTAGGGAAGTGGTGTTCTGGTCGTTGCGGTCCTCGAGGTGGAAATTCAAGTCACCAAGGAGGAGGTAGTCAGTGGACGGCAGGGTGTGGAGGGTGGCGATGTCTACAATTGTGTTGATGAATGCGGGGTGGGAGCCCGGTGGTCGGTAGACCAGGGTGCCATGGAGGGTGGAGTTGTAAGTGGCGTGATTCCTCCTCCTTATCACTGTTGTCCTCACTTGGCATTTTCAGGATTCTCACCTGCTGGCACTGCTGGCTCCCCCTCATCTGGGATGTATGGAATATTCTTCCGCAGGGCAATGTGTGGAGCATGCAGCAGGCTACAATGATCTTACACACTTTTTTGGGTGAGTAGAGGAGGGCCCCTTCTGTCTTGTCCATACACCTAAATCTGGCCTTCAGGAGCCCACACGCCTGGTCCACAACATGCCGTGTTCTTCCATGGGCATCGTTGAAGTGTAATTCCCCTGGAGTAGTTGGGTTACTCACCAGCATCAACAACCATGGACAGTTTGGGTATGCAATGTCCCCTGTTGGAATGGAACGTATTTGCAACTATGAGTTCCTCTCATTGGATTTGTTGCAGTAGACACACACAAATAGAACAGATTTAATTTACCAACCAGCCAGGCCCTCTCTGGGTACAGTTGGGACATAATTTGGGGGATTGCGCTTTTCCTCATAATGATGGCATCATGGACTGAACCCTGGAGATGGGCACAGACTTGTGAAATGTAGAGATCCACAAAACAAACCACTTGAACATTGATGGAATGGTAGCTTTTTCTGTTTTGGTACACTCATTCATTGCCATGCTGTGGGACCAAGGCAGCATGTGTAACATCAATGACTGCCACCACATGTGGTTTGTGTGTCAAACCATAGAAGGCAGCCTTCATATGGGTCAAATCCTCACTTGAGGAAAGCGGATATAGCTGTCCACGTGTTTCAACATGGTTGAGAGTACATCCTTCAAAACCAGACTGACCATAGGCTGGGACATCCCAGCAGATAGGGCCACTGTATTTTGGAAGGACCCTGTGGCCAGGAAGTCTAAAACTGCCATACCTTGTGCAACGGGTGGTATGCTATTTGGATGACAAATGGCAGGCATCAGATCTGGCTTCAACAGACAACATAGGTCCACAATTGTTAGCCAATTCAGATGGTATATCTGGTTGATGTGGCATTCTTCCATGGTCTGAAGGTCTGGCATTGGACGATAGACAGAAGGTTGTCTGATCCAGTTGTCTGATCCTTCCCCTCCCTGGGTACCTAGTTATGACAAGACATAAGTTTTGCCATTATTCAATGTGTCCCTTGCAACATACAAAATACATGTCAGTGTTAAAATGTGACAAGGCATGTATTGAGGTTTGGACATGATACACAGTACTCAGCACAACTGAGAATCACATAGCAGTCACATGTCACCCCCTTGCTTTCACATACATGTGTATAATGTCATGTGAATGGTCAATCAACAATCATGTAACAAAACATGCCTTTCGGACTGTGACTTGATGTCCCAGGCAGTAAAATGACCTTTGTTGGGGGATGAGGGGGCTGTGCCCCAATGCCAATCACCATATATGCCTACCAAAGTATAACAATGGTGTCTAAGTAGTAGGAGTTACATGATGGGAAAAGACAAGCAGTTAATGATGCAAAACAGAACAATTCCGGAGGTGTGGCGCATTTGTTGGAGCCATATAACACATTTCAGGTCTCTAAAATAGTGGATGTCTGACCTATTCCACAGGACATTGGGAACAGCCCGCCACCGCTGGCGGAAGTTGTCATGGCGATAGGGGGTTGCAATGGTGGCGGACACAGCCATAGGCTAACATTGATGCCAGTGGCAGTTGTAGGCCAATGGTTGTGTCCGTCAGCGGTGACATTCGTGTATGTGGCAGACGTGACCGCCGTGTTCTGCAAAATCCTTGACTTAACTCCTGACACTGCTGCCAGCAAGACCTCCACTACCTGAGCTGCTGTGCTCCGCCTCTGGGAGCAATCATGCCATGTCCAGCAGGAGATAGGGTCCCAGCCTTCTCACCAGAGGAGCTGGAGAAGCTGGTGTCTGAGGTCCTACCCCTGTATGAACAGCATTTATGGTGCACCAGAGCAGGTAAGTACCTCATGTGCACAGTTTTCTCTGTCCTTCGACAAATATTCCCTCCTCACAGGCTAGAGTGTGATCATGTGTGGAAGAATGTGAACTTTAAACCCTCTGGGTGCAGTCAGTGTGCATCAATGGGGGAGTCAGGCTTGAGGAGCCAACATGGCGGGTGCCTGGTAGAGGAGCTCAGTAGCGCCACTCATTTCTCCTGAGTGAAGCGACTGATATGTGAGGAGATACTTATACTCAGCAGCACCGAAGGAAGGTTGGGGAGCTGTACCACCAGAATCCGGTTCCTGTTTTCTCCCAGACAGCCGCTGGTGGCTGAGACACCCCTTGGCGACAGTGCGGCCAGGACGCAAAATGGCACACTGAGCGCGGGACAGGCCGGCAGTGCCACCGGGACCCCCTTGCTGCTGGCCGCCCGACTGGGTTCCAATGGACAGTGTCAGCGGAGATGTGAAGCGGAGACGCTCCGAGCACTGAGCCTACAGATCAAATCGGGTGGAGTAAGTGACGCTCTTGCAGAGTTCAGAGTTGCAGTGTCTGCGGTTCGGACTCGTACTCTATAGCTGAGGGTCGATTGTAGACGTGGTGGGCTGCCGGACCCGTTGCAGCGCCTCCCTGCAAGGGGGGCTGCCACGCAGGAGATGTATGTCCAGAGCCGGCGCCAGCGTGCCTGGCTGATGCAGCTGTCCTGACCCGCTCTGTCGTACTGTTATGTGCCTGCAGAATTGTGGCACTGGACACCGTGATGCAGCCATCGGACGTGTCACACTCAGCAACTACGACTTACAACAGCTGCATGTGTTGGGCCCCTCTGGCTCTGCCAATAGCGTACCACAGGGTCTGTTGGTGAAAGGGATGTGCTGCTCTTAGGGAGATGAACTCTGGAAGGCACTCTGGCTGATTACTCCTGGGGCTGGCCAGCATAGTGCATTGTCAATAGCTCAAACCTCCTACTGCTGTGCCCCATTAAAAGTTATACGCTGCAGCGCGGGGTCCTGACGAGGGAGAGCAAGACACATTGCACTGCTTCATCGGCTCACGGACAATGACGTGCTGTGAGCCACAGGTCACCAGCGTAGAGGAGGGCAGCCGCCTGCGTTGCATCATCGAGGGACCCCACCACAATCAACGATAGCCAAGGCTAATACGGAGTGCCCCAGTGCCCTAGAGGAAAAGCTAGACGCTGTGCTGCTGGCCATTGACAACACACGGGCCTCACTAGAGTCCAAAATAGACATGGTTTCATCAGGCCTGGGTCTATTGCACACCGATCATAGAAAACTGGCAGACAGGGTGACACTGGTGGAGCAAACTGTCACAACATTGCCACCCAGAATGGACAACCTGGATACTGCCTTGAAGGAATTGACTGCCGATGTAAGAATGCCGGAGAAGCGTGCAAAGGATGGGGAGGGCAGATCCCTTAGAAACAATGTTCGCTTGGTGGGCCTGCTGGAGGGTGCAGTATATCGAAACCTGATGTGCTGCCCCATTTTTTCTCCAGTCAGCGAACGCATAGAGTGCCGTGCTGGCATCCCCGCGACCGATGGTGATACAATTCCTTCATTACCATAATAGGTACATAGTGTTAAAAGAGACCCGCTCACTGGCAGAGGTACAGGTGGACAGCGCCAAAGTGATGTTCTTCCCAGACTACATGATTGCTGTGCAAAAACAATGCAATAACTTCTTGGCAGTCAAGCGAAGTCTTTGAGATCTGGGATTGGCTTATTCTCTCCTCTTTCCAGCCAGGCTCAGTGTGGTGGCTGCTGGCACCACGCACTTCTTTACTACACGTGAGGAGGCATAGCACTGGATTGAGAACTCGGATGGCTGTGCCACCTGCCCGGTGTGGTCGGGGCCGCCGGGGGACGGCGGTTCTCGGCAGAGCCAAAGGGGGCAGCGCAGGATGAGAACACATCCAAGTGGAGACCTTCCTGTGGTCTCAGATTTGGAACAGAGAATACGGGAGCGGTGTAGTGCCTTACAACAGGCAGCAGCACTCTCCAGTGCGTGACGTTGCTCCAGTCCAGACATCCCGGATTCCTTATCCTCGGATGGAGAGAGCTCTGTTGTTACTTGGCTGTCTGTCCAAAGCCCCCATAACTCTCTGGATATAACCCCACAGACATCAGACACTATCATCTAACTTTACCTGTTATACTCATGTCTTTTTCATACAAGGACAACTCTTGCCAATGTAGAATACTCCTTATATGGTCGTGAACACTAGTCTATCTGTTAGGTGGCATACAGTGCAGTCCCTCTGTAGCTATATACTGTGGGCTCTCAGCCGGTCAACCCTATTGTGAGGCCAACTACCTTTATCTTAGTTGTTATCACCTAGTTTGGGTGGCCACTTGTTCTAGTGAGCTGCTCTTTCGGTATTCATTATGTTACTGTTACACTATGTTGATTGTTGTTACCTGCCCATTTACCTTTTCGTCGATAGGCAAATCATGATGTTACCTACCACACGTTGCTCTGCTCCCTCACTCTCGTCATTGACACTATCAGCTGCGTGGCAAATATGCGCAGTACCTCCTTCTGTTAGTCCTATGCATGATGGTGCATGTTAATGTCATAAAATGGAATATCCGTGGCATGCACACCCCAGCGCGCCGATACGCCATATACTCCTACTTCAAACGCCGTAATGCTCATATTTCTATGTCACACCTAACGAGTTCAGAGGCAGACGCACTGAGAAGAAAATGGCGAGGTGAGGTATATTCCACGAATTACTTGTCCTATGTGTGGGGATTTTTGATATGGGTTCGACCAGGGGTCCTGTTTGATCTGATAGAGCAGGTCACAGATACTGATGGTGGGTATGTGTTTATTCGTGGTAGGCTGAGCGGCAGACATATCCTTGGCAATATATATGCTCCCAATGTAGATCAAGCTCCCTTTTTAAACGCACTCAACCGGTTGCTGGCACTATGGAGCGGTGTTCCCTGGCTAATTGGAGGGGATTTTAATTGTGTACTAGACAAGTATCTGGATAGGTCCTTTCTGCCATTGGAGCGCACCACTACTATTTCCAATGCCTGCTCTCTAGTGACCTGGCTCCACCACTGTCAACTAAAGGACGTTTATCGACATTTCAATGCTACAGCCAGGGTATACTCCTTTTATTCAGCCACTCATGGTTTGCATGTCTGTCTTGTAAGGCTACTTTGCACGGCCGGCCTGATCCCAGCGGTCGTACAGACTAATTATCTGGCCGTACTCATTCCAACCACAACCCTCAAGACCTTCAGCTCGACTAGGGTTGGGACTGCTCAGTCTCCTGTCCCCACGTGAAATCTGCAGCCTGCAACATTAGAGGACGCGGCGTTTCGTGAGTCAGCTGGCCAGTTACTTTGACCTTAACACAGACACGGCATAATCGTGTTCAGTAGAATAGGACGCGTTTAAGATTGCACTGAGGGGTCACTGTATAGGGCTTAATGTTAGTGTGCGCAGGCAGCTGGATCAGGAGGTGTCCGCAATAGAACGGCAGCTGTTGCAGCATGAGTTGGAAGTGGTACGGAGCCCCAGTGCCTTACCTCAACTGCAGGCCGTGCATAAAACTCATTTGGAACTCCTTAAATGTTTGACATTCTTCAATTACGTGGCACACTCAGCCAACATGCATGCAAGAGCAGATAGGGCCGGAGCTTTGCTTGCCTGGTTAATAAGCCAGGAGACTTTCCCTAGAGTGGTACTATCTATTCTAACACAGCCTGTTATACATGCAGGATTAAATTCATGCAGCATTTCACACTCATTATGAGTCCCGATATAACGCTGACTTCCATCCACCTTTAGATGACATCGATCTATTCCTCACGGAGATTCCCCTGCCCCGGATGACGGCAGAGCAGTGTTCAGAACTGGACGGCCCTCCTTTGCTATCTGAGGCACAGAAAGCTATCCGTTCTCTTGCAAATGGTAAGGCAGCTGGCCCGGATGGGCTACCGGACGAATTTTATAAGGCATACCCAACCCAAGTAGCACCAAAATTGCTTAATTTATATGAGGAGGCCATAGTATTGGTGTGCTTACCCCACACGTTTAGGAAGGGTACACTAATCTCCCTCCTGAAACCACACAAAGACCCCACCAGTCTGCACTTCTACAAATACGGATTATAAAATACTAGCCAAAGTTGTTGCAATGAGACTGGCTCCACCGGTGCCTGCATTGGTTCATGAGGACAAAAACGGCTTTGTGCTGGGCCTCACGATGTCCCTTAACCTACTCAGATTTTTCCGTGTGATGAGGTATGCCCCCTGTCGCTGGCCACAAGCAGACAGTTTAGTGATCGACCTGGAGAAAGCATTTGACTTGCTGGAATGGCCTTACCTTTTTTCTGTCCTTCCAAAGTATGGTTTCGGCCCTCGATTTATACAGCTGGTGAAATTGTTGTATACGCTCCCATCGGCCAGAACCAAAACAGGAAGCCTCATGTCACCCTCCATTAGCATCAGGAAGGGCACGAGGCAGGGATGCCCCTTATCTCCCTTGCTTTTTGCACTTGCGGTGGAGCCATTGGCGGCTGCACTACGCAGGGCGGGGCACTCCTGGGGAATACCGCAGGCAGATGGGAATCATGTGGTTTCTTTATATGCGGATGACCTTCTAGTGTATATTAGAGATCTAGCGGACTTCCCCGGCAATATAATACCATTGTTCAACGCTCATGCAAAGGTATCTGACTTGCCAGTAAACTGGGCCAAGTCCTGTGTTTTCCCATTGTCGCCTACTGTGTCTAATCCGGGCCTCACTTCTATAGCCCTGGCCTCATGTGGCAATCCAACACATTTAGATACCTTGGCATACAGGTATATCACACTGAGTCTGATTTGTTTGAGGGTAACCTGACGAGTGCTGTGGCGGGCTTACGCTGTCAGATGACGTTCTGGAAGACATTACCACTGACAGTCATAGGCATGGAGGCCCTTGTTAAGATGATAGTGCTACCTCGTCTATTGTATTTTTTTGTGAACCTGACTCTGTACATACCGGCTTCCTCTTCCGGTCCTTGGAGTGGGATGTGCATAATTTAATTTGTAATACCTCCTGCTGTAGACCTCTCTAAACTTTATCACCCACTAACTCTGGGAGGTCAATCACTACCGAAATTGGAGCACTATTACTTAGCTGCGCAGCTACAATGGGTGGCCCATTCGTTCTCTTTGAGACAGCTGGCAGATACGGCCACTGACCTTCCAGCGTGGTCACAATATAGACTACTTAATTTATTTCACCCCTATGTTAAGTACACAGCGCCAAAATTGATGAATTTAGCATATGGCTGCTTCCGTAGATGCTGCTACCTCACAAGGGATACTATTCCATATGCACAAGCCATACCACTCTCAGGGACACCCGTGGTGCCTGTATCACATCAGCTGTAGAACTAGCTGACTGGTACGCAATGGAAATATACACCCCAGGAGATCTTTATAAGGATGGCACCCTCCATGCCCATGACACACTGATGGAGACCCCTGGACTGCATCCAGGCACTTTCCTTTTGTATGGCTCCCTCAAGCATGCCCTACAATGTGCATGGTCCGACCTCACAGGGCACTACACACTGCACTGCAATATATGCATGTATTTGGTGAAGGGAGATATATAATACACTGGATAGTGGACTCTCTAAACCTCCATACATCCGGACCACTTGTGGTCCCCTGAGGGTGATGGGAGGGAGAGAGAGGGAGGCCTTTCACGGACAAGGAATGGGCAACCATACTGAAAACCCTCATGTATGTCCCGCACAATATGCGATTTCGACTCATTCAATATAATGTTACTCAAAGAGCCTATCTTACACTGGAAAAAATTAACAGATATTTTGCCCGAGCAGACGTCAATTGCCTGCGCTGTCATAGCTTAGGGGCAGACTTTCTGCATATAATGTGGTTATGACCCACTCTGAGCCATTACTGGTCCTCGATCCTAGCACGCTTAATGCATTGTGTAGACCAGCCTTACTACTGACATGGGAGATATGTGTCCTGGGCTTGTTTCCTAGGGTAAAAAAAAGTTGAAGGCCACGTCACACTTTTTGTATTTGGGGCTCTTGGTAGCCAAATGCCTTATAACCTGCAAATGCCGGTCTCCTGAGCCACCGACATATGAAGTATGGACATGATTCTTGTCTGTTTGGGCAGGAGGAGAAAACACAGCTCTCCGGCATGAAGACGAACTGGGGCTATGCATGTATCCCCTCGCGGCACAATAGGAGCTCATGTTAGCAGATCTCTACACTCCACTGGTGCCTGCACCTGATCGGCTTTGATTCCTCTATTGCAAGCAATAGTGGTCTGTGATAGTATCTTTGCATGGTTACCCCCTCACTTTTTGCCTTTTGCCGATGCCAAGTTATGATTGAAGTGTGCTGGGACCCTGCTAACCAGGTCCCAGCACTTCCCTAAACTGTACCTTTCCTTCCACAATTGGCACAGCCCTGGCACTCAGATAAGTCCCTTGTAAATGGTACCCCTGGTACCAAGGGTCCTGATGCAAGGGAAGGTCTCTAAGGGCTGCAGCATGTCTTATGCCACCCTGGGGACCCCCTCACTCAGCACATGCACACTGCCTCATAGCTTGTGTGTGCCGGTGGGGAGAAAATGACTAAGTCGACATGGCACTCCCCTCAGAGTGCCATGCCAAACCTCACACTGCCTGTGTCATAGGTAAGTCACCCCTCTAGCAGGCATTACAGCCCTAACGCAGGGTGCACTATACCACAGGTGAGGGCATATGTGCATGAGCACTATGCCCCTACAGTGTCTAAACGAAACCTTAGACATTGTAAGTGCAGGGTAGCCATAAGGGTATATGAACTGGGAGTTTGTCAAACACGAACTCCACAGTTCCATAATGGCTACACTGAAATCTGTGAAGTTTGGTATCAAACTTCTCAGCACAATAAATGCACACTGATGCCAGTGTGGAATTTATTCTAAAATGCACCCAGAGGGCATCTTAGAGATGCCCCCTGAATACCAATCCAACTTCTAGTGTTAGGCTGACCAGTTTCTGCCAGCCTGCCACAACCAGACGAGTTGCTGGCCACATGGGGAGAGTGCCTTTGTCACTCTGTGGCCAGGAACAAAGCCTATACTGGGTGAAGGTGCTACTCACCTCCCCCTGCTGGAACTGTAACACCTAGTGGTGAGCCTCAAAGGCTCACCCCTTTTGTTACAGTGCCATAGGGCATCCCAGCTAGTGGAGATGCCCGCCCCTCCGGCCACTGCCCCCACTTTTGGCGGCAAGGCTGGAGGAGATAATGAGAAAAACAAGGAGGAGTCACCCACCAGTCAGGACAGCCCCTAAGGTGCTCTGAGCTGAGGTGACCCCTGCCTTTAGAAATCCTCCATCTTAAGTTTGGAGGATTCCCCCAATAGGATTAGGGATGTGCCCCCCTCCCCTCAGGGAGGAGGCACAAAGAGGGTGTAGCCACCCTCAGAGACAGTAGCCATTGGCTACTGCCTCCCAGACCTAAACACACACCTACATTTAGTATTTAGGGGCACCCCAGAACCCAGGAAATCAGATTCCTGCAACCTGAAACAAGAAGAAGGACTGATGACCTGAAAGCCCTGCAGAGACGATGGAAGACGACAACTGCTTTGGCCCCAGCCCTACCGGCCTGTCTCCTGACTCGAAAAACTGCAACAGCGATGCATCCAACAGGGACCAGTGACCTCTGAAGCCTCAGAGGACTGCCCTGAACCTAAGGACAAACAAACTCCAGTGAGCAGCGGTTCTGCTCAACAAACAGCAACAATATTGCAACTTTTCTGCAACTTTCAAAGACTTCATTCTTCCCGCCGGAAGCGTGAGACTTCACCCTCTGCACCCGAAGCCCCCGGCTCAAGCTCCAGAGAACCAACACCACAGGGATGACTCCCAGGCGACTACGACCTCGTGAGTAGCCCGACACAACCCCCATGGACCCCCACATCGACGCATGCAGAGAGAAGCCAGAGGCTCCCCCTGACCGCGACTGCCTGTAACAAGGAACCCGATGCCTGGACCAAGCACTGCACCCGCAGCCCCCAGGACCAGAAGGAACCGAACCTCAGTGCAGGAGTGACCCCCAGGCGACCCTCTGCCTAGCCCAGTCGGTGGCTGGCCAGAGAAGCCCCCCTGTGCCCTGCCTGCACCACTAGAGTGACCCCTGGGTCGCTCCATTGAATCCAACACAAAACCCGACGCTTGCTTTGCACACTGCACCCAGCCACCCCTGTGCCGCTGAGGGTGTGTTTTGTGTGCCTACTTGTGTCCCCCCCAGTGCTCTACAAACCCCCCCTGGTCTGCCCTCCAAAGATGCAGGTACTTACCTGTAGGCAGACTGGAACCGGAGCAACCCTGTTCTTCATAGGCACCTGTGTTTTGGGCACCTCTTTGACCTCTGCACCTGACCGGCTCTGAGCTGCTGGTGTGGTAACTTTGGGGTTGCCTTGAACCCCCAATGGTGGGCTGCCTGTGCCCAGGAGTCTTGTAAGTGTTTTAGTTACCTGACAAGCTAACCATTACTTACCTCCCACAGGAACTGTTGATTTTTGCACTGTGTCTACTTTTAAAATAGCTTATTGCCATTTTAACAAACACTGTATATGTTATTGCTCTAATTCAAAGTTCCTAACTTACCTGTGTGGAGTACCTTGAATTTTATGTATTTACTTCAAATCTTGAACTTGTGGTTCTAAAAAATTAATTAAGAAAGTATATTTTTCTAAATAAAAACTATTGGCCTGGAGTTAAGTCTTTGAATGTGTGTTCCTCATTTATTGCCTGTGTGTGTACAACAAATGCTTAACACTACCCTCTGATAAGCCTACTGCTCAACCACACTACCACAAAATAGAGCATTAGAATTATCTACTTTTACCACTATCTTACCTCTAAGGGGATCCCTTTGCCTCTGTGCACACTATCTCTTACTTTGAGATAGTATATACAGAGCCAACTTCCTACAGTATCTATTCAGTTCAACATGTTGCATACCTGTATATATGAATAGGCCAGATGGTCACTCTCTTGAGGTTGCAGGATACTACACTAGATGAAACACATTTGACATGGATGTACAGGGACAGCTTGCCGAGCGCTTGTGAGTTGTATAATAATTTTGCTAATTCTGCAATGTAGGTATATGGAAATGTTTTGCCTGTGTTTTCTTCCCCATTTGTTTACCATTGTGAATTGAAGTTAATTGCAAACTTGTGGGTCACATGTCCCTTTACTCTGCAATATGTCATATTTTAAACTATAAATGCAATAAAGAAATTTAAAAAATAAATTAATGGAGGAGTCAATATACATGTATTTGTGTTCAGTGCCAGGTGTTGAGTTCTGATACATTGTGGTGTGTGTATTTTGAGTGTACCCTAATTCACCTTGTGTTGAAGGCACATAACTAGGTGAGGTGACATAACAGCCATCTTCAAACATCTCTTACCCCATGGATGTTAGGGTACATGTATTTGAATATCAGCATGAGCATTGTATGAATGTTGTATGTGTCAGATGTGAATAATGTGAGCTATGTGTATGGTGACATTTCAAACCACATATGCCCTTGCTAAACTGTTGTTTGGACGGCATATCCTAACTTACTCAGCCCCTCAGGTCGGCACAAAAACACCACATGCAAATTGGCTTTTGGCTACATGATGTACTATAATGCGTGGAAGTGTTGGGAATGGAGTATCACGTAGGTCTGTCTGCTCAGCCTGCAGAGACTGGGGCCTGTGAAAAATATCTCACTGTATTTGTCCAAGTCTGGGCTGGTGTTGATTCTCTTTTGTTATGCAACTGTGGCACTGTGCCCACTCCCTGTATCCCAGCACAACAAGTTATGAGGCCAAATCTTGCTTCAGTGCTAGAATGTAGCAGGCTCTATCCTCTGATAAGAATGTACATGGTGTTAGGGGAGAGCTGATGATCTATGACTGATGTGTACTTGGCATCTCTGTCAATGTTTATTTCAAAGCCTTGAGCTCCCTTGATCCCACTACCCTGTTGACACCTTCATACAGGTCACATGTGTCCTGCACAGACTCATTGCATTTCTGACATTGCATAAATGCAAACTGTGTGTTGCGTACTGATAACCCGTGATATGTGACTCAGGCCCTCATTTTAACATTGGTGGTACATACCGCCTACCACCGCGGTGTCGGCTGTCAACATACCGCCACTGTGGTTACCATCCGTCCGCCATATTATGAGCACTATCTGACTTCTGCCACAATAAAGGCATAAATCCAGCAGAGCTCATGGTGGTGGATGGTGGTACGCTGGCGCTGCTACCACCAGCACCGCCACGCCAGTAGAACACCGCCAGCCATATTATGACCAGTAATTCGGCCTGGCGGTGTTTGCCGGAAGACCTCCTCGCCCAAGGTAAGTCGGGCTTTCGACAGCAGCGGGGGTGGGAGGGTGTTGGGTGCTGTGTGTGTGTCTGAGTGTGTGTGAATGCTCTGTGTGTGTTGTGTTGTTTGCGTGGGTGTATACGTGTGAGTGAATGCATGTGAGAATGGTGACATGAGTGCATGTCTGCATGTCAGTGTGATTGAGTGTGAGGATGTGTGTGAGCATGTCTCGAAGTATGCGTAAATGAATGTGTGTATATCAGTGTGTGAATGAATGCATGTATGTCAGTGTAAGTGAATGGGGGTGTGCCAGGTGCGTTTGGGTGTCTGTGTGTAGGGGGTGTGTGGGGCTCGGTTACTGTAGTGAGGGTGGGGGGTGATGTGTGCGTGTGTGGCTGTGGCGGGTGGGGTCAGTTGTGTGGTGTGTGCAAGTATGGGGGTGAGTGAGTGGATCAGAGGGGGTGAGTTTGGATGGAGAAGGGGTGGGGGGCATCAGGTGGGTGTTGAGGGGGTGGGGGAGCCGCCTACTGGTGACAGGGAAGGAATTTCCTGTCACCGGTAGGGACCACTGCCATGGTTTTCATGGCGTTGCTAACGCCACGAAAACCATGGCAATAGGCCACCTCATAATGCCATGGGCGGTACTATATCAGCCGCCGGGCTGGAGATGGACATCTCAGGCACGGTTGCTCATACCGCCATGGCAGTATGAGTGGAGAAGTGCCAATCGGTGGTACTGCCACATTAACCCTGGCGGTCAAAAGGCCGCCAGGGTTCAAATGAGGGCCTCAATTGTCTGGGCACATTGCAGAAAATGTACAATGCATACCTATGTTATTCTGAAGGTAATCTTTGTATTATGTACAAATGTCAAAAAGAGTATTTTGTGTTGATGATGAGACACACAGACCCCCACCCCCTGAAGTGGCATGATTCCGCATCTGGTTTTGCACATGTCCACACATGGACAAGCTAGACTCTTTCTGTGCCCACCATGCCAACTCCTTCATTGTTACCCAGGTGTGATGGTAAAGTTTGTACTGTGGCAGTACCCTGTAGGAACTGTATGCAGAGAATCAGCCTCACACATTGTGAGTGTTTTGATGCATTCATGGCTGAGGAGTTTACCTTCCAGACACCACAAAGGTGTGATATGTCTAATAGTGTTTCCGATCTCTGTCAGATTGCTTGATCATGTCCCATAAGTTGTTATTTAACCTACCTAGCCAGTGCCGGGCCTGAGGTGGGTGGTGTGTAGGGCTTTTGATTGGGAAGTGTTTGTGGTCATCTCCCTGTAATCAATGACTGCTATGTGCCACACTTGGGCAGTATGGGTAAGACAGGATGTTCTTATCTTGGTATACTGACATGTATGTGGCTCAGCCATTTTGGATGGACTTCTTTACATAATTTCTTGTCTTGTCTTTTGCATCCATGCAGGTCAATGCCCATCAGAAGAAAGGGATTTTGAGAGACATCACCAAGAAGGCGCCAACCCTAAGGGTCCACAGCCGGCAGAGCACCCACTGTTGCAAGAGGTGGAAGGACCTGTGAAGCTGGGCCCAAAAGATCACAGAGGCCCAGCTGGGGCTGTCCTCCCAAAGTAGGCGGGGTGCCCGTTAGACCATGACCCCCCCAATGGCCTGCATTCTGTTGGTGGCCTACCCGGAGCTGGATGGGCGTTTGAGGGCAGCACAGCTGCCACAAGTGGGTGAGTACATAGCAAATTTCTGCCTGTCCCATTTCCAGGTGATTAAGTGAGGTACTGACTGCTCCCCCTGACAATGAAGGATGAGCCATCTGTCACATAGTAGATGGGAGATTCTTTGTGTTGACATGTCATAACTGGGGGGAATCCTCAGACCATTTGCTCAGCTGGGATCACAAATGGATGTGTACAGTGATCATTCATTTACTGATTGTTTCTCTAGTGGGTCTACTTTCTATCCAACAGATCACTCTTCCTATATGTTACAGGCCAAAGGTAAGTAGGTTTCTGATCACTGTACTCTGCCATGTGTCTAGGTATATATGTATGTAGACATCTGCCACCCAGGAGTTAGTTATCTTCTGTGTATGATGGGTGCTGGTGCCTCACTGCAGTCTGTGATGTGTAAGTGTCCATCATACATATGACATGGCTTACATAGCTATTTGTTTGCAGCTGTACCAATCTACTTTCCCTTGGTAAGTGGGAAATGTCTATTGACATATATGATGTATTATCACTGTTACGTTCCTTGTGCCTACATGTCAGCATGTGTCCCTTTCTCTTCAGGAAACATTTATCTGCTGCAGTTCCATGCATGTTCTTCCTACATTGATGGGATGATGTCTTTATTCCCTCACATATATGTACTTGGGAAACCGTTAGTGGCATAGTAAATTTACAATGGGCATCCATTTCATGTGGTTCCACAGACGGGAGTGTGTCACGATTGTTCATTGTCTGACATATACCTTAATGCGTCATAGTATGTTATTTGGCATATAGAACTGCAGTAGCTATGAGGGAGATGACATGTAGCCCCAGAGTGTGGAACCACTTTGTGTTTTTCTATGGCCTTGATGTTGAATCATGTGGAAAAGTGCACATGTGTAATGATTGAGGATTGGGCCCTGACTGTTGGCATACATCATGGAGTGAGTTGCATCACATGAGTTTACATCACATGTGTTTGGGTACAGGTATTCATCTACAGACAGACACCAGGATTGGGATGTCCAAGATGTGGTTAGTGATGTGCTGTTTGACCAACAGGTTGAGGTCCTTCTAATATTCTTTTATTATAGATATGTGTCTCTCCAACATGCAAAGGACAGATGTCTACTACAGAAACCCTCAGAGGATGGCATTGTAAGGTGTGTCAGACATACATTTTGACTATCTTAACTTTTGCAAAATCATTGTTTTGTTCATTCTGGGGACTTCTCTCCCTGACATATTGAACTTGACATCAACAGTGTTCCTTTCAGTGCCACATGTGATGCCTATCTTAGTTACATTGATACTACAGCCTTGAATCTATTGTGACAGATGTCACTTGTTGAAGCATACATTGTTGAAATGTTTCCTGTGTGACATGGTTATTTCCATGTCACATACACCAGGATATAAAGCTTTTGGGATCCACATCGCAGAATTCCAGGGCCTCATTTCGAATTGTAGGTTCATATGTATGTGCCAAATAGATGTGTGATGACCTTGTGTGGGATATGTGAGAATGGAGTTTACACTGGGATACTGTTGTTTGCCATTAGTTGACCGAGGTCTGCTGCATGTGGGACAACTTTGAGCTTGAAGAGGACTCCTAGTTGTTGTATGGTTAGTGTGGTCCCAAGACTTCACCCATGCAAGTGCAGTTGTCTGAGGTCCTGATTTTAGTGGGCCACTGTAGTAAATCTAGATGGCATGCATGTATATGTCATGGCACATGTGGCACTGCTTAGATAAGTAAGTTTGCTGGGGCATACTTGACATAATGTTATTGTTAGTCAATCTGAGTTGTGGTTCAGGTATTATCATGGACATGTGATGACCATATTCCGCTTTGACCTTGCAGCATCAGCACAGGCAAGCGGAGGAGATGGCACAGAGCCTAGTGGGGCGATTCTGGCCACGGGACCTCGGGTCAAGAGACAACTGACAAGGAGGGATCCAGAGGCAAATGGAGTGCCCCGTGGAAACGGGATCTGCATCATCATCATCATCGTCCTTGGATTCCACCTTCAGTGCCACTATCTAGTGGTGGCAGACCCATCAGGACATTTCCAAGCACCATCTTTGTCCACCACTCCCGGTTCTATCACCATTCTCCCTGTTGATCCCCACCCAGTTGGCCGTGCCCACTCACCCAAGAGGGTGGGCATCTCCTTTGCCACAGGCACTTCCACCCCGGCCCCTGTTACCCCTGCTGCCTTCAGTGAGGAGGCTATTAACCTCCTGAGAATAGGTCAGTCAACCATTGTGAATGCCATCCAGGGATTGGTGACCCAACTGCAACAAACAAATGTATTTCTGGAAGGCATTCATGGTACAATTGCTGGCCTACAGAGATCTTTTCAGGCTCTGGCCTCCACACTGACAGCAGCCAGTCACCCCCACCTTCTTGTCCCCCTCCACCTCCCTTTTCCCAGTCCAAATCCCCCTTCACCTACATACACGAAGCACACAACCAGATCTGCAGACATCCACCTCAACAGACAAACGGAGCTCACACAAACACGAGCACCACAAGATGCACCAGCATGCACACAAACAACATCCACCTACAGAGAAGACAACAGTCACGACTTCCACTGACACCCCCAACACCCACAGCATCACATCACGCATGACATAAAGCATACCTACAGACACCAACACAACAGACACTGTCATAGCCACCACACCCATCCTACCTGCAGACACCACCCCAGCAGACCTGCAGACATCCACCACAAGGAACACACCCACAGACACCACAGCTACAGACACACATACATCCACCACATCCACCATACCTGCAGCCACCACCCCAACAGACACCCACGCACTACAGCATCTCCCAGCACCTCCAGCCCTCCTAAGCCCAAGACACTTAAACACCCTCACTCCTCCATCCAACAGACACCCACCACACACAAGCATACACCCATGATATTCGCACCTGTACATCAGACAACCACTCTCTCAACCTCCAAATCCCGACCCCCTTCTGATGATTGTCTCTGTGTGTCTAAAAAACTGTTCCTCTGTGAGCTTGGCCTTACCCCTGTAATCCCCTGCAGACCACACCCAGAAGGACACCACCCAGCTCCAAGTCCATCCCTTCCACCTCCAAGGCCTCACCTGCCCACCCGCAAGCACCCATACCTGTCCCCATGACAAAAAGAAGCCCACTGCTCCCAAGATTAATCCTACCCCTCCCAAGAAGGCCACCCCTCTCAAGCCCAACCCCGCCCAATCCTATCCCTCACACCTCCACCCCTGGATAATCCCTAAAATGCCTACCTGCCCCCTTGAGGCCCTTTCATGTGGAAGTTCCCTGGCAGTTGAGAGTCGAGTTTATGTACAACAGTGTGCTATATTTGAAATTTTTTGGACTGGCCAATAGCCTTTGGACTTGAAGAACTTTATAAGTTAATAAACCTAAGCAGTTCGTTTTTTTGGGGGGTATACATTTGTCCTGCAATTCCTTTAACACCATTATGTTGATCCTAATTAATTTGTGTTGAGTACCTGCAGTTGTGTGTGTTTGGGCCTGCTTGCTGCTCCATCTGCTCTTGTTTACAGTGTGTGAGCTTTGTGGGCAATGCTGTTGTCCCCCAACAGAAGGGCATATGTTTTGTACATAGGTATGTGTGTGCAATTTGCAATGTTTGTGTCATGGCATTGTGTAGTATTTGGTATGGTAAGTATTTCTTTTTGTAATGTGGGCATGTATGGTGTTCAACGTGTCCCCCTGATATGGCTTCTGCATGTATCTGATGTGTGTCATCTTGAGTTTTGTTTGTGCAGACATGGAATGTGTTCAGTTGTGCTTGCTGTGTTTAAGTTTGCCTGTGCATGTGTCCATTTAGGTGTGAGTCTCTTGCAGCTAGTTTGTGTAGGGTTATGTCCCATGCAGTAGGAGTTGTAAGTGTTTTGCTAATTTGCTCTTCCCCATTGTGCGTATGTGCATGACATATGGGTTTAGTATTGTTTGTCCCTGGGACCCATGTAGGTCCATTTCCTGTGCATGTGTTCTTTGAGGGGGCTGTTTGAGGAGATGCATGCCCCAGAGCAGTCCCCTTCCCAGGTTGTCCCAGATGCACCCCCCCAATTGTGCAGGTATAGTTCTTACATTTTTTTGGTCTATTTGTGTCTCTGTGTTTAGTGCATGCCATTGCGCTTGCATTGTGCTTTGATGTGTGTGTTCATTGCAGGACTTTTTCATGGCGGTGCTGTTTGTGTTCCATGCCACTTCGATACATATGTGTGTTATATATGTGAACAGTACCTAGCCAGTGGTGTGACAACGTTCTGTAGCTTCACTGTCCCTGTGCCTGAGTTGTGTGTCCGTGTGTATTTGTATATTGTTGAGGTGCAGTGTGTGTGTGCTGCCCAAAGAGGGCATATAGTGACTGTGTGCATGTCCGTGTTGATGTACGTTTGTGGGTGTGTGTGGTTTAAGACGTGTACCTGCTGCCCATGATGTGCTGCCTGCCCAACATGTAAGCAGGAGCAACAAGTAGTTAAAGTTTGTAGTTTCATATTTTAATTAAATTACGTTTGATGCTGTATATCCTAATTTTCTGATATACTTTCCTATTCTGACAAAATATTCTTGTGTCACAATATTGTTATAGCCATGCACCCCTAGTAGCTGGGACTACCACTCTAACTCTGGGAAATTTTGTTTTTCGTGCTGAAATTTGTAATTTCCATTGTCCTCTGGGCCATCTCTTCCATGTTTGCCTCTTCCTGAATCTCATTGTGTTCCTCACACAAAGGAATAGCAAACCCTAAAACATATATGAAAGCTAATTTCTAAAAGGAGAAAACTTAGAGCTTGATATCTCTCTCTGTACTCTAAATTGCATTTAGTTGAAGAATTAATGACATGAGATCTTCTGGGGAACTAAAGCTGTCTGTAGTCATGCCTACAAACAAGACACATAGGACCCCATTATGACATTGGCAGTAAATGCCGAATACCGCCGCGGTAACTGCCGCCAACATACCGCCGCAAGACAAACGTCTGTCTACCAGATTATGACCTATACACACAAAACCTACAGAAACCAGCCAAAACCACAAATCGCCAGACCCACTGAACACGATAAACTGTAGGAACGAGCACCCATACCGCTACGCCACCAAAACAATGCCCTCCAAATAATGACCCACGAATCAACATAACGGATATTCAAAGGCGGTAAACTATTGGCGGTGCACACCGACAAGGCAGGAATGGCCACCCAAATACAAAATAATACAGATTAGCCAGAACAAAAAAAACAAACCTTACACAAATACTCACAATCTACACACTCCACACACCCACCAACAGCACTATAAAACACCCCCCTACCAAAACACACAAACTTTGCAAACATGAGTAGACCGCTACACCTTGCCACATCAATCCCAGAGACAACTGCACACACATACCACAACTACCCATATATCCATCACACACCACACACCCCACCACATCACACATCACCCTCTGCACAACACACACACCACACAACACCCATGTACTCACAAAGGCACCCCTGATGAGGAGTTGCGGGTCACGGTGGAAGAAATAGTCAGGGTAGAGCCACAGCTGTTTGAAGCACAGGTACAGCAGATCTCCATTGCCAGGAAGATGGAGCTGTGGCGGAGAATCGTGGACAGGCAGAATGTCGTGGGATAACATCCACGCACAAGGGACTACATAAGGAAGAGGTTGAACGACCTACGGGGGAAGGTGCATTCCATTGCAACAAGCCACCAGCTCACCATCCGGAGGACTGGCGGTGGCCCCCCACCTCCTACCTCACAGCTGACAGCATGGGAGGAGCAAGTTTTGGCAATACTTCATCCTGAGGGACTCACTGGAGTAGCCGGAGAACTGGACACTGGTAAGTTACCTTTAATAACCTACCACTCCACATACCTGCATGCCATCTCACCCCCTCACCCTGACTTCCTACACCCCACTTCATCCCACACAGTGCTCTACCCCAATTACCACACCTAAATGTCAACCCCTGCATGTCATACCCACAGCAAGCACATCCCTTCCAGCTTTGCATGTACACCCACCACCAATGCATACATAGCATGAAGAACTACCAATCCCACAATACATCACCATACACTACCAGGACATGTCAATCAGTAGTGTGCCGACCTGTACAGGGACCCGAGTCCACACCATGCAGGCAAGACAATGAAGGTCCTGGTGGCAGTGGGAGTGGGCACACCATTCAGGGGACACAGGCACAGGGAGCCAAGGACAGGTGTGCACTAGGGGGAGGACAGTCCCAGGGAACCAACTGCCCAGGAGGCACTCACAAATGTCCTGAGGGCATACCAACAACCCCAGGATGGGTTAGGTGCTCAACATCATGCAGGAGAACAAGCAGCAGCAGGGGGAACACCACCAGGATGTCATGCAGCAGTTGCAGGCTTTGAATACCACTATGGCCTCCATTGCAAGGATCCTAGGTAACATGGCCAACATTATGCAGAATGCACAGCACACCAGCAGGCCCCTACCACTAGCCAGTGTACTGACCAGCTCTCCACATCTGCTGCAGCTAGTGGACAAGAGGCCTTGCCACAGAACTCACTGACCACCAGAAATGGTGCAAGCCGGTGTTAAATCTTTTGGTGCAAAACTGCGTTAGTGCAGTTTTGCACCAAAAAGTATAAATCAGGGCCTGAGTTCTTTAAGGATAGGGGGCACCAGTCCACCTTAGAACCCACTGTTGACTGAGTAACTGGTTCTGGCTATAACATGCTGTTCTCAATTAGAGTTTCTTTAGTTGTGCTCTTCTTGGACTGTCTCCAATGCAACATTTGTCCTGGAACTTTGATAGATATTATCTTAACCCTTCTCAGTTCTGCTGACATTCAATTACTTGTGGAGAAATTGTGCATGTCTTTAGCTTTTCTGTATCACTATAGAGACAATTTTTGGGGAGACCTGTGTTCGTCCTATTCTAGGTGACCATTTTGCCTTGGCTAAATGTTACATTATGGCCCTCATTATGACCCTAGCGGTCAGCTGACCACCACGCCAGCGATGGCGGTAGTACTGCCGCCACGCTGGTGGTAATGACCACCAAATTATGACCCTGGCGGTGATCCCTCCCATAGACAGCCAATGTACCACCCCAATCGCCAGTGGGGTACGACCACTGACCACGGTGGTAGCCACCCACAGGCAGGTGGCAAACAAGGACTCGCACACCATATTATGACATTGCAGGCCACCAGGATTGTTAGGGCGGTAGCAGCGCCACCAAAAGCCTGGCAAAAACACATCATATAATTTAGACACTCACTTCCAGGGACACAAAGGAGTCCACTGCCGCTACCGCTATTGAACCAGAACTGGAAGTCTTCCCGATGCTGTACCATGCAATGGCAGTCCAGGAGCACCAACGCCGATGAAGAAAACGATGGTGAGTGCAGCCACCTAGCACACAAGGGAGGGAGGGGAGAGTAACACACACATGCACAACACACACCACACACACAGAACAATTTGCAGAGTAAACAACAGCAACAGTAGCCAGAAGTAAAGAAAGCCAGGACACATACCTCAGGTCTAACCACTATATTTTGCAGGCCCTGAGCCCACAAGAAGTGAGGCAACTAAATGCAAAGGGCCATTGGCCAGTCCACAGTGAACAAATGGCCACAGGACAACGTCCAAGGCCAAAATTGACTCCTGACGGCCCAGTCATTCCACTGGGCAGGGGCATCATGTTGGAAATAGGCAGGCACCTCAGGGGGTGGTGGGTGTGTGGGAGGTTTCTTCTTCACAGGGGGGCTTTGGACTTGGGTATGGGAGGGGGCAGATCCTTCCCATTCCAGCTTTGGGGCTGAGGAGTGCCAGAGCCTGAAACAATCTCTGTAGAGCCACCTAGCCACCATGAATGCCCTCCGGGAAGGCATTGCATTGCTGCATCTGTGATGCCAGCCCCTGGATGGCATTCACTATGGTTGACTGCCCTACAGAGATGGAACTCAGAAGGTCAATAGCCTCCTCACTGAGGGCAGCAGGACTGACTGGGGCAGGGCCTGAGGTGCCTGGGGCGAAGGAGATGCCAACCCTCCCGGGTGAGCGGGCATGGGCAACTCGGTGGGGGGCTACTGGGAGGGCAGTGCTGGTAGGAGGGTGGTGGAAGATGAAGTTGTTGGGGTGATCGCAGAAGGGTCTGCCACCACCAGGGAACTTCCATCGGAGGAGGAATCAGAGTCAGTTGTATCATCTCCTGTCTCCCCCGTGGTGCTCCCCTCGCCCTCCATCCCACTGGTCCCCTTGGCGTCAGTGGATCTGCTTCCTGGATCCCATGGGCTGCAGCTCCCTCACTCACGGGTGCCCCTGCTCCTCCGCCAGATGATGCTAATGCACACATGGACAGGATGACAAAAGGAAAGGGGGGGAGAAAGAAAGGGAACACAGGGTTAATTACAGACCAACAGCACATATGGCATACACATCACTATCACTCACTGGGACTACGAATGAGCAGCATGGACCACTGTGGATTACCATTGCCTAAGAACTACAGCAGGTAGGACCCAAACACTACCATCTGCACAACTGCTGGGACCAACTAACCCCTGTCTGCCATGGCAAGCTAGCTTCCTAGCGAATCCAAATATGCATACCACCCCACATACCTAAGCAGGACCACATAGCAATGTCTCAACTTGCATATTGGGGTATCCACTGACTATAACCCTGCACCCAAATCCCATGCCAGGCAACAAATGATGAATATCACACACGCTGTACTCACCCCCTTGTGGCTGCTGTGCTAACCTCAAGCGCCCATCCAGCTCTGGTTAGGCCACCGCCAGTATGCGGGCCACTTGGGCCATCAGGCTCCAACGGGCACCCCCCCCTCGTTGGGTGCCCATCTTCAGGTCCTCCCACCGTTTCCTGCAGTGGGTGCTCTGCTGACTATGGACCCCCATGGTCCGCACGTCCTTGGCGATGGTATGCCACAACCCCTTCTTCTGATGGGCGCTGACCTGCAAAGGAAACACAGAGAGAAGGACACCATGAACCATAAAATCCAGCCTGTCACACATATGGCCTACATACTGCATTTGCTCCTCATCAAGCACACACATCACCTGTACCACTTCAGTGACACTGCCTGCAGCCATACCCCCCCAAATGACACACTGCCAGCACACACATGCATCTATATGCAGCCATGTCGCATGCAACGTACCCATGATGTACTCACCTGTTGGTCTGGAGGCCCATGCAACTGCCCATACAGGGGTAGGACCCCAACCGCGAGCTTCTCTAACTCCTCCAAAGTGAAGGATGGGGCCCTTTCCCCTTCGGCACAGGCCATGGCAGGTTCCAGATGCAGTTCACAGCAGCATACGCAGTGGAGATGTAGTGCAGTGGAAAGTCAGGAATGAAGTGAAGTAGTAGAAAGAAAATGGCAGTCACTTATGCGGTGGTGAACATTGTCACCGCCGGCGTTGTTCATCATTGGTTCCTGTACTCCATAGAGCCCCATGTTAGCCAATGACTAATTGCATGGTGGTGCAGACCGCCTTCCGCAATGACGCCTAACGCCGGCGGGGTGAGGTCATTTCCACCTGTCCCTGCATACAGGACAGGTGGTAGCCATTTCCTACTGCTAGTACGCATGTACTGAATTCAAATGTGCGTCATTGGTGTCGACTGTACACACTTAAACAATTCTAGTGTCCAACATACATATATGCTCCATGTACTCTGATGTTGTGTGTCCATAGGTCCTGTTGTCACACCCTTTTCACTTTTGGCTCACCTAGGTAGCAACCACTGTGGAGGAATAGGAGGAGGAGGAGGCAAGCACCCATGTACAGACCCCTTGTGGACTTCTCTACACTGGAGGACAGGCACATCATACTCATCTATCGTCTGGACATGGCCACAATCACAGAGCTGTGTGCACAATTGGAGCCTGATCTGCTACCTACCATCCGTTGTGCCACAGTAATTCCCCCTCTTGTGCAGGTACTATCAGTGCTCCAATTCCTGGCAACAGGTTCTATCCAGGTGACTGTGGGCTTGGCTGAAGGAATATCACAGCCAATGTTCTCTATTGTGCTTGGCAGGGTTTTGGCTGCCTTGCTCAAACACATGAGCAACTACATCGCATTCCTCCAGGTTGATGATTTGCCTACTGTAAAGGCTGGATTCTATGCAGTGGGACTAATACCATATGCAATTGGGGCCATTGACGGGACCCAATATGCCTTAGTCCCTCCCAGGGCTAATGAACAGGTGTACAGGAATAGGAAGAGCTTCCACTCCCTCAATGTCCAGATAGTGTGCCTTGCAGATCAGTACACCTCCCACGTCACTGCCAAGTATCCTGGGTCTGTGCATGATGCCTTTGTCCTGAGGAATAGCAGCATCCCACAGGTGATGGCACGACTACAGAGGCACAGAGTGTGGCTGATAGGTGAGCTTGAACCCCCAGCCAATGTATGTCTGTGCATGCTTACAGGAGTCATACCCCATGCCTTTGTGCAAAGGCTAATGTGTGTCCCTCATTTCTTCCAGGTGACTCCGGCTACCCAAACCTGTCCTGGCTCTTGACCCCTGTTAGGAATCCGAGAACAGTGGCTGAGAATAAGTACAATGATGCTAATGGGCGTACATGGAGAACTGTGGAACGTACCTTTGGTCTCCTGAAGGCCAGGTTCAGGTGCCTCTGTCTGACAGGTGGATCCCTATGCTACTCCCCTGAAAAGGTCTGCAAGATTACTGTGGTGTGCTCCATGCTGCACAATTTGGCCCTTAGCCCCCATGTGCCCTATCTGTAGGAGGAGGGAGGTGACAATGCACCAGTGGCAGCAGTGGACATTAAGTACAGTAAGGAGGAGGAAGAGGAGGAGGATGTGAACAGCAGGACACATATCATTCAGCCGTACTTCCAATGACACTCAGGTAAGACTGTTGTACTTTACATTTCTCCATTTAAGTGATGTGCTGTGTGGCTGTAGTATGATGCCAGTCACTACCTTTGCATCCCAACTGACTGTCACCTATGCCTTTCCTTATTGTAGATGTTGGTGTGGTCACAACAGTGTAATGCTGTGATGTGTACAGACTGCTGAGGCACATATGTAGGATGGATTCACACATTACAGGACATTTGTACAGTAGAATGCAGTTCAATACAGTTCAATACATTGTACATTTCTTTCTGATAAAGGACTATTACTCAAGTTGTGTCCAAGGGTTTTTATTCACAAATTTGGTATTCAATGCAAAGTTCAATAGGGTGGGGTGATGGATGGGGAAAGTCCAGTTTAGTGGGCCAGTCTGTGTGTATTACAGGCCCAGTGTCCATGGGACCATAGGAAGAGGAGCAAATGCAGTTCAAGGTAGACAAGGTGACACAGTGGAACACAAGGGGGACGTTCTGGAGGGGCTCATTTCCTGGCGGTGGTCTTGGCAACTGTCTCTGGTGTCCGTCTGGATCGGAGGGAAATTTTGCGGGGTGGTTGACCATCTGCAGGGACAGGGGCACAATATTTATGGAATGGTGCAAGCCGGTGCAAAGGGTAGGATAGCATAAAAAAATTACATTAGTCGGGTGGGGTTGGCGGTATGGAAGAAGGGGATTTTGCACCAAAAAAATGACATTAGGCAGGTTAGAGTAAAAAAAATTACTCTAACTAGATTAGTGTCATTTTATGGCGCTAAACCTCCCATGCCACATGACTCCTGCCTTGGAAAAGGCAGGAGTCATGCCCCCCACCCCAATGGCCAGCACAGGGGACAAGGGTCCCCTGGGCATGGCCATTGCACCCTGTGGCATGTATGGGGGCCCATTTCAGGTCCGCCTATGGCACTTTAAAAAATAAAATAAAATACTTATCTGTACTTACCTGGGATGGGGTCCCCTATCCTCCGCTGTCCCTCTGGTGTGGGTGGGGGTGTCCCTGGGGCCTGGGGAAGGCACATGTGGGCTTATTGCATGGTGTTCCACCATGGAAATAGGCCAACAGGTCCCTTAACGCCTGCCTTGACCCAGGCATTCAGAAATGGGGCAAAGCTTTGCCCCATTTTTTGACCCCTCCTTTATCCTGTGCACCATTTTTGCACGGGAGAATAAATATGGCGTTAAGGCCATAGAGTCATTTTTTGCACAGGAACTCCTACCTTGCATCTCATTAAGGCAAGGTAGTTTTCCACTTCCAAAAAATGACTTTAACTCCATAAATGTTGTGCTAGACTTGTCTAGTGCCAAAGTTTAAATATGGAGTTAGTTTTGCACCAAATTAGAGTAACGCTAATTCGGTGCAAAGAGAGTATAAATATGCCCCTCAACGCTTCAAAAGACATTACTTCCTCGAACATTATCCCTAAATACTATGAATGGTGCAAATGAAACAGGCAAATTCATAAAACTATAGATTGCAACAAGCTTAATTATTGATAACTAAATACAAAACCTGTTAAGCATGCCACAGTAAACTATAGCTAAGTCCTGCTTCATTGTTATCAAGTTAAAGGCAAGGGGCAATAACTTGGGAGGCAGTCATTAAATAAATGCACCTGCATGCAATAATGGTTGTTAAATGGCACTCCTCGGAGTTATGGCCCTAAGTCACAGATGAGGGCTCACAACGAGGAGCAGGTGATTAACAGCCATTATAGCCCTGCAGGTGAAGGCAAAAAATCTATTAGCTCACCTCCCCACACACTCAAAATGAGGACCACTGCTGGAGCATGAGCAGCTTCCCATCCTCCCGTGGTCCTCCCTCTTCTTCTAATCAAGCTGCCAGTACACAGACTGCTGTCTAGGCTGCCCTATTGCTTTGGATGAAGGAAAGCCCTAATCAATCAAGAACAAGAAAAAACTGTTTACATTTTTCTACTTTTCCTTTTCTGATTGAGTTTCCCTTAACTATAAATAGGGGGAGAAGCTCAGGCAGCCATATGTGTACCAGCATCTCAAATAGAAGAAGAAAATGGAGTGTTGTGGGAGAATTGCACCGTTGTTATCCCCTAAACATTCAGGTGAGATTCTGCTCATAGTCCAACAGTGCTACCTATTTGCCCACATTGTGGACGTTGAGACCAGGCCAGCTATATAATGCCTTTTTTGCAGCCCCTTCATTTTATATGTAGCCAACTATGGGCGCATTCCCATTGACTGACGGTTTCCTAACATTGTACTAACAGCTGATAAAGCCCACTGTGGTGGGCTACTTGGCTATTAGAACATTCAAATGGACTAGCCTAATTGAATACAACGCCTCACTGGAGAAAAAGCAGTTTAAACCCCCTGTTTTTCTCAGCAGGGGTCCCCCATGGCCCTTCCTTCAGTCACTTCTCCGTCTGTCCCTGTTTGTCAGATACTGGTGGTTGTACAGCAATTGTGTAACACAGACCCCCTGCAGTTTCTGGGGGTTCCCAAGCTTCTGGGGGCCTGCCACTCATCCTTAGGCTTATGCATATTTCTGAGATATGGGAATCTCAGGGGCCACACACTGTATTCTGCAGGGCAGACTCATCACTTTGCGTTAGGCCACCAACGTTCACCCATAGCAGCAAACAGATAAACATGGACAGCAGGAGCTGTGAAAGGGGTCAGGGAGAAGTTCCTATCCCTCCTTTGGCTCTACCATAATGCTTGCTGCTTTATGGCAAGGCAGAGAGAGAGAGACAATGGCTGTGGAAGCTTTGCACTCTCACCTCCCAAGGGTCGGGCTGCTTCTGTATGGCCTTACAATGAATATTGTGAGCCGCTCTTTCCCTCACCCACAACCTCCATCATGCCTTTTCATTCTGGAGGCTTCAATATCTGGGCTAATGACCATTCAAACTCATGTGCTCTTGGATTCATCAACAACATGAACTATCCCACTGTCTAACTGTCCCGTGCATATTGCCTGTCCCAGCTTGAACCCTTTATTCTCACAAGATCCAACTCTCACAACTAGCAGCTACCAACCACTATCATGGTCTGAACATGCCCTCATACATTTTCCATGCAAAAAGAGCTGGCTCATAAAAGTGAACAGAATTCCCCATCCCATCCTCGATAAGAAACATTCGAAATGTTCATTCCAAGTACTCCCATTGCCGTTTAATTGCCACCTCCTAGGATAACAAGGGTATGCCCAGGATATTCAGATACCTATCAAGACACAAAAAGAACCAGAAAAATGAAGTGAGGTCCATGACTCTTTAACTTTGTTCTACTCATATTATTTATTTGTGCCTACGTGCAAAGTGCAGCATGTCTGCAGTTAGTCCCACTTGTTTGGCACAATGGCCCTCATTCTGACCTTGGCGGGCGGCGGAGGCCGCCCGCCAAAGTCCCGCCGTCAGGTTACCGTTCCGCGGTCGAAAGACCGCAGCGGTAATTCTGACTTTCCCGCTGGGCTGGCGGGCGGTCGCCTTCAGACCGCCAGCCAGCCCAGCGGGAAAGAGGCTTCCACGATGAAGCCGGCTCGGAATCGAGCCGGCGGAGTGGAAGCTGTGCGACGGGTGCAGTTGCACCCGTCGCGTATTTCACTGTCTGCGCAGCAGACAGTGAAATACATGTAGGGGCCCTCTTACGGGGGCCCCTGCAATGCCCATGCCAGTGGCATGGGCACTGCAGGGGCCCCCAGGGGCCCCGCGACCCCCCCTACCGCCATCCGGATCTCGGCGGTCCGACCGCCGGGATCTGGATGGCGGTAGGGGGGGTCGGAATCCCCGCGGCGGTGCAGCAAGCTGCGCCGCCGCGGAGGATTCAATGGGGCCGTGGTACACTGGCGGGACCCCGCCAGTGGTGCCGGTCCGACCGCGGCTTTACCGCCGCGGTCGGAATCCCCATTGGAGCACCGCCGGCCTGTCGGCGGTGCTCCCGCGGTCCTCCGCCCTGGCGGTCAAAGACCGCCAGGGTCAGAATGACCACCAATATCTTGTACCAGCGAGGGTGGAGCCATTATTTGCTGCCTGTCCAGTTTGGTACTATTGTGGGATTTTGCCACACTCTGGATAAGACTCTAGGGGTGCTGTAGGTGCCACTGATTTTGTCGGATAAGTCCACCCACTTCCCCCCAAGTCGCAGATACAAGGAATGCCAGTAACTCCAGGGATGAAGTTCATATGGGTTGCAGCTGGAAAAATGTCGAGTTTCGTCTGTGAAATGGGTTTCTAGCCCAAGAAATCAGCCATGATTGAAATGCTTAAACGCAAAAAAAAGTCTGGTCCTTTACTTTTCCTGACAAGGTTTGCCTTTTTTTTTATCAATGTTAGTCTTTTCCCTTCCCGTCTCTACGTTAATATTTAAATGGCTGGCTTCTGTGTTCTTTGAGAGGAAAGTACCTAAAATATGTTTCGCAATCTGCTTTTAAATTTAGGTTTCCTACAAGGGAAGATGTTTTCTCTTAGTGGTGGCTCAATGTAATTTAAACAAAGAAGTTTCTGTGAGTCATGAACGTTTCGGTTGCAGAGAGAATTTATTTTTCAATGACAGAGGAGGGCACATTAATAATGAGCTATAAACGGCAGCGAAACGAACATGACTGACTCACTGCGATTTAAAAATACACCCTGCATCTTTTGAAAGGAAAGCTCAAGTGATCCCAGGATGTATGAGTGTGTGCTCAAGCACTGGGCGCTGATGCAAACTGGGATCTCATCCGCATAAAGAGCCTGCATCGGTGGACTAACATTATGAGTGTCTTTTTAATCTATCAACCTGGCAAGTAGAGGAGAAACCGGAGGTCTGGAACAGTACTAATTCTCATTGTGGTATACCGAATACCTCAACATGGCAATCGGAGATAGAATGGGTGCAAAGTCGGGCACAGTTCAGAAAGCAAGTATAAAATATTATACATAGTTGAAAAATATCTAAACTGTGGTGTGCTGTAATTAGGTATTGAAGCCTGTCATTGGAGACAATCCGGCTATCTGCGTGCACCCTTGGAAAAGCCACATCATCATATATGTCAATTGATTAATTCTAAAAGTCTATTGCATTTTTTTATTTTTATTGTTTTGTGGATTTTTGCATTGCATTGATTCTCGAAATAAAATAATTACTTACAATTATTTTGATTATTGAGCCAGCATGTCAAATTGGACCTTTTTAAGGAGACTACACCACCATACGAGGGGGTGCAAAGATACAGCTATGGGCGCACACCTAGTGCGTGATTCACCACAAAAATAAGGATTTGACTATTTTAGGAATATATTTAAAATGTTGTAGAAATTCACCAAGGATTCTGGGCACAAGCCCTGGAATCTGTAACAGTCGCAGATTAAATAAAATAGCGCACAGTCCTGTTGAGACGTCCGGAGCCAACTCACTGAGTGCACTCGGCACAGACCACCACCTTGCGCCACACAAAAAATGCAAAAAATGTTTTCCCACAACACAGGCACAAACTAGCACCTGCGCTGGGCAGACCTGAGCAGTGAAATACAGACTGACAGTGTTATTGTTCGCCTCAGGGTAGCTGGCCTAATTTCAAAGATGGGGAGAGAGACCCCCTGCAGTTACACGCATGCAGCATGCAGAGAGTGATGTCTGGAGGGTTCCTAGGACCACCATCCACTTTCAAGACTCGTCCTTTGGTGGGTGCACTAACTGCACTTCATGGGTGCAGTGGGTGTATTTCATATGTGGTGCACAGTTAATGCGCCTCTTGGCAGTCAGTATATCCTTGTCCCCATGCTCGTAATAAGGCACTGGGGCATATGAATTCCCTTATTTGCATGAAGCCAGGGCTTGGGTGCTAAACGTGCAGGTGTGTGAGCAGTATTACCGAGAGGATTGCACAAGTGTGTCCCCTGTTGTAAGAATGGGTAAAAGGGCCTGTTGCACTCTGGCACACTTGTGTAATAGCTGTTTATGTCTCACAATATTTTCTCAGTCCTGTACCTGGATGATATTGTTCCACTGGGTGTTGACTGGTGTGTTCCCATCTCATTCAACCCCATGGCAGGAGTAATGCCTGACTGTTTCAAAGATGTGAATGGGTCATGGAGATATTTGTGACTACCCACAAAAAGTGCAGGTATAAGTGTTGGAAATGGTCCTCTCTAAAGGGTCAACCCCTAAACCTTTTGTCTTCCTCCTCCTACTTTTTGCTGGATTTTTGCTTGTTAGCCTGAAGACTCTGTGCACTTTACCACTGCTAACCAATGCTAAAGTGTGCCCGCTCTCTAAAAATATGGTTTGATTGGCTTGTACCTAATTAGCATATTTAATTTACATGTAAGTCCTTGTAAAGTGGCACCATATACCAAGGGCCTGAAAATTAAATGTGACCAGCGAGCCTACAGCACTTATTGTGCCACACACTTAAGTAGCACCTTAAAACATGTCCTAGGCCTGTCATTGCAGCCTGAAGGCAGTGTTCCTCTGCCATGTCAACTTGGCAACTAAAACCCCTTGCCAAGCCTTAAACTCTCCTTTTATTACATAGAAGTCATCCTCAGGATAGGCCCAGGGTAGCCCATAGGGCAGTTTTCTGCATAATTAAAAGGTAGAGCATGAACGTTTTAGTTTTACATGTCCTAGTAGTGCAAAACCCCCACATGTATTTGTTACTACTGTGAGGCCTACCACTCCCATAGGATAACATAAGGGATTCCTTATTATATTTAAAAAGCTGTAACTCCTAAACCAGAGATGATAGATCTATTATGTTTGGTGTCTATGAACTTGTAATGATGAACCCTCTTTAATGGTAAAATCAGATTTATCATTGCAAGTTTGAAAATACCATGTTTAGAAAGTTTGGCAGTTTTCTGCCATTAGCCTTCTGTGCCTGCAGCCTGTCTTTGGTCACATGACTGGGTGTAACTGAAAGTTGAGACTTTGTGAATTCACCCCAGACAGTCACACGAGTGGGCTTAGCAGCGCCTGAATGGATCATTAACTTACTTGATGGGGTGGCAGAGCTAAGCACAGCCCTACTTGCACCTGAATAGGCTGGGCTCTGCAACCACACTATAGGCTTAACAACCCTCTTTTGTCAGTGCAGCCAGCTAGGAGCCAAGGCAAGGGAGGCAGGAAATTCCTGAAACTTCAAAGAACGCTTCACCTTCAAAGAACCCTTCATCTTCTAGGATCAGGGAACCAGAGTATAAAAACAGGGCTCTCAGACCCACTCGAGTTCACTACTGCACCTGCAGAAGTACTCTCGGAGGACAGCCTAATGCTGTGACCCACTGTGTATTCTACCAGACCTCTGCTGTACCTGGAAGCACTGCTTTGCTGCCTGGAGTCTGCCTTGGACCTTCAGAGGCCAACCCTGCTGTGGAGCCCTTCATCTTCACCTGCACACAGGACTTCAGAAGTGACTCTAAGGGGTAGCTTAGCAGGCCTCCTGTTTAGAGCCACAGAGACATAACAAGTTCCCACCATCTTGAACCCATACCTGAACCCAGTCTGACTGAGTCCTGAACCCCCAAGAGGTTTCCATCCACTCCTGGACCCTTGGTTGTGGTGCCAAAAGTGCCCAGATGGCCAGTCTCCAAAAGTGAGGACGAAATTTGGCCTAAAGTGCCCTAAGAACCAGGAGGAGACCGGAACCAACCTGCTTGCCTATCCACCCAAGGTGCATCCCCGGTCGAATTCACTTTGCTGCTTCTCATGCAACATCCTTCTCTGCTGCAGCATCTCCTTTTCAGCAGTCCTTGGTGAAAGGGGTCTCTGACCTCATGGAGCTGTCTTAGGCTATACCCTTCTGTTTCACTTCACTGGTGATTTTCGACTTCCACCTCAATGACTAAGTCCAAAGGTAAAAAATGTCACCGCAGCTTCACTACATGGCTATCCAATGATGACACTTTCTCTTCAGAGACTACAACAGTCTTACCCCGCTGAACGTCTACCTTCTCAGAAACGTTTTCTTTAAAAAAAAATTAAGTCTGAAGGTAAGCGCTGAACGGGCCCAATCTACTTGGTGTATCCAAACCGCGCACCATCGTGGTCAGCCTTAACTTTTGACTTTGCACCAGTCTAGCACCCAGATGTCCGAAGTTAGTGCTTTTACTTTTTAAAAGCTATTTTACACTTAAAAATGTAAAAATGCATTACTCCAGTCCTACTAATTGGATTTTGATAGTTTTGGTGTTAAATATTTTATTAAATTTTTCTCTATTTTTCCAAATTGCTTTGGGATTTTTTTTGTGTTGTGTTGTCACTGTATTGATGTTTGTGTACTGCATAAATACTTAAAACATTGCCTCTAAGTTTAGTCTGACTGCTTTTTGTGCCAAGCTACCCACGGTTTAGCACAGGTTGATTTAGTGACCTTTTGTGGTTCACCAGGCAAGGGATTATGGTTGTGGGTGAACCAGGGTTCACACCCCAGTCAACCAACAACCCAATTTCTCACAGTAAACATTTGTATGTTTTCTATGACCTTTATTTAGAAATCAGTAATTTGGAAAGAACCGCCATGTCTGTCCTGTCGATGAGTTTTTAAGTTTGATGCAAGGCTCCGTCAACATGACAGAGCTGTCCGTCAAACATAGTTTTTTTATATTCAAAAATAAAATCCCAAAGTTGTATTTTCTTTTTGAAAACTAAAAAACAACCCCTGCCCCTATACCATGGGAGTTATCTCCTGTGGCGGGGTAGGTGTTAGACAGTTTTCCCTGCCAGAGTTATCCTGGCAGTGACGGGCAGTGAAAACTTATCTGTATGTCTGCCCATCTAAATAAGATGGGTGGATATAAAAGTCAACCTCCGACTGCCCTTACTCCGTCGGTACATCAGAGGAGTCTAACCAGGGTGGGAACAGAATAGTCTCCTCTGTGGTTTTTCCAAATGTCCATCAGCATCTCAATCAGGCTTGGGGACCATTATGATGGCATAAGGATACTCCATCGCTGTTGTGAAGGAGTATCCTTAAAGCCAACATATAAATCATCCCCATAGTCCTTGACTCTTTTGATTGTGGGAACACCCCTGATAATAAATTTACTCACACAAAAACTATGTGTAGTTATTTTTCCAAGTGCAAATTCAGGTTATAGGTATAGAAAAAGCAAATTTGTAATCATAAAAACGACTATTTATCTATGTAAATTGAGCTTTCCAGCTTAAAAAGCCTTGTCAATATGGCACCTAATTTCAATGGAGGTGCTCAAACTAGTTACAGTAGTTGACCCATAGGCTTCTTATTTGTTGAAAGCAGCACGTGTTTCTAAGTTACCCACAACCTTTTCCTTCAATATGTTTGGGGCATAATGCATAGTGTTTTGAATTTGACCACAGATGCCAAAAAAGGGCTTTCAAGATTTTCATCATATGGTCCTGTTTCTATAAGTGCAAGCTCAATCTGACTATTTGCAAACTGATGATGATTATTTACTTCTCTGCTGAGTCCCATACATCAAGTGACAGAGCATTGGAACATGATAGTACTCTGAAATATTTCCCCAAGACATCACAAAATTTAAGGAATATTCCATGAAAAACAAAAGGTACATAAAAAGATTTGGCCAGGTATCTCGAATGACGTTTCTAGGCAGACATTCCTTGCAGAAAAATGTTAATTGAGGTTCCACAGGATACTGTTTTGAGGAGAAAGTATCTCTCAGCTAGACATTATCTGCTCATACCAGTCTACCATGGGCAAAAAACCTTCTAAAATTTGCGTTATGTGAAATAGCAAACATTTTGTACACTTCGCCTACTGCAAAATTCAGCAATAACATGGGATTGCATTTACATAATGAAAAACGATACAGCCAGTTCTCAAAAGATAAAAATTGAAATTAAATGGTGACAATTTTTTAAAACACTGCAGAACTATTTATTAATTGTTTTGTTTTTTAAAGTGCCACATAACACCTAAGCTACTTCAGATGACACCAGATATAACGTAAAAAAAGTAATTATTATTTTGAGTTAGAGCCAGTGCTTTAAATGGGCCGGTACTGTCCGGTACTGAGTACCGGCACTTTTTTATTTTGAGAGGGGGAGTACCGGCACATCTCAAGAAAACCGTAATATTTTTAATTGGAGAGTACCTGCACTTCTCAGACACAAGCAGGTACTCTGTCACAGAGTACTTGCACTTTATTTTTTCCATTTCAAGCACTGGTTAGAGCCAAGGCAGGTGCAAAGATGTGACATTCCCTGATCACTTTCAACTCAATGAATGATTTATTTGAAAGCATTTTTGGAAAGTTAAGTCTTTGGAAGTTTCTTGAATTGGAGGTCCCCAGCTTCCATTCAGATCTGAACATTGTGGCTGTTCCAAATTGTGGCCCCTGAACTCGCAGGGCACTTACATCATACTTTAGTCTAAAAAAGGAACATAGATAGTTAAATTGAGCTGGAAGAGTTGACGGTTCCTGGTTATGTCACAGTGCCATATGAGTTTTTAAAGTATCCAGAACATTTCTTTCAATATGCTTGTGGCATAACGCAAAAGGTTTTGAACTTGACCAAAGATGTCATTGAAGTGATTTATAGGCTTGCTTGATATAGTCCTGTTTCTGTACTCACAGCCACATTCTGGCTATGTGCAATGTGATGATGACTTTATCTCGGGGCAGTATAGACTATATTATACAGTTTATATTACAATCATCCAGCCACGCCAACAACAATGCTCGGGCCCAGTTGATGTGATGTTCAGGAAGAAAAATTGGAGGGAATATCCACATGGAAAGTTGTAAATTACTTTCCTTGACAAGTACACTGATTTGTGGGATGACATTTATGTCTGCATCAAAAGGTTTCCCCAGCATTCCTACCACCTTGGACAAGAAGGGAAGGATGACCAGGTTGGTGGACCAGTAGAAAGGTGATGCCTGTTGATTAAATACAATAACAGTATACAAGGCTGCAATGGCCTCCCTTACTTTGATCTATTGCCCAAATTACGTTGTTAAAAAACAAAGAAAGGGGGTGCCTATGAGTTATCTCCTTCTATGAGAAGCACTTCTGTCTTGAGCTGTTCAAATATACGTTACTCTTCTTCAACTAAAACAAATTCAGACATTTTGCATTGTTAGCTTGTTTCGCTATACTGTTGTTGTATATTTTAGCCATGTTTTTTTACACGTTATTTTAGCAACTAGGCCTGGCATTTGTGCACTTTAGCCCAGTTACATTTTCTTCAGCTTCATGTTATTATTTTAGCACATACCACAACTGTGGTGCTGTTTTATTTTCTTCATCTAGTTGTTTTTTCACTAGTAAAGCATTGCATTTCTAACAAGACATTCTTTTCACTTTGTGCTTTCCTCAAGGCTGCAGCAACATAGAGCTGCCAGCAAAGTGGTACGCTGTGTCTCCAACATTCAGAGAAACTGAACACAGTCCTTACATGGGGACATTTTCTCATAACATCAGCTTTTTAATTATAAAAACACTTCCATGTCCCATACATGTTAAAGGGAGAATACAGCCAGATGACCACGACCGCATGCTGATTGCATTCACTACAGCTGCTTGCTTAGACTACCGGATCCCTGGCCTACATGGGGATGGTGTCTTTCTAGACAGGCTTCCTTGCTCAGGTTTGGGGAATGATGTCTTCCCGGGGGGAAAACCTAAAAAGGTAGATTAGATCTTATCTTGCTGTTCTCTAACATAGCTTAGGCAAGAAACACATAAAAAAAACCTTTGACAGTACGGTGGGACTGTTTCGGTGTTTCACTCTTCTTGTCACCATTTTGCTTCTAGCGTGTTCTATAATCTTAGCTATTGCAATTCATGCCATTTTATCTAAGATGCAGATAATTCAATAAACCTTATTGAACAATTATCTGCCTCTGTTTGTCTTTGCATATGTGAGACTAATGTAACTGAGAGAAAAGGATGAGATCTGATCGACCACAATTCCCATGAGGAGTCATTTGTGTCATGTCCCCGGTTGCCATAATCATCCCTGCTCTCGGGCAGAGATGAAGCGCTGCTAGTTAGCTGGAAAACCAGATTAGGCCAACAGTTGTCACATGGTGTGTGATTGGACTCAGTTCCCCACAATTCAGGTGATTCTTCCCTCCTGAATCCAATAGCCTCATTAGGATAACAACAGCCTATGCAACACTGTGCTCTAGGCAACTGTGTATCTAAGTTTCATCCAATTCGATTTAATGATACCTCCAGCAACTCAAATTTTTTGTCATCTCAAATCATATCCATTGTAACAGTGGGTTACTAGTTCTGATAATCTCTAATTTGAAGAACATGTTTAACATATCTTTGTAGACTGTGTGTACTCTTTCTATCTTACAGAGGTGCCTAACTCCATAACTGAGGAGCCCTTTTTTGTGCACAAAAGAATATCACTTTAATTTTAACTATATTCAATTATTCATTATTAGAACTGATTCAAATTATAAATTGATAGCTTAAATAAAAGTTTCATATTTTGAATTCAGCATTCGGAAACAGTGCAAGTGCTCAGAATGCTTATGCCTATAAATAATATTCAGACAGCAAGTGTTACTGATTCCCACTAACCAATTTGTCATTCTTATACCATTTTACCATTAAAAGGATCAGTCAACTAAGGTAAACCAATTCTTGAAAAAGGTATTCTTATGGTTTAACACATTTACAGTTCCTCAGTTACAATTTATTAGGGTGCTAAAGTATCTGTACTTACATTGCTGTTTAGATCTATAGAAAATCAAGATCCCATTATGCCAATTTGTACCAGTTGCCATCGCTTACCCATTCCTCGCTATGTTTTACTTCCTAATGAATTATTATTGATCCTGGGCACTGAGTCAGGGAGGACAATTGTAGGTCATCATCAGCTCCTAACACCCCCAAGGACAGAGGTTAGTAAGACCAAGTTTGATATAAGTCCCTTTGTGTGACTCATCATTAAAATGTATAAGTTGAAGAGACACTGGACCTTCTGCATATTTGCTGGTTTAGATTATGAAACAACAAGCAACTCCATTCAAGATGCACATATCAATTCCTTAAGCCTGCTTAACAGTAAGGAGTTACCTTATTATATTTAAGAATCTGTAATTTGCAAATGAGAGCAGATAACCAGTTCATGTTTGGCTTCTTTGGAATTCTAATGAAAAATCCTAACTTAAGGTGAAGTCAGATTTTAAATTACAACTTTGAAAATGCCACTTTTAGAAAGTTGACATGTTCCTGCTTTAGCCATTTAGTTCCTATAGCCTTTCTCTAGTCGTATGACTGGATGTAGCTGACAGCCATGCCTTGCGTATTTCTCCTAGATAGCCACGCACAATAGGAAGCTTGGCTGCACCTGGCTGAGCTATCACTGGCAGAATGGGAGGGTGGAGCCGAACCCAGCCATATTTACACTTGAATAAGTGTCCTGCCTCCACACAAAGAGCTGCATACCTCCTGTAGTTAGTCCAGAGCAAGGATAGGAAAGGCAGGATGCCTAGAGACTTCAAAGGGAAATCTCTAGATGATTTTCCTCAACTTCAAAGTCCAAATGTATATAAATACTGGAGCTCAGACACCAACTTGTTAGTACACTTCTGACCTGTGGATACTCTGCCAGGAAGAAGGACTGCTGTGTTGCTGAAGGACTGACACTCTCTTGGACTGCTGTCCTGCTGGACTACTAGCTTGTTGTACTGCTGCCTTGCTGTGCTATCCTGCTGCCCCTTTTGCCTGGGTGAGCTGGCTGACCTCCTGACTTGAGCCTCTGGGACAGAAGTCTCCAACAACCTTAACCCTGCACCAGAACTCATCCATCTGTCAGCCTAACCTGGCAAAAGGTGCCAGCCCAGTCCTTACCTCTTGGAAGTGGGCCAAATATCCTCTGCCAGCCTCTGTAGATCCGGTGGAATGGATGCATTTCCTCTGCTGCTTGGCACAATCCCAAGCAGAACAGAGGCATTGTCCCTACTGTGTGGATTCGGACCGACATAAAGGCCTGTATCTCATTGCAGACCATTGCTGCATCTGGACCACCACTGTGTGACGCAACCTCAGCATAGGCCCTCGCATCCCTCATTGGCGGCAGATTTGATAATAACAACAGACTCCATTTCCCAGTTTTGAAGCTCCTCAGCACCGATGCATTGCCCCAACTATGCTGCGTAATCCTCAACACCGGACTTCGCCTCGCAAGCACTGGTCAACAGGATCCTCGATGACAATGCAAGACCTCGTGCGGCAGCCTTGCAGCATTTCGGAACTGACGCATCGCTTCAGATGAATTATGCATATTTGACACAGAGCCTCGCAACACTCAGCAAACCAGGATTTATGGTATTTTGTTCAGCGGGCCTAAGTGGGTCCCTTTCACCGGCCTATGCTCTATCATGGCCGACCTGAACTTGTGACTTTGTCCTGGTCCTGCGCAACCAGATATCCAAAGTTGGAACCTGTTGGACCTGGCCCTTTTTGCAGAGTCATCCCCAAACTTTTTGCCTCTTTCCTCCTATTCTGTCTGACCTCTTTTTGTTGGCTCTAGGACTCTGGGCACTTTACCACAGCTAACCAGTGCTAAAGTACATATGCTCTCTGTCTAAATTATATTGGTGATTGGTTTCTCCATGATTGGCCTATTGAGTTACTGGTAAGTCCTTAGTATAGTGCACCATGTGTGCCCAGGGCCTGTAAATCAAATGCTACTAGTGGGCCTGCAGCACTGATTGTGCCACCCACATGAGTAGCCCTGTAGACATGTCTCAGACCTGTCACTGCAGTGTCTTTGTGTGCAGTTTTAGGCTGCCAGTGCAACCTGGCAAGTGTACCCACTTGCCAGGCCCTAAGCTTCCCTTTTACTACATGTAAGTCTCCCCCAAGGCAGCCCCATGGGTAGGGTGCAGTATATTTAGAAGGTAGGATATGTACTGATGTGTTTTACATATCCTGATAGTGAACTACTGCCAAATTCGTTTTTCGCTATTGCAAGGCCAATCTCTCCCATAGGTTAACATGGAGATTGTTTTGAAATATCTTTAAGTGCAGTTTCCCATGTGGTGCAGATAGCGATGTTGAGTTTGGGGTTATCTAACCTCACAATTTAAAAATATATCTTTTGATAAAGTTGTTTTTTAGATTGTCTGTTTGAAGATGCCACTTTTTAGAAAATGGGCATTTTATTGCTTAACCATTCAGTGCCTCTACTTGGCTTCTGAATACACGTCTGTGTCAGACTGACAGTTGGTGTGTTTGTGAATTCACTGCAGACAGTGACACAAAGGGAGCTGAGGTGTGTCCTGCATATTGTGATGAGTATTCCTGGGCTAGAGTGGGAGGGAGGAGGTGACACCTGTACTTGAAAGGCCTGTGCCTGCCCTCACACAATACAGTCTCCAACTACCTAGTGTGTGTCTTGGGAAGAGCAAAGAAGAGGAAGGGTCTTGTGCATTACAAAGGCTTCCCTTTGAAGTTTGCCTACTTTAAAGGCAGCAATGAGTATAAGTACTGGACTGCTGGCCCCACAACTTTAGATTACTTCTGGATCAAGAGGAACCTCTGCCAAGGAGAAGAGTGTGATGCTTAGGGAGGACCTGCCACTTTGCCTGCTGCTTCTGCCTTGAGAGGTAAAGGACTGGACATTACTTTCTAGAATCCTGCCTGTGAAGCTTCTCCAAGGGCTTGGACTGAGCATGCCTCCTGGTAAGAAGTCTCAGGGACATCAAAGACTTCACCTGTCAGCATCTGGGTACTCCTGCTGAGGACCCTGACTTGCCAAACTGTGCCAATCCAGGTCCTCTGCCCTTGGGAGTTAAAGCTGGCTTGAAACCATGAAAAACCAGGCACACCGACTCCAGAACTGGTGCTTCTGCACAACTCCATACCACTGCCTGCAACTCGAAGCCTTGGTCCCCGTTGGAGTGCGACAACCTCAACTGATGCTGCAGGCTCAATGCCACCGGAGCCTCGCTGAAGTCCCGCAACATTGAGAGTCCTGAGTGCCCTGTCCCCGATGTCCGTGACACCGAACTCCACCGCGGCGCCTGTAGCCCCATGGCGTAACCGCAATCCTGAGAGGTTGCCCCTCCGCGTCTTGACCTGCCAGATTCATCCACCCTGCCAGATCATAAGGAATCAATACCTCGCCCCAACGCAGCATCAGCTCCCCTGTTCTCAGTACGGAGCTGAAACCGCAGCGGATCCAACAATGCCTCACCTCTTCAACTCGGTGCCACGGCTTGTTTTCCTCATTACTAAAGGTACTGTATCTGGGGGGACCTGTGACTCTGTGACTGGTGCTGCCCTGCCCACAAGTGATTCCGCACTGTTGGGAAGGACTCCATCAACAACGTTGTGAGAGCCCCATTTGGAGCTATTGTGTTTCTAAATGTTTTATGGGGATTTAATCTTAATCTTTTAAAATTCATACCTCTGCTTGTTTGTGTTGGATTTTTGTCATTTTGGTCTTCTTTGATTTAGATAAATATTGGGTAGTTTTCTAAACAGATGTAGAGCCCTTTTGTGGTGTTTTCAATGAGTTACTGTTTGAGTTGGTACAAATACTTTACACATTGCCTCTGAAATAAGCCTGACTGTTTGTGCCAAGCTACCAAGGAGGCGAGCAAGGGTCATCTGAGCTGTGTATCTCCCTTACCCTGATTAGAGTGAGGGTCCCTCTTGGACAGGGTGTAAACTGACTGCCAACTAGAGATCCCGTTTCTAACAGCACCTTACGCCTTTTTGGCACTATTCTTACAAAAATCTTTCAAATTGAATATCTCCAATTATACAGATTTGATTTTTGTCATTCTGGTCATTTTATTTATTACTATTACTTATTACTATTTCTTAAAAACGACTCTATTTTTTTAACCAGTGTAGGACCCTTTTGGGGTGTGTTTTCACTGTGTTACTGTTTAAAGTCTTGTACAAATTATATACTAATTGCCTCTGAATTAAGCCTCACTACTCTGTGCCAAGCTACCTGAAGATTGAGCTAAATTTAATTTTAGGGTTTTCTTGTGACTTCACCCTGAAAATAATTGTGGTTGTTGCTTGAGAAGGGGTTCACCAACACCCCAAAATAATAACCCAATTTCTTACAACAGAAGCTTGATAAAAAAAAACGTAAGTTGTGCTCCCTAAGTACAACACATTGGAAACAAAAATAACCATAGAACCTCTTGGTAGGTAAGGATGCAACTTGTTCTAGGTGTGAAGAAGATAACTGTGACTTCTTTAGTGCAATATAGTCCTGTCCCAATGTTATTCATTCCTGAAGGGCAATTGAATTTCAGTTTACCCAGGTAAAGGCGTGCCCTGTAAAACACTTCCCCAGTGCTGCAATACTATGGGGTAAAGGGTGGTTGCTAGAAATGCTAGCAACCTACTTGGAATGGAATGCTTGATAGCAAAAATGGGTATTGTAAGATATCGGTTGAGTAGTCACATCCCACCAATTTTGGATGGCACAAATAGATGGATAGCTCTGCATACTTAGAAAAGGGGATATCTCAAACTAGAGGGTGTCTAAACAAGTATCAAAAGATATTAGACCATGGTTGTAACATTTTTGTTTGAAAGATAAATAATGGTATAAATAGAAGGGAAGTCTCTTAGTTGCATAATTGGTGCAATGTTATCTCAGAATTCTCTGCTAATGTTAATATAGAAAAACTCAATACAAATATTTATAAAAAAGTAAAGTGATGGGTTGCTAATTATTAATTAATGGATATAAGAATACAAACAGTTCATCGCTGTAATGTTACAGGGAGTTGCTCTGTGATTTTGACTGCACTTCAGGTTTGACCAGTTCCTGTGAAATAGTACTGATCTTTTTGTTTTTAGGGCCTCGGCGACACACTTGGTAAAGCGGGCCTTTTTTGCTAACTTTACTGCATTGTGTCAGCCTCTGCATTGGATCTTCCGGGCACGTTTATTCGATTTAGATAATAATTTAGGTCATTTTTTCATTCCAGAGAGTTCACAGTTATACCATTTGTAAGTGGCTTAGTTTTGACCATAGGGTTATACTTTCTGTGCTTGAGGGGTATAACTATATCAGAAGTGAGTGAGATGTTGTAGAAGAGGGTGGACAGCAATGCTCTGAATGGAGCAGGCCGGGGGCGGTTAGTCTGCCTCTATGTAAACATTCTTTACCTTTTTCTTCCTTTATCTAGGTCTGCTTCCTAGTCGAGAAGAGTGAGATCGGGGACATATGGTGAATGACCCAGATTGAGGGTGTACAGAAAACAATCCGTGTTCTATACCGTAGGTAAATACGAGAGCCACAATGTTGGTGGGGACATTCATCATTTCTATAAAGCGTCTGTGTCCTTGATTAGTTCTAAACCTGGATTTCTCATTTGACTATGTAATCACACAATAAACTTTTCCATAAAATGTTTCTTTGGGCAATCTATAGTGGATACGAGGCGCGTTCTAGTACTTCCCTCAGAAATAGAAGGTTGCATACCAGTGCCCTATAGATAATGCTAAAAGTAGACAAGCTATTCAATTTAATTGCTCAGTGTCTGATTACGCATTCAAAGGATGAGAACATCAAGAGCAAATTTCCAAACAATCCAGGGATGGGGCATGAACCAAACCATTTCCCCCGCTTGGATTGATTCTCTGTTTTAATCAATCATATGTTTGGCAATGTTAGCCGAATGTATCCGCTATCACCATATAGGTGTGACAGTAATGATGGTGTTGCGATAAGCCGCGAAAGAAACAAGTTATAACAGACTTGCTTCTGTTTTGGATAGAAGCCTGGCCTAATCAGCTCCTGTGGACAGGGTAGCAGCAATGGTTCATTGGGAAGGGAGTCAGCTGAGTAGTCAGTAGAGCCGAGTCAGTAGCGAGTTGCCTCAGAGACGTGTTATAGATGTGTTACAGCAGCATCACGCCAAGAGCACAGTTTATATTCAGTGTCGAGTCCCACATGCAAGGGGGTGCTTGGTGCTGCTTCACAGGGGCCTCGGGATTTGAATCCAATCCCCCAGATTAGTAGGCAAGAACTATTCAGCAGTGGATGCTTACAACTGAGTGGAATGGGGAAACAGGTCTCGGTGGAGTCTGTAACTATACCTCACAGTCCTAGGCTGGGAATAGGCCGACAAGACACAGGCAAGCAGCCAATCAGAAAAGGAGGTGTGGACATGGGAGAGCCCTCCCACAGGGCCATGCACATAAAAGGGAGCTAACAAATTCTAGAAGACAGGGATGCTGGAACCAGAGCATGCAGACTGACGGCCACCCTGTCTTTCTTCAGGCAAGTAACGACTGAAAGCATATAAGGATCGGACGGGAAGGAAGTGACGCTGGTTTAGTCCGAGGATGAGCATTAACTTGGGCATGGCATTATTTTAAGTTCAGTATCTGCAACTTGAGACAGATCGACAAACTTTAACTCATACTCTTGGAGTTTGAGTCCAGGTTCCCACAGGTGGGCTAATGTGTAATCTTGAGAGGAGTGTTAATAGATGCGGTCACCTTGAAGTTGTAATCTTGGACATCAAACTGAGAGAAACCATATGGGCAGGTCAGGCAGGACCCTTCTTGCACATATCAAAATGCTGGAGTTAATGCCATCAGGAAGGTATCTTTCATCTAGAGCCTAGTGTGGGCGATATCTTCGAATGAGCTTAGCTTTCTGTCACTTTCTCAGAGTATGTGGTGCCATTGGAGTAAATGTTAATCACATACTTCCTATGGAAGATGACGTTTCTTGTAATGTGCAATGTATGTCCCCTTGGATCATCAGACTCTTGGAAATGGAGTTTCCAAGAGAATGTCTCATTCCCCGTTTCGGTGTTAAAGATGAAGAATAATAGATTGTGCCTGTCTCAGCACTTGCATATTCATCTGCACAAAGGATCTCGGAGATTTTTGTCACTGTGGTGTATTTCACGCACTTCTTGGCGTTCTTCAATATGCAAGTGGTAGGACCGTAAAACTAACTAGAACTAATGTGTGGCGAGAGCAATAACCCTTTGCAGAGCCATGGCTATGGAAGAACAGAAAGGAGGTTATTGAAGTTAACCCATCTGAAAATCAAAAAAGCTGAAAAAGCTGTAACCTGTTTGATAACAAAGTCAGAATGGCCTGCGTGCAAAGAGAGGTGTGATGAACTTTGCAATCTTCTCGGGATTAGGACTTTGGTTGCATTAAGACTGGCAGGGAGAGGCCTTGCTGGCTGCAATGGAGGTCTGGTGGCCAGATAAGAATTGGTTCGATTAGGTAAATCAGGCAAGAATTGGTGGGGACAACTCAAACCAGCCTACAAAACCTGAGGATAATTTTGGTCTAAGGTGTGTTCATAAACAATAATATGCAGCAACAATCATAATCAAAACGGCCAGGTTAAGCATCCAGTCTACAGGCGTAAACAATATCTGAGGTACACCTGGTACAAGCCCCTGAGGATGGGAAGCCATGATCTTGTCCACAGACTCTGCAATAGAAGATCTGGGACATATGGGGGCGTTTCATTTAGGTAATGTATCATAAAAAAAAGAAGCGGGATCAGGAAGCCTACTGTTCTGGTACAGATCAAACACTCTATGGGATGAGGTATGTGCGTTTGATTGAGAGGTAGGTTAGTTTGAATGGAGGGCTAGTTTTACATCATATTTTTAAATCAAGCATAATGTATCAAGAAGTGAGGTTTCTGGGGAAAAGTCTTAATGGGCACTAAAACGTGTGAAAGAGAATCTAAAAAACATTTGCATTAGCGGTGCAAAGAGATAGGTGCATAGAAAACGCTCTTTGTCTTTTTAATACCATTACTGTCCGAAACTGATTGGTAGAGCCCAGAAGATACACCAGGAATGAGGGGGCAGACGTTTTCCATTCTAATTTTTCCTTCCTTACAATTTGACAGTAAGTTTTTAAAGAGAAGGCTGAGAGGTCTGGGTTTTTTGTACTAAAATGGCAGCCCTCAAAGAAGGCCTGTGATTCCATTATCTCAAACTTCAATTTAAACATGAAACCTACTGGGAAAAAATAACAGCAACAGTACATTTGCCAACAATTATATTTTTAAATTGAAATGCAGTGAAGATAAGTGAAATTTTTCAAAAAAGTCAGTTATATTCTCAGACCTGTCAAGTCAAACGCAATTTGCAGGTGTTCCCCGGCCCCAACATTTCAAAGCATCAAAATACACTGGAGTGTGTGCACGATTGCGATGAGCAGAGAGCTCTGAGTTTACCAGAGGATTACAGCAGCCCTGGAGTTGGACTTATAACCAGACCTAACCACAAACGTGACACATTGGCACAATAAAGCCACAGTTTTGTTATCAATGACACAGTGCAGATGCTGTGTAGTTTCATCACTGCCCGCTGACACATCTGTGCCTCGAATACATTTGTTCCATTCCCTTGGAGGAGGAGAAAGAGAGAGGAGATGATAAATGCTCATCATATCCCTTTGGTGGGTGAACCCCAGATCTCAACCTCTCTCATAATGTGGTCTATAAATTATATTCAATACTACTGCTCGCTCACTGTCTGTCACAATGTACCATTTCCCGCATAATGTTCAGAAAATTCCTTGGATGAAAATCTTTACAGCCCTTCCACACATAAAGCGCTATATAAATGCATCTACGATATAACTTACTAACATAAATGCCGAGCGGTTGAAGGGAAAAGGTGTGGGGGTGGGGGCTTAACAGCCGTTCCATGTTATTTTGGATTGTTTGTCAACTGTTATCGTTTTCATGAAATCTAACTGGTCCTTTTAGCCTGATATCATCTTGAAATGTAGTTGAAGCCCTGTACAATCATAATTCATGAAAGATACATGTGTGGAAGAGCGTCTAAAATCCGGCAACTATGAAAGACGAGAAAGTGTTAGATCAAGAAAGAAGCAGGGACCTAGAAAATACCTTTCGTTATCTTTCTCAACACTTCGGGGGTCATTCTGACCTCGGCGGTAAAAGCCGCTTACCGCCGGTCAGAAGGCCGCCACAATACCGCCGCGGCCGCGGTCAGCCGCCACGGACATTCTGACCCACAACTGCAAAACCTCCGAAAATCCGCCCTCCACTGCAGTCCGCCACATCAGCGGCCAGCGGTAAACTGGAGAAGACCAAACCTCCACCGCCACGCCAACAGAAATACGCCCATCCCATTATGACCCGCAAATCCACGCGGCGGTCATTCAACCGCGGTATTCCATTGGCGGTAGACCCCGCCGCGGTCAAAATACACACACCTTTACAAACCCCTACCACATTGGACAATTTGAAAGGCACACACCTGAAACACATACACACACCACTCCCACACATCCAATACCATATAAAACACACACCCACATCACCCACAAACCCCTACCAACAAAAACCAGAGACGAAGGAGAGAGAGAGACACATCAGAGAATAGATAGCCAGACACACAGAGGCACACCGCAACATCACACACACCACATAGAAGCACAAAGCACCACACACCAACACACACATCATCACATACACCACCCCACACCTCATACACACCACCCCATGGCACCACAAAGGCACCCACGCTTTTCGGACCAAGAACTCCGGGTCATGGTGGAGGAGATCATAAGAGTGGAACCCCAGCTCTTCGGCTCACAGGTCCAGCACACCACCATAGCAAGGAAGGCGGAGCTCTGGCAGCGGATCGTGGACAGGGTCAACGCGGTGGGACAGCATCCCAGAAATAGAGAGGACATCCGCAAACGATGGAACGACCTACGGGGGAAGGTGCGCTCGATGGTCTCGCGACACAACATCGCAGTGCAGAAGACTGGCGGGGGACCCCCACCCACTCCACCCGAATTCACAACATGGGAGCAAGAGGTACTCAACATCCTGCATCCTGATGGCCTCGCTGGAGTACACAGAGGGATGGACTCTGGTAAGTACAAGGCCAACCACTTCACCCCCCCCAGCATGCTAACCCCCACCCTCACCCCCAACCCCCCAGCACACATCCTCCCTGAGAATGTCTCCCCAGCACAACCCACCCAACACCAACCCCTGCATGCCACCCCCAAACTATGGACACCCATCACCTAAGCATGACCACTGCACATACCCATCACCCCCCCCCCACAAAACACCCTCACAACACCTCCCCCAAGGGAATGCCAGCACTGGGGGACAAGGGCACCTATAAAACGCAAGCTAATGCACACACAGAAACAATAACCATACCCTCTTACCCCATGCAGGACCCGAACGACAACACACCGGTCAGGAGGGACCAGAAATGTCCATCCCACCCCCGGAACAGGCCACCAGTGATGACAGCAGCTCTGTCGACCTGGAACCTGACGACCACCCCGGACCATCGGGGACCTCTGGGCAGTCGGTTCCCCTCACCCAGACACAGGCCACTGCAGACCCAACCCCCTCTGGGAACAACCGCACAGCTCCCACCCAGCGGGCCCATGCCTCTGTCTCTAGGACAGGTCAAGCAGCGGTGTGTCTACCACTACAGGGCCCCCAGGGTAACCCACCAACCCAACAACAACAGGGACCTGGGGGCAGTGGGAGTGGGCACACCGTCCAGGGGACATAGGCCCAGGGAAACAGGGCAACTCGGAGGGCTACTGTGCGACAGGGGGGGGAGGAGAGGCCCAGGGAACCCACTCTCCAAGAGGCCCTCACCACCATCATGGCTGCCTACCACCACTCACAAGAGACGATGGCGACGGTACTGGCCAGGTTCCACGAGATCCAGGCACAGCAGGAGCAACGCTACATGGGGTTCAGCGACCAACTCAGCAACATCTCAACCGCTATGGGGAGCATAGTCCAGGCCCTGAACCGCATAGAGGACACGTTTCGGGACCATGTGGCATCACACAGGGCCCCTGTCACTAGCCAGGAACAGGAACAGCCTACCACCTCCGCCGGCGCTAGTGGACAGGAGGCCCCACCACAACGACAGCCCACCAGAACCCCACCTCCTGCTGAAGAACAACCGCCCCGCAAAAGGAGCCTGAGATCCAAAAAACCGACAGAGTAGGATGTCAAGTCCCCCGCCAGCATCACATACCCCCTGAAGTCCTCCCACTGTCCCACATTGCCACCCTGTCAAACCTTGAACTGCCCCTGCTCCATCCTGCCACAGGCATATGGACAATGCACCTGTGAGACTGAGAACTGGACTCCGCCATGGACATTACTCCACCCCCACCCATCACTGTTTCACTATCATGTACCAATATCTATGCACTAATAATAAATCACACATTGCACTGAAATCAATCAGGACTCAGCCTGTCTTATTTACAAATGTATGACACATTACATATCAATTACGTATTGTGAACATTGTGAATTACACATACCGAGGTAACTTAGCATTAGTCCATGGGCCAACCAAGCCGAGGTCACGCAGTGGCTCATACAGCACAGAAAAGGGAAGGGAAAATCAAACATCATGTTCATAGGTCTGGGGGGGAAACCGACAAAGTTGAGATGCAGGAGGCTTTCAGGAAATGTAAAATGGCATGGGTGATCATTACCTGTGTGCTACTGGAAATACTGTGCTATTACTCTGTCCCTGTTGTCTGTGTCGTCCTCTGAGTCTTCCTCCTCCTCACTCTCCGCAGGCTCCACAGCTACTTCAACACCACCATCTGCACCATCCTCCTGCAGGAAAGGAACCTGACGTCGCAATGCCAGATTGTGAAGCATACAGCAGGCCACGATGATGTGGCACACCTTCTTTGGTGAGTACATCAGGGATCCCCCAGTCATATGCAGGCACCTAAACCTGGCCTTCAGGAGGCCAAAGGTCCTTTCGATGATACTCCTAGTTCGCCCATGGGCCTCATTGTACCGTTCCTCTGCCCTGGTCCGGGGATTCCTTACTGGGGTCAGTAGCCAAGGCAGGTTGGGGTAACCAGAGTCACCTATTAGCCACACACGTTGTCTCTGTAGCTGCTCCATCACATAGGGGATGCTGCTATTTCGCATCACATACGCGTCATGCACTGACCCTGGGAACTTGGCATTTACATGGGAGATGTACTGGTCAGCCAAACAGACCACCTGGACATTCATTGAATGATAACTTTTTCTGTTTCAGTACACCTGCTCATCGTCTTTTGGGGGTACCAAAGCCACATGGGTCCCATCAATGGCACCAATGATGTTGGGGATATGTCCAAGGGCATAGAAATCACCCTTCACTGTAGGCAAGTCACCCTCCTCTGGGAAAATGATGTAGCTCCGCATGAGTTTCATCAGGGCAGACAACACTCTACTCAAAATCTTTGAAAACATAGGCTGAGACATTCCAGATGACATGGCCACTGTGGTCTGGAATGACCCACTTGCCAAAAAATTGAGGACTGACAAAACCTGCACCAGAGGGGGAATCCCTGTGGGTTGGCGGATGGGGGACATCAGGGCTGGCTCCAACTGGGCACACAGTTCATGGATAGTGGCACGGTCAAGTCTGTATCGAAGTATTATATGGCGTTCTTCCATTGTCGACAGGTCCACCAGCGGTCGGTACACGCGAGGATTCCTCCTTCTCATCCCAAGTCCCAGCGGACGGTGCCTAGGAAGGACAACATGGAGCACAGAGTCAGCCAAACCACAGGTACGTACAGACAGCTTGCACAGTTAAAGAATGGCAATGGGTTGAAAGGCGTGTATGTGTGGCAATGCAAGGCCTAGGCCTGTGTGTCGCAGTCAAAATTAAGCCATGTAGGCCCTTGAAATGGCGGCTGCCTGACCTGTGAAGTGGGACAATGGGATGTGAGGTCAATGCGCTGGCGGGGCACACCGTGGCGGTAGGCGGTCGAAGACCGCGGCGCAAAGCCGCATTGGTTAACATTGAAGCCTATGGGTTTCAGGAGCCAATGACGAAGTGCGCCGGCGGTCGCGGTACGCACCGCCGCGGTACGCACCGCCGCGGGCGTGACCGCCATTTTCTATCTGCTTAATCACTCGAGACCTGATCATCCACAGGAGAGGACCTATACTGCAAGTGCTGCTGTGACCTCGGTCTGGAAGATACAATGGCTGCTGCGACTGGGGAAAGGGCCCCTGCCTTCACGTCTGAAGAGTTGGAGAAGCTCGTGGATGGGGTCCTCCCCCAGTATGCGCTACTCTACGGTCCTCCAGACCAACAAGTGAGTACACCGGGTGCACATGGAATGGGCTATGCCTGTGTGGATTGGGGTGGATGTAAGTTGGTGGGGTGGGGGGCGAATGAGGAGTGCAACGCCCGACAGATGAGAGCATGTGCCATATGGCAAAGTTGGTGGGGGGGGCCAATCACATCTAACATGCAGGTCATTAATGATTTCCTCCTTTCCACCCTGTACATGTCAAATAGGTCAGCGCCCATCAGAAGATCGAGATTTGGCGTGCCATCGCCAAGGAAGTCCGGAACTTGGGGGTCCACAACAGACGGGGCACCCACTGCCGCAAGAGGTGGGAGGACATCCGCCACGGAACAAGGAAGACCGCAGAAACACTGCTGGGGATGGCCTCCCAACCTAGGAGGGGTGCCAGTCGCACCATGACCCCCCTGATGTCCCGGATCCTGGCGGAGGCCTACCCAGAATTGGATGGGCGCTTTAAGACATCACAGCAGACACAAGGGGGTGAGTATCAGCACATTCTCCTATCTTTCTGCGCAGTGGAGGCGTCTGGGTGGGGGAGGAGGGCTGTGGGTGACATTAGGCCAGGGCGCTTTCTGTAGTGTAGTCCTCTCCCTTAGGCATGGCCCTGTGCCCCCGGCCCCCACCTCGGTAGGGTGACAAGTACAGCCATTGAAGGTCCAGCATCTCCCATGTGCGCGTTTGACGTCTCTTGGCCTGTTGTCCTAGTCAGTAGTACTGAGTAGTGTACCCCGAATGCGCGGCTTAGTGCATTAGGCTCCTGTGTCTGTCCTCTCCGCCAACGGTGTTGACATTGCATGCACTCAACCTGGTCTTCTTTTTTCTCCCCCCACCCTTTCTCTTCATCTTCTTGTGCATGTGTGCATTAGCATCATCAGGCGGAGGAGATTTGGCATCGGAGCACGAGGGAGCTGCAGGACACAAGGCCCCAGTGGGCCCAGGAACAGACACCGAGGGCACCAGTGATCCGGAGGGCGAGGGGAGCACCACGACGGGGACCGCTGGTGAGAGCAGCGAAAGCGACACGTCCTCGGATGGGAGCTCCCTACGCACCAGCCCCGCCCTCCCAGCAGCCCCTCAGTCTTCGCTCCGTGCCGGTTCGCCCAGGAAGGCGCGCGTCTCCTTCGCCCCAGGCACCTCAGCCCCTGCCCCTGTTGCCCCTGCTGCCCTCAGTGCGGAGCTCATTGACCTGGTAAGGACGCTCATTGTTGGGCAGACGACCCTTTTGAATGCCATCCAGGGTGTGCAAAGGGAGGTGCAACAGAGCAATGCGTACCTGGAGGGCATTCATTCGGGTCAGGCTGCCCATCAACGAGCGTTCACTGCTCTGGCCTCAGCACTGACGGCAGCCATTGTCCCTGTTTCCAGCCTCCCTCTTCTTACTGCCTCCAGCCTTTCTCTGTCTCCTGTTCCTCAGCCTATCCCATCCACACCATCAGACCAGCCTGCACACACCTCAACACCCAAGAGCAGCTCATCCAAACACAAGCACCACAGATCCCACAAACACTCACCCAAGCAACACCCAGATGCAGACATGCCAACAGCCACTGCCACCCCTGTGTCCCCCTCCTCCTCGTCTCCCTCCTCCCTCCCTGTGACGTCTACACTCACACCTGCATGCACCCCAACATCAGCCAGTGCTTCCATCACCACCTCACCCTCCAGTACAGTCCACACTTGTGCAGTCACCACCCCCACTGCCATTTACACGTCCCCTGTGTCCTCTCCCACTGTGTCTGTCACCCCCTCTTCCAAGACACACAAACGCAGGCAGACACCCACCCAACAGCCATCCACCTCACGACAGCCTACAGCACCAGCACCTTCACCCAATGACAGCACACCTGACTCTCCTACAACCACCTCCTCTACCTCCACTTCCATCTCCACTTCTCCTACCCTTTGCCTTGGCCCTAAAAAACTTTTCATGGCTAACCTTGACCTCTTTCCCCCCGATGAGCTCCCCCTTCCATCTTCAAAGAGTCCCAAGAGCACCGCAGCCACCACCAGCCCAGCTTCGGGTGTCACTGTTGTGCATGGGTTCTGGAGCCCACCCTTTGCCAGCAGTGACACATCGATCAGCAGCAAGGACACGTCCAGCCCCCCCCCCGGCAAGAGGACCCGCAAAAACAAGGGCCGCCGTGCGAGGACCGACAGGGCTGCCCCCAAGGAGCAATGTGCGGCCACTTCACCACCCACACCATCTAGGGGAGGCAAGGGCCCGAGAGCCCCATCAAAGGAGCGGAAGGGCAGCAGGAGCGCAGAGAAGGTGGACCCCACATGCCACATCCCAGCTGGGAAGGAGGACACTAAGGAGGCCAGGAGTCCGTCCCCGAAGGGTCCAGAAACGTCACGGTCCGAGGGCGACTGAGCCGGGAGTCCAGGCCAGGTCTGGCTCCCTTGACCTGCTGGATGAGCACCGCTGAACAGGGCCCGCGGGGCAGAAGAGCACCGCTGAACAGGGCCCGCGGTGCAGAAGAACACCGCTGAACAGGGCCCGCCGTGGAGAAGAGCACCACTGAACAGGGCCCGCCGTGGAGAAGAGCACCGCTGAACAGGGCCCGCCGTGGAGAAGAGCACCGCTGAACAGGGCCCGCGGTGCAGAAGAGCACCGCTGAACAGGGCCCGCCGTGGAGAAGAGCACCGCTGAACAGGGCCCGCGGTGCAGAAGAACACCGCTGAACAGGGCCCCGACGTGGAGAAGAGCACCGCTGAACAGGGCCCGCCGTGGAGAAGAGCACCGCTGAACAGGGCCCGCCGTGGAGAAGAGCACCGCTGAACAGGGCCCGCGGTGCAGAAGAGCACCGCTGAACAGGGCCCGCCGTGGAGAAGAGCACCGCTGAACAGGGCCCGCCGTGGAGAAGAGCACCGCTGAACAGGGCCCGCGGTGCAGAAGAACACCGCTGAACAGGGCCCCGCCGTGGAGATAGGCACCTCTGAACAGGGCCCACGGGGCAGAAGAGCACCGCTGAACAGGGCCCGCGGTGCAGAAGAGCACCGCTGAACAGGGCCCCGCCGTGGTGATAGGCACCGCTGAACAGGGCCCGCGGTGCAGAAGAACACCGCTGAACAGGGCCCGCGGTGCAGAAGAGCACCGCTGAACAGGGCCCGCCGTGGAGATAGGCACCGCTGAACAGGGTCCGCGGGGCAGAAGAGCACCGCTGAACAGGGCCCGCGGTGCAGAAGAGCACCGCTGAACAGGGCCCCGCCGTGGTGATAGGCACCGCTGAACAGGGCCCGCGGTGCAGAAGAGCACCGCTGAACAGGGCCCGCCGTGGAGAAGAGCACCGCTGAACAGGGCCCGCAGTGCAGAAGAACACCGCTGAACAGGGCCCCGCCGTGGAGATAGGCACCGCTGAACAGGGCCAGCGGGGCAGAAGAGCACCGCTGAACAGGGCCCGCGGTGCAGAAGAGCACCGCTGAACAGGGCCCGCCGTGGTGATTGGCACCGCTGAACAGGGCCCGCGGTGCAGAAGAACACCGCTGAACAGGGCCCGCGGTGCAGAAGAGCACCGCTGAACAGGGCCCGCCGTGGAGAAGAGCACCGCTGAACAGGGCCCGCCGTGGAGAAGAGCACCGCTGAACAGGGCCCGCCGTGGAGAAGAGCACCGCTGAACAGGGCCCGCAGTGCAGAAGAGCACCGCTGAACAGGGCCCGCCGTGAAGAAGAGCACCGCTGAACAGGGCCCGCGGTGCAGAAGAACACCGCTGAACAGGGCCCCGCCGTGGAGAAGAGCACCGCTGAACAGGGCCCGCCGTGGAGAAGAGCACCGCTGAACAGGGCCCGCCGTGGAGAAGAGCACCGCTGAACAGGGCCCGCGGTGCAGAAGAGCACCGCTGAACAGGGCCCGCCATGGAGAAGAGCCCCGCTGAACAGGGCCCGCGGTGCAGAAGAACACCGCTGAACAGGGCCCCGCCGTGGAGATAGGCACCGCTGAACAGGGCCCGCGGGGCAGAAGAGCACCGCTGAACAGGGCCCGCGGTGCAGAAGAACACCGCTGAACAGGGCCCCGCCGTGGAGATAGGCACCGCTGAACAGGGCCAGCGGGGCAGAAGAGCACCGCTGAACAGGGCCCGCGGTGCAGAAGAGCACCGCTGAACAGGGCCCGCCGTGGTGATTGGCACCGCTGAACAGGGCCCGCGGTGCAGAAGAACACCGCTGAACAGGGCCCGCGGTGCAGAAGAGCACCGCTGAACAGGGCCCGCCGTGGAGAAGAGCACCGCTGAACAGGGCCCGCGGTGCAGAAGAGCACCGCTGAACAGGGCCCGCCGTGGTGATTGGCACCGCTGAACAGGGCCCGCGGTGCAGAAGAACACCGCTGAACAGGGCCCGCGTGCAGAAGAGCACCGCTGAACAGGGCCCGCCGTGGAGAAGAGCACCGCTGAATAGGGCCCGCCGTGGAGAAGAGCACCGCTGAACAGGGCCCGCCGTGGAGAAGAGCACCGCTGAACAGGGCCCGCAGTGCAGAAGAGCACCGCTGAACAGGGCCCGCCGTGGAGAAGAGCACCGCTGAACAGGGCCCGCGGTGCAGAAGAACACCTCTGAACAGGGCCCCGCCGTGGAGAAGAGCACCGCTGAACAGGGCCCGCCGTGGAGAAGAGCACCGCTGAACAGGGCCCGCCGTGGAGAAGAGCACCGCTGAACAGGGCCCGCGGTGCAGAAGAGCACCGCTGAACAGGGCCCGCCATGGAGAAGAGCCCCGCTGAACAGGGCCCGCGGTGCAGAAGAACACCGCTGAACAGGGCCCCGCCGTGGAGATAGGCACCGCTGAACAGGGCCCGCGGGGCAGAAGAGCACCGCTGAACAGGGCCCTCGGTGCAGAAGAGCACCGCTGAACAGGGCCCCGCCGTGGTGATAGGCACCGCTGAACAGGGCCCGCAGTGCAGAAGAGCACCACTGAACAGGGCCCGCGGTGCAGAAGAGCACCGCTGAACAGGGCCCCGCCGTGGAGATAGGCACCGCTGAACAGGGCCCGCGGGGCAGAAGAGCACCGCTGAACAGGGGCCGCAGTGCAGAAGAGCACCGCTGAACAGGGCCCGCCGTGGTGATAGGCACCGCTGAACAGGGCCCGCGGTGCAGAAGAGCACCGCTGAACACGGCCCGCGGTGCAGAAGAGCACCGCTGAACAGGGCCCCGCCGTGGAGATAGGCACCGCTGAACAGGGCCCGCGGTGCAGAAGAGCACCGCTGAACAGGGCCCGCCGTGGAGAAGAGCACCGCTGAACAGGGCCCGCCGTGAAGATAGGCACCGCTGAACAGGGCCCGCGGTGCAAAAGAGCACCGCTGAACAGGGCCCGCCGTGGAGAAGAGCACCGCTGAACAGGGCCCGCCGTGGAGAAGAGCACCGCTGAACAGGGCCCGCCGTGGAGAAGAGCACCGCTGAACAGGGCCCGCGGTGCAGAAGAGCACCGCTGAACAGGGCCCTGCCGTGGAGATAGGCACCGCTGAACAGGGCCCGCGGTGCAGAAGAGCACCGCTGAACAGGGCCCGCGGTGCAGAAGAACACCGCTGAACAGGGCCCCGCCGTGGAGATAGGCACCGCTGAACAGGGCCCGCGGTGCAGAAGAGCACCGCTGAACAGGGCCCCGCCGTCTCAAGCACCACTCCGCTGGGCACCGCTGTCTCGCCACCTCTCCGCTGGGCCCTTCATCTCAAGCACCGCTCCGCTGGGCCCTTCATCTCAAGCACCGCTCCGCTGGGCACCGCTGTCTCTCCACCTCTCCGCTGGGCCCTTCTTCTCAAGCACCGCTCCGCTGGGCCCTTCATCTCAAGCACTGCTCCGCTGGGCCCTTCATCTCAAGCACCGCTCCGCTGGGCACCGCTGTCTCTCCACCTCTCCGCTGGGCCCTTCTTCTCAAGCACCGCTCCGCTGGGCCCTTCATCTCGAGCACCGCTCCGCTGGGCACCGCTGTCTCTCCACCTCTCCGCTGGGCCCTTCTTCTCAAGCACCGCTCCGCTGGGCCCTTCATCTCGAGCACCGCTCCGCTGGGCACCGCTGTCTCTCCACCTCTCCGCTGGGCCCTTCTTCTCAAGCACCGCTTCGCTGGGCCCTTCATCTCAAGCACCGCTCCGCTGGGCCCTTCTTCTCAAGCACCGCTCCGCTGGGCCCTTCATCTCAAGCACCGCTCCGCTGGGCACCGCTGTCTCTCCACCTCTCCGCTGGGCCATTCTTCTCAAGCACCGCTCCACTGGGCCCTTCATCTCAAGCACCGCTCCGCTGGGCACCGCTGTCTCTCCACCTCTCCGCTGGGCCCTTCTTCTCAAGCACCGCTCCGCTGGGCCCTTCATCTCAAGCACCGCTCCGCTGGGCACCGCTGTCTCTCCACCTCTCCGCTGGGCCCTTCTTCTCAAGCACCGCTCCGCTGGGCCCTTCATCTCAAGCACCGCTCCGCTGGGCCCTTCATCTCAAGCACCGCTCCGCTGGGCACCGCTGTCTCTCCACCTCTCCGCTGGGCCCTTCTTCTCAAGCACCGCTCCGCTGGGCCCTTCATCTCGAGCACCGCTCCGCTGGGCACCGCTGTCTCTCCACCTCTCCGCTGGGCCCTTCTTCTCAAGCATCGCTCCGCTGGGCCCTTCATCTCAAGGACCGCTCCGCTGGGCCCTTCATCTCAAGCACCGCTCCGCTGGGCACCGCTGTCTCAATCACTGTTTATGGTTCACTGTGCCCACCATGCCTCCTCCTTGACCAGTGGAGACTGTCATCCACCTGATGGACTGTGGCTTTGCACTCCCCAGGATTGTCCAGTGGGCAGCCCACCCACTGTAGAGACATTGAGAGACTGTGGCTTTGCACTCCCCAGGATGGTCCAGTGGGCAGCCCACCCACTGTAGAGACATTGAGAGACTGTGGCTTTGCACTCCCCAGGATGGTCCAGTGGGCAGCCCACCCACTGTAGAGACATTGAGAGACTGTGGCTTTGCACTCCCCAGGATGGTACAGTAGGCAGCCCACCCACTGTAGAGACATTGAGAGACTGTGGCTTTGCACTCCCCAGGATGGTACAGTGGGCATGGTGGCTCCTCGTGGATCTGGCGTCGTGGACTCATGTGGCTGTGGTGCCCCCCCCTTCCCTTCCCCCTGAGGTGCCTGTAGTTTTTACATCTGATGCCCCTGCAGTGTTCTCTCCAAAGGACTCAGGTCTCCTGTGTGGGCTTTGCCCTTGTTTCTCAAAACTTTGGCCCACGGACATGATGAATTCGTAGGATGTGCAGGACTTGTTACTTCAGTTATACACTGATGTGTATGTCATTAGTTTTGTTGTGAATATCTTTCATGGTTGTACGATAATTTTCAGGAGCTTTTTGGTACATAAATATTTATTCCAAATTTGATTATGTCCTAGCATTTTTCAGGGGTGTTTGGGTGGTGTCACTGGTGGTCATTCTGACCCTGGCGGTCTTTGACCGGCAGGGCGGAGGACCGCGGGAGCACCGCCGACAGGCCGGCGGTGCTCCAATGGGGATTCTGACCGCGGTCGGACCGGCACCACTGGCGGGGTCCCGCCAGTGTACCGCGGCCCCATTGAATCCTCCGCGGCGGCGCAGCTTGCTGCACCGCCGCGGGGATTCCGACCCCCCCTACCGCCATCCAGATCCCGGCGGTCGGACCGCCGAGATCCGGATGGCGGTAGGGGGGGTCGCGGGGCCCCTGGGGGCCCCTGCAGTGCCCATGCCACTGGCATGGGCATTGCAGGGGCCCCCGTAAGAGGGCCCCTACATGTATTTCACTGTCTGCTGCGCAGACAGTGAAATACGCGACGGGTGCAACTGCACCCGTCGCACAGCTTCCACTCCGCCGGCTCGATTCCGAGCCGGCTTCATCGTGGAAGCCTCTTTCCCGCTGGGCTGGCTGGCGGTCTGAAGGCGACCGCCCGCCAGCCCAGCGGGAAAGTCAGAATTACTGCCGCGGTCTTTCGACCGCGGAACGGTAACCTGACGGCGGGACTTTGGCGGGCGGCCTCCGCCGCCCGCCAAGGTCAGAATGAGGGCCACTGTGACTTGTTGCTCTGCATTGGTGTGTACATAGTTGGGGGGGGGGGGTGGGGGTCGCATATGTGTGTGCCCGTAACCTTTCGTCCTCACCCCTCCCGTGTGTCGTAGGTGCAGTACTCACCGTTGTCGTCTGCGCCGGACTTCGTACTCGTGGTAGATGAGAAGTTAGACGAGAGCAGGTAGGATGTTTAATTCGGGTTCCATGCTGTCCTCCTTCCTCCTGGAGTGCGTAGTGGTGAGCGTTTTCCCGTCCGTAGTCTGTTTCCGCCGTGTTTTTATCGGCGGTGCTCCCGCCCCGGAAAAGGTGGCGGATTGGTGAGTTGTGATAGTGTGGGCGGTACATTGGCTGCCGCCTGGCTGTTGGCGGTGACCGCCGCGCTGTTTGTTTGTACCGCCGTGGCGGTCGGAGTGTTAAAGTGGCTGTCTGTGTTGGCGGTTCCCGCCAGGGTCAGAATCCCATATTTTTTACCGCCAGCCTGTTGGCGGGTTGGCCGCCGCTTTAACACCGACCGCCAGGGTTAGAATCACCCCCTTCGTTTGTTTAATACTTGTTTAACAATCTTAGCAGGGACATGAAAACAAAATGCGTTTATTTCGCTGTGCAGAAAAAAAATTCTGTTAACAGCCTTTAAATAGTGAGTATTGGCCATTTATTCCATCAGGCAATTCCCCTGGAGAAAGGGGGCTGCGGGCGGACCGACTGCAGAACCAGCAGCTGCCCTGGCAAAAATGCTGAAGCCAGCCACACTCCCTTCGTACCCCAAGGCAGTCTCTCTTTTCCATCCATCCGTTCTCTCTACTTCTCTCCTTTCTCTTTCTCCTTCTCCAAACACATTTTCTCCATCCCTCTCATCTCTTTATCTGTCTTTCAGCCCCCCTTGCCTGCTTCATCTGATCTCAGGAATCTGGAGAAAGTGACATAGGCATCAAAGGTTTTCAGAACCAAACTCCAGTGGCTCCAGACCCCCATGGAAATGTCTGAAGGAATAGAAGGCCTGTCTGAAGCTTCCTTGAGTTTATGGCAGCAGGCACAAGCAGACAACATGCATCTGCAATGCAATGGGTCTCGCATTTGCTCGAGTTAGAGCTATTAGCGTTTTAAATACCTAACTGGACTTTTCTTGACACACAAACTGAAAATAAAAAGTAAAATGGTTGACATAAGCGAGACGATTCAAAGCCGCCGTGAGCTCGAAGAGAGATACAAAGGAAAAAGAATCTCGCTTGCAGCCAAAGTTATCTGCAAAAGTGCAATTATCCATGTAATGGGGTCCATGGCCAAGGCAGTAACAAAACCACCCTAAGGATGGACAAACGTAAAGCAGTTACCAACCAAAACAAGGGATTTTTGAAAGGCAAGCCCATCAGTGATAGTGATGAGCGTGCAGTGGGTGTCGTTAAAAGCCCAGATGCATACCAGCTTGTGCACTGCTATGTACAACCTAAAGAGTGCGAAAGAGAGACATTTAAAAAAAGCACTGGCAAAGCCAATAGATCTCGCTTTTTGGACCTATTGGCTATGCCAGTGGTTTTAATGATGCAGCATCCCCAGTGAAGTGCTGCATGGCTAAAAAGTAGAAAAGAAAAAAAAACGCCTGATGAAGCTGGCAGTGTCACTTTGAAGGCTCCGGGAGCAAGCATGCACATTCCTACAAAATTACGCACTTCTTTTTTTCCATTTAATTTGCTAATTCCGATGTGTACATAAAATGTAACAAGCATTTGTAATGGAATGGATTTTGCATTTGCTTGCGTTAGAGCTATTAGCATTCTGAACATCTAACAGGACTTTTCTTGGCACATAAATTGAAAATGAAAAGTAATACAGTTTCACATAAGCAAGCCGATTCAAAGCTCCACGGCCGCCATGAAAATTAGAGCAAGGGAGGGATACCAAAAGAAAAGGAAGTTGATTTGCAGTCAAACGTATGGGCAAAGGTGCAGTTAGCCATGTAACAGGGTCGATGCCCAAGGGGGTAACTAAACCTCCCCAAGGAGGGACAAAGCATTTACCATTTATAACAAAGGATTTTTGAAGGGCAAGTCATTGAACGAGCAATAGTGGTGGGCGTACGGTGGGTGTGGTTAAAGGCCCAAATCAGCTCGACCTAAAAAAACATATGAGGGTCGGGGGGGGGCGGGTTAGGGACACAGAGAGGGGGGCAATGAACGGCTCCCGAACTGTTTTGACATGTATTGTATGAGGAAACGCTTGTGTTTTGTCTGTTTGTGTCACTGGTCAGGAGGCTTATTGCACAACACGGCCCACCTGCATGTAGCGCCATCTTCCTGCCAGCACCAAGGAAACTTTTTGGAGGGAACGCCTACTAACGAAAGAGGACAAGTGACATATACTACAGGTATGTAGAAGGAAGAAAGTCCAAAAAGTTAAAAGAACAGCCCATCAAATAAAGGAGTTTACTAGCACAGATTCAAATGGCTGTTAGCTCTGCATGTTCACCTCTTGTACAAACAGTTTTGCTGGTAAAGGTATTTCCTCCTTTCACCGTTACTGCAGCAGCATTCAGTGGAAAGTTTCAATGTCTCACAACCAACAGTTGAGTACCACACTGCCCCTTGAGCCTTCAGTCTTATGCTGCTCGTCAGTATATGAGTGCACACGCACATCAAGTGGACCCCTAGCTCCATAGTCACAGCAAGTCAACGATGTGCATGCATGAACACATTAAAATAACTTTATGCACAGCAAGAGAGTCTTGTATGGACATTTGTGCGCCAAAAGACCCAACCATTTGCAGACACACAAATCAGAGCGCACAGAATGAAAGTACAGCAATGCATGACATTAAGTGGGCGTGTCCTGCCAGCAGGTGCTGAGACGGGTCCCCATTGGGCTCTCAATTTTTGCCCTCATCGCTGGAGTGAAAATAAATCTTAGCTCAGCAGCAGTACCACCCTTCACTGCTTTTGATGTAACTTCAGAGAGACGCCTTACAGTTATTTCAATGTCTCATTTCAGAACAGAAGGATTTTAAATATTTTATACGAAGAAGCCATAGTTGTTCCTTATATATTTTATGCAACTAATAACCATTGACAAACCCAATAGTCCTGGCTTGTTGTAGGTGTAATGTTACTTGCATTATATGTCTGGATGCAATGACAGAAAGGCAGCTAAGTACCAATCGAGCGACACACTATGATAAACACAGATTTTTAGCTTACGTGCTTTAAACCACGCCCTTAATTACATTGGTCACGCCCCTATGCAAGACACCCCCCTCGATTTTTCATTCCACTTAAAGCCGTGCAGCGAAGACCGCACATATAAAGTTGGAATTCCTTGTGTGCAGGCACATCGAGAGCAAGGTCACCCAGTGCACACACACCAGAATGAGCTGGTGTACGCACCCACAGGAAGGTGCCCATACATACATATATACAAAATGTGGTTAAGATTACCAAGAGCACATGCAGTATGGTGACCTTATCTACGTGCATATACACAAGTTGATGCTCTTCATGTGCACCAGTGTTCACATGCCTGAACACACAGACACACATAGGTGACCCGGCGCACAGACATATAAGCATAATTATGTCCATGTGTATCCATACATGGCGCAAATGAACCTCATGCACACTGTAAAATGAAGCAATTCATGCATACACACAAAAGACGGGATTGTGTGCCTCTGCACAAATGTACAGTAAATTAACCCCATGCTTGAACATGTCCAGTGCAGTAAGACTTGTGAACTTTATTTAAAAAACACTTAGACATTTCCATCTGAAATTGCAGGCCTAAGAACAATTCAGTACCCAGATATGCAGGCAGTAATGGGGTGCACATGCATGGCATAAAATGACCGTGTTTGTACACAGCAAGATGACTCTCTGTGCCAGGCACAATCCTAAAAAATGAGTCTAATTAAAGTGCCACGCCATGAGCGCGAAGGCGCAGGCAAAAGGAAACAGAGGTTTGCTTACCGTCGAACGTATCAGCAGTTAGGCAATTATCCATGTAACAGGGTCGATGTCATGCAAAGCACTCGACTACTGCCCAGTGAGATCGCACTGCATAGGAAATAAAAAGAAAACGTAGTCCAGAAGCCATGTGGAAAACATGGAGTCTCGTATGTTTTCAGTAGCTGGCCAGTGCGCTCGAGGAGGGCTAAACACCGGAAAAGGCATGACGTATGTATGCCTTTCACAAATGAAATGAAGCAATTTTTAAAAGGCAAGCCCACAAACCAACAAACCTGATGGGCATGGTTAAAAGCCCACAGAGAGATTACAACAGGGGCCAGAACCCTAGCACGCTCGACCATAAAAAGTAGCTTAAGAGCGTTTTTTTAAAGCAGGAGGGGAAGCAACAAAGAGGGCTTTGGTAGATGGAAACCGCACAGAGAGCGCGTGTGGGGAAAGTAAAACAATTGAAAGCAACTAGGAGAGCGGTGGGAGAGTAACGAAGCACGCAAGGAAGAGAAGCACACATGTTTTTGGTGCTGGAGGGAGAGAAACTCAGTCGAAAATGCAATAAGGGAGAGGAGAAGCGCACAAGGCTTAGTACAACAGGGAGGGTGGATGGGGAGAAACACATGGGTGGAAGAGAACAACACAGAACACAGCAGAAAATCAAAAGAAGTGCCTTAAATGTGACCACTGAGCAGTGGAAGGACACAAGTGAGCACTGAGCAGTGGAAGAACACAATAAGTTATTACTCCAGGAGGGGTGCAAACACAAGAAAAGAAAGGAAAACTCACACAAGCTAATGAAGAAGCAAGCAAACCAGAGCGGCAATAAAGTCAACCAATGATAAGCAAAGGGCAGGCTCTAACCTTACTCTAAACTGACAATAGGTCTTTTCACAAACAGACAGCTTCCACTGTCTAATATGTGATACCTAAAAAAGGAAACAGTAAGGGTGCAAAGGCTGATCTCATCATTCTAGTGGGGGATAGTTCAAACATTTTTGCCAAGGTTGCTTTTGGTTCCCAGTCCAGTCCTTTCATCAACAAATGCGCAGTTGTGTCTCCTGTGTATTTATTTTTCTGTATTAAACAATTTTCAGTGCTAAGAATTGGATAATTGACATCTGCTGAAGACTAGCAGTCTGTCTGATAACCGTTTGAGCTGACGCACACCTCCTTTTCTGTAAGTTTACTTTATTCACATGGCAAACCCTTTATTTGTCCCTAATTGCATGTGTAATAAATGTATTCAGTCAACATGCTTTGAGTTTCAAATCGCTTATTTCTAAACTTTTATTTGCTACAGTAATGCCTGTGCTAACTGATTGCACTTTTGAATGTTGGGTACAAGAGCATTGAGTCATGCCAATATGATTGACAAAATAATGCAGGACAACATTTCGAAAGGTAAGTGCAAAGAGGGAAGTCCAGATTTACTATTCCTAACTTCATGTACCTTGAAGAAATATATATTTCAAGGTATATATATGTGGAGTTAGGTGTAGATAAACTTACCTTTCAATATTTTGTCCACTGTATCAATGCCACACAATAACTTGGGCTCGATATGTAGGACCCACACTTTGCTAACTGCACCACCCTGGCTTAGTTTGAATCTTTTGAAATTCCCTAGTAGTTGAAAGCTTTCTATGGCCTGTACTTTAATTACATAAAATGACATTGTGGATTACACTGACACAAGGATTCTTATCAATTTCACCTGATATGAAAGGCTCAGAAAATAATTGCTTGTTTACTGGTGATTGTTACTGTTTGGTCTGTGTGGGTTCTATTGCATTCACATATTCTCCTTGGATGAATCCCTACTAATGTGGAATGTTTAAAAATGTACTTTGACAGAGCATTCCAGAATATATTATTGGGACTGTTAGAGATCAAAATTTACAAATATATAAGTGCGTAGAGGTTAGCATATGACAACTCACAAGCTTCATTCAATAGGCTAACTGAGAAATTAACATGAGGTGTAAAATTGTGCACCACGTTTGAATTATAGTGGACATTGTGATCTCCAAAAGTGTTAATTGTAGAGAAACAGTTGAGATGAAAAGTATATCATGAGTACTAAATGAACATGAATTCTATTGAAGTAAAATTAAATTATTAACGTGGGATACATGTTTGCAGAAAAATAAAGGCAGGTTTAAACGGAAATGCATAACAACGATTGCAAGTAAATATTTTGCTTTGCACATTTGATTTAAAGTGTAAGGTGCGCAATAGGTTTACATGTATTGATTTTCATAAATACAACTTTAGGCTTTCTTAGTCCAGACTAGGCCTAGAAATTCATTCTGCTGTACTAATAGAAATTGCCAACTTATTCTGTTTCCTCGAACCTGGATATCTTTCCTAGGCTGCTGATGTGTTAGTGAATGTTCTATTGTATTGAAGACAGGAAAAGTTTTTGGTTGAAACAAATGTAACAGTATTTGTTCTACCTGTTGAATAAGACAGGAAGCCTTACTGTAGTAACATAAGAATGTTAGCTTCATCCGATAGAAGCTTGAGAAAATTGTTCCATGTTTCAAATTGTAACAGTTGTTATAATTTGGCAGAAATGTATGAACTCATTGAGACGACATTGCACCATCTCTGAGAAAATACAGCATTGTTGCAAACCTAAGAGGCGTCAACAACTTCAATTGGATGTTGATCTATCTACACAAGATGAGTCCACCCTGAGGTCCAATCAGGATTCTTCATACATTTCTAGTTAGTGGGAGACTTTTGAAATTTTTAGTCAGTCTTCGGAACCATCCTCTAACTTAGTCTGCTGATGACCGTTCTGAGATCCAGACCTACTCTTTGCCTCCCTCTTTGAACCAACCTCTCACTTCATCCATTCAGAGGTACTCCTCTTGAACCATCCTCCATGTTAAGTCTTTGTTACCTGTCCTAGTTGTTCCTGTACTCATGCTGTTCAGTACTTTATGTCCATTTTCCTCTGAACTGCTGATCTATTCTATGTGCAGCCCGTGTTCTGCACTGCCCCAGATGTTACTGTCTTTTGATGCTGCGACACTGTGAGTGCCCTGATCGACGAATCCTTCCTGTACCACGAGGAGAGGTATAATATGCAATGTTGTTTTCCTTGTTTCCTTTTCAGCTTAGATAATTGCACCAGTGGATTTTTATAGCTAGTTAGAGAATTTTCCAAATTATTTTTGTCTCTTCTTTTGTATTTGCCCACATGTGCAAGTCCATTCCCACACTTGCATGTCCAAATTCATACTAGGGATAGGGATGACCTAGCCCCGATTACTGATTGTTGTTAATTCGCTTTGATGATTACTGATGTAACCATCTTGTGCTTTGATAATTGATCTTGATGTGCATATTATTGTTTTGTTGATCTTTGTCATTCTTTTGGAGTGTTTAATAGTATTGATGTTTAGTAGGCTAATAAAGGTTGGTCAGCCTATGATTTTCATGTATGTTTATAATTGAGTCTTGCACACCATTTACATTATTGTGGTCTTGTGTTTGTAATAAAGCTTTGAAACGTTATTCAGTTTGGAGTTTTGTTTTCATGGCCAAATTGGTCATGGTGTATAACATTATTTGTGTTTCATGTTATTGTTTATATTGATTGAATCTGATTACCACACTCTTCACTGAGTCCAAAAATCTGAACAGCTTCTATGTGGGTGATACATGTTGTGGTGTGTCACCTGAGTGCGCGCTGTTTCTGAACCCGAGGCGCAAAGAAGACTTCCCCATTTGTGCTCCAGAAGGATCAGTTGTTGGTGACTGTCACATTCTCCCTATCCTGCTCTCAGATGCTATCCCCCTTTTACACTTCACCGCCTCTTGGGTGACCCATAGGCTCTGAGACTTCTGTCACTGGTGTTTAATTATTGTCCACACTTCAAAACCCACCTGATTAACTCTTTGGTTGCCCACTTATTAGCACTTAGGCATATCAGGCAGAGGCTTGCTTTCCCACTTCCACATCGTACAATTCATACTAGGATCTCACAAGATTTCAAATGAAGTCTCTGGATCATGTAAGAAGGCGCCCATCTCATGTGCAGTCCAATTTAACCTCACTTTGGCTTTGCTTCACCACTTCACTTTCCTCTCATTGACAAGAGAGGAAGTTCTGAAGCATAGTTCAGGGTTCAGAGTGAAAACAAACTTACCTGCATGTTCCGTTTTTTTAAATCAGTAGTCCATTAGTCCGTTCTCTCAGGGGGCCTGCAATTCAAAAGAATAGTGCTCGTAAAGAAATTATATACATGCACGAAGGATGACATCGAGAGTGTTACGTCTGATAAAATCTCGATCTTTAACAGTCAATTTTGCTTTAGTAAAACAATCGGGAAATGTATCATTGTTTGAATCAGGAGAACTGCCTAAGAGGTAATCTGGTAAAATGTTCTTAATTTAGACAATCAAAAGCTACAAGAACCTGCAAAGGAGTCATTTGTGGCCAATTATGTAATTATTAATTGAACAAGACAAGTCCAAAGCAACAAGTATTCAGTGTTTACCTGGTCCTGGAGATCTAGGAAAAGGTTCATTGTTGTTACTGATGAATAGTGAACTGTGTGTTCTCACATGTTGTTTCTATCGTTAACAGGAAATCTTATTATCATGCATGGGTGCCATTAGTGTGGAGCATACAGAAGAGATATCAGCACAAACAATCCTGAGCAGCTGAAGGGGTGTTCTTTCTTTTCCCCTCTTCCTAAGCCTTCATCTAATCATCTTGCCTTTAATGTCAGTTCATGTCTTCCTTCTTGTCCTTGACAGACGGATAAGAGGAGGGGTTGAAAGGATCCGCACCACCTTTAAAGCAATGGAAGTTGAACAGGGGCGTAGCATAGTCAGTGAGATTCGGGGTGTGAATCGTAAATTTCCGGACTAAAAAGCAGTATGCTGAAGGGTGGCGTGAAGATCAAGGTTTGGGATACACTGTTCCCATGGGGAACAGGTTCAACACTGATCTGCAGAAGGTGGGCCCCTGTCAAAGCCCCTGATTAAAAAATAATAATAATAAGTTAAAACCTCTTAGCCAAACGGAGATCCAACAAAGACATAGGAGACCTGACACAGCACCAATATCTACAATTTCGGTTTCTGTCATGAGCACTTTCCTTTGACTTCCATTGTGAAAAAAATGTATAAATGTTGGAGAAATTTGGGTAGGAGCTGGCATTATATGCTCAACTGATTTGTGATCCGAAGCTCTGATTCTCAGTGGTACAATATTGCTATTTCTGCTACTTTTTCATAACAAATGTATTTAAGACTTCAAGCTGGCTTATAGCCATTTTATCTTCCATAACTTCTCAAAGAATTTCTTTCCCCTCACCTGTTTTTACTTTCCAACCACTTGCTCTAACAGTGGTTGCCACAACTCCCATTCCAATGGCCTGTTCAGAAAGTTTTAGAGGGACAATGCTCAATTTTCAATTATTATTAAACAGTGTCACCTTTCATTCCTCTGTTGACCTTCAGCTTTTCCAGACAGTTCTTCCTGAAGCTGATGTTCTCTTGTATTTAGGAGAGAACGCAGTATTGAGGTCTGCTCCATCAGTAAAATGTAATGGCACAATTCTCCATAACTTCAATGTCTGTAAAGAAGCAATGAAGTGCTATTTGCCAAGCATGTCACATGTAGGCGACTGATCATGAGCGACTTAATTTATGGCAAGGCAACAAGGATCTTCTTCATTATATGTCCAACGTTAACAGACTAATAGCAGAAACCTATTGGCCCAAGGACGAGAGAGCTTACTGTTGTAACGCTATGTCTTTGGGGAATAGAACCTTCATGTTTTACCATTCTATGTAGTGTATTCTAACCGAGGTGGGACTCTTTTCTTGCCAGTAGGTGCATGGCTGGCAGAAGGGAATCATGATCAGTAAGTCAAATGGGTGCTGTTCCTATAGAAGGAAAAGGAATTGAATGGGGTTAGAACCTTACAATCAAATAAGGATCCTTATGATGAAAATTAAGTGCTCCCATACACCCAATTGGGTGTCATGCTTCGTCATAGGGCTTCTTCCTCATTGAGCCAGCACTGCAATTTTTCAGAGGCCTTTTGTTTTCTTGCAGTAATGATAGATATGTGCGTGAAGGAGTAGCATGTGTGGGGTGGTATGTGTGCAGATGAAGTGTCAAGTGAGCTTAAAACTGTCTAAGGGGTATTTAATTGGTTTTAATTTATTGGTCCTCTGACAAAGATAAAAACAATAGAAAAAGTTCCATCATGAGGGATCTATGAACCAGGATAGCCTTAAATTGATTTATGTAGGGTTAACATATTTCATGCCTGTTGGTCTAGCCTGATCCCTGGCATCTCTTCAGGATTAGGAGAACACCTACCCTACATCTAAATGTGTTGTATGATAGCAGGTATTTCCCCCATAGATAAATACCTCTATGTGGGACTGTCCCACCCTGTTAGGTCAATCTGTCATGCCCCTTAGTTCAAGAGCAGAGCAACGTGCACTGCTGCAAAAAGAAGTGGTCCTGCGCAGAGAGCGCCCGCCACTTACCCCCCTGTGCTCACCTGGACTAAGGAATCATGCTCTGCCAGGCTGTTCCTTAGAAATACAGTACTAAATGCAACTTGGAGTTTCGTTTGTCATTACAACATTTTGGCAATGACCGGCCACCTATGACAGCCTCAGAGGTGATTATCGGACAGCTGTTAGAAGTGTAGAATCGTATAAGCACACAGTGCTTGAGAGGCACCCTTTAACGAGAGAAGCAGTGGGCTGCAAAGTACTTCATGAACACGGATGACAATATTGGTGTGGCGACTGTGAGTAATTTTGTGTATTGTGAGGCCGCGCTGCACTGCATGAATCATCAGCTGGCTCTAGCTCAAGTGAAGCAACCGTGCGAGACGCTCACAAGCACCAAGGCAATCAGAGAGGTTTATGCTCCCTACTCATGAGGCCCAGAGCCCAAACAAAGAGGAAGATAGGATTTCACCAAACAAGCAAATAAACTGGACTTTGCTGCTTGGTTCTGTAAACCATACCTTTCATTCAGTGAAAGCCCACAAGATCTGAACATCAGGATACAATGCTCCCTCACGTCAGGGAACTTTCAGTACCACATGACCATTAGAGGAAAACACCTTCTCCGTTGCATGTCGGTAGAGGTGTTAACGCGTCCCTCTATGATAATTTATTACACATTAGGACTCGTTTTAGGCCAATGAATCTTTTGACCCAGTTGAGAGACACCTTAGGACGAGATAGCTAATCAATATGTCAATCAATACGTCAATAATGTCATCAATATTTATCACAACAATACATTTTACTTTAGTCAAAGACATTAATCAACTCAAACACCACCATGACTTTGCAGTCATGAATAACCACACCAGTTTAGTAGAATTTTATGATATTTATTCCCTATTGGTTACAATTCTAAAATCAGATGTGTTAGTCTCAAAACCAAGAAACAGAATAGCATAGTCACAACATGGCAACTCTGATAAGATTTGATTAAGGCAAGAATCACAAACATCAAGACATAACACGGCATGAACATAGATCACTTTAGCAGAGTGTCATCAATGTGTCGGTTCAACAAAACATAGATTCAGTCATTTGTCTATTTGCGTCAGTGTAATGAACTCCTGTCCTAACCACTCATTAGCATTAGCATGTTGGGCTTCACGCAAAATAATTTAAAACACCAATTTGGAAAACATCTAGCTATGGTCTCTGTCAAAAGTAAGCAGTTGGAACCTAGAAAGGAAAAGCAAACAGACAAATCACAATTTCATTGTCATAGTTACCCTCCAAGGTTTAGGTCAGCACTCAGGTTCAGTCTTCGTCTTCAGGACATCAGTCAAATCGCCATCAGTCAGAATTCAGCTCTCAGGTGGAAAAGGGGCACTTCCCTCACAAGGTGGTAAAGTGTAAAATAGACTATCTAAGGAAGAGGATGGTTCTAAGTAAAATCAGCAAAGTCACCAGACAAAGTGACAAAGTCATTGGATCAAACCGACAGCATTTCCCTAACCAAAATCTAAATGGCTCCAGTGTCATGGGTTTTTATCCCTTTTTCATAGTACAGTCCCCATAAATTTAATTGGTTCATGGTTATACCCCACTATCTTTACCCTATTAGAGAACAGATTATGTCATTAATCTTTCACCCCATATTAATTTACAGGCATTTTATTGGTCCATGTGATTGACGTCTTCAGAGGTAGCACGTCCGGTATGATTTCATCCTTCTGTAATTCATTATCTTTTTGGTCAGTAGCTCCATTGTCTTCACCGGTTTGAACGACTTTAAATATTACATTAATCTACACTGTTGCATTTTGTCTAACATTTTCTACAAGCAATGTGAATTTTATGAGAAAGGATCTACCATGATTACATTCAGCTTCTAGTTTGAAGAAAACAAGGGGTCATGTCCTTTTGCGAGTCACCACACTGCACGTTAGGAAAAATAAATTTAATATGAGAGCCAGGCAGCTAAGCTTCGGCTCATGCTAACTTAAGGCCTACAAGGATTTTAGCACAATTTCAAAACCATAACCATTAATGATTAGTATAAAACTTGTTCAATATAATAATTCATAAACATTAGTAATTTTATTAGTCCACGTATACATTGGCGGCCACTCCCTGTGGTCACATTTTAGGTGCACGTTTAAGCAAGAATTCATTACTGCAGTTTCTATGCGGCATTATCACATATTAATTCATAAACATTTCATGTTAATATAGATTATATAAGCTACACTCTCTCAGAGGAAAGAACCTTCTTTTCCCTCACTGTGCTCTAAAACTTTTACAATACTTAAACAAAATAGTCCACAGGAGATTTGCATCCCAGAATGGAATACTCAAAATTGATGTTCCTCCTGCACTTCTGCCTCATCATGCCACAGTGTCCATGCAGTGGGAGGACTGGATATATCTATTCCAAAATTATTGGTTTACATTAGATGGTCAGGATTTTAGGCCAGAAAGGAAAAAATCCTTATTATTGACTACTTTGAGAAAAGAAGGGCACCATGTCTTTAGGTTTCTTCATACGTAGTGGATAGTAGTGACCAACCTATACAGGATGTTTATAAAGAAGCTAAACCATGTTTGGACGGCAGATTTGCCAAAGAGAAGAACATTGTTAGGTCCAGATATAAATTCTATACTCGTCCTCAGAAATCAGGAGAGTCAATGGAAGACTTTGTATCTAGCTTACATAAATACACAGTCAAGTGTTGTTTTGAACAAATAACGGAAAAACTGTTTCGGAACCAGGTGATCGTTTGATGCAGGAGCAAAAAAAACACAAGAGCGCTTATGGGCAGCAAAGAATCCTTCAATGAAGGATGCTCTCAATATAGCTAAAGTAGTAGAATAATCAGAACTGTGCATGAGAGAGGTGTGCAAGAAAGACTTGGAGATGAAGTATTTGTAATTAACAAAAGAGATGATCTTCATGAGAACACAGGTGTCATCAATCCTACCAACAAACATAACAATAAGTTTCAGAAAAGAGGCAGAACCTACTCTAAACCCCTCATAGGTGTGGCAGTACATTTCACTCTGGAGACTCCAAAAGGACTGCAGAAGATGTAGTCACAAGGGACACTATGCCCCCATGTGTAAAGAGGCCAACAAATCTTGGGTTGGAGTCACGGAAGAAGCATGGGATGACAGACAGGACGATCGAGTATTAATCTTGTATCAGGAATAGGAGATGATGAACGGAGAAGAGTCAGACCAAAAACTTGCTTTGAGGTAAAAAGACAGAAAAGTTGAATTGATGGTAGACTCTGGATCTTTATATACAATCACCCCGAAGAGTATGTATGAGAGGGAGTGGACACAGGTGGTGCTGATGCTCAAGGATATTAATCCAAGAGGATATCAGGGGGAAAGAATTGATGCCTCAGGGTAACTCCAAGATTCAATCAAGTTTTCGACAAGGCAAATCAACGGTAAAGTGTATGTTGCAGAGAATGGACCACCTATATTAGGATGGGTGCATCAGTACAACTTACAAATCATTATTGATCTGCATGCTCCCAGTCAGGGCATAGTTGTGGAGGATATTGATGTTGTTGATGTGCTGAGTAATATAGGTGAGGTGTTTGGTAACAAAGTAGGACAATTGAAGGACTATGTTCACAAACTCATAGTGAAACAAGATGCCGTGCCAGTAAAGCACAGGTTGAGAAGGGTGTCTGTGGCTATTAGGAGCGAAGTGAAAAAAATATATGATTAGAGAGGGTAGCATTGAGCCTGTAAAGGCCTCCAGTTGGGTCTTACCTGAAGTCAGAACTAGAAAGACTGATGGTCGGTTGAGATTTTCTGTGGACTTGAGAAGCCTGAACCAGAATATTGTTGCAGATACTTCTTCCTTACCAAACATCAATGAGTTAATCTTATTGCTCAGAGGGAGAAAGTTTTTCTCCAAACTGGATGTCAAGAGTGCATACCACCAGATCAGTTTGCATGAGTAATTGAAGACCTTGACAGCTTTTGTCACAATGGAGTGCACATTTTGGTTTACCAAAATGAACTCTGGATTATCCTCGGCAGCAAGTGTCTTTCAACACATGATGATGGACCTATTCAAAGGGCTAAAAAATGTAATCTATTTCCAAGATTACATTTTAGTGTTCAAAGAGATTGTGCAAGTGCATAATAGTGCCTTGAGATCTGTCTTGTATAGGTTGCAGGAGGCTGGACTCATCCTGCAGAAAGACAAATGTAAATTCCTAGTTGAGGAGACTGAATATTTTGGTCACACAATTTCTGGAGAAGGAGTTAAACCCAAGTAAGACTTGCTTAGAGATATCAGGTCATCATCTACACCCCATAATCTTTCATGGTCTTCATTGAATATTATTATAAATTTGTGAATAATTTTGCTAAGAACACAGAAAGCATGAGACATCTGTTGAGGAAGAGGTGTGCATTAGTGGGGGACAAGGAACAACAAGAATCTTTTGATCATGTAACAAAGGAAGTTTGTGAAGCAGGGATTTTAGTGCTGTTTGACACATGTTTGAACTCCATCTTGATTGTGGATGCTAACGTGAGTGGTGTGGGCTCTGTATTGTCCCAGCTGCATGGAGGCATGGAGAAAACTATAGAGTTCACGTTGATTGACTGAGAGTGAACAGAACAACTAGAGTTCTAGAGAGCAAAGCGTTAGCTGCATCATGGAGTGTTGAGTACTTCAAGACATTTTTGTGGGGTTTGGAATTCTGTATTCGCACGGATCACCAATATTTGATCAAGGTACTTACTCCAAGAGGGGCAGGGAAAGGATCTGCAAGGCTAGCAAGACTAGCTTCTACACTACAGGAGTAGAGGTGTATTTAACACAGTAGTAAATCCCCTAAGAGGATTTAGTTGTAAAACTAGATCATAGAGTAGGAGAAAGTAAAGGCAAGAGAATTAAAGAGATCACTATGGACATTATCATATTTAACAATCGCAATGAGAGAAAACCTCACCCAGTTAAAAGTGTGAACCTTTTAAGGTTGGGGAGTTATGTGGCCTTTGACAAATGAACAGAAGGAAAAGATGAGAAAAATAAATGTTTGTTTACGTTGTAGAAAACCTAGATATTTTTTCCAAATATTGCCAGGTCAAGCACAAAGTGTCAAATGCTACCCACCTGCAGGTTTCACACCCCCGCAAATGCTTCTTACCAGAACAATACGCATTTGCCCATTTCAGTCACACTACACAACATCAAGTCACTATGCAGATCCTTATTGATTTGGGGGCTACTGTTTTTTTTTTTAGATCATGGCTACACAAAGAAACTAGGGGGCATATTAACAAGCTCCTTGCACCACTGAAGTGTCACTTTTTGTGACGCTCTGGCAGAGCAGAGTGCAGACCCATATCTACAAGGCCTTGCAAAGCCACTTTGCATGGATTTTCATGGCCTTGTAGATATGGTGTAAAGCAACAGAGTGCCAGTCGCTGCGTTGCCTTACACTGCATCCGGGAGGTGTTCTATGGGCGTTAAAGTGAGTTTTCCCAAGCAACACCCAGGGGTTTTGACGCATGCCCAGATTTACAAGAATCTGTAAACCTGGTAATACGTCAAAACTACGCTTTCCCAGGACAGGCGCAACACGGAGAAATATCTTTATTTCTCGTCATTGTTTCCTGCTTCCGTCTGTGCTGCATTTTTCAGCATACATAGAAAGAGGAAAATGCCTCTCTGGGGTGCTTTTGTGCAGGCAGGTGTTCCTTCCTGCACAAAAACAATCCTACTGACAATGCAGACACCCTTCCACCAGGGAACAAGGGTGCCTACACTGTCGCTAGGCAGCAATTTGTTCACCAGCACGGGGAAAACAACAGAAATGCACCTTTATCTTGTTAATACGGTGCATTTCTGCTCTTTCAAGTTGGCATGGGGCAACACAGCAAAAAACCTGCAGTGCTGCCCTTCGCAAGTTCCCTGTAAATATGCCCCTAAATATTATAGTACTTTGAAAGGTAAAACTAGATGCCGTCATCTGCAAAAATAGCCCTGTAAACTGAACTAATCCTCATTTTGTGTGACAATGGTCATTCTTAAACGATAACATTTGAATTGATAAATCTTCTTTACTTGAAGGAGTTCGAAGTGTTAATTGTTAAGTTTGCACAACCTAGGAATTGATTGGCGTTCCTTTAAGATCTCTTTATACTGGCATGCATTGTCCTCTGAAATGTTACTCTGAGCCTTCCAGTTCAGTGAATCTTTCAGTTTCACCACAATAGAAAATCATGACCAGGTTCGATTACCCGTCCTCTCTCAAGATTTGTTGGACGTGTGTGAAGTGGTGAAAGCTAACACGACTACTCACATGGGTTTTGATATCCATACTGATTTGTAGCTTAGGGCAATCTTGCTCTGGAGTCATATTTTGTATTTTTAAATCAACAGGAGTAGAACAGGCATTTCAACAGCTAATACACAAATTCATGACGGCCCCTATTTTAAAACATACAGATCCTATGTTGTCCTTTGTAATCAAAACGTATGTGTTGTACTGTGCCCTCAGAGGGGTTCTTTCTCACGGAGATCTCAGGCATGACCATTTGCACTGATTGGTGTACTTTCCCAAAAGCAATACCCTCACAGAAAAACGACTACTGCTGTGCATGGGCTAGTAGCAATAAAGGCAGGTTTCAAACAATGAGGAGTTATCTCCTAGGAGCCAAACAAACACTGAGAGTTCATTCTGACCACAGATGTTTGTAGCTTTTTTATTCTGCAAGAGCATTGCCACCATGTCAACTTTAATGGATGCTGTTTCTTTGTGAATACAACTTTGTTATTACCTATGGACCAAAAATCAAATGTTCTCTCTTGATTGAGAAACTCTGAGAAAGAACATACTCGGCTGAGTCTGAGTTCTAAGATGGCCATTAGCATTTCCTAGTCGAAGTGCTGGCAGTCAATCAGATCTCAGCTTGAGCTTCGTTGGGGCCACAGAGGATCCGCGTCCCTAGATATAAAATGTATTTTTTTCTTTAGTAAATCCAAAACTACTACACTAAATTACAAAAGGCGTTCCTCCAAATTTGGTGTAATTCCGTTCATCAGTTCTGGCTGTAGTCATGTCTAAAACCTCTATGGGAAAACACATTTTTTTACCCCCCTTTTTCTCAGCCCCAGCTTAACAGATCACCTCAAACATTTCCGTACAGAACCAGACAAAGTAGGGCACTTTTTTTACAGAATTTGGTGAAGATTGAAACGGCATCAAACTTTGACCAACCAAAACAAAAAAGCTTTTCCTAATTAAACTAGGTCTAACTATGTAAAGGGCCGGCACTGCAAGTGGTGTGGCCGCACTGGGTGCTGACCTGGGATGGGGAGAGATGACCCAAGGGGGGTAGAGGGCTGTGTTTAGCAATAACTTACAAAACTTGCCATTTAGAAGCACTTGCTGAAAAGTTCCTTGTGCGCACAGCCTTCAGGAAGCAATTAAAATGTCAAGATACCTCTTCTGATTAATGTTCCTGCCAGGGAGAGAGATCAGAGTTTTGTCTAGTGGCAGCTTTGACTCGCCACAAAGTGGAACAGAGGGTTAATGTGCCTGCTGCAAAGAACAGAACTACATTTTGTGTGGATGGCTGAGTAAATTAGTAAAGCCATCCTTTGCAAGCGCATTAAAACTGATGAAAGTGACGTGAAAGGGGGGCTATGGAGATATGATGGGCACATCTGCCAGGTGGTAGTGAGGGAATCCAAGGAGGTGGTAATGGGGTAGGGGACACAGGGCGCCACTAGCACTAAAGCCAGCCCTGTGTCTATAAATATGTGCTGTGTGTGTATATATGTGGGTAACAAAACACTCTCCTCATGATCAGGAAGAGACCGACACTCAGAGAATGCTGTACTAATGTTGCTTTTTTGGAATGCCATCAGGATAAACAGAAGCATGATTTACATATATATATAATTAACTTCTTCGTGTAAAGGAGACTCCGGACTCTGTGGTACTGCGACAATACTATGTAATTTGAAATTATGACAGGATTACAGGCTCCCACACTAACGCATTTCAGCCGTAGTCTTGTTCACGGTATATTCGCAGTACCATGGATTCTTCTTTACACTAAGAAGTTAATGTTTATTTGGGTGGGGTTACCAGAACCTGATCCTGACCCCCAGCCACAGCCTCCATACTCAGGAAAACTTTGTTGGATATATATATACCTACATAAAGGTGCTTTCACTAGTGATCTGCTAAATTGTCATTTACATTTTGCTTGTGTCCACCACAGTGTATAGAGGGAGGTTAGTCCGCATTGGCCTCTGGTGCACCTTACTAGTGTGACCGCATGTTGGTATAAAAAAGTCCTCTGCGTGGTAATGGATGTGTACCTTTGTCCTGAGTGCCTGTACTGTTTTCTGATTCTCTAATGCTGATTTTGTTGTCATAGGCAAACACAGGTCATGCATGTGCACCATGACATAGGCCTGCCTCAAGGTTTGCAGTCTTGGTGGACTGGGAGAGGCATCCAAAACACTACCCTCATAATGGTGGAAGGTTACCGTCTTCAGCAGGAGTTAAGCAGAACAAACGTGGTTGTGGCAGCAAACCATGTGGTAATCGGTAGGAGTGAACAGGTCCGTTTTGACATGTATCACTGGAGTGAGGTCTACAGGCTCACTCACCTTTTTAAAAATTGACTGCTGTGTGCAGAATTGGACCCTTGTCCCACGACAGTTAGATTTAAAATGCAGTGCAGTGCAAGACTGGTGAGTCTGCACTGGTTGCATGTGTGCTTGGGAAGGGTAAAGTATAGGGGAAGAGCAGTCCTATGCAGTGTATACATGATGAATGTATGTACTGGGTGTATGTATACCTGCTAGGAGTACATTACATGAGAGATGTAGTGCAGTGCAGTGTGTGCATGGTGAATGCATGTACTGGGTGTATATGTAGCTGTAAAAAGTACAATACATGAAGGCTGTAGCATGTGCAATGTGCATATGGTAAATGTGATTGCTGACTGTATGTGTGCATGCAAATGGCACAATACAGAAAGGCTACAGTGCTGAGCAGTGCATGTAGAGTGAATGTGTGTGCTGAATGTATGTTTGCCTGTGGTGGCACAATACATGGAGGTAACATTGCTGGACGGTGTGTGCTGTGTACATACACTAAGTGCAAATGTACCTGTAATGGTACATTACACGGAGGATCCTAGATTCCATTTTTGGAAGCCCAGGCCTACTTGTTTGCCTGGTGGAGACATGAGGAGCTGAAGGAATTCCCCTGGACAGATTTGTGTACTGCTGCATTCCTGGGTGCTGGGTGGGGCACACTGGAGAAGGGAGACAGACTCCTCCTGTACACTTCGAAGAGTGTGCTTTTTTCAGTGAGTGATCACAAAGTGGGGATTTATTATAGGACTGTGTGTATATACAGTCAAGGAATAGCCAGCTTGGCATGATGTGTGCAGTTAGACTGGAGTGGGGTCTCAGTTACTCAGGAGTGTGCATGTTTCGATAGAATCATGAGTGGGGTGCAGTGCCCACCACAGTCTACGTTTCATGTTTATTGATCTTTAATAATTAATATTTTGTTGCTGGTGTCATTCAGGTTCATGCATACACAGGTAGGAAATGCCTTATGCCTCCTTAGATCACTGCTCCCTTACAATTAGTTGAGGATAGACAGGGAGGTCTAGGTGCCCTGAAGAAGGCTGAGTGACCTTTTAGGCATATTTAAAATCAGCTGAAACATGTTGGCATATTAGAGATCCTGGAATGATTGGACTCCTAATACACATTTAAGTTTTGACTTTTTTATTATGGTATAGATTCCCACTAAATAAAGTTATTTGGGAAAATCAGCAACCGTTTTTAACCTTGACTGCATAGCTGGAAATGTTCATAATAAATCAATATCTAAGAGCTCCCGAAAGAGGTTGAGCCCACCCTAGTGGTATTGTCCTACCAGGGTGAGAAAAGACACCAATGATAAAGCATGCCCCCATTTGGTGGGTGAGACATGGCACTTCCTATAGTCAGAAACAAATAATTTGGGCTTTAGCATTAGCAGGGGGCTCATGCCATATTTACAAGGCTTTTTCCTCTCACAAAATGGCCAATTCGCAAAATTGGTCTGTCTACAACAGGAAAAATGTTTTTTGGTCTTAACAAAGCCCAAACTGAGATTCAGTAACTTGTTCCAAAATCACAATTTGGATTTTGCGATTTGGTATTAGGAAGGGGCGTATCCTTTCCTAATACCAAATCACAGTGGTATGCATGAATGTTTTATGACTGAAATGTGGTCACAAAACATCCCCATTTTACCACCAATTTCAAATTAGTGGTAACCTTTTGGCAAATAGGATGGGTTCCCCAAGGGACCACTACCCGTTTGTGAATCTGTGTAAAAGCATTTTTAAGGCCACTGCGTACTCTTACAAAATTAAAAGAAAGCTTTTCTTTTTTTGGTAAATGCATCCTATTTTTCTTTAAGGAAAACTGGCTGCATATAAAAAAATTGCTTTATTTAAAAGTAATCACAGACATGGTGGCCTGCTGATCCCCGTGATTTTAGCGATTCCCAATAGGTTGCAAACCGAGACCTACCTCATTGATATTCATGGGGTAGGTCTATGTGTGACCGACTGGGAATTGCAAACGGAACTCAAAAGAGTTTCATGCATTTGAATTAATGATTTCCTAATTGCAATTCACAGACCAATAAGGGAATCATAAAGGGTAGGGCTTGCAGCCACAGATTAACCTTTTGATGCACATATAATATGGCTGACATCCTGTTGTGAACTCTAGCCACTCCCACAGCCTGTGCTGCGGGACTATCAGCTACTGTGTCTCTCCTGCTGTGACAGGCAGTCTTTCAAGAGGAAGAAGGAGCGGGAGAGAAGTATGTATTTCAAAAGAAGCAGACCTACCGCAACATAAAACTAAAAAATCGCAGACCATCACTCATATGTGGTATCTGGAAATGGTCTATTAGAAGGAAGGTTGAGACCCTAAAAATGGTCATCTGCCAAGCAGCCAAATGGGATATGTGGGGAGGAGAAGCTCTGCAACACTCCTCATTGTGACCAGGACTGGGGTCCAACACCTGCTAGTCTCCCTGTTGGGTGAAGGGACATCACCCAGAGAAACCAAGACCACTTCCTTTGTAGCCTGGAAAACCAAGCATGCCCGCTTGCCAAGACCAGTATGCTGTGTGAGGAAGAAGAGAGTGTTTGAGGGAGCAAGGTCCAGTAGGGAGCCCTGTTGAGTGGACTCCTTGTGCAGGGTGTGAGGAGACGGCTCCTGCACTGATAGGGTCATTGCATGTGTGCAGATTCCAGTTGGTGTCCCGCATATGCCAGGAGAAGACCACCATGGAGATAGCTGTGAGCAGACTGCTGTAGGAGGAGAGTAAAGCCTGTCCTGCACTGCTGCAGTGGCCACATATGCCAGGAGGGTCCGCCATACAAGATGCTGAAATATAATATGTCACGGTTCTGTCAGGACTCTGGGTAGAGCACATCTTGAGATCACAGAATATCTCACTATGGATGTAGTGCACCAAATAGGAAGAGCAGCTACAGGCATACACCGGGAATGAACAGCTATGGTAAAGCACAGACACAGGATAGTGAAGGTGGAGCAACATTAGAGTGAACAAATAGGGAATGGATCAGTAATGGACAACTACACTGGGGTTACCACTAAAGTTGTGAACAGGTAAGGCTCTGAACTTCCCACAGCAACAGGAAACGTCAATGCCTCTGAGCAGATTACTCTTACAGATAGTTACCATGCAAGCCCCATAGAAAGGAGGCAGCAGAAGTGATTGTGTCTCTGGACCCTAAGGGCGCAAACAAGGATTGCACTTACATACACGAGACAAGCCCTTGTGGGTCCAGCTGTAGACAGTGGCAATTCCTGGAAAACAGCAATGGCACAGTGTCACAGTTAGGAACGTAAGACTACATACAACACTAGACAAAGGATGGGCCAGGAATTGCCTCCTGGAAACCAGGAGCCAACCCCAGTACAAAGGAAAACACTTATACACAGGTGAGGACTGATAGTACACTTACCAGACAAGAACCCAAAAGGAAATTACAGAGAAAGAACTACAAAGGAGCCTAAGAACTGAAGCTCAAAATATACACTGGAATTCTAGGAAACTGTAACAAGCAAGATACTAACTACAAGAGAACTAGAGGCAGCAGGTATCACTGAGAAAGAGGAAAGAAACGAGGGGGAAAGTGTGAGACACAGAAGAGAGGTTACAGGCGCTAAGGAATAAGTAAAGGGAAAATAATACCAGGAACAGAAGGAACAAACAAGGAAGCAACGCAGGAACAGGACTGGAAAACAGAGAACATGCTTGGGCTGAAGCAAAGCAGGAACAGGACTGGAAAACAGGCCACTTTGCTTTGGCTCTGGCTGAAGCAAGCGGGAACAGGGCTGAGAAACAGGGCTGAGAAACAGGGAGCAGGCTCAGGCTGAAGCATGCAGAAACGGCTGGGAAACAGGGAACCGGCTCTGGCTGAAGCAAGCAGGAACAGGCCTGAGAAAAAGGGAGCAGGCTCTAGCTGAAGCAAGCGGGAACAGGACTGGAACACAAGCCAACAAGAGTTCCAGTACACAAAGGAAACAAACTCCAATGCACGACAGGAAGCTTCAAGAAATGGCAGCTTATAAACCGTTCAAGGCAGCAGCACGCCCAGGGCAGAGTCACATGGCTGGGCTGCACAAGAATGATCACAGGTGTGTGCAGTTCCAATCTCTCACAAGTCCTGGAGGAGAGAATTCAGTACAAAGGAACAGCAGAACTATTCCCATAGGAAACAATGGATAGCAGATTCCAGGTCTTACTGACTACAAGGTAATGCATTATGGGACATGAAGTCCATGGAAGCAAATGTAGATCTTCAATATCATAACATATTGAAAAGGGAAGCAAACAGGAGTGAGAAAGGGACTCTGGATGAGTATGAAGGGTGATTACCAGGCTGCAGATAGTCTGTTTACAGAGTATCCCTAGAGATTCGGCAACAGAGTCGTAACAGAAGGGCAAAAGCCTGTGTAAAACCTTAGTGGTCACCCCGTGTGCCAGGAGGGGCTGGCATGGTATGGACTGCTGCCATGGAAGATACTGCCAAATAACGAGGGGCAAAATCTGTACAAAACCTTAGCAGCAACCCCTAATGCCAGGAGGGATGCCATAGTATGGATTGGCATGCATTGAGGGCCAGCACCTTGCCTAGTAGTGTTTTGGCAACCCCGTATGCCAGAAGAGGCTACCTGTGTTAAGAGTGCTGTGAGGATCAGGCTACTGTCAAGACCTCTGAAGTTGTGTGACCCGTAAGTCACAAGGATGCATCAAGGTTTGCACCCAACCTTCCCTCATTAACTAAGGAGGGGTACCATAGGTGCATTGCCACCACACTGTATCCCAGATTAGGAGCATTGGAATCCAAGTCCTCCCTCCCCCATTGGAAACCTATCACATAGGAGGAGTACCTGAGCACAGCCAATCACTGCTGGAGCCAACCGCATAAGCTCAAAGGAGAGCCTGAACTTGACGGGTGCTGCTGTGACTCTCGCATGCAGCCTACTCACCAAAAACGGCTGGAGCCTTGTAGGTGCCAGCAGACAGGGCGCCTACTGAGAAGATGTATGCTTCGTCGTTGCTGGAGCAGGTAAGACTGGTTATGAATCTACCGGGCCCTGGGGCTCACTGCTAGGAGCACTGCTGCAGCAACACACTTTTGACTATTTTCTAAGAGTTGAAGTTAAGGTCCACTAGTGAATATCCCCTTTATGCGTCCACCAGTGAATGGGGAATAGCCCTAATGACATTGTAAAGTGCAGCTGGGACAGGGATTTGCCAGTGAAACACTAAAGCCCAGACCTCAAAGCAAAATGTTACTGTTTATAAATGTTGAAACCTTTCTTTGAATTTGTAGAGTTAGAAATAAAATACATCTTTTTATTATGAAAATAAGTATTTGACTAGATGTTGATCTATTGGCAGTGCTGTTCACTCTTTGAGTTATGAGTCATGTTCACTAATCTGTATTCCTTCCCACATCAAGGGAGCATTATTTAACTTCTCATTCACAGCTATCACTGAGAGTCAAGTGCAGAAGAGGTACTCAGCCCAGTTACTCTGGATCCATAGTGGGCAGGCCTTGGGAGAACAAGAGTAAAAGACCTCCACTACCACAGTTAGGCCCAGTAACCCCAGCGTGTCCTGTGGCCTTCTGAAAGGGGTTTTGACACTGCATCATGTGCACATCTACCTCAAGAAATCCTGGGTTTTAGTGTCAGCGTTCATGTGCTCTTCTTTCCTTTTTTTTTCTGTCAATGTTTGCCAATAAGTATGTTTTTTGCTTTGGCCCAATGGCTCGTTACACATTTATACCAGGTCATTCACTTCCCTCTCTGGCCATCAAACCACTAGTGTTATGGGTGGCCATTTTATGTGTTTGTGTAATTTAATATTAGTTTACCACTCCATCTTGGAACAGTAAACCTATAATAAGTTATTGGAAACACCATTCAAAGTTTGACAGCCGTGCGTACATACATATAGGAAGTAATCTTTGAATGTGTTTTTTTTTGCACATGCATAATATTTTTTTACTTTTCCATTTGGCTTCTAAATGCATTGCCAAACTTGGAATGGTAAAGAATGATAAAATATGCAAATAAAATTCAAAGATAGTCACCCCTGAATTTGCACACATGGACAACCAGCTTTGATTGTTTGGTGTCATACTTTGCCATTTCTTTACTGTTTCAAGATGGTTGATATACTGCTTTCAGCACGCCCATTACTTCAGAATGGTAAACTAAGAAAGTATGGTAAAATCCATTCTATACAGTCTACCCACACTTTGACAAGCATTGGCAAAACCAAGAACTCCGCCGGCAGCCATCAAATGCTTTGATTGTTTGCTACTTCCTATGCAAAAATCCTCAACTTCACGGCAAAAAAAGCTCATTTTTGTGCCCAAAAGACCATAGGAGTTTGTCTCAGTCAACACTCCATAGTCTTCAAAACAGGTATTTCCTTAGTTAGGGCCTGATTTAGATCTCGGCAGAGGGTTTACTTCGTCACAACATTGACGGATATCCCATCCACTGAAATCCAAGTCCCATAGGAAACAATAAGATTTAGATTTTGGTGGATGGGACATCTGTCACTTTCGTAGTTTGGACTCTTGCTCTTGGCAAGACTGCTGGTTTAAGGATGACAGTACTTTTGTTTGTAGGCGACTATGCCTATCCTACAAGAAGTCACAGCTGTCGTCCCAACCCTTCCGGCTCACTAGCAGCACCTCACCAAACACAATAGTAAAAGGTGATTTGTGGCAGCCTTTATGCATGGACTCGAGAGTAAGACATCTCAGGGAGTGTCGTAGTTAAACGGCGATTACCCCTTTCTCACAGATACATTATGTCTCAACCAAACACAGGCAATAACGAAGATGCAGTGAAGTTTCAATAGTTTTTATTTAACACAACTGCAATTTGCGATATGTTGCATGGGCTGCAATGATTAGGATAATGAACAGTGCAAGAAACAGAATTGGGGTGACAAGAGTCATTATTACAAAGACCCCCACCATCTTCCAATAGCATGTAAAAGACATAAGAGGTGTAATATGCCCTAATACCCTAAAATGATAGGCCTAACCTCCTACCTAAAGGAGAGCTGGGTTTGTTAAACCTAATCTGCCAATGCCATGTCCATGAGAGGAGCCCCCAAACTTTGTTACCTTGGAATGAGGCCTCTATCTCAGACTCCGCAGGGACACGAAGCCTGGGTCAGCGTCAAGATGACGTGCAGCATCGATATCAGTGATGGTGGCTATGTCCTCTGATCGGAATCCCTCTGATTATCTGTCTAAAGTGCGATTTATTTATACAGATCTACCAGGACCCCTGACATAGGTGTGTTCCCAAACAATAGATAACAGACATGCTTGGGATGGCAATTATTATAAACAAATCCCTCAAAAGTATAGAGAGGGAAAATCCCTAAGTGTGAACACCTACTGTTTGTTTGTCTTTGTCGCTTGATCTTGGCGCCTTAGTTCGGTGGCACTGGTAATGCAAAGCATAACAAGTGGCCTAACTATAAACAAGGCAGCCATCTTAGATGAATTAAATAATTAAATGGGATAAGACAGAGCAAGCTAAGTAGGTTAAAAGTACCTAGGTGACGGGGTCACTAGTCTGCAAGCCAAAGGCTTAGCTAACTCCTGTTATCCCATTAAAACAAACTAGGATTCAGTACATCACCATTTTGATGGAGTAACCCCTCCGCCGAGATCTAAATCAGGCCCAAAGTCACTTGATCAGCCATTTTCAATATCGTCTGCATTCTATCTCACATTTGCTCATTAATTGATCTTAACTTTATTATCCTAAGGAAAGTCAAAGTTAGTGTTAGGCGTTTGTGCATTTCATGTTTTACAGTGAAGATATTATATACTTTCATTTTATTAAAGTTGACATTCATATCATATTTCTCAAACTTTTACTACATTCCTTTCATTATTGCCCTCACACTTCTCCATATCGTAGGCATTCCTGTTTGGTGTACTGTGCATGCATGTCAACGAGGAGTTGCCAGGTTGAGCAGATGCTTCAATTAACTGAGTCATGAGTGGTGCAGTCAGTACAGCGGCACCAGCCCCCAGAGGTGAGAGAGGTGTGCAGATTTGAATACAGAATCTGCCTGAGCCCTGGCACTGTATACTTTCATGGGAAAGGGGAGGGTTAGAGAGAAGAGGATAGAGGATAAGAATGAGAAGCAATAGGAAATTATGGATGCTAGAGAGGACAGGAAAAATTGATCGAAAAGGAGACGGGGATAACAATGAGCAATTTAGAGAAGGGAAGAAGAAGAGCCACAAACAAAGATTTAAATGGAAAGAAAAGTAGGAAAGAGATGCAAAATACATAGATAAACAAAGACAAGATATAAATAAGGAAAGAAAGAATGAAAGAAAGAAAGAAAGAAAGAAAGAAAGAAAGAAAGAAAGAAAGAAAGAAAGAGCAAAAGAAGGAAAGAAAGAAAAAAAGAAAGAAAGAAAGAAAGAAAAGAAGAAAGAAAGAAAGAAAGAAAGAAAGAAAGAAAGAAAGAAAGAAAGAAAGAAAGAAAGAAAGAAAGAAAGAAAGACGCTACAGAGACAAAGCTGCTTAAAAGGAGGAAGTGGGAGAAATGAGTTGAACACAAATACATGAGAGGATACTGGAGATTTCGAGAAGAGAAAAAGAGGAGAGGATTATTTAAGGGGATCAAGGAGGGATTTAGTGAGGGAAAGAGGTAAAGGAGATAAGGTTGGATGAGGGGGAGGTGAGGGAAAGGTAGGTAAAATGACTAACTTAGACGTCTGTGGCTACCATTTGTGCAACACTTGCAATGACACCTGGTTCTACCCAAATATGACTGTCTTTTGTTACAAACCAGGGGTACAAGAGGCACATTTACATTCTTGAAATAGAGCTCTTGGTACTCCTGCTATATTGCTGACAGCTGACTCATGCTTTCTCCCTCATGTCAATGCGCTTATGAGCCCTGCTTCCTTGCTGTTCTCTTGATGAAGTTTCAACCCTTTGCTCTCCCATGTTGGTCCATTGACCCTCCCATGCTCACTCAGCAGCCTAAAAAGGCTATTGAGAGGCTACGGATTGAACAAGGAATGTGAAATGTCATCTCTTATTTCTCCCCAGCTCCTCAGGAGCCCGCGTTTGAATGCTTAAGGAGGTGGAGAGAGCAATAGGGTGGAAAACCATAATCAAATGTAAACTAAAAGTCTTTGAAGGTAGTAGATGCCTACTACCATGAGGAAAAGGAATGGGTTAGCAAACACCGTTCACTAGGCCATGGAGAAGGGAAGCGACTGCCAGTGCCACCAGCTTCTTTTTTACATCCCCACATCCTTGGCCAATGCAGGGGGTCAGTATTCTCCCTCCTCCACCTTTGGTCAACGTGAGGGTGTAGAAGTAGTCCACAATCTTCAACAAGGCAGCGAGTGTAAGACAATTCCTCGTCAGCAACACGTAGAGGGTTGGCTAGCCCCAGAACAGCATCTTGCTGCTGTGAAAGTGTTGTAACAAAATGAAGATTAATGCAATTAAGATGTAGAATAAATATTTAGGCTTTAACTGAAAAGCTAACCTGAGCAATAAGCTTACATGGCCACATGTATTTAGCTAAAAACACTGACAAATGCATTTTTCTTTCTTTTACCATGACCTCGACTTGGAATGTGACATATAAACCTTCAATGATGCAAATGAGACAATGAAGTGCATAGATGAAGTGTTATACTTCAACTTTCTCATTGACATAGTTTTTGTGAAATGTGATAATGTATTAAAATGTTTAGTTTAATTTTCCTTTATGAATACGTTTTGTCAATAGAAACTCATGGAAAGGAATTGACTTTATATAGTAATGTAGTGTCCTAACCATGAACTGTTTTTGTCTTGGAGTAAGAGGCGCTGGGAACAGAGTCTTAATTGATGTTTGCATTACAATTTGTGGCACATTTGTAACTTTTGTTTAGAAGCTCATTGTTTAAGATTGCTCAGAAAACTGAAGCTGTCCTGATCCCATGATGACACTACTGACTGATTGGACAAGCTGCAGAGAAATAGCAACAAAATGCAGCAAACTATTGCTATGAATTGTGTCACAAAGGCATGTTCCTGGGGTAGACAAGAGAGATCCTCTTTTGACCCAGACACTTTGCTGATGCTTCTCAGATTCATTCCGAGAGGCACTTTGTTTTCCGTTCATGAATCTATGCTGCTCTGAGACTCTACTTAGTTTCTTGAAACTCCCTTTATGGGAAGTTCAGCTTATGTTCTGAAATTTATGCTAATAGCCTAATGCATTCACATCTCAAGGTTAGAGCTCTTAATGGGTTCTATCTGATACTTTTCTCTCACTTTCCATAGCCTAGAAAGGGATCAATTTATATGGAACGTGTTTTATGCTTTGTCCTGTATTATATTGATAATCTCATTTATTAACATCGATAACATCAATAACCTTTCAATAAAGAAATAATTACTAAATGATGTGTTAAAGCTTTGAAACTCACATCAAAATTTCATCATTGACTCCCATGAAGACATAAATGATTTGTGATAATAAATAGTTTGCAGCCTCTGATTAATTCCTTTACTTGGGTCCAAGGTCCATCTTGCTTGGGCCCAGTATGGAGAGTGGGGGCCTTATGTTTCTGATTAGGGTGTTAAGATTTACGCAGTTAACCAAAATTATTTTTTTCAGGACCCATTGCTCCGTAACTTCTGATAGCAGATTAAGGGCCTGATTTAGAGTTTGGCCAAGGAGTTACTCCATCACAAATGTGATGGATATCCCATTTGCCTTATTACAATTCAATTAAAGCCCATGGAACTGTAACACAGCAGATGGGATATCCGTCATGCTTGTGGCAGACTAACCCCTCCGCCAAACCCTAAATCAGGCCCCTTGAATTATGGTTTAAGAGAAAAGAAAAGAACACTCTTCACCCCTGTAGGAAAGTACCATTGCATGGCATGTTTCCCCCATTTTTACATGTATGCCAGTTAGTTTTTTGCCTGTCTAACTGGGATCCTGCTAGCCAGGACCCCAGTGCTCATAGTTGTGGCCTGAATGTGTGTCCCTGTGTACTGACTGACTGTGTCACTTAGGCTCTGCTAATCAGAACCTCAGTGCTTATGCTCTCTCTGCCATTAAAATTGTCACTATAGGCTAGTGACCATTTTCACCAATTCTTATTGGCACACTGGAACACCCTTATATTTCCCTAGTATATGGTACCTAGGTACCCAGGGTATTGGGTTTCCAGGAGATCCCTATGGGCTGCAGCATTTACTTTGCCACCCATAGGGAGCTCAGACAAATCTTACACAGGACTGCCACTGCAGCCTGAGTGAAATAACGTCCATGTTATTTCACAGCCATTTTACACTGCACTTAAGTAACTTATAAGTCACCTATACGTCTAACCCTCACTTAGTAAAGGTTAGGTGCAAAGTTACTAAATGTGAGGGCACCCTGGCACTAGCCAAGGTACCCCCACATAGTTCAGGGCTATTTCCCCAGACCTTGTGAGTGCGGGGACACCATTACATGCGTACAGTACATATAGGTCGATACCTATTTGTAGCTTCACAATGGTAACTCCGAATATGGCCATGTAACATGTCTAAGATCATGGAATTGTCCCCCATGCCAAATCTGGTATTGGGGTGCCAATCCCATGCATCCCCGGGGCTCCACTATGGACCCCGGGGGGTACTGCCAAACCAACTCTCTGGGGTTTTCTCTGCAGCTACTGCTGCTGCTAACCCACAGAAAGGCATCTGACCTCCTGGGGTCTGGGCAGCCCAGTCCCAGAAAGGCAGAACAAAGAATTTCCTCTGCAAGAGGGTGTTACACCGTCTCCCTTTGGAAATAGGTGTTAATGGTTGTGGAGGAATAGCCTTCCCCAGCCTCTGGAAATGCTTTGAAGGGCACAGATGGTGCCCTCTTTGCATAAGCTAGTCTACACCGGTTCAGGGAACCCCCAGTCCCTGCTCTGGCATGAAACTGGACAAAGGAAAGGGGAGTGACCACTCTCCTGTCCATCACCACCCTAGGAGTGGTGGCCAGCGATCCTCCAGTGTGTTCCAGACCTCTGCCATCTTGAATCCAGAGGTGTGAGAGCACAATGGAGGCCTCTAAGTGGCCAGTGCCAGCAGGCGATGTCAGAGACCCCTCCTGATAGGTGCTTACCTGATTAGGTGGCCAATCCTTCTCTGAGGGCTATTTAGGGTTTCTCCTGTGGGCTTTTCCTCAGATAAATATTTGCAAGACTTCACCAGAGTTTCTCTGCATCTCCCTCTTCAACTTCTGCCAAGGATCAACTGCTGACTGCTCCAGGACGCCTGCAAAACTACAACAAAGTAGCAAGAAGACTACCTGCGACATTGTAGCGCCTAATCCTGCCAGCTTTCTCAACTGTTTCCTGGTGGTTCATGCTCTGGGGGCTGTCTGCCTTCACCCTGCACTGGAAGCCAAGAAGAAATCTCCAGTGGGCTGACGGAGTCTTCCCCCTTCTAACGCAGGCACCAAACTTCAGCTTCACTGGTCCTCTGGGTCCTCTCTCATCATGACGAGCGTGGTCCCTGGAACACAGGTGGTGGATCCAAGTGACCCAGACAGTCCAGTGGTCCATCTGTCCAAATTTGGCGGAGGTAAGTCCTTGCCTCCCCTCGCCAGACAGCTGTGCTGTGCATGAAGGTATCCTTGCAAAAGTGCACAGAAGTCCTAGCAGCTGCAGATCACGCAGTACGCAGTAACAGATAGGTATGTGAAGCTTGCAAAATGCCTGTGGGAAGACTTCAAAGCCCTGTTCGAAATAGTGGTTTGGGATAATTTATGGGTTGAATGCAAGAGGAGTGTAGACTGTAGACTGGTCAACAAGAGAGCCTTCACGAGATCGGGTTACATGTGCACCATCACCTGATGTAATGAAGTACTATTACAAAGTGATCGAATTTTTGAAAAAGAGAATTTCACCCAAAAGTATTGATTGTCAGAGAATTGATTGCTGCAAGCGTTTAAACATTACAGTGGTACAGAAACAATTGAGCCAAAATACATGATTCATTTTGTGTTTAGATTTGTTGAAGGTTTGAGACCTGAAATTGGACAGATGCTTAACAGTCATCTGATATGTTGGCAAACAAAAATGGTTCATGAAGTGTTACAGTTTGCGAAATACTGTAGTGACGAGATTGAAATGAAGCAGAAGAAATTGAAGGAAAGGCGATGGTGATGCAGATTAAAGTGGCACAAACAGGGATGCAGGAAAATTATCCACAGCAACAGGGAATCTATCCTCAGCAACAAGGAAACATGTTGTTTCAGAATTAAGCAAGAGGTAGAGGTTGTGGTGGAAATGGAGGTGGTAATTGCATCGATTCAAATGTGATGGTCAATTCAGGTGATATGCAGGTAATGAAAAGGATGTTACCTTGTCACAGTTGTGATTTTTGGGGCTTTCAAAGCGTGAATGTCCAAAGTTGGCAAGGAAGGCATGGTTACGCAGATGAATGAAAACAATCAATTTAAAAATTCGAGAGGTCCAAGAATGAGAGGTCCTAATTTAAATGTCCAAAATATTCAGATGCAGATTCCTCAGCAAATGCAAAGGTCTCAATCAATGCAGCAAGTACAAATGCCATGTTTTCAGGTGCCACAGTCACAGTTAATTCAACCTCAGGTACAAGTGGTACCATAGCAACAAATGCAAATACCTCAAGCTCCAATTGTGCGGCAGATGATGCTTCCTCAGCAGAACACAGGTCAAAAGTTAAATCAAAGTAATCATGCAGTTCAACAGTTCGCACTTCACAGTGAGGATTAATCAAATGATGAAGTGATGAGTGATGGAATGATGGGTGAGAGTGAAAGTTCAGTTGAAGAAGAATGCGTGTTAGCAGCTTCATTAGAAGTGGATCAAAAGGAGTCGAACCAGTTAAAGTCACGGTCAAACCTTTTTTTTTTAAATATATTTTTATTAACATTTCACTGTCTCACACATACAATTCAACTTGTAACATCAACAGGTTCCCGTTCAGTTCACAGTCTTCATTGTTAATAGCACAGCGTGCTACTGCATGCTCTAGGGCTTACAACATATTGTTATTTTTCTGTGTGTAACTTCAGAGTTAAAGTTCCGGGATGCCTAGTTCGTTTAAGGCTCTTGGATACTCACTCTTTCCGTGTGCATGTTGTGAACCCAGTTTGTTTGTGTGTCTACATAACAGTCTTAACTAATATTAACTATTATTTTAACGTGATGGCGCTATTGTGAGTAGGTGACTTCAATCGCTGGGATGGGCCCTTTTCCTTCTCCACCGGGGTCGGGCTGGTACCACCACCAATTTATCGTCTCCGCCCGCTCAGTAGTGGGTAGGTGGGCATCTGGGTCGAGTCTATCTACGCCCTATCGCGCTCAGTTTGGTCCCGCTGCCTCCTCCACTCTTCCATCCCGTGTGGCCCCCGGCCTCATTCGCCGTCCCCTCCACTGCTGGTGTTGTGTCTACCCCGTCCTTCTACCCCATACCCCGGACCACTGTTCATTCTGGCCCTTCCGTTATTGCCCCCCCTCCCCTTGCCATGCTGTCCCATCCCGTCAGTATTTCTTCCCACACCGGGGCAATAGGGGTTTGACGGAGGCCCCGCGCTTCCTCACTCTTTAGTACTTGAAGTTCGGCTCTGGCCCACTTCGTCACATCACACCTCCACTTACTCGTTAGAGGGCACCTGGGGGATTTCCAGCCCATCGTGATCCGTCTCCTATAGAGAAGCAGAGCTAGGTCCAGGAAGCGCCCCTTCACCTTCCCAAGTGGGAGACCCGTTTTTAGACCCAGTAAACATGTAGTTGAGGACAGGGACAGTTCTACCCCAAACACTCGTGCTAAGTCAGCTAATACGGCGGCCCAGCCTTGCTGGAGTTCTGGGCAGCTCCACACCATGTGGTCAAAGTCAGCGTTCACGTCCTCGCATCTGGGGCATGTCTTGGGGACTCCACCGTAAATTAGCGACAGCCGGTGTGGGGTAAGGTACGTCCTATGTATATAATTGTACTGAATATATCTCAGCCAAGTGTTTCGGGAAACTGTCCGGGGATATGCTAGTGCCCTGCCCCACTCCGCGTCTGTTAACTCCCTTCTCACTGTCCTTTAACATCTCTCTCTCTGGGGCTGCAGTGAGTCCAATGCTTCCTCATTTTGGGCCCTGTAGATTTTAGCAATTAAGTGGGTGTCCTCCCCAGATGTCAACAGGAGATGTAATACCCTGTGGGTGGCAGGTTCTGCATTCATCGCTTCCCAGTGTTCTCTTAGGGTGTGTATTAGCTTCTGATATAAGAGGAACTTTCCCCTTGGGACTCCCCAGTCTGTTAGGTCAGAGAAGGATCTTAGCACATCCTCCTGGAATAGCTCCCCTACTGTCTCCACGCCAGCTTTCTTCCAGGGTCCCAGCCCCATGCCCGCCGGACTCATCCCATCTGCGCCCTCCCCCAGCACTGAAAGCGGTAACGCTGGGGAGTATGGTGGTCCTACCCCCATTCTTCTCGCGCATCTCTTCCAACACGCTGCAGCTACTCTTTTCATCAGACTGTCTGCCTGAAGGGTCATCTTTCTGTTTATCATGCATACAATAATCCGCTCTATTCCCACCTCTCCGTGGACGGTGCTCCTGTCCAGTTGTCCCTTTCCAACTAGCCACCCGGATACCCATTGAAGTTGGGATGGCAAGTAATAGAACTCAAAGTCTGGGACTCCCAGCCCCCCGAGTGGGTCAGCCTGCAGAGGGTCGAGAGTGCTGTGCATCTGCGGCCATCATCCCATATAAGTTCCCTGAGCAGAGTGTTTAATTCGCAGAACCACGCCGCTGGGATCAGCAGCGGTAAATTTGCGAAGTAATAAAGTAGGCGGGTAGTATTATCATTTTAGACAATGATACTCTGGCCATTATAGTTAGCCTCAAGGAGTGCCAGAACCTCACAGAAGCGCGCAGGGAGCAAAGTGCCCTACCAAGGTTACCGTCACGTAGGTCCCCCACCTCGTGAAACACTTGTATACCCAGGTACTTAAAAGTCCTCGGGCCCAGCCCACGTCCCTCTGGCATGAGGCGGGGCGTTCGCAGCTCGGCAGCATGGGGAAAACGAATGGTTTGCCTCTGTTTAGGTACAGTCCCGACAGAGTCCCGAAACGCTCCAAACTACCCAGGGCCCAAGGGAGTCCAGTCTCTCCGTCCTTAAGGTAGATAAGTATATCGTCTGCGTATAGGGAAATTACATGCTCTGATTGTCCCCACTGTACCCCTTTACCCATGCCGTCCCCTCGCAACTGGGCCGCCAGTGGCTCGATGGCCAGGGCGAATAGTAGTGGTGAGAGAGGGCATCCCTGTCTGGTGCCCCTATATATTGGGTAGGTGTCAGATACCGTCCTGCCCGTCCTCACCCTAGCCAGGGGGACGCATATAACAAGTCCACCTATTTTACCCAACCCTCACCCAGCCCCGTTTGCCTCATCACTTCTCTCAGATAGTCCCACCTGACCGAGTTGAAGGCTGCAAGTAATATTCCCGCTGTGGGTTTCTCTTCCCTGGGCACATGCAGGACAGCGAAGAGGCACCTTAAATTGAGGGAGGTACTTCGATTCGTGACAAACCCGTTCTGGTCCTCAAGCACCAGCGTGGGTAAGTGGCTAAGCAACCGGTTGGCCATGATCTTACTGAGTATTTTAAAATCGCTATTCAGCATTGACAGAGGGCGAAAGTCGGCAACCAAAGCCTCTTTAGATTTCGACTTGGGCAGAGGGACCACCAATGCCTCCCTCAGTGTGCCCGGCAGCTCACCACGGTTCAGTGCCTTCGTGTACATTTCCACCAATCGGGGGGCCAATAGAGTTCCGTACCTTTTGTAAAAGTCCATGGGTAGGCCGTCCGTCCCTGGGGTCTTCCCAGGAGCTAGTTGTGATATAGCTTCACGCACCTCCTCAACCATCACCGGGCCCCCTAGCCCATCCCGCTCCTCATTTGTCAGCATTGACAAGGGGAGTTGTCGCAAGAAACTATCGAGGGCAGGAGCACTAAGTTCACCAGGTTTCCTATATAAGTGAGTGTAGTATTCTTTGAAAGCATCATTTATAGGGCCCGGACTATGTCTTCTCTCCCCCTCCTTGTCTAACACGCTCGTGATGGGTTCCCCCTCCCCTACTGGCTTCGCCAACCACGCCAGCATTCTGCCTGATCTACCCTCCTCTGAATGTAGTGAAGCAAGATATTTTTGCATATTGTGGCACCGGAGTTGTTCTTCAACCTGGGAGTGGGCTCTCCGTGCATGGGCATATCCCTCCCTCTCCTGTTCGTCTGCTCCCTGTCTCCGCTCCCCCTCATGTATTTCCTTCTCTAGCCTAGTCAGTTCCCGTTCAAATGTACATCTCACCCCGGCCGTCTGTCCCATACAGTACCCCTTAGTCGTTACTTTAAGAGTCTCCCAATCTATGAATCTAGAATCAGTGGATCCCTTATTAATTTTAATATGGTCAGCCAGGTAGAGACGGAGGTCGTCTCTGTATGCCTGGTCTTCTAGGGCAGCAGGTGCCAGTCTCCACATCGGAATGGGGGGCCTATCCTCTGTCACTCTCCAAGTCAGTAGTAAGGGGTTGTGATCAGACAGAGTACGTCCCAAATATTCAGAGTGGGCCATTCCCTGCACTAGGGATGCTGTGAAGACCACTCTATCTATTCTGGTGTGCACTCGGTGGAGGTCTGAATAGTATGAGTAATCTTTGTCACTAAGGTGCTGTTCACGCCAGACGTCCACCAGCCCCCATGAATCCAACCACTCTCTTAGCTTTTTGGCTACCTTAAATGTCGTTGCCCCTGGTAGTGGTGGGGTAGATCGGTCCAGGTCTATATCCAGCACGCTATTGAAATCTCACCCAATTAATAGTCCTCCCATTCGCTAATGTGTGAGTTGACTTGATAAGCGTATCATGAAAGGGACCTGATCGTGATTGGGGACGTAGAAACAACTCAGGACAATCAGTGTACCGTGTAACCTCCCGTCCAAGACCACAAACCTGCCTTCATGGTCAATGTTAGTGGACTCTGCTTCAAAGGCGTACCCAGATCAGCACCACCCTGGCACATGCCGAGTATTCTGTGGCGTACACCTGTCCTCTCCATCTGCTTCTTAGCTTTTCCACTTCTCCTTTTGCTAAATGAGTCTCTTGCAGCATCACCACCTGAATGCCCCTTCTCTTTAAGTAGGACAATATTTTATGTCTTTTAATTGGCGTCCCCATCCCCCGCACATTCCATGTTAGTAGGTTATAGTCTGCCATACAGGTACAATATTCGCTTTACAGCCTTCCCAGCCCGCCCCAGTGGCCGGCATCCCCCTGAGTCTTACCGGATGTCTAACACTGTCAAGCCACATCTCCCAAAGCGCCATCAGATCTAACAATTGCATGACCCAACTCCCCCTCCCAGGGCGCCTTTCAAACAGAAGGTTGCCCGAAAAAACTGTGCAACCGTGCAACTTATTCAAACATTCAATTCTAGTTCTTGCCAGTCTGTCGGAATGGACGAGATTCCGGGCCTCATAATCGCACTCCTCCCTCACCTCGGGGCCATATTATGTGTTCAGCTATCCAAGTTCATCCGCTGTCTGCGGGGTCACCCTCGGGCCCGTACCAAGCAGCCCGAGCCCCCCACCGAAGACACCGCCGTGTCATGCGAATCTCCGCCCGAACCCTCCGGGGGTGACTCCTCTCTGCTCATGGAGGCAGTTGCCTCCAGTGCTGCCTTCTTCCCCATTTCCTTCTGCGACTGAGTTGGCGCCAAGTGGGGGCGGTTCCTGTTTCGCCATCTTCCCGAGCCACGGCGGCCCCTACCCCCGTTCGGTCCCTCACTCACGTGACGACCCGCTTGGGTCCCACGGGGCTTCAGCCATTCCCACGCCTCCTCTGGGGTTTGGAAGAATGTGGTCTTACCATCCTGGACCACTTTCAATCTGGCCGGGAAGAGAAGCGAGTATTGGATTCCCTCTTCCCTTAAGGCCCTCTTAACTGCCTGGAATGAGGCTCGCTTGGTCTGGACGTCCAGCGTGAAGTCCGGGAACAGTGTCACCTCTCCGTTCCCCACCTTAAAGGGGCCTGCCTCTCTGGCCCTCTGTAGGTGAATGTCTCTGTCTCTGTAGTGCAGCTGCCTGACGATCACCACGCGGGGAGGCCTGCCCGGGGCGAGAGGTCTCGAGGGCACCCGGTGCGCTCGTTCCAGAGTGTAGAAAGGGGTCAGGCAGCCCAGTGCAACAGCTGTGCACAACCACTCCTCAAGAAATTCCGTCATGTTCGTGCCCTGCGCCCCCTCCAGAAGTCCCACCACTCGCACACTATTCCTACGGCTTCTCCCTTCTGCATCCTCCGCTCTCTGCTCCAGGCGCGCAACCCTGTCCGTGAGATACATCACCTCGGCCCTTAGATCTTTTTGCTTCAGTGCAATTTCGGCCAGGGCCTTCTCTGTTTCCTTTACTCTGTCCACCAGTTTGTGGTGGTCTGCCCTCAGTAGTCCTAATTCAACTGCGACCTGATTGATGTTGCGTTGTAGCGTTGTCTTTGTATCCTCAATTGCACCCAGGATCCTGTCTAAGGTGTCCTGTACCTTGGTTTGTGGAGGGTCCTTTGATTCCCCCCCTTTGCGTTCGGTGGGTGGTATACTGTCCGTGGCTTTACTTTTATGTCGGTTCTTGGGGGACATTGAGTATTCAGGGGGTTGCACCGCCTGGTTCGGGGCGACGGGCAGACTATTTTTGCGGTTTCTCCTCCGCCTGGGTCCTCCCCTCTTAGTCCAACCCGGGTTGTGGCCTCTGGCCTACGTCTTCACGGTCTGCCGAAATGCCGCTCAATTAGTCACCTGCATCTAGGAGGCCCTCTGCGTGCTCACCAAGGATGTGACACTTTCCATCAACTGGCCGTACCCGTTTACCAGGGCTCAGCAAAGGGCCGGTGCCCCTGCGCTCCCTCTTGTTCTGCGCCGGCGGGCGCTCCTGCCCGGGGCCCCCTGCGGTCCACCGAGGTTCTTCTCCTGCTGCCTTCGCTTGGGGGTCCCACCGGGACCGCTGCTAAACTCTAGCTGTGGTGCCAGGAGTGGCGACGTGTTTTGCTGATTATTCTGTGCTGGTACTGCTTCTCCAGATTCCCACTCAGATCGGGTGTGCCCCACCTGGGCCTATCCCAGGGTCTTCTTTACTTTGGGGGCGCTGGTGTGTCCCGGGGGCCCACTACTCCCCGTTCTTGTGGCTCAGTCCAGCGCTTCCAACTGCTGCGCTATTTGGGCTCCCCGGGACCCCCTCCCCACCTCAAATGCCCGGCCTCACCGCTCGCCTGACAGCCGAGGGTCCTCTCTCCTCCTATTCCAGGCCAGGGGAGCAGTGCGCTGCGATCACCCTGCTAGGGGGCACCAGATCCGGGCACCCGCTGCCGCTCCCAGCCAGTCAGTGCCGCCTCCGGCGTTTCCAATGCGCCCAGAAACTTGCTTCCGCGGCCTGCAGGCGCCTGTCCACGTTCCTAACTCCAGCCTCCCCGCTGTGCAATGGCCGCTGGCTCCTTGCGCCGTCAGTGCTATCGGGATCCTCTCTGCAGGGTCCAGGCTGGGCTCTGCGTCTCTGCGTCTCCCCATTCAGCGCGTCATCGGTTCGCCCCGGGCCAGGCGAGCAGTGCATCGGCCCCAGCCACTTGCCGCCGTCCCTGGCAAGTCAGTGCCACCTCAGGTGTCTCCGGCGCGCTCGGCGGCACAGTTCCGCCCCACGCAGGCAGCGTGTTTGCACTTTACTCCCTGGCCTCCTCGCACTGGCCAGGCCACCAGCTCCCGGGGTCTCCAGCGCGCTGAGGACGCATTCAGCGTCCAGAGCGGGCTCCGTGGCTCTCCCTCTCAGCCCCCCAGGCTCCCCCGCGGTGCAACAGTGGGTTGCCCCGGGGTCAGGCTTCAGACTCACGGATAAATTGCAGGCCCCTCCGGAGCGAGAAAATCAAGCATGCGCCATCTTTGGTCGCCCGGCCACGCCCCCCAAGTCACGGTCAAACCAAATGTAGTTATTCCACAGATACTGCAGTATCATATGGCACTAGGGGGCTCATTCCGAGTCCGGCGGGCGGCGGGCACCGGCCGCCGGGCGGAAACCGCCCAAAGACCGCACCACGGTCAAATGACCGCGGGGGTCATTTTGACTTTCCCGCTGGGCCGGCGGGCGTTCTCCAGAAGATCGCCTGCCGGCCCAGCGGGAAAGCCCCTGCAACGAGGAAGCCGGCTCCGAATGAAGCCGGCGGAGTTGCAGGGGTGCGACGGGTGCAGTAGCACCCGTCGCGATTTTCACTGTCTGCATAGCAGACAGTGAAAATCAAGGTGGGGCCCCCAGGGGCCCCACGACACCCGTTCCCGCCATACTGTTCCTGGCGGGTTTTACCGCCAGGAACAGGCTGGCAGGAAGGGGGTCGCAATCCCCCTGCAAGCAGCGCCGCCATGGAGGATTCCCTGGGCCAGGGGAAAACCGGCGGGAAACCGCTGGTTCCCCATTTCTGACCGCAGCGGTAGAATAGCCCTGGAAGCACCGCCAGCCTGTTGGCGGTGCTTCCGTTGCCCTCCACCCTGGCGGTTTCAAACCGCCAGGGTCGGAATGAGGGCCTAGATGTAATTGAAGGAGTAATTCCTGTAACTACACAAAACCATTTATATTGTTTTGTCATGAAAGAAATGTCTGTGCTTTTTCTGTCATTATACAGGTACATGGTTGTGTTAATCGACCGGTGGCATATTTTTCTGCTACTTTGGATCCAGTCGCAGTAGCTTTACGTGACCGTTTGTAAGCTCTGGCAGCGGTTGGTACTTCTATATCACAATGTGAAGCTATTGTAATGGGACATTATTTAACTGCTTTGGTCTCTCCCTCTATTGAAGTCCTTCTTAGCAGAACTAAAACCCAGTATATGAAAATGCAAGGCTTACTAAGTACGAGCTGATAATATTGGGTTCTCCACATATTACCTTGGAAAGATGTACAGTGCTTAACCCAGCAACCTTACTCCCAATTGACAATGTTGAAATTGAGAATTTGAAAGAAGTTCAACATGATTGTCTGGGGATTACTGAATTGTGTACAAAACTGTTGGCACGTTCTACCTCATATTTGTTTTGATAATTCATTAATAAGGGGACCGTAATGGTAGACAACCATCTACCCTCATGAGGTTGAATGAACCTTTGGACTCAGATAGGTGTGTGGAATCGCATTTTGGTTCTTCACCAATTTGGGCATAATGGGCCCTGTGATACACAATGACAATTGGGCCTATTTCTGTGGGACGATGTACAACTAACACAAGCTATGCTTACTGATATGTTTCTGATATTGCCTGAAACGCACTATATTGCAAGGCTTGCCATTAGAACAGCCACCATGAAATATCATTGTCATTGCATGCTGGCTGAAGCAGTCTTCTTTCTTGAAGATACCATTTGTGTACGTGCTGTTCTCAGTTCTGTCATAAGATGTATCACGCGATATTAGACAGGTAGGATATATTAGGTAACTTCCTTGTCTGTGCTTCAATTTACTATATATGGTGCATTATGAAGAATTGACTGTAGCACCTTTGGCAATAGTGAAGAAATGATCATACGTCAATGTCAAGGACCAATGAAATGCTCGATTCTGTTTGTGGTTTGATATTATAAAAGATCACGTATTACTTCCTTATTCAGACTGTTCGAGCTTGACTTATGCTGCTCAGTCTCCATGTACATGTATTCATTGTTTCTAAATAAACCTTTTTGTCTACCAGGAAGAGCTGGCTAACAGTTGTTTGTATCCTGAGATGGGTATCTAAGATTCTGCTTCCAATGTGTTTTCAATAAATTCGGCTTTCTCTTTTTCTGTGATAATTCTACGAGTAACTTTTCATTCTCTGTATCATATCCAAAATTGTTGACTCCAACATTCAATGAACATAGAACACAGACTGCAATATGGTAGGGAACAGATCAGAAAACATGAAAGATGCCGGCACCTCCTGCCTGCTCCACTGGAATGGAAAACCACCACTCCACAACACCTGGACACCACCTCCAGGGAATGCTGGAGGAGAAAGAAGAGGATCCACTCATACAGGACCTCATAATGGGAAGACTAGGGGGAAATAAAACAAGGTCCGAGGGGATGGTGAAAAGTGCAAAATCAGCAGCAGGGTCACAGCCTCTGGAGCTATCCTCAGCTCAGAAGGCTGCAGCCCATGGACTGGCGCAGGGCTTAGTAAACGAGGAACAAAACAAAGTGGATCTGGAAAAGTTGACAGACTAGCAGATGCTGCGGGAGGTGAAAGAGGAAGTGGCACATATCACAGTAAAATTAGATACAGAGAATGAAAAGTTACTCGTAGAATTAGCACAGAAAAAGAGAAAGCCGAATTTATTGAAAACACATTGGAAGCAGCAATTTGGGGATACCTCGGGAGACAGTTTCAGAGGGATACCAGAGCTGCATAAGATCATATGGGAGATATGTGCTTTCACTCACAATACGAAGTACAACATTGATCTTATGAACTCGCCTCAAGAGGAAAGTTTACTAGGAAATTGCAGGGGCAGCATATCCGGAAGACAGTCGCAGGAAGGGTCACCGTATATCACACCGAATAACTCCCCCAGCACACAAAGAAAGAATACGTTTCTAAAATCTGATAGCACGAAGTGTCACACCTTATTCACAGACCTCATTGATGGTAGGAAAAAGGTGGCAGATTTAAAAAGGGACACTTCAAGGGCATACGGGGAAGAATTACTGGCCTTAGCACGCGCAGAACTAATGGCCCATCGACCAGGAGTGCATAACAAATATACACAACATACAAACAATACGGACCCCCTGCCCGTAGAATACAGGTGGGACACCTCGCAGCTGATTTTACAGGGGAGGAATCGAAATGCTGGAGTGATGACAAAGTGTATGAAAGATTGGAATATGCCATACTAAAATTACAAAATTGAAAGAAAGTGTTAGAAGGGTTACAGACAGCGCAGATGCTAAAGGATCTAGAGAAGGGAACAGAAAAAGTAACCCAAATGCCTCTGAGAGAGGTGCCCTCGCTCTCTATAGGAGAGGAGGGCCATATCCCAACATAGGTTTATGTACCATGGCATTGCGCTGACTTGTTTGCCTTCACCAAAGATTATCCAAAACTGCGCGAAGACCCACACAAATGGTACACAGAGTTGAACAGGATAGTGGCGATGGGAGAGATGCTTTGGAAGGATTTGAACATGTTATTCAGTATAATAATACCACAAGATCTATGGGAGGATTGCAAAAAGGTGGTAGAATGGCCAACAGAAGAACCAGAGAGAGGTAAAAGGGGGGCACCAGGAGACGGGGTGGAGGTAGCAAGAGAAAAGGTGATCAAATACATACGAGAAAGGGTACCAGAAGAGAAGACAGACTGGCCCAAAATAATTCATACAACACAGGAAAAGAATGAGAGTGTGACGAGTTACTACGACCGCCTACTCCAGGTATACCAGCAGAATAGTGGAATGAAAAACCCACTAGGTGAGTCGATACCAGCGTTTGTGACTAACTTTGTATATGGATTACAGCAACCCATACAAACTCACTTACAAACGTCATTAATGTGCTGGCAACAAGAACCAATTGACAAAGTGTTAGCAGCAGCCAGGTACTGCGCAGACTATCAAACAAACATCCAAGAAGCAGATGCGGAGAAGTTGAAAAAGGATACGGTGAAACTGATGGTGGCACAAGAGAGGTTTTACAGCAATAGCCAAGGAGGGGGAACAGGAAGGGGAAGAGGTAGGGGACGAGGTGAACGGGTACCTTTCACGCCCCCACCAGGTACTGCTTGTTTCCTCTGCAATCAACCAGGACACTGGAAAGCAGACTGCCCACTGCTAACCAGAGGACAGAGGGATAGGGGTCAACAAAGGCAACAACAGGAGACGCCACCACAACCTCCACCATACACCAATAATGTGTATGATGCATACACCAATGATCCAGACTGCGCCGGTTGGGGCACCCACCAAAACACACCACAAGCACCTCAAAGGGGGCATGGGTTCCCATATTCCCCTCCCACCGATATACACTTCACGGGCCCAGTGCTGTCAGTAGATCAAGATGGTCCATATGTAGATGGGACGGTATTGAGTAAAACAGTGCCATTTTTAGTTGATACTGGGGCCACCAGGTCAATGCTGAAAGCTTCTGATGTACCAAATGCACCATTATCAGAAACACAAATAACGGCCGTAGGGATGACGGGGCAACCTATGGACGGATTTCTTACACAACCACTGAGATTCAAGGTAGGCCCTATCACAGTAAATCACCAGTTCATCTTTGCCAGGTACTGCCCAGTAAATCTGCTGGGTAGGGATCTCCTATGTAAATTACAATGCACCATCAGTTGTTCACCTGAAGGGATCTTCTTGGAGCGCAAGGAGAATGGGATAGCATTGCAATCCTTTATGAAATGTGACCCGGGAGGACAGGCGCAAGGTCAAGGTCTTCCACCTGAACTGCAGAATACGGTCCCTAGTGAGGTATGGGCGAAGAGGCCAAATGATGTGGGAAGGATATTGGACTACCCACCGGTACGAGTGACACTGTTCCCTGTAGCCAAATTACCACAGGTACCACAATACAAAATAGCTAGAGAGGGTGAGGAGGGTATAGCCCCAGTAATAGAAGATCTTCTGAAACAAGGAATACTGCGGGAAGTGAGAGATAGCCCATGCAATATTCTGATACTCCCTGTGAAGAAAGCAGCAGTAGGGCCAGATGGGGCCCCGGAATATAGATTTACTCAGGATCTTAGGGAACTCAACAAGGCAGTTGTACCATCATTTTCAGTAGTCCCAAACCCAGCCACCATTTTGTCTAACATTCCCAATACAGCCACACATTTCACCGTCCTAGACCTCAGTAATGCTTTCTTCTCAGTGCCTCTTCATAGGGAGTCTCAGGGTCTATTTGCATTCTCATTCAAATTAAGAAGATACACATGGCAAAGGCTCCCTCAAGGCTTCTGCAACAGCCCTTCAGTGTTCTCAGACGCCCTGAGGTCAGACCTGGCATCATTGCACCTGCCAGGAGGGTGCACACTGATACAGTACATTGATGATCTGTTACTAGCCTCACCATCACAGACGGCATGCGTCTAAGACACTGTGGCCTTATTGTGCCAACTAGCCAGGAAAGGACATAAGGTTTCCCAGAAGAAGTTACAGTTCTGCAAATCTCAGGTAAAGTATCTAGGACATCAACTGTCCCCAGGATCCAGGAGGCTGTTACCAGATCGGATAGCGGCAATAACACAGCACCCAAGGCCGAAGACACAAACAGAGGTGTGGGGTTTCCTTGGGGTGGCAGGTTATTGTAGACATTGGATACCTAATTGTTCCCTAATTGCACGACCATTGTTATATTTAACACACAAAGATATGCTGGACAAGGTACCATGGCCAGAACAGTGTGAGGAGGCCTTTCAGAAATTGAAGACGGAATTGTGTGCGGCACCAGCGCTAGGCCTCCAGAGTACAGTAAAGTCTTCCACCTATTCTGTCACGAAAAGGGGGGTTGCTCCCTAGGGGTTCTGGCACAAAAACACAGCACTTACTACCACCCAGTGGCTTATTACTCGGCTACCTTAGACCCAGTGGCAGCAGGTCTTCCCCCATGTCTAAGAGCTGTAGCAGCAGCTGCCCTGGCAGTAGAACAATCTGAAAATATCGTCCTGGCACACACCTTGGTATTACATGTTCCCCACTCAGTAGACACGTTACTGACTACCACTAAAACCCAGCACTTGACAAATGCTCGTCTCTCACGCTAAGAACTAACATTACTGCCACCACATATAAAGATAAAGAGATGTACTACATTGAACCCCTCCTGCCTGTTGCCCACAGAAAAGGATCACGATGACCCCACCATAGACAATTCCTTCCATGATTGTGTCGTGGCCACAGACAGACACACCAAGGTGAGGCCAGACCTAAGAGACACACCGTTCCCAGAGGCTGAAGGTGACCTGTTTGTTGACGGATCATGCATAAGAGATTATACTGGAGCCCTACAGGCCTCCTATGCTGTAGGAATGGCTAAAAAGTTGCTAGAAGGAGGAAGGCTACCAACAATTACAAGCGCCCAGGTGGCAGAATTGATAGCTCTTACTAGGGCATGCATGTGGGCAGCAGGAAGGACAGTGAACATTTACACAGACAGCCAATACGCATTTGGGGTCCCACATGATTTTGGTATGGGCAATGAGGGGGTTCCTCACCTCAGCAGGCCAACAGATACAACATGCCTCGCTGATTGTTGCCTTGCTACAAGCTTTGCTAATGCCCAAGCAAGTAGCAATTGTGAAATGCACAGCACATACCTCTGCAAAGGATTACATCTCTATGGGGAATGCATTCATTGACAAAGAAGCGTGAAGAATAGCACTCAGTGGGTGTGAGTACGAAATGGTTCAGGTCACACCCACCATAACTATGCAAGAAGAAAATACACATTTTGACCCTAAACGTGTCCAACAACAGGCCCAAGAGGGAGCCGGTTGCAAGCAAAATGAGTAGGGTATCTGGGTAGGGCCCAACGGCAGGATATGTTTGCCATCTTTCTTCTTGACCTCCATGGCACGCCTCTTCCATGGTCCCTCACACGTGGGAAGGGATGGAATGATACGATTGTTCTCACATTGTTTAATACAAAATTCAGACAGAGTGCAGAACATTTGTGCAAAAGGTGTACTGTTTGTGCACAATACAACACTGGAAAGGGTACCCAAACTGCTTCAGGCCACTTTCCACCCCCACATGGACCGTCTGAAAGTCTTCAAATGGACTTTATTGAAATGCCTCCAGTAAACAAAATAAGATATGTTTTGATAATAGTGTGCATTTTCAGCAAATGGGTTGAAGCCTACCCTACTACAAATTGTGATGCACAAACGGTCGCAAAGTGTCTGTTAAAAGAGCTGATACCACATTTCGGGGTGCCGACTCTTTTAAGTTCTGACTATGGACCAGGATTAATTTCCCAGGTTATTCAGGGCCTTTTGAAAGGGCTGGGAATAACACAGAAGCTACACTGTGCATATCACCCCGCTGCAGCAGGAGCTGTGGAAAGACAACATGGAGTGCTGAAAAATAAGATAGGGAAAATATGTGCAGTGACTGAATTATCTTGGATTGATGCACTCCCATTAGGGCTGCTAGCTACAAGGAGCACCCCTGACCGAGTCACAAAATTGAGTCCCCATGATATAATATTTGGGCACCCCATGAACATACCAGGCCACATGTCAGTTGCACCATTGGCAATAACTGATGATCTATTGCTACAATATTGCAGAAAAATAACTGAGACACTACGTTATCTCCATCGCCAGGTACTGTGGGCCTTGCCAGAAGAAGGAATATTACAGGAGCACAGACTACACCCAGGGGATTGGGTGTGGGAGAAGGCCCACACTAGACCCCTCTGTTTTCAACTACGGTGGAAAGGACCATACCAGGTCCTGCTGACAACAGCTACAGCAGTTAAGTGTGAGGGTCTCACATCCTGGATTCACAGCTCACACACCAAGAAAGCTGCCGGACCAAAGGATGCCCAGCCGCCACCTACAGTGCCCATGAAAGTTTCACCCTCACAGCAGGGATACAACCTTCGATCAACAAGTACCACCAGACAACACTGACAGGACTGCTCGTGCTACACTCCTACAGGAGTCAGAGGGTGTAAGCGGGTCCTCCAGTGAACAAGTACATCGTTTCAGAACTGCTCGTGCTGCACTCCTACAGGAGTCAGGAGGTGCAAGCGGGTTCTGCAGGATCTCTTCATTGACTACTCGTGCAGCGCGCCTCAGGAGAAGTATGTTGATATAAAATATCAGCAGGGGTGGTTTCAAGTGCTAGTAACCTCTGATACCACCCTGTAAAATATACCAGAGGAGCATATAAAGGTTGCAAGATTGAAATGTCAGAAAAAAGGACATTGAGGCAATTGTTATGACACAGATTCCATGATGCCAAGAAGAAGGAAAGAGGAGAAGAAGTGGCCTATGGTAATTATGGCAATCTGTACCCCGATACCAGCTATAATTATCACAGCGATGTTGATAATATATAGAGGAGACCTACAGATACCATTTCTAGACCAAGAACATTGTGAGAACGAACTTTTGAAGAATGCAAGCGTGGGGAACAAGACACAGTGGGTGAAATACACAAAATAGGATGAAGATGTGGAGAATTACAAGGAAAATACATTTGTACAGATGACAGCTATGTATAAAGAATTAGTGAATGTGTCTGACTGTTATATTTGCACTCACCTACCGAACACCACCCAGGGGAAGAGTAACTATACTCAGATTCCCCTCACCGAATATATTGCATGTAATATACTAAACAACATGTTCGGGAGGGAAGTGAAAGGGACAATAAAGAGGAGGCTGAAGAAGGGAAAAAACAGGGGAAAAAGGGATAGCATAATTGCAAATTGGGTATCTACACTAGCAGTGGGTAAAATGCCAAGTATAGACAAACACGGAATTGCATATCTGATATCTGTGCTCCAGGCAGATAGAATCCGACCAACTAAGACAAGTGTAAAAGAAGGGACAGAAGGTAAAGGGATGAATACGTGTGGGGAATTAACACCAAAGGCAGGGGAAAAGGAATTGTTGGATGCCTTCAACACAGGAAGGGATAGGGGTCACACCCAGGATGGGACTAGCATGGAAATGTTGTCAGCATCCCTTGCAATACACAAGAAGAAGATAGAACTGTGGTGTTTCCGATACCATAAAGGCAGCACTGCTACTACCGACAATAGCAGCATAAAGGTAGGAAGTTGTAGCTGCAATAAAACTTCAGGCTTGGACAATATATGGAATGGCTCGACAGGTTTGTCCATAGGTCCCAGGGCCCCAAAAGGAATATTTAAAATATGTGGGTCATCCGCATATTTTAGATTACCAGCGGGTTGGCAAGGCACCTGCTACCTAGCATTCGTGTTACCTCGATTAGTGCATGTGACAGAGTTGCCACAAGATAAAAAGGGAACACCTGGGAGGGTACGCAGAAAGAGGACGCCCACATGGTTGGATAAGTTCATGGAAGTGCAGGATGTCATCGTGATGCCATTAGGAATAGCACATTCACAATATCAAATTCACATATTGGCCGAATTAGTGGAGAAATTGGCCAGTTCAACAGCAGCAGCCTTGAGTAACATTACTGAGGAGCTCACAGACATGCGAGCTGTTGTAATACATCATACATCATACTAGCAAGAGACGGTGGTGTATGTGCCATGATCCATCAGGAATGCTGCATATGTATAACGGACAATAGCGGGAACATAAGGAAGGAGATAGGGGAAATAAGGAAGGAAGAAGAAGGAGCGAAGAAAGTGGAAGATGGGACAGAGGTAGGAGGAATGCTGGATGACATTGCAGCATGGTTCATGGGTTAGGGTACCTGCTTGATAGAAGTTTCTGGTGATAGGGATAGTGGCATTGATCACATTGTGTGTGCTGATACGGGTTTGTCCGTCCTTCATAGCTCTACTGTTGAAAACAACCTGTCGTAGGAGCCACGAAGATTACCCTAAGCAAGGGTACGAGGAAATACAAAGAGAAAAGAACTGAGTTGAAATTACGCCAATACATCAGGACCTTTGAGGTTGTCATTGAGTATCAGAGGGCGGAATGTGGTATCGCATTTTGGTGCTTCACCAATTTGGGCCTAATGGGCCCTGTGATAGACAATGACAATTGGGCCTATCTCTGTGGGACAATGAACAACTAACACAAGCTATGCTTACTGATATGTTTCTGATATTGCCTGAAACGCACTATATTGCAAGGCTTGCCATTAGAACAGCCACCATGAAATATCATTGTCATTGCATGCTAGCTGAAGCAGTCTTCCTTCTTGAAGATACCATTTGTGTACGTGCTGTTCTCAGTTCTGTCATAAGATGTATCACGCGATAGTATACAGGTAGGACACATTAGGTAACTTCCTTGTCTGTGCTTCAATTTACTATACATGGTGCGTTATGAAGAATTGACTGTAGCACCTTTGGCAATAATGAAGAAATTATCATACGTCAATGTCAAGGACCAATGAAATGCTCAATTCTGTTTGTGGTTTGATACTATAAAAGATCACGTATTACTTCCTTATTCTGACTGTTCAAGCTTGACTTATGCTGCTCAGTCTCCATGTACATGTTTTCGTTGTTTCTAAATAAACCTTTTTTTCTACCAGGAAGAGCTGGCTAATGGTTGTTTGTATCCTGAGATGGGTATCTAAGATTCTGCTTCTACAGGTGTGAGTGATTGGCTCTGAAAAAAACAAAGTCAACAATAAACAAAACCAAACAATATCATCATTAATCAACATTAGAGTCAGTAATTTAAACACACCATGACATATATGGCCATAAATCAACACACCTGTTTAGTAAAGTTCAAACATTTATTACCCTTTAGATTAACAATGCTAAGTTCACGTAAACCAAGCGCAAAAACAAATTATAAAGATACATGAATAACACAGGTTGACCAACCCTTCTAAAGAATCTCAGCTTTGACAGAATATGAGTCATTAGGCATTCAAGAATTACCATGCAGAATAACAGTAAAAGCAATATCACAGTTGAGATTCAATACATTGAGTTAACACAGATGTATTATTCACAATCAGTTATTTTGCACAGCCAAATTAAGAACTATCACCCTGATTAGATTAAGCATGTTGGACTTAATGCAAAAAGGAAAAGAAGACACAAACAAATTTGAAAAACATCTATCTATGGCACTTGCAAAAATAGTGGTTGGGTTTGTAGAAGAGAAAAACATAAATACCTGCAAGAAAGAAAAATGTGCAATCTAGCTTATTCCGCTCCTTAATGGGCTCAGCAGGCAGTGAAGCAGTTGAGTATCTTCATGGTCAGCTTCAGGGGGCAGTGAAATATATGGGAACAGTTCAGAAATAGTTGGCCTTAATGCATCTGAACTGTCAGTGGCATATAGAACATTATTTCACTAAAAGAAATAAATGTACATCTGAACACAGCAAAGGACAAATCAAAATCTCCCTTATGTCTGAGCTTACATCACAAGATTAACGTCCCAAAAATAACTAACTACTCTACCATTGGAAGACTAAAGGTAGTTTTGGACAGAACTAATCAAAACTAAAGCACGTTTCTTCATATTGCAATTTTTGTGTTCTTTTCTCCCTCATTGGTTCAGCTTCTTTCATTGCCATCACCAGTTTCCGTTTGCAGAAATAAAATGTTTCAAACTACATACAACTACTGAAAGCCATTGTTTTCTGTAGAACACTTTCTAATAGGAACTAATAAATGTATCATAATATACAGCACAAGAACATTTTTCTCAGACATTAGATCCTCACAAAGGATATTTCAGAAAGAATAGAAAACTTTCCTCTGCCGTCAGCATTTTCTAAGCATCACATTTATTTAATTCTGAATTAGCTTAACATAGGCTTTTTCAAACGCAGTAAAATGTGCAGTGTACAACATTTCATAAAACTCAAACTATTTATATTCTAAACATGTAATTTTTATTTTTTTCTTTACTGTCAGTTAGTAAAACATAAAATACATTTAATTAGACAGTGATTTATTTTCATTTTCGAAATATCTGTGTCAATTATCAGAGTAGGCCTCATTTTCATTTCAGCCTTGCACTTTTAAATGCACATTTGTGCACGTTTTTCTTTCAATTAATCATGCAATTTTATTAGTAATTGTCACACTCTAACAGTCTCACAACTTGTTGTACATGCATATCAACTGTTTAGACTGTTGTGTAGCTATTTTAGCCATGTTCTGAGCATGTTGTTTTAGCTAACTAGGCCTACAGCTGTGCACTTTAACCCGTTTACATTTTATTCAGTATTGCTTTATTTTTCTAGCAATAGCTTAGTTTTAAATGCATGATTTTTCTTTCAGTTAATCACACAATTTGTATTATTAATTTAGTAGTAATTTTCATACTCTAACAAAACCTATGGGCCTCCTTGCACTTTGCTGCACTAGCACCAACATTTTTGATGGTAGTGCAGCAAAGCGCCACAATAGTGTAAAAAATTCTGATGCTATTGTCCTAACGACCGCCATGGTGCACCATATTCTAAATATAGTGCGCCCATGGTGTTGTTAGGTGGGGTAAGGGGAACGCAAGAAAACTGGTGCATCAGCACTGATGCACCAGTTTCTAGTAAATATGCCCTATAGTGTTTAAATACTGTCAATACCAATACCACCCAATTGGAGTTAGCAAAAACAATTGAGACCACCTGGGATTATATTTATGTAATTCGTAAGAAGGAGGAGAGATGGAAGGAGGTTAAAGGGAGAAGAAGGAAGCAAGACAGAGTAATGATAAAACAAAGGCAAGAGGGTGGTGAAACAGAAAAGAGACATAAAGTGAAAGATGTAGCGAAAGAAGTGGACAACAAAGTAAAACATGACCAAGCAATTGGTTAACTTGATGGAGAGAGCAAGAAGGAACAGGGGCGGTCCTCCATACGGGCAGAGAAGCGTTGTCCCCCCGCCAGCAGTGGCAGCTGCAAACCTTTTCCCCAAAAACGATCACAAACTGTGTTTATGATTGTTTTTGGGAATGGGGTGGGGCCACAGGGGTGACGAGCAATGAGGGGGAGTGCACAGCACTCCCCCTCAGAGCACATGTGTGTTTGGCCGGCTGTCTCGAGCCGGCCAAACACACATGCGCACAGGGCTCTCTCCAGCCCAGCAAGTCTGCCTGGCAGCGTCCTGGCTGGGCGCCCCCAGCCAATCCTGATGCTGCTTTGAGCAGCATCAGGATTGGCCGCAGGGCAGGCTGGAAACCTGTGCCTGCAGTCGACTAGGAACAGAGGAGTGGCGCGGGCGGAGGAGGTAAGTGTTTGTTTGTTTTTTTCAATTTTTTCAATTTAATTTAATTCTTCTACCCCCCATGCGTGCTGCCCTGCCCCTTCTGTTTAGCGCAAGCCACGACTGAAGAGGAAATGGGATGATTCAGTTTGCTTGATAAACCAGGAATTCTGGAAATATTTCATGAAGGTTTCTTTATAAATGCATAAAAAGCTAATTGGCTTTTGGCAATTTTTTAAAGAAATTCTCCTGGACAATTCACCTTTTTTCCCATTTAAAAAAAAACATTTCTAGAAGGGAGGACACTTTAAAACCTTATTTCCCTTGATCTGTGCAGGCAAGTGATGGTTTGTTCCAGCGCCCCACCACTTTCAAAGTTCACCAGCCACCACGGTATTTTACCAATCCAAAGCTGTAATACCGTACTTGGAATGGTAAAAGTCTCTTGTCATTTAGCTGGGGGTGAATGTCACACACTAATCCTCTACTTCAAGACTATGCTGTAAAAATGGCAAAAGTCTTTGTCACTTTCAAGGGCAGAGCAGATGGCTCTGTGCTAATCCTATGATTAAACATTCTGCTAGAAAAATAGACATTTGAGGTGGACTGATTTTGAGGGGTCATGGTGTTGTACAGTATACATTATAAAGGAGCTGCTCTGTTCTCAACCTAAATCTCGGTAACTACCAAGGGTTCCCCGTTCTTTTATACATAATTAATGCAACACTCTAAGCTTGAGAAATATATGCATAAACATACAAATATATATAGCTATATATATGCTGCCTACAAAGTTTGCTGGAAGCAAGTGTGCTCCTGACCAGGATGTGCTTCGGCTCTTTGAGAGCCAGCCCTCTCAACAAATATATCACCAGAATCCTTCGAGCAATTATCAAAAAAGGAGCCAATGCTTGTTGTGTTCTGCTACATGAAGTTTTATTTTAAACAATGCATCCACAGCCAATTCCTCAGAAGCATTTAGGCTATGTCCGTAGCTTTGCTCACTGATGAAGAAGCACCATTTTGAGCATGTATGTACACCAGTGCCTGTTGCGTGTCGTGAACATCAACAAAGAAAACAGACTCTCAGTTACAGTTCTGGATTAAAACATTTTCGCAATATATTACATCTTTGTATTTTCAATAAATTGCAACCATAACTGATCCTCACTATAATAATTACTATATAGAAAGGCTACAAACTGCACTCATTTGATAGTATGAGCCCAGGTGGGTAAATAATTGTGAAGTACTACATATGTACTGTAAATATCCGACTACATATGTCCACTGCTATAGACCAAATAATATAATACAGTATCGCTCACAGGTTATGAAAAACGTTTTAGATACTAAATTCCTATATGTGAATACCATTCAGTGTTTTTTTAACAAGACTCTCAACTAGCCATCCCATCAATATTGCAATAAAGCCCAAGTGGGCCATTATACACCTCCTGTATAGGGTGATATCTTCTTTAACTGATCACGAAATTGTACCTATACAATTGCTTCACATGAAGTCACATCACCAGTGAAAATTAAAAACAAACGAAACCAATAAAAACTGCTTCAAATCAGGAGAGAGGAACAATATCATGGTCTTATATCTGTCATTGTCACAAATCACAGGTGCGTATAAATAGATTCCTCAGTATTGAGACCATTGGGGCTTTTGGTATTTAGTTCAATAATATGCCGTGACCCAAGCCTGCTCAAAGTTTTTTTCCCTATCACCACCTTTGATACTTTCAGGAACAGCATCCATTACATAGTAAATCAAGCTATCAGTTACACCGTTGTGGAATTCCTCAAAATGCCTAGCAACAGGACATGCTTGATCCTTATTCTTTATAGCCTGTAGATGCTACAAAATTCTTTTGTGAACTGGGAGTACTGTACTGCCTATACAGAGTAAACCACAAGGGCACTGTAAAACATAGATTGCATAGTTGGTTTTGCTATGTTAGTTACCTTTGATTATTTTTATTATTCTGAACAAATGATAATGTATATGGTCTCACATTGGTCCTATGGGTACAAGCTTTGAATTTCCCGCAACTGTTGAATCCTGTATTCTGATCTAACCAAGTCCTACTGTTCTAGGTTTCAGGGTTGTTTTTTTTTATCAAAGTGTCCTATATTGATTTAGCTCTCAAGAAAGTTACTTGAGGCCTGTAGGGCACTAGCCACCCTATAACTGGATCACTTAGAAAAATATGCCAATGTTTGCGTAAACCTAAAGTTTGAATCAACCTTACTTGTTTCATTCATTTTCCTGTTGAACAAAAACTGATCTCTTGATTCGGACCTCACTTTACGTTGTGCTTCCTCAATATATGTTTTTGAACAACCTTTTGCTGAAAACCTAATGGCCAAACCTCCTAATGCTTTATTTACTTCCCCTGGTTCACTACAATTGCGCTTAGCCATTTGGGTTTCCCCATAGGGTATGCTCTGGATCAGTCTCTTGAGATGAACACTCATGGAATGCAAAATAGAATTACCTGCCATCGGCTTTCTCAACAACTTGCTTTCCAACTTATTATTTTGAACATACACAGTTAAATCTAAAAAATGCGCCTCTGTTTGATGTATAATACATGCAAAATGCAAGTTTGGTTCCTTATCATTGAGGTTCTTAATGAACATCTCTGCACTCTCTTTATTGCCTTTCCACACAATAAATAAGTTATTGATATACCTCCTCCAATATATCACATGTCTGTTCCCTTCCACATCGTGCTCAGCACTGACCACCTGCTTCTCCCACCTGCCATATGCAAATTAGCATAGCTGGGGGGAAAGCAGGTGCACATCGCCTTGCCACAAATTTGGTGGCATAGTTCCTCATTGAACAGAAAAATATTGGCCTCTAAACACCATTGCATCATTTTTAATAAAGTGTGTGTGCGTATCCACAGGTTCAATGGCCTGGACCCCAGAACATACTGTGTTGCTCTTATTCCATCAGAGTGCTGAATACAGTACAATGAGGACATATCTATAGTGATTAGTAGAAACTATAGATTCTGGTAGTGTGGCGGTAACTCTTGTGCTTACTATATAGGGGTCTGTGGTCAATCCTGCCATCCACACCAGCAGTTAGAGCGCACCGCCTCTTGACCACCTTTGCTTTTGGATTAAATAGTGTGGTGCAGCACCCGACATGAAGAGCAATTGAAGATTCATTATCTGCGGCTTGGAATCGGATACTTATCTGTGAGTGGAAAACTATGGAACCTGGAGAGGTTGGAACTTCTGAAACATGTGTGTGACTCCGTAGAGAGATGGCCAGCTTTAAATAATGAAGTGAGGAGCTGGTCTGCCTGCATCTGATGTGTCAATGTGTCTCTGGAACTGAATTGACATTCAGTAGGAACAGAGCCAGGAGGCTGTGGAAGTGGCAATCATTGAAAATATAGCAAATCACGAGTGGGGGCCCAGAGACAGGGAGTGTGTACACAAGTACTCATGAATATATTTGTGGCTGAGAATGGAAATGTCGAACTTGAAGTGCTAAATGAAATTATGAACTGTTCAAGTGTCTAATTAAGTGAGATATACCTGGTGAAGGATACACTACAACTCCCATAATGCCCCATATGAGTATCTAAGGGAAGAAGAGACTTTTCAATGTTTTTTAAATATCCGAATCTGAGGAAAATGAACTGTAAAAACGCATTAGTGGGGGTGAGATACAAATGGTGTAAATAGAGAAATGTTAACTTCTGGGAGTGGGGAAGTAATTCTTGTGCTTACTATATAGAGGTCTGTGGGCAATCCCGCCGTCCGCACCAGAATTTGGAGCACGCCATTCCTGAAGCAGGCACTAGGTGTAGGCACTCAGGTGGGGTAGTGTTTTTATCAGGACAGGTGAGGAATCGCTGGGTGGTAGGAATTTTGCGGATCCCAGCATATTCCTGTAGTTTGTGTGACAGAAATGCGAGAAAAATAGAGTTTTTATTCAACATTTCAGCTTTGCAGGGTATTCTGGGTAAGAAAACTTTGGGGAATCCACACAAGTCACACCTCTGTGGACTCCCCCGAATCTCTAGTTTCCAGAAATGTTTGGGTTTAGTGTGTTTCTCTATATGGCCACCGAACCCAGGACCAAAAACACAGGTGCCTGCCTTACAAAACCAGTTTGTTTTGCAATAGATAATTTTGATGTCTCCACAATACTATTTGGGTGGTGGAATTTGGGGCTGAACTAAATTGGGGAGCTCCCAAGAGAGCACTCTCTCTCTCTCTCTGCTTGCTGCCGCATTCACCTGCTCTCTGGGTTGGGTTAACCCACTATTACCCGGTTGCACAGACTGCTTGCGAAGGGACAGCAGGACTGTCCTCATCACCTCCCTCATAATGTACTGGAAGAGGAGTTATTGAATGGGACTCCTCCGACTGAATAATCACTCCCAGAGTCTGCGCCATTGTCCTATCCCTCAGATGCTGTCTCAGTATCTGATGTCTCAGTCTTTGATCCTATGTCAGAGCTGTCCTCTATAACCCGAGTGACGGCAGCAGTCATCCATCAAGATGCCATCTCTGCTATTGGCTAAACTGTTGCTCTAAAACACTAGCCTACGTAGACAGTCACAAAATCGATGGTGTGTGTGAGATACGTGCAACAGTAGAGGCCACCTTACCTGCACTTCTTCCCTCAATCAGCACGTTCTTTCAAGACACTCAAAAAACACCTTGTCACATACCATTCGTCACAGTCTTTAGCACCTCCTGCGCCCAGTCCAACAATCATTATTTGTGCTCCCACTCCCTCCTCCTCGGATTCCCTCATTACCACCCAGCAAAAGTGGCCTTCATCTCTCCATAGCCGCCCTCCACCCCGCACATACATTTCATTTGTATTATAGTGCAGGTAATGGCTGACTTTACTAATGTACTCAGCTATTTACATAAAATACAGATTTGCTCTTTGCAGTAGGCATATAAACCTTCTGCGCTTCTTTATGGCACTAAAACTGCCACTAGACAAGTCTGACCCTTTTGTAGCAGAAACATAATCACAATACTTACTTGGCTTTTTTATTGCTGCCTAAAAGCTACAGTTGAAAAGCGTCAGTTGAAGTATGTGCATTGCTTTGAAGACGCAAGCTGCAACTGCAAGACAACTGGTGGCAAATCTATATATAAATATATATATATATATATATATATATATATATATATATATATATAATCACTTTTATATGTGGGTCTGGTTTTCCTGGGGGCCGATCGCAGCCCCCAGGGAAACCACACACATATTGACAAAAGTGATATATATATATCTATCTCTATATATATATCTATCTACATAGATAGGCTACATATATCTCTATATATCTATAGATCTATCTATAGATATATCCATGTACATAGATATATCTACATAGATAGATATCTATATATATAGATAGATATATTTTAGTTGTTGTATGTTTTCCTTGGGGGCCAAAATGGCCCCCAGGGAAACCCTACAACAACAACAAAAAATATTGCCCCCACAGGGGGTCGCCTTGCCCACGGGCAACCCCCTGTCCATTTATTTATTTATTTACTTTAAAAATATACCCCTGGGGGGTGGCCCATTTTCCAAGGGGGCCGACCACCCAAGTGAAATCCCTGGAGTCTAGTGGTGTTTCCTGGCCTCCGATCGCAGCTGTGCTGCGATCGGAGGCCAGGAAACACTTTCAGGAAGGCCTCGTAAGAAAGGGGAGAGTCTCCCCTTTCTTACGAGGCCTTCCCGAACATGGGAAGGCCGTTTTCGACATCTGAGCAGGAAGCGACCGCAGGGCTGCTTCCTGCTCCGATGGGGAAATCAACATTGTTACAAAGAGGCGGGTGGGGGGCGGGGGAGACACGGAAGAGCTTCCGTGTCTCCCTGGGACCGAAAAAAAAAATATCCCCCTCCCTGGTGTCGGCCACTGGTCTTGACCCGTACCAGGGAGGGAGTGCGGGCGTCGGCCAGTGGCCGATGCCCGCATTGAAGGGGTTAAAACCCTACCCCAGTAACTAACATTACCTAATCTCAGCCTATCTTTCTCACCAACCACTCACCAGAAACCACACAGCCTTACCAATGATCACACATAATTTTAATAATGTAATGTATCACACAGTGTGAAGATTTGAATGTACTAAATGATTTGGCTGTGGGGCCTTGCCATGCAGTTCACCTGCAAATTTTACTTAACCTCAAGCTCAACTCAGGGCAACTGAGGCTGCCAGCAGTACGGCTTAGCAAAGGAACTATTTATAAAGCATTTCTCAGCTCCAAACAACAAAATAGGAAAGCAGTTACACACAACAGAAAGAAGACACCAATTTATAAAAATTGATTACATTGTTTTTTACTTTTTAGAGACCTTGATAAAATCCACCGGAGGTTTCCGGAGATCCAGATTTTTTAACATATTCTCTCTCACAACAAAACTTAGTAAACTTTTGAAAAGATTGAAGCACTTAGTTCGGCCACTCCTGCTGGGGGTGGGCGACCAATTCTGAAAGAACAGAGGTGAAGGGGGCCAGAATGGACATTTTGAACAGTTACCTTCTTTGGATCCTCAGGAACAGTACCTCCCCAAAGCCCGTCTTCCGGCACCCTTGGCTCTGATTGGAAACTCCACAGAGTATCCGAATGGCCAGATGAGGGGAAGGGAGTTAGGGAGGGTACTGCAGGGAAGGAGATCTAAAAAATAAAATACAAGAAATATATCAATCAGTACAATTCTACAGCATAACTGAGTATCTAATTAGATCCTCACTAATATGTGTAGCTGTCACAAGACATAAGGGAAGCTGTTTGTTGCACCCTTAATTCTATCATATACAGTGATTGCAAACATCTGTTTTAGTATCACACATTCCAGCATTTTACAATCTGCACCTCATACATGTAACACAAAAGGGATACAATAATTAAGAAAAGGTTTTGCAGAGTTGAACTTGTCCTTGACCCCTGTGTTAATGGTGCACTAAAGGGATGCACAGGTGAACCTTTAGATTACAGCAGTTCTTAGTAAATATCAGAGTATCCTTGACCTGATTGTCCATTCTCTCTCTACGTGTGGGTGTATTGTACTGGGAGAAAACTAGGCGCTCTGGGTAGCGAGGTGAATATCAAAGAAGAATGTCGAATCTTGAAATGGTGCACTCTTGAAAGACCACACCCAAAAGGTCTTGATAGATGCTAAAAGCACTATTGCAAATATAAAGTACAAGAGGCACTCATTATAACATGAATAGTACTCATAAGTCAGTATACATAGGTAATGTTTTGTCATATATTTCTGAAAATGTATAGGATTATTTCCAACATAATCCCCAATTACAGTATCACTGTCCAAATCCAAATAGTAGAATTAATTGATCTGTTGTTCCAAGATTGCTATGATCCAAAGTCCAAGTCCAGATTTCTCTAATCGAAGTTCAATCATATTCTTCAAAAGATGATATAGCTTATTATTTAAACTTTAGCAGCCGCATCCAAATTGATAGCCAGTCCAGATTTTCTCATATCAAGGTTCAATCAAATTGTTCAAAGGATGATATAGCTTATTATTTAAATTTTAGCAGCTGCATCCAAATTGATAGCCAACACGTGTTTCGTCCGGGAGTTTCCCAATGACTTCATCAGGGCTAAACATATATGTAGATGCGTCCTATATCATAAGTATTCCTTACAAGCGAATGCCAGAATAATTCAGTTAAGCAACTTATCTGCTGATATCAGTTATATCAATCCACCTTCCAATGAGTCAAAACGTGAAGCGTGAGTACGCGTGTGTATCGATGAAGTATACACGCGTACTCGCGGTTCACGTTTTGACTCATTGGAAGGTGGATTGATATAACTGAGAATCAACTTTTTCCTGAGCCAGGAGCTGCAGGCATAGTCCAAACTTTGCTAGCCCAAAGTGCAGCAGGTGCAGTCCTTCTGACAGTGAAACCTCTATTTGTACATGTCCAAGAGCAGCTGGGCAGTTCTTCTCCGGTCCTCTCTTCAATTCCAGCATAATCTGAAGTCTAGGGTGATCCCAAGAAAGTGCCCGAGGGGACAATGCAGTCAGTAGCCGATGGGCTAATAGGTCCCCTCCTCTTGGGTGATAAAGCTCTGACTGGTGTGGCAACTGGCTATCCCGGTGTGCAACAATCTTGCCCCTTCCAAGATGGCACGACCCTTCCTTGGTCATCAGGAGCATTGCAGCACACCCCAGAGGTGTGGCTACCTAAGGACTACACACCCACGGGAAACAATGGGTTTCCTTCTCTGTCCCTGTCTCCAACGTGTGTTCAGGATCAAGAAGCAGCCTGCTCAGAGTATTATCACCATTTGCCCTTCAAAGGCAGCTTCCCCTTTGAAACTCACCTTTTGAGCTAACACCCCAAGTTGTCATCCTGGTGGAGGAGGTCCACCTCACTCTGTGCCAACTGCCTCTGCTCCTGAGCCTGAACATCATTCACGTGTCTCTGTGGGTGGTCAGAAAACTGTCTGTTTGCTAGGCCCTTTGTGAGGCCACTGGACTAGCTAGGGCACAGAGTGGCAACTTTCGAAGTGTTGCTCAACTTTAAAAGTGACTTAAATGTCAACTTGACCATCAACTCACATTTAATGCCATGATTAATTTGTTACCTTACATGACACAGTTAGGTAGTCCCATTCAGGAGTTAGCTGGGTTGGGGTGCCAACCGGTAACCCTGTGTTAGCCAATGGGGCTACTAACTTTATCGAAAACAAAACCATTTGAAATTGATGCTGTTAAGAAATATTGAAAATATATGTCCTACTTAACAAAATATAGCTCCCTGTCAAAGGGCTCTGTAGACCTTCCATAAAGGAGACTTATACATAGTGTTAAGGGATAGGGTGACTTTGTCATTGGAGTAAATGGCAAAGTCAAACTGGCAGTGAAAACACAGTCCTTCTAGTCTGCAGTGGCAGGTTGGGAACCATTTTGTACTTTGTACACAGTGTGGCACAAACAGTGCTGAAGACCTGAGTAGACACTCTGCCTAACATGCCCTGGGTACCCTAGTTACCATACGTAAGTCAGTACTTGCCAATTGGGGGCACCCAATTCAACATAACTTTTGTAAAGGGACTGAACACTGTCACTGAGGTCTGGACAGCAGGACTCAGTGCACTCTCAGTGGGCCTACAAAAGGCCTGTTTTCATACACACAGTAACTGTAGTAAATGCATGCACTTTTTTTAACAGCACATGACTAACCGCAATAATCACTATTTTATCCACTAACCTTGGGTTACAGTCCCTCCAATTCAAAGAAAGCCAGCGCTCCTGAAGTGACCACCGCTCTTGAATAGAGAGATTGTCCAAGGTTGCATCCCATCCGAACCTGCTGGCATCCGTAGTGATGACTTGTTGAGGAGGGAGGGCCAGAGGAGACACCCAGGCCAAATGCACAGAATCCAGCCACCACTGCATCAAGCCCAGATGTGGGGAGAGACAGGCACCAGGGAATCCAGTGTATGAATGCAGTGGATGGCTCCAATAGAACTCTGGATGAATGCATGGTCTCCAGTGTGAGCGGAGATGACGTACCAGTGAACACAGGTGAAGCTGTGCCCAAGGAACAACAAACATGCAGGCTGCCTGAAAGAGAAAGAAACAATATAGGAGGCCGAACTTCAGAAACCGGCAGGGCAATATCAACACGAAGTGTAACATACATGCCATGTGACCCTAAAGATGCAACCAATCCTGTGCGGTTACCATCAGCTTCTGGCTTAAAGTCAACAACAGATCTGGTAACACCTGTACCCTGTTTGGAGGGAGACTGACCACGCCTACCAATGTCTAGAAGCAAGGCCCAATGAACTGCAGATCCTGTGTGGGGGCAAAATACACCTTCTTCAGTTTATCAGGAGGCTAAAGTCCTCCAGGGTCCGGCACAGTGCAATCTGGGACTGAAAAACAGACTGTACCAGGTGATGGATAAGCTAGTCATCCAGGTAAGGGTGAACCATCACCCCTAGGCCATGTAGATGAGCTACTGGGGGGTCATGACCTTGGTGAGCCACCCAATACAGAAGTGAAGGAAGTGCTGATGAAGCTGGGAAATGGGGATGTGCGGATAGGCATCCCTTAAGTCCAAGGATAAAAGCCATTTGCCTGGACAGATGAGTGGAATGATCCACTGGAGATTGTCCATCTTGAATTGAGGTTTTCTCAGGAAGACATTCACATTTTTCAGATTGAAAATGAGCCTAAACTTTCCTGAAGGCTTCAGGACCAGGAAGACAGAGGAGTAGAACCCCTTAACCTGTTGAGAGTCTGGGACTGGGACCATAGCATGCTTCTGGAGGAGGTCTGCAATCTCCTGAGTAAGAACTGGAAGTGTGGGCAAGTCTGTGACAGACTCTACAGGGCCTGACTGGAGAGTGCTGCTGGCAAAATCAAGAGAGTACCCTTCCGTGAGGATCTGCAGTACCCATGCTTCCAAAACATGTCTTCAGCAGGTCGGAGGAAAACATGAAAGATGGCCTCCCACTGGGAGGGTGGCATAGTCAGGAACGCTTCCTGGTTTTAGGCGCAGGTGGATGCAGAGGTTTAGAAAATTGCCGAGCAAAGAAGGAGGAAGTCGGCTTGGACTTGCCCTGAAACCATACCCGAGGACCCTGGGATCGCTTCTTACGTGGAATTTTATGGGAGAAATTAGGCTATTGTTGAAAGTGAAAAAGCTGAGCATGTTTTTGATTCTTGAAAGCCTTGTGAAGCCTAGCTTCCATGTTGTCACCAAAAAAGCCAACTGATAATGAGAGGCATATGCAGCAGCCCTGACTTCTGAGATGAATCCTACTTCTAGTCCCATAAAAAACATGGCGACAAGCTGAAATGGATGAAGCCATCGGGGTAGTTGAAGGCTTCAAAACAATCCAAGAAACATCCACCAAAAGCTTAGTCTAAATCTCCATAGTGGCATAAAGATGTCAAACATTCATCCCCATCCTGGATTGTGTTTGTCATGGGCTTGAAGTCCTTAAAGAGGGACTGAGAAGCATACACTGCATAAATCGGGGCTCAGAGAGCCAAATTCAAGCCAGAAAAACACTTCTTCAGAGAGGCTTTAATCTTGCGGTCAACAAAGTCTGAAATAATTACCTCATCAGACAAAATAGAAGGACAGGCAGTCAACTACAAAGCAGGTGATTAATCTAAAGAGAACACCAAAACTCCACGTCACCCTCGACTAGAGGATAGAGGCGAATCAAAATTTTGAGAAGATCCACCTTCTCAGAATCTTTCCATTCCGGCAGAAGAAGATCCAAAACCCCTTTGTTGATAGCCAAACAAGTGGGGGGGAGAAGGAAGCTGTTGAAACAGGCCTGAACTGGAACTTGAGATATTTAGATTGTCACCCAAAAACTGGAGGTGAGCAAAAAGATCCTGCTTATAGATGAATTTGAACTTGGGCACAGCGATAGCAGCTGGAGGGTCATCCTCCTCATCATATGCCAGAGAAGGCCAAGAAGAGGAAGAGAAGAATGAAGAAGCCGGCAAAGACTAACTAGAAGAAGTGGGAGAAGAGGGTGAATAACGGGAGCCCCCAGCATCCTGGGACTTCTGAAAAGCCTCTCACAGAGAAGAAAGTATAAACTTGTACTAGTTACCAGAAAGAACAAACCCCTGAGAAGAGAAAACAGAAACTTCCTCCTCATTTCTGCTTCTCTTCCTGAATAGCATGAGAGCAATAGTAATGCTTGGCAACACACTTCCTGGGCTCCATGGCGAACTGAAAAATGAGAAAAAGCACAGCTACAATATAGTGTAGTGCCTGAAAGTTAAAAAACAACCATGCACAGAAGCACCAGGCAGAAGGAACGAAAGGCCCCCAATCACATGTGTATAAACTATAGATCTACTTAAACTCCATTTGTTTTTTTTGTTTTTTAAAACATGATTTGTGAAAAAGTATGAGAGCCAAGCTGGGATTTGAACCAGGTTCCCAGAAGTGGCAGTAATCACAGCCCCGGCAATAACAGCCCTCCCTCAACATGGGAGAGCTAAGGAGAACACTCCTTATTGCCAGTAAGAGCATCTCATCGGGGGAAATTGACTTGCAGCAACAGAAGACAGCAGGGGAGTCCCACGGCACCGTGCTCACAACGTGAAGCATGTGGTGCACAAAATACCAAACAATGTGGCGGCCAAGTAGCCCGCGGCACCAGGAGGCAGAAAATGCCTCTCCCAGGGGCCAACAATGCAGCGGCTAAGCCGCACAGCACGGAAACAAAGCGTGGCATCCAGCCAGGTGTGCACTAGAAGATACGTGCTCATCTTGTACAGTGGCCGCCACAGCTGAGATAAAGAGGCAGCCTTCCTGTATGAGGTAAGCATCTCGTACCACAGCAGGAAAGGTGCCAAATCCACTAGAAACAGCTTGACAGGGTGTAGGAAAGTGCTCCTTTTGGCATGGTTGCCCCCCTCTTTTTGCCTGATATTGATGCTGACTTGACTGAGAGTGTGCAGAGATCCTGCTAACCAGGCCCCAGCACCAGGTGTTCTTTCCCAACCATGTACCATTGTTCCCCAGTTGGCACACCCCTGGCACACACCTAAATCCCTTGTAAAAGGTACCCATAGAACCAGCGGCTCTGTGGCCAGGGAAGGTCTCAAAGGGTTGCAGCATGTATTATGGCACCCTAGGAGACCCTGCACTAAACACATGCACACTGCCACTGCAGCTTGTGTGTGCTGGTGGGGAGAAAAAGACAAAGTCGACATTGCACCCCCTCAGGGTGCCATGCCCACAAACTACTGCCTGTGGCATAGGTAAGTCACCCGTCTAACAGGCCTTGCAGCCCTACAGCAGGGTGCACTATACCACGGGGACATAGCTGCATGAGCAATATGCCCCTACAATGTCTAAGTCCATTCTTAGACATTATAAGTACAGTGTGGCCATATAAAATACATGAGCTGGAAGTTTGTCATTACATACTCCACAGCTCCATGATGGCTCAACTGAAGTCAAGGAAGTTTGGTATCAAACTTATCAGCACAATAAATCCATACTGATACCAGTGTTAGATTTGTTGAAAAACGCACTCAGAGGGCATCTTAGAGATGCCCCCCATATTGTAACCAAACTTCTAGTGCCGGACTGATTGGTCTGTGCCAGCCTGACACTTCCAGATGACTTTCTGACTATATGGGGTGAGAGCCTTTGTGCTCTCGGTGGCCAGAAACAAAGACTGCACTGGGTGGAGGTGCTTCACACCTCTCCCCTGTAGGAATTGTAACACCTGGGGGTGAGCCTCAAAAGCTCAGCCGCTTGTTACAGTGCCCCAGGGCACGTTAGCTAGTGTAGATGCCCACCTCCTGGACAAAGCCCCACTTTTGGCGGCAGGTCCGGTGGGAAAATTATGAATAGCAAGGAAGAGTGACCATTTTATCTAGGACCACTCCTAAGGTGTCCAGAGCTGAAGTGACCCCCTCCTTGCAGAATCCTCCATCTTGGTTTGGAGGACAGGGACCAATAGGGTTAGGTCTGTGTCCCCTCCTCAAATGGACTGGGCACCTGAAGGGTGTAGTCACCCTCAGGGACAGTAGCCATTGGCTACTGCCCTCTGACCACTGTAACGCCCCTAAATCCAGGATTAAAGGGCTGCCCAGAACCTAGCTCGTCAGATTCCTCTCGACTTCAAGGATACAACCAGAAGAAAGAAGAAGGACTGCTAAGCTGGCCCCCAGAAGAGAAGACTGAACACACCAACTGCTTTGGCCCCAGCCCTACCGGCCTGTCTCGAGCTTCTGAAGCCCCTGCTACAGAAAGGCGACACATCCTTCCGGACCAGTGACCTCTTAAAAGCCTCAAGAGGACTGCCTGCATAGCAGAGGACCAAGCTCTCCTGTGGACAGCAGCCCTGTCCAGAAAGAAACTCCAGCAAAGGACTCGAGAACTGCCCAGATCTGCAAGTCCTGCCTACTTTGCACCCATGCCCACGGCCCGTGTCCAGTCGAGAGCAGGACCCCAGGTGATTCTGACCTAGTGTCCACCCTGGGTTGACCCCTTCTGGCCAACACAATGACGCCTGCAGCCTAAATCCGGAGAGCCCCCTGAACGCGAGAGAACTGGACAAAGATTCCCGACGCCTAAAGGTACCCCTGAGGAAATTCGATTTTTAATACGATCGTATCGACCCGCCATTTTGTGGCCCGCCGCCATTTTATGTTGCCTTCACTCAGGCAGCACAGCGAACGAAGTCCATTCTGCCTTTTCTGCTTATTCTGCAACATGGTGTTCAAAACAGCCTTCTGCCTCTATCTTTACAAGGCTGGTATTAAGGTCTGACCGAGTACACTAATCCCTGTCTGGTTTTCTAATCCTTGTTTCAACTATCTGTAGGCTCACACTATTCTCCGCCGATCTTATCTTATCGTCTGGCCTTCGCTGTCCTTTGCTAGTATTCTCTCATTTCACAACTGTCCTCCAAACGCACACAAACTTATCGCACCACATGCAACTTCGTTGTGGATCGGTTAATGAATTAGTTCAAGGGAGGGGTGACAAACACAGCTGGAGGGGAGGCAACCTTAAGTCACTTGATACTTTGTTTTCCAATTCCTTCTATTGGTGCTGTCTTGTTTTCCGACATTTCTATTGGCTCTGTTCTATCTTTACATTATTCTTACTGGCTCCTTTCTATGTGTTCTGGGAGTGTATGTAGTTAATAAATGGTTTTTATACGGTATATAAGATTGTGCACCACAAAGTAAAGTGGCAGTCTCCTGAGAACATACCTTGTGTACTTCTTGGACAACTGTACTAGCTGCAGCTAATAAAATCTGATCTTTTACGCCTGACAGAGTGTCCCGTGTCTCTGTTAGTTGAGGCAGGTGAATCCAAGGAGATTTCAGGCGTACCCTGCGCCGGCAGGCCCATAAGGTTCTGGTTCTTCAACTGGCGCCCAACGTGGGGCGGCTTCAGCGGTACCGGTTCTGCCTGAAGGTCGTGAGGAACCCCGCAAGAAAATTCTGGAGGAATCGCGAGCCACGTCAAGCGACCCCTGTATGTCGAAGTGGTCCGAAGGTCTTTTTCAGCGCGGTTACTCCTTCCTGACGGCTACTGACGACTGCTGCCCTGACTGCCGCCCTGCCTTGGCCCTTTCTTTGATGATGTATGGTAAAGCGAGACGATAGACGGGCCTCTGTTGGTGTAAGAAGACATCCTTAGTTAAGTATTTGGTGGGTCGCGCCCACAAATTTTGGTCTTTGTTTTGTCCTTAGGTCCTTAGATTTGGCCATTGCAGTGGCCAAAGCCGAGGGGTAAGTGCATTTGTGCTGTGTAAACTGAAAGTTTTACCCCCTTGATGTTTGTGAACAGCCAGTAAAAATCGTGAGATGTCTGGTCTGACTAAGTTTGGAAAACTTTGTTGCTTTGGTTGTAATAGGGACTCCCAGCTTGAGGACTCCTGTCCGATTCCTTCGGTTGGAACTCCCACATATGAGCTCTATTCTAAACATGGTGTTGGTCCTATTGCCTTTAATAAGACATGGACCCGATATACAAAGAAAGATGGTGTTTTAAAATGGCCAGAAAATGGTAGTTTCGAAACTGATGTGCTAGATAATTTAGAAGCAACGTTATTTAAAAGAAAAGCCCGGCCGGCAATGTTTGACTCTTTTCGCCTTTGGCGTAAGGAAGCCAAACAGAGAGAAATTAAACAAGCGAAACGAGATAGGAAAACACAGGGAATGACGATTATACAGGCTGCTCAGCAATTCAAAGATGATGAAATAGATAATGCAATGGAAATTTCAGACAGACAGCATCGAATGGCAATAGATAAATGCTATCCGACGTTGCCTATCTCTTCCCTTGATAAGAGAAAAGATTTTGAGGAAGATTCCTTAATGTCCCACTTATTGAAATTGCCTCCGCCCTATGTACAAGGTGCTAATGCACCCCCGATGTTACAGCCTGTTCAGCCGCCAGTTGTGCTTCCGCCTGCTCCAGCTTTTCCACATTTGCCTCCTCAAGTATTGCCTATGCCAGCTTTGCCTTTAACTCCTTTGCCTTCTGCTCCTTTGGCAATTCCTAATGCTCCTTTAGTTAATTCACCTAATACCTTGTCCCCTATCCTTATGTCAAATTCTCCATCTATGCGTAAGCGATTTGCCGATACTGTCTCTGGTCTCTTATCACCTTTCTTTGAAGCTTTAAATGTGTCTCCAGCTTTTTCTCGAAGACAGTCTCGTAGTCAATTCCCAGACTCCGAAGAGCGAGAAAAATTGGACTCACTTGCTTGTAGATGGATCAAGAAGGGTCCCCAATATAGTACGTCTGATATTATGTCCACCTTTCTGCAATGGAATGCACCTACGCAGAGATATGTTTTTAAAGTTATGTGCGATACTCTCGCTAAAGAATGGGAGGATATGAATTTGGGTTCGGTCCCACAGGATCTGTTAGATGTTCAGGCTGACTTTGACAAAGGACTTATTGTGGGTCCTAAGGTTGAAAACGCTGTCAGAACACTTATTTCTTTCAGATCCCTATTGTTCTCACAGACTTTTCCTGATTCTGATCCTTCAGTTAGGACAGCACTGAAAAACTATCCCATGAGAGAGGTTTCTCCAATATGGAAGGAAGAAGTTGCAGCAGCAGGTGCTAATCCAGCTATTCCTGCGCATTTTCAGCGCATATGGATACATGTCCCCTGGAAAAGGTCTGAAGTTTTAGCACTTAAACAGTCACTACCAGATTCACGCAAAAATCCTGCTGGTTACTATAAAGAGTTGTCGCAAACAGTTGATGCATGTACTATGAATCTAGCAGATATTGACATGTTGATGGGAAATGTAGTTCCACAGACAATATGGGCTAAAATTCGTAGAGAGGATCACGCTCAAGAATTAGGCGGCGATTGGAACGCTATTATTGCCGCAGATAGAGGTCAAGTAGGTGGTGCAAAGCCCGACGCTTTGATCTCAGAACTCCCTGGTAGGATTATTACATTAATGAAAACAATGATGCCTGCTTTGAGAGTTAATTGGGATAAGCTAGCAGCATGTAAACAAAAGAAAGATGAAAGTGTTTCCGATTTCTTTACCCGATTCGAGGAGACATTCATTGATCACAGTGGTCAAGATATGGCTACAGAAGGGGGACAGCGATTATTTGTGGATAAGTTCGTATATAACTTGCTTCCTGAACTATCACACAAGCTAAAAGACTCCGAGAGTTCATGGGCAGTTTCTTCTTCCGCCCAGATATTGGCTACTGCACAATATTATGAAAATAGAGACAAAGAAGAAAGGGAAAAACAAGAGAAAAAGACGAAAGAATTAAAAACTAAAGTTCTCTTGCAACAGGCTTATCCTCCTCGTTATGTTCAGCCTCAGTTTCAACAGCCTCCGCAGTTTCAGAGGTTGTATCAAAAGCCTGAACCATTCATTCCAAGACCTTTGCTAGGTCCCAATCAATGTGCTTATTGTAGGGAGGAAGGTCATTTTAAGAACAGTTGTCCGGCATTGTTGCAGCGTAATGGAGCAACATCTGCTTCACAAGGTCGTGGTGGTCTTCAGTCAGCAAATAGAGGTAGAGGTCGAGGTGTGTTAACCCAAGAGCAGCGTTCTTTTGTTCCTCCAAATTCCGGAAATTACTTTGACCAGCAAAATGTTAGGTCTACACAGTATTACAGTGAGGATCAGTATATTAAAGGAGGGAATGAAAGTCTTCATTTTGAATAGGACAGCCATGGACAAAGTAAGGGGGTTACGTCAATTCCAGTGGATCAGAATGGACCTTATGTTAATGTCACTACAATGGGTGTTTCAGAGCCATTTCTTTTAGATACTGGTGCCATGAGAAGCTCTATCATTCATTCTAAACTCCCTGGCGCACCTTTGTCTGGCTTAACAAATGTATCTGTAGGATTTTCTGGCGCCCCTGTTCGCAATCCAGTTTCTTGCCCTTTGCCTGTTTCAATAGGCCCTTATGATTTAGAAGCTCCGCTTCTTCTGACGAATGGTTGTGGTGAAAATCTGTTGGGTTTAGATCTATTAAAAAGAATGCATGCTACGATATATTGTTCACCTTCTGGTGTATACCTCACTCTAGGACAGAAAATGACTAGTCCAATGTACTTATCAAAAGATCAATTCCCACCTGAATTGCTTTCTCTTCCCGAAACGCTTTGGGCTACGGGTCCGAATGACGTTGGTTGTCTTGAGATCCCACCTTATGTTGTTACTCTTAAGCCCAATGCTGAAATGCCACGTATTAAGCAATACAGAATCTCTACTGAAGGTGAGAAAGCACTTCTGGAAATTGTCCATGATTTGATTCAGAAGGGTGTGGTTGAGGAAACGAGAGGAAATACATGTAACAGTCCTGTTCTTCCGGTTCTTAAACGCACTGATCCTTCTCAGCCTCCTGTTTATCGTTTTGTAATTGATCTTCGGGAGGTAAACAAGATTGTCGTACCGCAGTTTCCTGTAGTCCCAGATATCACTGCTCTGTTGACGATGATACCTTCTACAGCGACTTGGTTTTCAGTTATTGATCTAAAGAATGCTTTCTTTAGTATTCCCATCGCCGAAGAGAGTAGAGATATTTTTGGTTTTTCCCTCGGAGGCCGAAGCTTCCGGTTTAAACGCGCACCTCAAGGTTATTGTGAAAGTCCCTCTATTTACAGTCAAGCTCTAAAATGTCATCTTGATGCCTTTTCCTTACCGTCCGGTGCCGCTCTCATTCAGTACATGGATGACTTATTAGTTGCAGCTGATTCAGAGGAGATTTGCAAAAACGTGACCGTTGCACTGTTGCGTCATTTGTTTGATCTAAATCACAAGGTTTCTCCTTCTAAATTACAATATGTCTGTCGCGAGGTGACTTATTTGGGTCATCTCTTGTCAAAGGAGGGACGACGATTGACCCCCGAACGAATTCAGGCAATTGCACAAATGTCAGTGCCATCCACACAAAGAGAGGTACGTGCCTTTTTGGGCATTACTTCTTATTGTAGACAGTGGATTCCGAGTTTCTCTTTATTGGCTAAACCGCTGTTGGCGCTAACTTTAAAAGATACGCCTCAGCCTCTTCCGTGGACTGACGAGTGTCAGAAGAGTTTTACTGATTTGCGTATTGCTTTGTGTTCTGCTCCTGTATTGGGTACTCCTGATTACAGTAAGCCCTTTACGCTCTATGTCCACGAAAGAGAGGGTTGTGCATTGTCAGTCTTAACGCAGCGTTTTGGAGATCAACAGCGACCATGCGCATATTTCTCAGCTACGTTAGATCCAGTAGCTAAAACATTGCCTAGTTGTCTTAAGGCGACAGCGGCAGCAGCAATTTCTATTCGACAGTCTGCTGGAGTAGTGCTAGATAATACTCTCATTGTTATGGTGCCACATGCAGTGGATACTTTACTAAATAGGACAAAAACGCAGCATCTTACGAGTGCTCGGTTGTCCGGATATGAGCTGACGCTTTTGGCTAGTCACATACACATCAAACGATGTAATACCCTGAATCCAGCTACTTTGTTGCCTCTTCCAGAAGAGAGAGATGTCTCTGAACAGCATGATTGTTTTCTCCGTACTGAAGAAGAGACTAAGGGTAGAATTGACCTAAAAGACACGCCATTAGTGAATCCAGATGGAACACTATGGGTAGATGGTTCTTGTTTCAAGCTCCCGAATGGAGATACAGTTTCAGCCTACGCTATTACTACTTTGCATACGATTGTGGAGACAGCACGCATTAGACATAATTCAGCTCAGGCAGCTGAATTGATAGCCTTAACTAGAGCGTGTGTGTTATCCAAAGGAAAAAGAGTAAACGTGTACACTGATAGCCAATACGCTTTTGGTGTAGTGTTTAACTTTGGGCGCTTATGGAAGGAAAGAGGATTCTTTACTTCCCATGGTACTAAGATACAACATGGTCAATTAGTGACTGAACTTCTTGAGTCACTTACAATGCCTACTCAGATAGCGATCGTGAAGTGTAGTGCACACAAAAAGATTGTGGACGATGTTGGTCGAGGAAATGCATTTGCAGATGAGGTAGCGAAAAAGACAGCCAGAGACAACACAAGTCGAATGTATGTTGCAGGTCCCGCAAACTGCGTAAGAGAAAAGGGAATGTGTGAAGATACAGTAGAGAGTGTGAAATCAATTCAAGGAGAGGCTACGGAGAATGAGTTGAGAAAGTGGAAGGAAAGTACAGGAATGTTAGTTGAGATGGGATGTTGGGTTGAATTATCAGAACATCAACGTTGGCTGTTACCAGATGCTTATGTACTACCTGTAGTTACTATGGCACATGGTCCAGCTCACCTAAGTGCAAAAGGAATATGTAAACTTCTGGCTCCAGTGTGGCAAAATGAGGGGATCCCAAAGTGTGCAAATAATGTAGTAAAACATTGTATTGTTTGCTTGATGTACAATCCGGGAAAGGGAACCCCAACTCCAGCAGGTCATTTTGCTCCTCCAACATATCCATTTGAGGTGTTGCAGATCGATTATATTCACATGGAACGATGCAACAACCTCAAATATGTTCTGGTGGTAGTATGTGCTTTTTCTAGATGGGTAGAAGCCTACCCTCTGAAGGACAATACTGCTTTATCAACTGCCAAAATACTTTTGAAAGAATTCTTCCCTAGGTTTGGTTTGCCGCGCATTGTCTGGAGTGACAATGGGAGCGAATTTGTGGGTCAAGTCATGCAAAAAGTTTGTGCAGGTCTTGGCATAAAACAGAAGTTCCACGCGGCGAATCACCCACAGTCGGCTGGTTTAGTAGAATGCTACAATGGAACCTTGAAGCTTAAAATTGCTAAGGTGCAAGCTAGCACAGGACTTAATTGGCCTGATGCTTTACCATTGGCTCTTCTGTCCACCAGAACAGCAGTACACTCTCGTTTGGGGCTTAGCCCTTACGAAGTGATATTTGGTCGCCCAGCTAATGTATGGGGAGTTCCTCGCGCTAAGAAATACTCAGACTTGCCATACCCGATGTTGATTGACTACTTGCATGACCTTACAACTAAATTGCGTGTTCTTCATCAACAGGTTCAGAGTGCTCTACCAGAGGCTTCCACAGACCCAGGTCATTCCATCCGACCAGGTGACTGGGTCTGCACGAAAAATTTCCAACGACAGAGAAATTTGGAGCCCAGATGGAGAGAGCCACGCCTGGTTCTTTTGACCACAAGAACAGCAGTTAAAGTCGAAGGAAAGAAAAACTGGGTGCATGCCGTGCACTGCAAGAAAGTGCCTTTGCCCTTGCCTTTCGATCAGTGGGTCCGTAGAGGCATCAGTGACTCTGAAAGTGAGAAAGTTCCGCAATTTGTACCATTCAGTGATGCGCGTCTAATTAGAACACTTTCTGAGAAAGAGGACGACGACATCCTTCAAGAAGCAATACCATCGCATCGTCGCTTGAACACGACAAATCCAGGAACATTGTTTCAAAACCAGACTGCCTCTGGACAGGAACGCTATAATTTGAGACCAAGACCAAAGAACTTGTAAATTTCTCTCCTATGTAGTACTCTATCCCGGTTGCAGGGTCACGGTAGGAGTCTTAGTTACGACCTGAGTAAGTGGCAATAGGCCTGCAGGACCTCACAGTGTCATAGGACGGTAGATAATCGTGACTACAGTGATTGAGGAAGATTGCCGTGAGCATCCACTTAGAAAGATGGAGGCTACATTAGATAAAAGAGAAAGTAAAAATGTAAAGAATAATTGTAAAGAAATATATAGTCGTTGTAGTATTGCTCTATGCGTCATTATATTGTCGTGTATTCTTTTGGCATCTGTAAACTGGATCATTATTACTCTGCAGCAAAAAGTTGTCTCTTCTCCTACCTCTACATCTTCTTCTACTATCTCTCCGCACCTATTTCACACTCTTCCCCAGCATGAACTCATCAGAAGAACTGAATACTTTAACAATTCCTTCGTCCAGTTGTTACATCAACATCAGTTAGTGATCAATACAACTGACTGTTGGGTGTGTGGACTCATACCACATACGGTAGAAAAAGGAATGCCATATTTAGTTCTTCCATTCTCCTATGAAGGTTCCGCTTGGGCTTATTTTGTCATTTTCAATAATGCATATCAAAGTAAAATTAAACAACCTGTCAGTTCACATAGTGTTGGTTCAAATTTCAGTCATAGTTTATTGATAAAGGGAATGGTAGCTATGGCTAAAATCATGGAAAAAAGTGAAGCTTCCATAGATGAAAGAAAAGCATATACCAATTGGAACATAACTAATTACATTTCCAGCCTCAATGATAAGGTTAAGCAAGGAAAATCTCCTCCGATACGGGTCATACCCCAACAAGGAAATTTCTGTCTGCAAATAAATGGTAGAACTCCAAACACCGGACAAAGAGAAAGTTTATGTTCCCATACATATGTTTATTCAGCCCTGAATTCACTGCCGTTAGTACCATCTCAAGGTACATACTTCGTTTGCCACGATAGGGCTTGTACATGGTTGCCAGCTGATTTCTCTGGTACTTGTTATATAGCCTTTCTTCTTCCCCCTACATACACCGCTCCTGCGAACCATCATAAAAATAGATATGGCAGAGGGATTGTGGATTCGAAAGACACAGCAGGACAAGAGGGAGGAGATTTCCTCAAAGGATTTCTTCCCTTCTGGGGTCCAATGGCCAACAGCAGAAATATAAGGCAATTGGTTCATGTCGTAGAAACCACCATAGACATCACTGTAGGAGCTTTAAGTAACATTACAGCTGAACTACAGGCTGATCGTCTTATGACCTTGCAGAACCGTGTTGCCTTAGACTTTGTTCTTGCGGACCGTGGTGGAGTATGCAAATTGATCGGATCAAGTTGCTGTATTTTCATACCTAATGACGCTCCGACAGTATACCAAGCTATCTCTAAGTTACACATAATCTCCGAGTCGATTCATCAGGACGAAGGAGATTGGTCCTTTTCAGAGTGGTTTTGGGGATTACTGTCCAAATGGGGTTGGAAGGTATTGACATTCTTTGGAGTAATTTTAGCTTTTATATTCTCTTGTTGTCTTTGTATGCACTGCGGTCCTGCCATCTGCAACCTATGTGCTACTGCATGTATTCCCAAACCCAAGTCACAAAGAGCAGAGAATATCAAAATGACGGTACAGCAACAGCTTGATAACCTCATGGCCATAGACATCGACTCAGATTAACATGAGTTTGTGTATCTTGCCTGAGTTCTGGCAAAAGGAGGGTCTGAGGAAATTCGATTTTTAATACGATCGTATCGACCCGCCATTTTGTGGCCCGCCGCCATTTTATGTTGCCTTCACTCAGGCAGCACAGCGAACGAAGTCCATTCTGCCTTTTCTGCTTATTCTGCAACATGGTGTTCAAAACAGCCTTCTGCCTCTATCTTTACAAGGCTGGTATTAAGGTCTGACCGAGTACACTAATCCCTGTCTGGTTTTCTAATCCTTGTTTCAACTATCTGTAGGCTCACACTATTCTCCGCCGATCTTATCTTATCGTCTGGCCTTCGCTGTCCTTTGCTAGTATTCTCTCATTTCACAACTGTCCTCCAAACGCACACAAACTTATCGCACCACATGCAACTTCGTTGTGGATCGGTTAATGAATTAGTTCAAGGGAGGGGTGACAAACACAGCTGGAGGGGAGGCAACCTTAAGTCACTTGATACTTTGTTTTCCAATTCCTTCTATTGGTGCTGTCTTGTTTTCCGACATTTCTATTGGCTCTGTTCTATCTTTACATTATTCTTACTGGCTCCTTTCTATGTGTTCTGGGAGTGTATGTAGTTAATAAATGGTTTTTATACGGTATATAAGATTGTGCGCCACAAAGTAAAGTGGCAGTCTCCTGAGAACATACCTTGTGTACTTCTTGGACAACTGTACTAGCTGCAGCTAATAAAATCTGATCTTTTACGCCTGACAGAGTGTCCCGTGTCTCTGTTAGTTGAGGCAGGTGAATCCAAGGAGATTTCAGGCGTACCCTGCGCCGCCAGGCCCATAAGGTTCTGGTTCTTCACCCCTGCACCCCATGCCCCCTAGCATTGGGAAATCTGACCTCCGGTCCAGCAACGGTTCAGCAGGTGGTCCTCCTCCTAGTCCAGCCTGTGGTTTTCCAGAACCAACCCCCTAGACCTAGCCTGCAGCATCTTTGTGACCCCTGAGGTCCCCCTATTGAAAAGCATTGGGAGCCCGATGCTGTGGTTGCACCCTGCACCCAGCCGCCCCTGCATCTCTGAGGATGTGTGTTTGGTGCTCACCTGGGCTCCCCCAGTGCTCACCTAACCCCTCTCAGGTCTGCCCTCCGAAGACCTGTTGGCAGATCGAATTCCGAGCACCCCCAGTCTCCATAGGAGCCCATTTTAAATCTTGCAGCAACTTTGACCTCTGCACCCGGCCGGACCCATGTTGCTGGAACTGTCTTGTACTTACTTAAAAACTGTACTAAATTCTCTTCCCCCCTAGAACTGTTTTTAAAAATTGCAGTGTGAAAAAAGCAAAAGAGAATATATGCTATTAGTGGTGTTGATACATATGCTTTCTACTTACTTACAAATGTACCTACCTGCAAACTGAATCTTGTGGTTCTAGAAATAAAGTAACAAAATATATTTTTGCTATATAAAAACAATTGGCCTGGAGTTAGACATGGAGTGTGTGCTTCATTTATTGCCTGTGTGTGTACAGCAAATGCTTTGTACTATCCTCTGATAAGCCTAACTGCTCCACCACACTACCACAAAAGAGAACGTTAGTATTATCTACTTTCGCCTCTGTTAAGCCTCTGAGAACCCACTGGACTCTGTGCAAACTATATCTCATTTTGATATAGTAAATACAGAGCCAGCTTCCTACAGGGGGCTTGCCAGAAACAGCAAACAAAGGGCCAGCCTTCCTAAACCCAAGGAGGTAGCTAGGGAAAGCAACCCCCAGCTCCTGATACTGTGCCCCGCACAGCACCACCATTTACCTTAGGACATTAAAAGGGGAGTCAAAAAACCATCCCCAAGAGGCCCTAACTCCCAGGGCTTAACCAATGGAAGAAAGGCTCTAAGGACCGATGTGAACTTGGAATAGATGAAGACACAGGATATTTTCTGGGGTCCATACCTCTTTATCACCATATTGGTGGGAGGTGCTTGGAGGCCAGGGAGGAGGGATTTTAAGTTGAGCAATTTGATTGACTCTTGCTGGGCAGGTTGGCCTGGGTACAGGAGGGACACCTCGTACCAGTAAGTACTGGGACAAGAAAAAGGGGTGAGGAGGGTAATACTTTTTAACTACTGTTTTTATCCTTATACTAGTGCCTTTTTTAGCTTATGTTTGAAGTGTACCTTTTGCTCTGTGCTTTTTTTTGGCCACAGTGACATGTGCCGAATAAAGATATTTTTTTATTTCATTTGAGTACAGCATGTGCACGTTGCTGATGGATTTTATGTATCGAACTGAAAATAAAGATTGATTAATTGGCTATCGCTTGTTTTTCGAGCTCAACATGGTATATTTCACTGACTCTACAGGTTGTCACCAGGTGGCAGTATAGCCTTTCTTAGCGCATATTCATTTGAACTCGACAGTTTGTTTACTGTAGTGGGCGAGTTGTGTAATTTGACTGCTCCTGGGTCAGGAATGTTCCTTCTCGGGTCAATAGGTATTTGCCTCCAGTTCTCAATATACTGACTTATGTCACAGTAACAGACCGTGTTGTCATAGAGCTTTATCGAGTGGCGCGGTTCCCAACAGACAGGAAGAGTGACAGAAACGGAGATAAGCCATCTACAGTTGGAACAGATGGCTCTCTGAGCGCTTACAATATTGTGAATAAAGTTTATAGGGATCAAAATACAGCATAGCGCTGTACACAGGGATATTGTATGGAACAAGCAGAGCTTCGAGGTAAGCCCCAATTCGTATCTCAAGAGGACCCGTGCTGCTTCAAGTCTCGTGAGCTGTTAGACACATGTTCACGCTGCCTGTCTGCGGTAAAACACGCTTTTCTGCGACAAACTCTGTGACACATCTTCGTACATTTTTTTATTTTTTTAATTATTTTTATTTGATATATCGCTGACCCTGTCAGGAGGCATCAGAGTACTTTACAAGAGAACCGTTACCAAATAAACACAGCAGGAGTACATTTGAGGTACAACATACCACATAATAGAGAGCAGAGACGTTTTAAGACAATGGCAAAGTGGGCAATTGCCCAGGGCCTCAAACTTCTAAGCGGCCCCCTGGAAAAAGCAACCTTCTCTCAATTTGCCTTATGTGTATATTATGTTTCTCTCTAAGCCTCTCTCCTTCTCTGCCTACCCCTACCTCTGACTCTGTCTATTTAGGCACTTTCATTATAATGATTTATCGTGTTCCAAGCAAGATATATTTCATCTGTATTTGTGTGACCCTGTTAAAGGTTAACCTAATTTAGTATTGTTTGGTGTCATGCAGGATTAAATAAGCAAGAAACGAGTAACTAAATTAAAAGTTGTTCTGTAGAGGGGCCCCCAAAATATTTTTGCTCTGGACACCCAAAATCCTTAACATGATGCTGATAGAGAGTAAGCGAGCAATACTCTGCACACAAGTACAGTTCCCATTTAATCAACGTAAGAGTACGTTTTAAATAGATCCTTGGAAGGAGTGGAGAAAAATTAATTTTATTCCAAGTGTCTTTCAAAAAGAAGAGTTCTGAGATCTTTTTTTTTTTTAAGTAGCATGGCATGTGGTCATAAATACAGTTAAACAGAGGGAGTTCAAAATTCTTATGACTCTTCCCAAGAGCGTCTGGTTCATAAACCTCTCTTGTTAGGAGGATTGGGGGCTCCAGAAGAAGTGATTGAGCGTTTGTTGAACCCCGTTATGCATCTGAAATTTTCATTTTTTCATTTAGGCACGCTGGCAGAGAGGAGTGCAGTGCCTTGTGTTTGGTGCAGGCAGTTTTAAATTTGGCTGTCGCCTCTGCAGGCAGCCATTGGATGGATAACATAATAGGAGTGATATTGTCAAATTTCTTGTGACCAGAAACAAAGCATGTGAAACTGCTCTGAGCGAACCTAAGTGAATTTTGGGGATGTCTGAGAGGAGTGAGATCCCATAGTCAAGTCTGGAAAGACACAAAGCCTGTACAACTAATTTTAGGTACCATTCAGGGATGAGCTGCTTGATCCTCCAGAGCAGCCTCTCTTGATACCGAGCGCTCATGACTATGGCTGCGATAGAACTCTGGAGGTTGAGTCGGCTGTCAAGGGTGAAGATGAGTGACTTATGATTCTGAACAATGTAGGATTGCTATTCCAAAGCAAAAGGGAATTCTGTCCAGTCTTGTGCAGACAAATTGGCTTTAATTGGCAATAGAAAAAGAAATTCTGTTTTTAATGGATTTAGTTTAAGGTAGTGACAACATCCATGATTCAATTCTCATCTGGTTGTTAGGTGATATCTTCCAGGGATGTGACCTACAAGTAGATTTGGGTATTGCGCAGAGGTGAAAAAGAGTCCCAGAGTACCTGAGGGTCACAGAGAGAGGCTCCAGATAGAGATTGAATAGGGTTAGAGAGATGGTCGAGCAGTGGGGTACCCTTGTTGCAGACTAAATGATGTCAAGACAAAATTGAATTCCTACTTTTCACTTCTTGAAAGCTGTTCATCATTAAGGACATGAAGTGGTTGAGGACTGACCTTCAATTCCCATTCGGTTCTTTAGAGTGTTTATCAGAGCATGGTGATAGACTTTGTCAGATACAGCGGAGTGATCGAGGGGAATATGGAGGCATGAATTTCCAGTGTCAAGGATACAGAAAACATGATCCACAATGTGCAGAACTGCAGTCACAGTGTTGTAGCACTGTCTGAAACCAGACTGGAGAGCGTCAAGGAGGTGGTTTACAAGAAATTAGAAGGTGGTGAGACCGTTCTACCAGAATAGGATCAATGTGTTTAGGTAGGGCGCTCTGAATATGATCCGATTCGGAGTGGAGTACTTACATTTGTGGGTTTGTAGCAGTGATGTCTGATGTCATTGTCCCTGAGAAAGGAGTAAAAGGTGTCCATTTGTAAGTTGCATTCTAAGTCCCAGTGACAATTAAAGTCACCAAGGAAGATGATGCTGTCGGAACTGATTAACTGGGATGTGAAAAACTCCATGTATTCTTCAACAAATATGTTGGTTACGCCCAGGGACGTGATAAATATTGTTCACTCTGTGGTTGGGAGCAGTATGCAAGGAGATTTCCAGAGACATGCACTTGAAGGATTGAAAGCGGTTTAGTGGAAGGAGCTTAGTGAGTTTCTGTGAATGACCAATACAACATCCCCCCTTCCACCATGCCCCAACCTTGTTTATTTTGTCGATCTTAGCTCAGAATGGAGTAGAGTAGGGGAAGGGTGGGTGTTATAGTCTTAGGTGGGACCCTTAGGGGCAAAAGCAGTGGACGAACCCCTCATTTATTTTTCTCATGGGTACTCCGAGAACCATGCAACTGTTTGGATTGTCCCTGTCACAGCAGAAATCTGCACACATTCTTCACCCTAGTTTTACAATCAGCAAGTGGCTTTGTCAGTCCCCATAACCTGGCTCAAATCATTCCCAATTCAACTGTAAACTACCGGCTGCGTTCACCATCACAATATAACCTGATTAAGCCCAGAATCGCGGCTTAAGCACAAAATATAGGCCCGTGAATCCTACAGCTTCTCAGCTGCCCCGGCTTGCAGCATGCACCTGCACTGCAAGCAGCCTGGACTGCAATGTTCTGTAACGTTCTATTTAGCTGTTCCTTTTCCTAGCATCCTCACCACTGCAGTTCTGTGTAATTGCTTGTGCGGTATTGTTTAATATATGGACCAGATTTTTTTAAATTATCATTAATTAAGTCCTGGTGCGCTAATTGTTGTAGCTGTAAAGCATGAGCAATGGAGCAAGGATGTGTCATACAGTGGTTGTAGCTTGAGGTCAGGGCCCCAACTTGGCTTCACAGTTTTATTTAATCGTTTAATCCTGGGAACTGATGCAGCTCCCTCGTCTTCCTAATATATGAACACAGAAAAAAAGGGAAAACAAGGCCTTGGGATATCTGTTAAAGAAAAAACAGACAAGATGAAAAATAGGCAGTATGGATGTCTGTGTGTTCTACAACCAGCGACAAACTTGCTAACAAGGTAGTTGACTATAGAACAAGACACAGTAGAAGCTCAAATCAAATCAGGGTTTATAAAGCACAACTACTCATCCATAAGGGTCTCAAGGCGCTAAGGGGGTTTGTGCTGTGCATGGGCAAGCTGTGCATGTGCAGATCTACAAACTATTTGCTATTACATATGTTCCTTATGTATTTTTGCGGACTTGTCACAGTGACTTTAGTGGACTTCGGGAAGGATTTTGGTGCCTTCAGATTCTTTGATTAGTATTCAGTGGGTGTCCAGTGTGGGGGCCGTGTGATTTCTTTCTCCGTGACCTTGTTTGGGTTTGCATTCAGTGCATTAGATATTCTGTAGTGTTATGTTAAAGCATTGTTCCAATCTAAGTTAATTGGTACTGTTTGAAGCTTTTTGTTATATTTATTTTGGTTTGTTTGGAAGATGTAATGTCTAATTTTCCAAACAACATTTTGTTTCCTTTCGATACAGCAAGGTTATTTGAAGCTCAGTTTAAAGATGATGATCAATCTTATTCAGAGACCTTTATGCCTTTGTTGCTTAAAAAAGATTATGGTGGTCATTACAACCCTGGCGGTCGGTGTTAAAGCGGCGGTAAGACCGACAACAGGCTGGCGGTAAAAAATTAGCAATTACGACCATGGTGGAAACCGCCAACAAAGACAGCCACTTTAACACTCCGACCGCCACGGCGGTACAGACAAACAGTTTGGCGGTCACCGCCAACAGAGAGGCGGAAGACAATGTACCGCCCACAGAATCACAACCTACCAATCCGCCACCTTTTCCGGGGCGGATTCACCGCGGATAAAAACACGGCGGAAACAGGAATTTCGAAGGGAAAACGCTCACCTCTACACACTCCACGAGGAACGACGACACCATGGACCCGGAACTCTAAATCCTACCGGCGATACTCTTCCTGCTCCTGTACCAGGATCACCAACGCCGGCGGCGAAGACCACGGTGAGTACTGCACCTACGACACAGGGGAGGGGGGAGGCAAAAAACAGGGACACACACACGCAACACCCCCACCCTCACCCACTACAACACACACACTAATACATATCTATACATCATAGTAACAGCCCCCAAACCCCCCAGAAGAATGCAAAGACAAAAGGAAATGAATGTAACCATTGTAATATATCAAAATGCAGTACGCAAAAATATACATATAAACACTATTTACAAAATATACACCGAGAAAATTAGTCCAGGTATTGCACCATTTATAGTCCGTGGAACACTGGGCCCAAAATGCATGGGTGACGCCCACACACGATACCAGATCAAAACAGAGAGAACACTGCATGGGCATCAGATAGAAATACAACAGGCACCTCAGGGGGAAGGGAAGGGGGGGCACCTCAGCCGGATGAGTGCATGACGCCAGATCCACGAGGGGGCTCCATGCACAATGATGTATCCTGATGAGTGCAAAGCCACAGTCTCTCAAGTCCATACAGTGGGTGGTTTGCCCACTGTTCAATCCTGGGGAGTGCAAAGCCACAGTCTCTCAAGTCTCTACAGTGGGTGGTTTGCCCACTGTTCAATCCTGGGGAGTGCAAAGCCACAGTCTCTCAAGTCTCTACAGTCGGTGGTTTGCCCACTGTTCAATCCTGGGGAGTGCAAAGCCACAGTGTCTCAAGTCTCTACAGTGGGTGGTTTGCGCACTGCTTCATCCTGGGGAGTGCAAAGCCACAGTCTCTCAGGTGGATAACAGTCTCCACTGGTTCTGGAAGGGGCTTGGTGCCCAGAGTGCTTCATCCTGCTAAGGACAGAGGTAGTGGATAACAGTCTCCACTGGTTCTGGAGGGGGCTTGGTGCCCAGAGTGCTTCATCCTGCTAAGGACAGAGGTAGTGGATAACAGTCTCCACTGGTTCTGGAGGGGGCTTGGTGCCCAGAGTGCTTCATCCTGCTAAGGACAGAGGTAGTGGATGCATGTCTCCACTGGTTCTGGAGGGGGCTTAGTGCCCAGAGTGTTTCATCCTGTGAAGGACAGAGGTAGTGGATGCATGTCTCCACTGGTTCTGGAGGGGGACTGGTGCCTAGAGTGCTTCATCCTGCTAAGGACAGAGGTAGTGGATGCATGTCTCCACTGGTTCTGGAGGGGGACTGGTGCCCAGAGTGCTTCATCCTGTGAAGGACAGAGGTAGTGGATGCATGTCTCCACTGGTGTTGGAGGGGGACTGGTGCCCAGAGTGCTTCATCCTGCTAAGGAAAGAGGTAGTGGATAACAGTCTCCACTGGTTCTGGAGGGGGACTGGTGCCCAGAGTGCTTCATCCTGCGAAGGACAGAGGTAGTGGATGCATGTCTCCACTGGTTCTGGAGTGGGACTGGTGCCCCGAGTGCTTCATCCTGCTAAGGACAGAGGTAGTGGATGCATGTCTCCTCTGGTTCTGGAGGGGGACTGGTGCCCAGAGTGCATCACGCACCCCGTGACGGTCCCAGTTGCGTAGGTGCCCCTGCCGCTCATGGGCTAGCGGTGCTTGAGTTGGCGGTGCCCTTTTCAGCGGTGGTTGAGTTGGCGGTGCCCTGTTCAGCGGCGCTTGAGTTAGCGGTGCTTGAGTTGGCGGTGCCCTGTTCAGCGGTGCCTGAGTTGCCGGTCCTTCATTGGGCAGCTGGGCTGTGGCTGACGGGGCCCTCCTGGGCAGCTGGGCTGTGGCTGGCGGGGCCCTCCTGGGCAGCGAGGATGGGGCTGGCGGTGGCCTCCTGTGCAGCGAGGATGGGGCTGGTGCTGGCCTCCTGTGCAGTGAGGATGGGGCTGGCGCTGGCCTCCTGTGCAGCGAGGATGGGGCTGGCGCTGGCCTCCTGTGGAGCGAGGATGGGGCTGGCGCTGGCCTCCTGTGCAGTGAGGATGGGGCTGGCAGGGCCCCCCTGGGCAGCGGGGATGATGGCGGTCTTCTCGGCCGTGCTGCTCCTCCCAGACTTGCCGGGTTTCTTGTGGCCCTTCCCCACCTTGTGAGGAGTCACAGCTGAGTCCACACTCCCACTGAGACCCCTGGGAGCGGCTTGGGTGGCTGGAGTCTTCCCCCTCTCCCGCCGGGCACTGGCCAACTTCTGGTGCTTCACAGTGGGGGGACTGGCTGTGCTGTGGCTCCGTGCCACACTGGCTGTCCTGGTGGCCGGTGCACTCCACATACCTGTGACCACAGGCACCACTGGTCCCGGAGATTTTGTGGCTGAGGTGCAAGTTCAGGACCTATGAATTGGACGGGTGGGGGGGTGAGAAGTAGGTTAAGGCTGGACAGGAAAAGTTGTTTGGACACACTGGGACGGGTAGCTGGAGGGGGTTTGGGAGTGGAGGAAGAGGTGGTGGTTGTAGGAGGTGTACATTTTGTGGCTTTGGGTGCAGGTGCATGCGCTGGATGGCTGTTGGGTGGGTGTGTGCCTGCGTTTGTGTATCTACGTGAGCGGGGTGTGCTGGTGCGGGACGTAGTGGCAGTAGAGGTAGTGCATGCAGGTGTGAGTGTAGACAAGACTGGGAGGGAGGAGGGAGACGACGAGGAGGGGGACACAGTGGAGGCAGTGGATGTTGGTGTGTCTGTATGTGTGTGATGCTTACGTGAGTGCCTGTGGGATGTGTTGTGCCTATGTTTGCCTGAGCTTCCCTTGTGTGGTGATGTGTGTGCATGCTGGTCTGATGGTGTGCTTGGGATAGGCAGAGGTACAGGGGATTGGGTCTGGGTGGAGGAAGTTGGAGGGGGGAGGCTAGACACAGGGACAATTGCTGCCATCAGTGCTGAGGCCAGAGTATGAAAGGCTCGGTGAAGGGCCGCCTGACCAGAATGAATGCCCTCCAGGAATGCATTGGTTTGTTGCAACTGCCTTTCTACACCCTGGATGGCATTTAAAATGGTAGACTGCCCAACAGTGAGGGACCTGAGGAGGTCAATGGCCTCCTCACTGAGGGCAGCAGGGGTGACAGGGGCAGGGGCTGAGGTGCCTGGGGCGAAGGTGATGCCCACCCTCCTGGGTGAACGGGCACGGGGCGAAGGCTGAGTGGCTTCTGGGAGGGCGGTGCTGGTAGGGGGGGTGGCGGCTGTACCTGTAGATGCGAGGGGCACAAATGTTGCCGTCACCACAAGTGTGGCCCTCCATGGCCATGTGGGATGCAGCTCCCTCGTGCTCCGGTGCCACTGCTCCTCCGCCTGATGATGCTAATGCACAGAAGAATAGGGAGACCACAAAAAAGGGGGAGGGACAGAAGGAAGACATGTTGAGTGCATGGATTACCGCTACCGTTGGCGGACAAGACAGACACATAAGCCCCCTGCACTACGTCACGCTGTTGGGCTCTACAGTGAATTTCATGGGAAATGGCCAACAAGGCTATGGACATCTGCACACATAGATGACACAGGTGCATGAATAGCTGTACTTGGCACTTTACAGAGGTGGGGTGGGGGGCCACAGGGCCATGCCTTACGGAGGGGCCTAGCCTAAGGAACTCGCCCTGGCCTAGGAAATCCCACAGCCCTCCTCCCCCACCCAGACACCTCCACTGCGCGCAAAGTCAGCAGAATTAGAGTGTACTCACCCCCTTGTGTCTGCTGTGATGCCCTCAAGCGCCCATCCAACTCCGGGTAGGCCACCGCCAGGATCCGGAACATCAGGGGGGTCATGGTTCGACGGGCACCCCTCCCACGTTGGGAGGCCATCCCCAGCTGAGCCTCCGCCGTCTTCTTGCTCCAGCGGCGAATGTCCTCCCATATTTTCCGGCAGTGGGTGCTCCGTCTGTGGTGGACCCCCAGGGTCCGGACGTCCTTGGGGATGGCACGCCAAATATCCTTCTTCTGGTGGGCGCTGACCTACATGAAATGTACAGGGGAAGAAGAGAAGTCATTACCAACTGCGCCGTCAAAGTGAGTGGCCCCCATCCCTACCCTTGCCATGTGGCACATGCACCCACCGTTTTTCATGCAAGCAGAACTCTGTCCCCTTCCTTCTTACAACCAGCCCTCTCCACACAGGCATAGCCCATACAACATGCTCCCTGTGTACTTACCTGTTGGTCTGGAGGACCGTAGAGTAGCGTGTACTGGGGAGGACCCCATCGACGAGCTTCTCCAACTCCTCCGATGTGAAGGCAGGGGCCCTTTCCCCAGACGCACGAGCCATTGTCTCTTCCAGACCGAGGTCACAGCAGCCCTTGCAGTGTAGGTCCTCTCCTGTCGAAGATCAGGTATCGAGTGATTATACAGATAGAAAATGGCAGTCACGTCCGCGGCGGTCATGTCCGCGGCGGTGCGTACCATCACCGCCGGCATACATCGTTATTGGCTCCTGGGACCCATAGGGTCCAATGTTAACCAATGCAGCATTGCGCCGCGGTCTTCGACCGCCTACCTCGACAGTGTACAACGCCAGCGCAGTTACCTCACATCCCATTGTCCCACTTTACAGGTCAGGCAGCGGCCATTTCAGGGGCCCACATGGCCTAATTACCAACTGCGTCACACATAGCTAGGCCTAGTCTCAACACACATACAGGCCACATTTCGTGTATGATTGGTGTTCTGTGTAGACTGTGGATACATACCTCTGAGTTGTTTGACTCTGTGCTTGCTGTTGTCCTTCATAGACACCGTCCGCTGGGACATGTGAGGAGATGGCGGAATCCTCCTGTGTACCGACCGCTGGTGGACCTGTCGACAATGGGGGAAAGAAATTTGATTATCACCTACAGGTTTGACCGTGCCACAATCCAGGAACTGTGTACCCAGTTGGAGCCTGACCTGATGTCAGCAATCCGCCATCCCACAGGAATCCCCCCTCAAGTGCAGGTGCTATCAGTGCTCCATTTCCTTGCAAGTGGGTCATTTCATACAACTGTGGCCATGGCATCAGGGATGTCCCAGCCTATGTTTTCCAACGTATTGTCCAGAGTGTTGTCTGCCCTGCTGAAACACATGCAGAGCTACATCGTTTTCCCTAAGGTGGAGGATTTGCCTACAGAGAAAGGTGACTTCTATGCCCTTGGACATATCCCCAACATCATAGGTGCCATTGATGGGACCCATGTGGCTTTGGTTCCCCCCCCCCCACAGGAGTGAACAGGTGTACAGGAACCAGAAGAGTTATCATTCCATGAATGTACAGATGGTATGTTTGGCAGACCAGTACATCTCCCATGTGAATGCCATGTTCCCTGACTCAGTGCATGACTCCTACATCCTGCGGAATAGCAGCATCCCTTATGTGATGGGTCAGCTCCAGAGGCACTGTGTGTGGCTATTAGTTGACTCTGGTTACCCCAACCTGTCATTGCTACTGACCCCAGTGAGGAATCCCAGGACAAGGGCAGAGGAACGCTACAATGAGGCCCATGGGCGAACTAGGAGGGTGATCGAGCGGACCTTCGGCCTCCTGAAGGCCAGGTTCAGGTGTCTGCATATGACAGGTGGATCCCTATTCTACTCACCAAAGAAGGTGTGCCATATCATCGTGGCCTGCTGTATGCTTCACAATTTGGCTTTGCGACGACAGGTGCCTTTTCCGCAGGAGGATGGTCCAGATGGCGGTGTTGTGGCAGCTGTGGAGCCTGTGGACAGTGATGAGGAGGAAGCAGAGGAAGAAGACATGCAGAACAGGGACTCAGTGATCCAGCAATATTTCCAGTGAAACACAGGTGAGAATACATTCCTGCCTACTACATGTACTTTTACACTTCTACCTCTATCCTGTCTGTCGTTTTCACCCAGTGTATGGTCACTGAGTTGTCACTTTTCCTTACGGTTTCACAGGTGTGGGTCCCAACATGTGTCATCTGCTTAGATTCCTCATGGACTAGAGCTGTGTGACATAGGTATGTTGACATTACTATTTCAAGAACATTTTGTCACTGTAATTGCAAATACACTATTTCAAAATCACAGACAGACTCCAGATCTTTTGGTGCTTTAGGTGTGTTTATTTAAATACAAAATATTGGAGGGGTAAGTTAAATGGTGAGGGGTGATGGCGGAGGAGTGTCCATGGCAGAGTCCAGTCCATTAGTCTCACAGGTGCATTGCCCATATGGGCATAGGAAGTGGAACTGGGGCAGTTTTAATATGGACAGGGTGACAAAGTGGGACAGTGGGATGACAATCAGGGTGGTCTCATTTCTTGGCGGGGGTCTTGGCATCGTGCTCTGTCTTGTTCCTGGATCTCAGGGACCATTTGCGTGGTGGTTCTCCGTCTGCACGGGGTGGGGTGCTGGTGTGGTGGTCCTGTGGAGGTGCCTCCTGTTCACTAGCGCCGGCGGAGGTGGTGGGCAGTTCATCGTCCATGCTAGTGTCAGGGGCCCCTTGTAGAGCCACAGTGTCCCTCCTGGTGTTGAGTACTTCCTTCAGCACCCCTACGATGGTGCCCAGGGCGGAGCTGATGGTTCTGAGTTCCTCCCTGAAGCCCAAATACTGTTCCTCCTGCATCTGCTGGGCCTCCTGAAACTTGGCCAGTACCGTTGCCATCGTCTCCTGGGAGTGGTGGTAGGCTCCCATGATGGAAGAGAGGGCCTCGTGGAGAGTGGGTTCCCTTGGCCTGTCCGCCCCCTGTCGCACAGCAGCCCTCCTAGTTCCCCTGTGTTCCTGTGCCTCCGTCCCCTGGACTGTGTGCCCACTGCCACTGCCCCTAGGTCCCTGTTGTTGGGGTGGTGGGTTATCCTGGGTTCCCATTAGAGGTGGACACACAGCTGATTGACGTGTCCTGGGGACGGAGGTATGGGCCCGCTGGGTGGGTGCTGTGCTGGTGTTTCCTGAGGGGGGAAGGTCTGTGGTGGCCTGTGCCTGTGTGAGGGGAACCGACTGTCCCGAGGCCCCCGATGGTCCGGGCTGGTCATCTAGATCCAGTTGGACAGAGGTGCTGTCATCACTGTGGGCCTCTTCTGTTGGTGGAGTGGACATGTCTGGACCCTCCTGTCTGGTGATGTTGGGTAGTGGTTCTGCAGGGGTGGAAAGGCATGATTATTTAATCTGTGTGTCTCATGGTGTGCAATGGGTGGGTGACCGTGTACCCCAGTGCTGGCATTCCTGTGTGTGAGCTTCTGTGATGATGGTTTAGGGGGGTGTATAGATATGTGCAGTGATGGGTGTCCATGCATTGTTGTTGCATGCAGGGCTTGGTGTTGCGATGTGTGGTTTGTGATATTGGTACATTTGTGAGGAGTTGGAGTGATAGGGGTGGGGGTGAGGGTGGGGGTATGTGATAGCATGCAGGTAGGGTGGGGGATGTAATAGTTAAGATTTGACTTACCAGAGTCCATTCCTCCACCGACTCCTGTGAAGCCCTCAGGATGCAGAATCGCCAAGACCTGCTTCCCCCATGTTGTTAGTTGTGGGTGGGGAGGTGGGGGGTCCGCCGCCAGTCCGCTGAACCGCCTGGTGGTGTCTTGAGACCACGGAACGCACCTTCCCCCGTAGGTCGTTCCACCTTTTCCTGATGTCCCCCCGATTTCTTGGGTGTTGTCCCATTGCGTTGACCCTGTCGACTATTCTTCGCCATAGCTCCATCTTCCTTGCAATTGAGGTGTGCTGCACCTGGGATCCAAATAGCTGTGGATCTACCCAGACGATTTCCTCCACCATGACCCTGAGCTCCTCCTCCGAGAACCTGGGGTGTCTTTGCCGTGCCATGGGGTGGTGTAGGTGATGTGTGGGGTGGTGTGTGTGGTGATAAGTGTGATGATATGTAGTGGTGTGTGGTCTTTTGTGCGTGGAAGTTGTGTGGGTGATGGTATTGTGTGCATGTGGATGCTAGTTTGTTGATGGTGGTGTCTCTCTCTGGCCTTCTCTCTGTAATTGTGGTCGTAGGGGTTTGTGGGTGATGTGGGTGTGTGTTTTATATTGTATTGGGTGTGTGGGAGTGGTGTGTGTATGTGTATCAGGTGTGTGTATTTCGAATTGTCCAATGTGGTGGTGTTTTGGAGATGTGTGTGTATTTTGAGCGCAGCGGTGTGTACCGTCAATGGAATACCGCGGTTGAAAGACCGCCGTGTGGATTCGTGTGTCGTGATAGTGTGGCCGTTTTTCGGTTGGCGTGACGGTGGAGGTTTTTTTTTCGACAGTTTATCACTGACCTTTGGTGTGGCGGACTTGTGTGGGTGTCTGAATTTTGTCGGATTCCGAGATGTGGATCATAATAGCTGTGGTGGAATTCCGCGGCCGTGGCAGTGTGTTGGCGGTCTTCTGCACGGCGGTAAGCAGCTTTTACCGCCAATGTTGTAATGACCGCCTATGACTATAATCTAATAGCCAGTTTGGGCTCCTTCAGTATGTTGCATCATGTTGTAAAACTATGTGTGAGGAATTCAGTATGTTTTTAGCATGCTTAGGCACATTTTGTTGGAAATCATCCCTTACTCTCCGCCTACCAAGAGTGTTGAAACTTCTGTCGTTTACTGTGGTTGGAGTGGTCCAAGATTATCTGAGTGTCATCTGCTTGCATGCAGAAGCTCATCTCTCATTCAATAAGGAGGATACAAGCCTACATAGAAAATGTCTTGACCAGTACTGTAGAGCGTAGGACTCCCTGCAAAGCCCGTTTTTTGATAGTGGCTGGTGGAGCTGAGCATCTGTACGCTGGTACACTAGATGTTCAATGGAGTAGTGCAGCCTGCCATTTATGTGAGCTATATAAAAGTATTGCTGCTACTTCTTAGCTGCAGTAGTGCAGACCTTTGAACATTCTGGAAAGGTCAGCTGTACAAGCTTGGTGCATCGTTCATCATGTCATACTATTTCATTTACCTGCTGTAGGAGGCTGGCCTGGCTTGTAGTGGGTACCAAAGGTACTTACACCTTGTTCCAGGTCCAGTTATCCCTTATTAGTAGAATAGTGGTGTTTCTAGCAGCTTAGGCTGATAGAAGGTAGCTATGGCAAAGCAGCTTAGGCTGAACTAGGAGACATGCAAAGCTGTCACTTATATCATATGCACAATATCATAAGAAAACACAATACACAGAGTTACTAAAAATAAAGGTACGTTATTTTTATGACAATATGCCACAAGTATCTCAGTGAGTACCCTCAGTAAGAAGGTAAGTAATATACACAAGTTATATGTACACAAACCAGAAATAGGTAAGTAAGAGTCAGAAAAGTAATGCAAACAGTGTAGAATTACAATAGGTCGCAATAGGCAAGCATAGGTATAGGGGCAACACAAACCATATACTCCAAAAGTGGAATGCGAATCACGATTGGACCCCAGACCTATGGGAGCTTGTAGAGGGTCACTGGGACTGTAAGAAAACAGTCAGGGTGTCCAAGATACCCCACCCCAAGACCCTGAAAAGTAGGAGTAAAGTGCACCTATTGCACCCAGAGAGCACAACAGTTGTGATAGGGGGATTCTGCAAGAACAACAAACACCAGCAGTGCACTGACAATGTATTTCCGGACCTGAGGACCTGCAAGGCAAGGGGACCAAGTCCAATAGTCGCGACAGTGTCCAGGGGGGTCAGGAGCCCAGGAAACCCCAGATGAAGGTGCAAGGAAGCTGCCTGTGGATGGAAGAAGCTTGGAATTCTGCAAGAAATAAGAGGACTAGGAACTTCTCCTTTGGAAGATAGATGTCCTACGTCGCGATGAAGCTTGCAGACGTGTTCCCCTGCAGAAATACCACAAACAAGCCTTGCTAGCTGCAAGGGTCATGGTAGAGGTTTTTGGGTGCTGCTGAGGACCAGGAAGGACCAGGATGTCGCCACTTGGAGGAGGGGACAGACGGGGCACCCAGCAACTCAGAGAGCCCTCACAGAAGCAGGCAGCACCCACAGAAGTACCCCAACAGGCACATAGAAGAATAGTGAACCGGAGTCTACGCGAAGTTACAAAAGGGGATCCCACGACGTCGGAGGCCAACTCACAGGGTTGTGCACTGCAGGACGGAGTGCTGGGGGACCTGGCTAGGCTGTGCATGAAGGAAATCCTGGAAGCGTGCACAGGAGCCGGAGCAGCTGCAAATCACGCGGTACACAGCTTTGCAGTCTAGTGTGGGGAGGCAAGGACTTACCTCCACCAAACTTGGACTGAAGAGTCACTGGACTGTGGGAGTCACTTGGACAGAGTTGCTGTGTTCCAGGGACCACGCTCGTCAGGATGAGAGGGGACCCAGAGGACCAGTGATGCAGTCTTTTGGTGCCTGCGTTAGCAGGGGGAAGATTCCGTCGACCCACGGGAGATTTCTTCGGAGCTTCTGGTGCAGGGTGAAGGCAGGCTACCCCCAGAGCATGCACCACCTGGAAACAGTCGAGAAAGCTGGCAGGATTAGGCGCTACAATGTTGCTGGTAGTCGTCTTGCTACTTTGTTGCGGTTTTGTAGGCGTCCTGGAGCAGTCCACGGTCGATCCTTGGTAGAAGGTGAAGAGGGAGATGCAGAGGATCTCTGGTGAGCTCTTGCATTTGTTATCTGAAGAATTCCCCAAAGCAGAGACCCTAAATAACCAAAAAAGGAGGTTTGGCTACCAAGAAAGGAGGATTGGCTACCAAGAGAGGTAAGAGCCTGTCAGAAGGAGCCTCTGACATTTCCAGATGCAGGGGGAAGCTACTCCTCCCCAACCTTTCACACCTATTTCCAAAGGGAGAGGGTGTAACACCCTCTCTCAGAGGAAATCCTTTGTTCTGCCTTCCTGGGCCAGGGCTGCTTGGACCCCAGGAGGGCAGAAACCTGCCTGAGGGGTTGGCAGCAGCAGCAGCTGCAGTGGAGACCCCGGAAAGACAGTTTGGCAGTACCCGGGTTCTGTGCTAGAGACCCGGGGGATCATGGAATTGTCACCCCCAATACCAGAATGGTATTGGGGTGACAATTCCATGATCTTAGACATGTTACGTGGCCATGTTCAGAATCACCATTGTGACGCTATACATAGGTAGTGACCTATGTATAGTGCACGCGTGTAATGGTGTCCCCGCACTCACAAAGTCCGGGGAACTTGCCCTGAACGATGTGGGGCACCTTGGCTAGTGCCAGGGTGCCCACACACTAAGTAACTTTGCACCCAACCTTCACCAGGTGAAGGTTAGACATATAGGTGACTTATAAGTTACTTATGTGCAGTGGTAAATGGCTGTGAAATAACGTGGACGTTATTTCACGCAGGCTGCAGTGGCAGGCCTGTGTAAGAATTGTCAGAGCTCCCTATGGGTGGCGAAAGAAATGCTGCAGCCCATAGGGATCTCCTGGAACCACAATACCCTGGGTACCTGAGTACCATACACAAGGGAATTACATGGGTGTACCAGTGTGCCAATGTGAATTGGTAAATTTAGTCACTAGCCTGCAGTGACAAATTTGGAAAGCAGAGAGAGCATAACCACTGAGGTTCTGGTTAGCAGAGCCTCAGTGAGTCAGTTAGTCACCACACAGGGAACACATACAGGGCACATGCTATGAGCACTGGGGTCCTGCCTGCAGGGTCCCAGTGACACAAGGACTAAAACAACATACATACAGTGAAATATGGGGGTAACATGCCAGGCAAGATGGTACTTTCCGACACCTGCTATTACAGCACTCACAAATGGTGTGGCGGAGTAAAACCAGGAGAGGGACAATTAGTCTATTCTAATTAACAGGGCTATTTGCCCAGTACCAGTGTCTTCATGGAACGCTAGGTTATCCGAGGTGGAGTTTTCCTTAAAGGAAGAGGTGATCTCACACACTTATTGTGTCATGCTTCCTCATTAGCCACTGCTCCCCATCCTGATAGGACAGTGCCACCAGGGCGGACTCAACCTCTTGTTAAGACCTACACCTACACCTACATCCTCCTATTACACTTCATTTTGTTTCTGTCCCATGGAGGCTGCAGATACTTCATTATTAATGTTTCATGTTGCTGTTCTGATGTAGGATGTTTGGGGTTGCTTTGTGAATATGTTGCATATGTGTTTGGAGACACAGAGGCCCAGATGTCCGAAAAAGTCTAAAGTCCCTGCACATTGTTGAGTGTTGAGTGAAAGGGAGAGAGCAGAACAGATATGGCATTGTTTATCTGTCCCCTGCACTGGCACACTTTAGGCTGCCATGCACCAATGCACACACCCTTGTGGTGTTTGCTTTCTCGAAGGAATAATTTTCATTCTGGAAGGCAACCATCCTAGAGCAAAATCTATCCTTTATACACTTTCCCTGCTTTGCACATGTGCTGTATGATGCAGCATGCACGAAAAGTAGCAAAACAAGGAGAAATGAAAACATTCAATATACAAGATTAATTGAGACTCAATTTAAAGATGATAACAAAATGTATTCAGAGACTTTTTTGCTTCTGTTGCTTAAAAATGTTTGTCTACAATGTGGGTTATTTCAATGTGTTGCATCATAATGTAAAATTGTGTTGCACCTGCCTCAAGCCAGTGTAAGATTATGGCGCAGATTTCTGCCTACAAATGTTTGTAGGTAGAGGTTTGCAAAAAGCCTATGGGTAGTTGCATGATGAATGCCCATGTACCACCCATGAAACGCTCCCTTGACGCAAAGTAACGCAAAGCAGCACTGTGACAGGTAAGTATTAATGGATACCAGAAGGCGTAACAGGCTGTGGTATGTGATCTTTTATTTTATTTCCTCCAGGCTTTCTTTTCTCTAGATTATGGGGGTCATTCCTACTTTGGCGGGCGGAGGAGGCCGCCCGCCAAAGTACCCCCGCCAGAACACCGCTGCGCAGTCAGAAGACCGCCGCAGTGATTCTGGCTTTCCCGCTGGGCTGGCGGGCGACTGCCAGAAGGCCGCCCGCCAGCCCAGTGGGAAAGCGCCTTCAACGAGGAAGCCGGCTCCGACTGGAGCCGGCGGAGTTGAAGGCGTGCGACGGGTGCAGTAGCACCCGTCGCGATTTTCAGTATCTGCATAGTAGACACTGAAAATCATGGTGGGGCCCTCTTACGGGGGCCCCTGCAGTGCCCATGCCATTGGCATGGGCACTGCAGGGGCCCCCAGGGGCCCCATGACACCCCATACCGCCATCCTGTTCCTGGCGGCCAAAACCGCCAGGAACAGGATGGCGGTATGGGGGTCGGAATCCCCATGGCGGCGCAGCAAGCTGCGCTGCCATGGAGGATTCCCCTGGGCAGCGGAAAACCGGCGGTACACCACCGGTTTTCCGTTTCTGACCGCGGCTGTACCGCCACAGTCAGAATTGCCCTGGATGCACCGCCAGCCTGTTGGCGGTGCATCCGCGGTAGGAATGACCGCCTATGTCTCTGTTTGTCTCTCTTTTCTCAGGTCGGTCTTGTCTTTGTTGATGGGTAGTCTTGGTCTTGTTTATTCAGGTGCTTCCTAACTGGGTCTTCTTTCCGTCAGGCACTGTAGGAAGTTGGCTCTGTATGTACTATTTAAAACTAAGAAATAGCATGCACAGAGTCCAAGGGTTCCCCTTAGAGGTAAGATAGTGGGAAAAAGAGATAATTCTAATGCTCTATTTTGTGGTAGTGTGGTCGAGCAGTAGCCTTATCAGAGGGTAGTGTTAAGAATTTGCTGTACACACACAGGCAATAAATGAGGAACACACACTCAAAGACAATTCCAGGCCAAAAGGTTTTTATATAGAAAAATATATTTTCTTAGTTTATTTTAAGAACCACAGGTTCAGGATTTACAAACAATACTTTAAATGAAAGGTATTTCACTTAGGAACTTTAGGAACTTTGAATTAGCAAAATAGCATATACAGTTTTCACATAAATGGCAATAAGCTATTTTAAAACTGGACACTGCAATTTTCAACAGTTCCTGGGGGAGGTAAGTGTTTGTTAGTTTTGCAGGTAAGTAAACTACCTACAGGGTTCAAAGTTGGGTCCAAGGTAGCCCACCATTGGGGGTTCAGGGCAACCCCAAAGTTACCACACCAGCAGCTCAGGGCCGGTCAGGTGCACAGGTCAAAGTGGTGCCCAAAACGCATAGGTTTCAATGGAGAAGGGGGTGCAGTCTGCCAGCAAGTAAGTACCCGCGTCTTCGGAGGGCAGACCAGGGGGGTTTTGTAGTGCACCGGGGGGGACACAAGTCAGCACAAAAAGTACACCCTCAGCAGCACGGGGGCGGCCGGGTGCAGTGTGCAAACAGGTGTCAGGTTTGCCATGGAGTTCAATGGGAGACCAAGGGGTCTCTTCAGCGATGTAGGCAGGCAAGGGGGGGCTCCTCGGGGTAGCCACCACCTGGGCATGGGAGAGGGCCACCTGGGGGTCGCTCCTGCACTGGAGGTCGGATCCTTCAGGTCCTGGGGGCTGCGGGTGCAGTGTCCTTACCAGGCGTCCAGTTCTTAGAAGCAGGCAGTCTTGGTCAGGGGGTGCCTCTGGATTCCCTCTGCAGGCATCGCTGTGGGGGCTCAGGGGGGTCAATTCTGGCTACTCACGGGCTCGCAGTTGCCGGGGAGTCCTCCCTGTCGTGTTGGTTCTCCACAAGTCGAGCCGGGGGCGTCGGGTGCAGAGTGCAAAGTCTCACGCTTCCGGCGGGAAACATGTGTTCTTTCAAAGTTGCTTCTTTGTTGCAAAGATTCTTTCGTTCTTGGAGCAGAGCCGCTGTCCTCGGGAGTTCTTGGTCCTTTTAGATGCAGGGTAGTCCTCTAAAGCTTCAGAGGTCTCTGGACCCTGTGGAACACGTTGCTGGAGCAATTCTTTTGAAGTGGGGAGACAGGCCGGTAGAGCTGGGGCCAAAGCAGTTGGTGTCTCCGTCTTCTCTACAGGTTTTTCAGCTCAGCAGTCCTTCTTCGTCTTAGGTTGCAGGAATCTATCTTGCTGTGTTCTGGGAGCCCCTAAATACTCGATTTAGGGGTGTGTTTAGGTCTGGGGGGTTAGTAGCCAATGGCTACTAGCCCTGAGGGTGGCTACACCCTCTTTGTGCCTCCTCCCTGAGGGGAGAGGGCACATCCCTAATCCTATTGGGGGAATCCTCCATCTGCAAGATGGAAGATTTCTAAAAGTCAGAGTCACCTCAGCTCAGGACACCTTAGGGGCTGTCCTGACTGGCCAGTGACTCCTCCTTGTTTTTCTCATTATCTCCTCCGGCCTTGCCGCCAAAAGTGGGGCTGTGGCCAGAGGGGGCGGGCAACTCCACTAGCTGGAGTGCCCTAGGGTGCTGTAACAAAGGGGGTGAGCCTTTGAGGCTCACCGCCAGGTGTTACAGTTCCTGCAGGGGGAGGTGAGAAGCACCTCCACCCAGTACAGGCTTTGTTACTAGCCACAGAGTGACAAAGGCACTCTCCCCATGTGGCCAGCAACATGTCTGGTGTGTGGCAGGCTACTAAAACTAGTCAGCCCACACTGGAAGTCGGTTAAGGTTTCAGGGGGCATCTCTAGGATGCCCTCTGGGGTGTATGTTACAATAAAATGTACACTGGCATCACTGTGCATTTATTGTGCTGGGAAGTTTGATACCAAACTTCACAGTTTTCAGTGTAGCCATTATGGTGCTGTGAAGTTCGTGCATGACAGACTCCCAGACCATATACTCTTATGGCTACCCTGCACTTACAATGTCTAAGGTTTTGCTTAGACACTGTAGGGGCATAGTGCTCATGCACTTATGCCCTCACCTATAGTATAGTGCACCCTGCCTTAGGGCTGTAAGGCCTGCTAGAGGGGTGACTTATCTATACCTATAGGCAGTGTGAGGTTGGCATGGCACCCTGAGGGGAGTGCCATGTCGACTTAGTCATTTTATCCCCACCAGCACACACAAGCTGGCAAGCAGAGTGTCTGTGCTGAATGAGGGGTCCCCAGGGTGGCATAAGACATGCTGCAGCCCTTAGAGACCTTCCCTGGCATCAGGGCCCTTGGTACCAGAGGTACCAGTTACAAGGGACTTACCTGGATGCCAGGGTGTGCCAATTGTGGAAACAAAAGTACAGGTTAGGGAAAGAACACTGGTGCTGGGGCCTGGTTAGCAGGCCTCAGCACACTTTCAAATCATAACTTGGCATCAGCAAAGGCAAAAAGTCAGGGGGTAACCATGCCAAGGAGGCATTTCCTTACAGGCACTCATCATGGAATTCTACCAACGATGAAACCGGAAGGGAGAGAAAGAAGAAGCCGGTTTTGAGAAGGTATGTTGGTCTTCTCTCTTTTCTTGTTTTGTCTTTTAATTTCTCCTCAGTTCCCCTGTTTCTTTCCTTGTGTTGTTAGTGCAGATTTTCCTTTTCTCTTTCTCTCAATATTCAAATCTTCTCTTTTCCTTTATCTCATGTCCCAAGAAGTGCTGCCCCTTCACCACGTGCCTTACTTGATTTTGGTTCTTATGGCTTGTGTGTCTTTTATTGTGTTCTTTTCCCCTCCCCCCTTTCCAAAGTTATTTATCTCGTGCACTCAGGCTTGGTAAGTGGTTTTCCTCACCCCTCCTCCCGGGCAATCGCGAAGTACCCCCGGGAAACTTCTTTCTTGGCCCGGCCCTCGGCATTCTATCGCAAACACATAATGCAACTTTGTGTTCCTTTAGGAAGTTATCCCACGCAAATCCTGATTTACATTGGCTAGTAAATGCCGGCATAACACTTTGTTAAAAAAAGTAACGCAAACCTGGTGCAGAAAGTTAGTAAATCTAATTGTTTGAGGATGGCCAATATTCCAGAGTTCTTCATTTTTATACAGTTCATGTAGGTGTGGGGAGTAATAGTGCTCTAAAGGTGACAGTTTGGAGTTTTGCCAGCAGGAAAGGTTCCCTTTGTGTTTTTCTTCTTTTAAAGAAGTGATACAAGAGTATGTTGGTGAGTCTGCATTTTTTATGCTGAAATGTTGTCCAGAGGTTGTATCTACATATTTTTTTAACATTAAATTTGCCACTGATTTCTGACATGTGATCTAATTGAATATTGGAGGTTCATGCCAGGTGCTTGATTATGTTCGAGGGATTATACTAATTTATGTTATAATACAAGTCCAGTATATCAGTTCATTGACTGCTGTATTCTTGAGAGGATGAGCTGTAGACCAAAATTATTTTTTTGTTCTGCTACTATACTGAAGAGTGTTTGAGAAATTTCTGATAAAGGAACATCTTGGGCAATCATGTGTTGTCATGTTCTCTTGATATCTCTTTAAGTGCGTATTGCATATTTTTCTTTCAGTGACTGATGTTCTTTTCTCCAGGTTATTCAGTTGCTTAGTTCTAGCAGTAGGAGTTGGTCTGTGAGCCAAATGCAAGTGGCTGTGTCTTGTATAAGCCCTTTTAGCAGGATCTGCAGTATTTTATCTGTTATTACCATGTCAATTTCGCCGTATGGTATTTGAATGAAAAGCTGTGGTCAGATCAGTGGCTGTGTTGTATAGGTACAATACTCTGTAGATAAGGTGCAGTGGAAGCATCTTTTTGGTAGTGTCAGATTTCAGTTGGATTTAAGCTGATTTTTTCCTCTTTGGCTGTGTGATTGTGGTACGTCACTGAAATATACTGTGACTCTCTGCTTCGTTCTATATTAATGTACTATTTTACCAATTTCATAGAATTGGTCCTAGCCCCTTGGTGTACCTCCCCAAAAAAGGTTGTCCAAAGATTTTCATTTTTGATATGTGTTTTTGGATCAATGGAGAATTAATTTAGCTGGATAGACATTGCTGATCTGGGCTGATTTTTTTTCTTGATTACATTTTTAACATGGCGGATGTGTTGCAGTGATGATGTAAAATTTCAGGAACCATGAGACCTGTATACTTCATTTTGGTGTCAAAACATAGGTTTTGGTGGTCAAATACTCTTACAGAGACAGAAAATAATTCCTCTGTGCAACCCTTCTGCCATTTTCCAAAATGGTGGCTATAATAGTAGAAAAATAAAAATATATAGAAATGAAACAAATAATAATGTTTTCCACTCCTTTGATGTACACACCAAACAATGTTTATGATCTGAATATGAAAATGTTTATCACTCCTGTTTTAGACACATTTTGATAGTTCACTTTGCTTATTTGTTTTGGCAATCGTTCGTGGTACATTTGCAGAATGTTGAACATTTGAGAATAGCATATCAACAGGGACATCTTTCTGTAGCACAGGTTTTGCAAGTACATGTATGTGTAAGTTCTGTGTGCAGAGGCTTTAGAAACTTCATAGGTTGTAGCACCCAATACCTTCCCAACCAAATTCACATGGATCTTTCTCTATATATGCATGATCCAAAACATTTACACATCTTCTGATCAAGTAGAACTCTCTTTTAATGTATCCACCTACAGAATATGACATTGGTGGAAGCTCACTTAGCGGAACTGATCTCTTGAACTCACTGTACCGAAGATCATCAAATGTGTGACAATCAGAACTCGTTTTCCTCATATGCACAAGGTATTTTTGTACATCTTTAAGGTCATATTCTTCTTCTGTCCCAGCAAATGCTTTCAGAAACTTCACAGGTACCGCAGTTGAAGCTCCAAGCTTTGTTCCAAGTTTGCTCATAGTGTCATCACCCATACAATTATGTCCTTCATAAGAGCACTGGACATCTCTGAGTCAAGTTTCTGCCACAGAATATGAAGCAGGATTAAGTGTCTCTTCTCGCCTGTTCCATAATGTATCTATAACTCTGACAATCCTTCGATTGTGAACATTGCAACAAATCTAATTAGCACAATAATAACATCTGTGTCATTTGAAAGTACAATGACTCGATTGGAACCATTTCGAACAGCCCACTCAACATGTGGTGCAACATGAAGGTCAGCTTCCTCCAATTTGCTGTTCTTGAACAATATCGACCATACCTTTTGAATATATTGCTGCATGCACCAACTCCTCATTGACTATCATTCCATGAGCAATAATTGGAAATTCAGTGTTCACTGGAGCATCAGCAATTTTTGGCAAGTTAACATCTCCATGTTAATCTTGCTGGATGTTGATGACCAGAATTTATCAAGCTTCACAGGTACAGGTGTCGAGTTTTTGATGGAAGTAAGGTCAATTGTTCCATTTGTAGACATTGGTCTGATTCTCTCCCATTCTTTGATAGATAGATCAAGATAACTGTCAAAGACAATATGCAGTTCTTGCAAGGTGCACACTCACTTTGATATCTGTAGAACAGTCTGAACAACCTCCCCAAAATTTTGTTTGGATGAAATCTTAACAATGCGGACGTTTCTGCTTCACTGGTTTAGTTGCAGCATCTCCATCAAATAATGCGTTTGTTGGAAGAAGATCATGTGACAGAGTGTCCTTGATAAATATTCACCCCTTTCTTTTGCTACGTCCATCTCTCTATGTGCTTGCGAGAGTTGTTTTTTTGTAACCTGTTTTGTAGTGGCTGGTTGGACGAAACTCTTGCAAAGCAATTAGAGTGGACGTTTAGCTTTAGTGATTATGCCAAACAGCTTTTTCTCTTTCAGTACAAATCTCTCCTGCTTTAGTTCTGCGTATACCTTCGATTCATGTTCCAGTACATTTAGTAGACATGTCTTTATATCATTATCCACATATTGTTTGGTGACAACGTTGTGTAGTCGCACAGGCTCAAATCATTGCAAAGGGGTTTCTTTGCTGCTGCATGAAATGAAGAAGGCTGCTAACATGTTTACGAAAACGTTTCTTTCTATTTCCCACATGTTCGTGGTAAGGAACAGTCTATTTACCGCAGCCTCCTCCCTGCCAGCCATTTCCTCTGCTGTCCGATTTCCTCCACCACCCCTGTCCATTTTCACCCCATCCCACATCTTTTTTGTTCTCCCATTTCCCACCCTCATATTGCTTACCCCTATCCTCCCATGTATCTGAATTAAAGGGTGTCTGTAACCAATGTAGTTGCTGGTTTTAGTGTAACTGAAATACACAAATAATATTTTTATGGGCAAAGTGAAGTGCAGAGTATGTTCATAAGCCATGTTTCTCCACAGTTGCTTCACTAATGCCCCATTTTATGTTTGTGTTTGAAATTTTGCAGTATTATGCATACTCTGCTTTGAGTGCAGTGGCCCTTGAGGAATGACGAGGACACCAGAGTAAACTTCTCCGGCTGCTCTTTGAGCCACTTTATGCATACCCACATTTAATACTACAAGGCTGGGAGGCTGTAAACAACCTGGAAAGAAAGTGAAATTCAATAAACATTTGCAAAGCCAGGGGTTTTCTCCTCTCTTAACTCTATTGTTTCTTGCAATGCTTTTTTGGCATGTTGCACATGCTGCTGTGCAACATGGCTTTAAGTTAAAAAAAAAAGAAAAAGAGCTATGACATGGCCAGCGTTGACTACATCAAAGCCCTTTTTCTTTTAAAACATATTGCACAGCAGCTAATGTCGATGTCCAATATGTGTAAAAACAGAATGGGGAGGGGTGGTTAAGTAACACAAAAGAAATATGGCTTTACGTTTAAAAAAGAGCTTTGCTGTGGTCTTTTAACTTTAAATCATGTTGCCCTTATGTTGATTAACCACCCATTTCCCCTGTGCGTTTTTTACACATATTGCAAAGCAGCACGAGGTGCTGTGCAACATGTTTTAAAAGAAAAAAAGTGCAACAAGGTGGTCAGCCCTGCCAGAATGGATTTGTGCCTGGTCGTGCAACATCCCTTAACATGTGCCAATTTTTCTGTACATTGCGTTATGCCCCCCCATCACTGTCCACGAGTGGTCTGCTTATATCGCCACCAGTTCAGATTGGGAGGGGCACGTGGCAGGGGTGCCCTTTGTCCCCCCTGCTCTTCGCTCTGGCGGTGGAACCACTGGCGGTCGCACTCTGTAAGACAGGGCATTCCTTGGGAATACTGCAGGGGAATGGAAATCATGCGGTCTCTTTATATGCAGATGACCTTCTAGTGTATATTAGAGACCTAGTAGACTTCCCCAGCTACATAATACTATTGTTTAATACACATGTGAAGGTCTCCGGCCTGCTAGTTAACTGGGCCAAGTCCTGTGTTTTCCCATTGCCACCCGCTATGACTGATCCAGGCCTTACATCTGTTGCCCCTGGCCTGGCATGGCAATCATGCACATTTAGATATCTTGGAATACAGGTATATCATGCAAACTCTGATCTGTTTGATGGGAATCTGGCACGTGCTGTGTCAAGTCTGCGCAGCCAGATAGCTTTTTGGAAGACATTGCCACTGACAGTAATGGGCAGGGTGGCCCTTGTCAAGATGATAATCCTGCCTTGATTGTTATATTATTTTATGAATTTGCCACTATATATTCCAACCTCCTTTTTGCGATCCATGGAACGGGACGTGCGTAATTTCATTTGGAATACCTCCCGCTGCAGAGTGGCCCTTTCGAAACTTTATCACCCAGTGACTCTGGGAGGGCTGTCACTGCCAAACTTGGAGCACTACAATCTGGCTGCGCATCTACTGTGGGTGGCTCGCTGGTTCTCACCTCGACATCTATCGGATACTGCCACTGATCTACCAGCATGGTCATGTTATAAACTACCTGTGTACCAAATCCCCCGCACCAGTACTCATTTTACTAAACCTAGCAGACTGTTGCTATCGTAGATGCTGTTACCTCACCAGAGACACTATGGCCCTCATTACAACCCTGGCGGTCGGTGATAAAGCGGCGGTAATACCGATAACAGGCCGGCGTTAAAATTGAAATATGACCACGGTGAAAACCACCAACACAGACAGTGACTTTAACACTCCGACCGCCATGGCGGTAGCAACAAGCACCGCGGCGGCAACTGCCAACAGCCAGGCGGAACACAAAGTACCGCCCACCCTATTACAGCAAGCCAATCTGCGAACTTTTCCGTGGCGGTACCAACGCCATCAAAAGCACGGCGGAAACAGATCTCAGAAGGGAAACAACTCACCTCTGGACACTCAAGGAAGAACCACAAGGCCATGGAGCCCGAACTGCGGGTGTTACCCATGCTGGTATACCTCCTCCTACACCAGGAACACGAACAGCAGCGAAGACGACCACGGTGAGTACTGCACCTAGCACACAAGGGAGGGAGGGTAAAGAGAGTGACACACACACGCAACACGCAACCCCAACACCATACACTAAAAGAGATGCAACAACATTACATATCCACCCCATAACCCTCAGGAATAACGCAAGGACAAAAGGAATTGAGTAAAGTCAGTGTAATAATATAAATATAGAGAAATACGCCCTCAAAGCACAAAACAGTATATACAATATATACAAATGTGGGGACACTGCCCAGTCCAAAATTTCCATGGCCCACAGGGCCATATCACATAGGCCAAGGCCCCACTTGACTCCTGCCTCAATACGGAGAGAACACTGCTAGGCGATCATGTCGAAAATACACAGGCACCTCAGGGGGAAGGGGAAAGGGGGGCACCTCAGCCGGAAGATGGTATAATGCCACTGCTCCTGGAGGGGGCTACATGCCCACTGCTGGGTCCTGGGGAGTGCAAAGCCACAGTCTAGTGGGTGGTTTGCCCACTGCTTGGTCCTGGGGAGTGCAAAGCTACAGTCGCTCAAGTCGGTGGTTTGCTCACTGCTTGGTCCTGGGGAGTGCAAGGCCACAGTCTCTCAAGTGGGTGGTTTGCCCACTGCTTGGTTCTGGGGAGTGCAAAGCCACAGTCTCTCAAGTGGGTGGCTTGCCTACTGCTTGGTCCTGGGGAGTGCAAGGCCACAGTCTCTCACCTGGGTGTCACACCTGCAGTTGTTGCAGGGGCCAGGACTCACTACAGCCCATGGAGGCATGACTACACACTGCCAGCCGGTGGTCACGGCTGCTCAGTGGTGGCAGTGGCGGGACTGGCGGCAGTGCTGCCTGTGTTGGGGGGAGGCTCCAGCCCTTCCCCCGCAGCCTTGGACGGCTGCCCACTGGGGCTGCTGGCAGTGGTGGTGGCAGTGGTGCTGGTGGCGGTGCTGTTGGTGGGGCTGGCGGCGGCGCGGGGAGGTTCCAGTCCTTTCCCCGCAGCCTCGGACGGCTGAAGTGCCATGGCTGGTGTTGTGTGCCCAGATGGTGCTCCAGCACCAGGCTCCATACCCATCCTGCCTGCGGCGTCTGTGCCTTTCTCATTGTCCTTGGCAGCTGGTGTTCCCTTCCTGCCCTTGCCAGCTAGTGGTGCCTCCTTGCTTCCGCTAGCTGGTGGTGCCTCCTTGCTTCTGCCATCTGGTGGTGCCTCCTTGCTTCTGCCAGCTGGTGGTGCCTCCTTGCGTTTGCTTGCTGATGGTTCCTCCTTGCTTCTGCCAGCTGGTGGAGCCTCCTTGCGTTTGCCAGCTGGTGGTGCCTCATTGCTTCTTTCAGCTGGTGGTGCCTCCTTGTGTTTGCCAGCTGGTGCTCCCTTTTTGCCCTTGGCAGCTGGTGCAGGCACGCTGGCTGTGTGGACGGGTGTCTTCATGGTGCCTCTCACAACTGCAGTGGCTGCAGAAACGACAGTGGCCGTGGACTGGGTGGCTGAGATGCTAGCCTGGGTCCTGACCACCCTGGCCCGAAGTGAAGGACAGGGGGGAGGGGTGACAAAACAAAAAGGGGAGGGAGAAGAGACAGGGGATACACTTGGTCAGTGCCAACAACAACACCACTGTTGGCGTACACAACATACAGGGAACAGCCCTATGCACTAGGCCATGCACTACCAGTTACAATTCTAGTCCCCAGGCCATGGAGTACAATGCCTAATGCCAATAGCAGAACAGCTGAAACCCACAGGACCCTGCCCAGTAGGAGATGCCCACTAGCATATTTGGGGTTGGAGTGCATCAGACCCTGCCCATCATGGAACCTACCCTGCCATGTTCGTCCTGGCTTAGGGGCACCCACAGACCCACATTCCCCACCCAGATAACACCTCAACACTCGCAATTTTCTGAATCTGAAACTGTACTCACCCCCTTGGGGCTGCTGTGATGCCTTCAAGGGCCAATCCAACTCCAGATAGGCCACCGCCAGGATGCAGAACATCAGTGGGGTCAGGGTATGATAGGCACTCCTTCCTCGTTGGGAGGCCATCCCCAGCAGGGCCTCCGCAGTCTTCCTTGCCCAGCGGTGCAGGTCCTTCCACCATTTGCGATAGTGAGTGCTCTGCCTGTCAAAGACCCCCAGGGTCTGCATGTCCTTGGCTATGGCACGCCAAATACCCTTTTTCTGATGAGCGCTGACCTGCATAAATAGATACATAGAAAAAGGTATTAGTCATACCGTCTGGCCTGTTACACTCGTGGCCCACCATATCCCTCCCATCCCCTTACGCACAGACATTGACCACCAGACATGCAACACTCTACCCAGGACCCCTCAGCCACCCCTCCTTACACGCACTCCATGCATTCATGCCCCATGCATTGTGCTCACAGTGTAATCCCCTGTTGTTCTGGAGGACCAAAGAGTAAACGGTACTGGGGTAGGACCCCATCCACCAGTCTCTCCAACTCCTCTGAAGTGAAACGCAGGGGCTGTTTCCTCAGACACTCGAGCCATGGTCCCTTCCAGACACAGGTCACAGCAGCACTTGCAGTGTTGGTCCTCTCCTGTTGAAGGTCAGATAGCAAGTGAGTGAACAGATAGAAAATGGCGGACACGTCCTCAGTGGTGCACACCGTCACCGCCGGCATACATCACCATTGGCTACTGGAACCAATAGGGCCAAATGATAACCAATGAGGTGTTGCCACGGTGGTCATCGACCGCCTCCCCCAACGGCGCACAACTTCAGCGGAATTACCTCATTTCCACTTGTCCCTCCACACAGGTCAGGCGGCCGCCATTTCAGGGGGGAACAGGCCATGGCACCTAACTGCGTCACATCACACATAGGCACATATACAGAACTACAAGCTCACATACTGTTTCTGTCACAACATGCAAGGCATTTTACTCTGAGGATATGCTTGAATATGACCAACTGCTCGCCATTTTTCACCCTAGAGTTCAACCGCTGCCGATGAATAGGAGATGGAGACAAACCCCCGTGTACAGACCCCTGGTGGACCTGGCAACAATGGAGGACAGGCACATTATCCTCACCTACAGACTTGATAGTGCCACAGTCCAAGAGCTGTGTGCCCAATTGGATCTAGACCTGATCTCAGCTATCCGTCACCCCACTGGGATCTCCCCTCTTGTGCAAGTCCTATCAGTGCGCAATTTATTGGCAAGTGGCTCCTTCCAAGCGACAGTGGCCATAGCAACAGGGATGTCACAGCCTATGCTCGCAAACGTGCTGACCAGAGTGGTGTCTGCCCTGATGAAACACATGCGCAGCTACATTGTTTTCCCCCAGGTGGGGGATATGGCCACAGTGAAGGCTGACTTCTATGCACTGGGACATATCCCCAACATCATTGGTGCTATTGATGGTACACATATTGCATTTGTCTTCCCCCCGGAGAAAATGAACAGGTGTTCAGTAATCGAAAGAGCTTCCACTCTATGAATGTGCAGATAGTGTGCCTGGCGGACCAGTACATCTCCCATGTGAATGCAAAATATCCTGGGTCTGTGCATGGTGCCTGAGGAATAGCAGCATCCCATATGTGATGGCTCAAATCCAGAGGCACTGGGTGTGGCTAGTAGGTGAGCCCATGATCCCCACCCAGTGGATGTTGGTATATGGGTGTGGGGTTGGCCCTAAGGGTGAGTGTCTGGCTAACTGGTATCCCTCTGTATCTGCAGGTGACTCTGGTTACCTCAACCTCTCATGGCTACTGACCCCAGTGAGGAACGCCAGGACCAGGGCAGAGAAACGTTAAAATGAGGCACATGGGCGAACAAGGAGGATCATTGAGCGCACCTTTGGCCTCCTGAAGGCCAGATTCAGGTGCCTCCATCTGACAGGTGGATCACTGTGCTACTCATCCAAGAAGGTCTGCCAGATCATTGTTGCATGTTGCATGTTGCATGTTGCACAACCTGGGCATGAGACGCCAGGTGCCTTTTCTGCAGGAGGATGAGGCTGGAGATAGTCGTGTGGCAGCGGTGGAGCCTGTGGACAGTGACGAAGAGGAGGCAGAGGAAGAAGATGTGAACAACAGAACAACTATAATACAACAGTACTTCCAGTGACACACAGGTAAGACACTGTAACCTCATCTTCCATTGCTGTTTTGTGAAGTGAATTTTTTTCTGGCTGGCTGCTGTTCCCACTACACAGCCCACTTATTGTACCCTTTAACATGTCTATTTGCAGATATTTGTGCCCTCCAGTGGCTCCTGGTGTATTGACTGAAGCACATTACAGGTCATACCTATGTTTATTTCACTGTATTGTCTATTTGCAATGTCTACAGATTGTTAAACAACTACATCTTTAAATCATTTGACATACTCCTTACTTGTATTTATTCAAAAGGTGTTTATTTAAGTCCTAAGAGGTAAAAGGGATGTGCAATGGGCTGGGGGATGATGGAGGTCCAGGATAGAGTCCAGTCTATTTGTATCACAGGTGCATTGTCCAAGGGGCATAAGAAGTGGAGCAATGGCAGTTTAAGGTGGACAGGGTCACAGGGTGGGACAGAAGGGTGACAATCAGGAGAGTCTTATTTCCTGGCGGGGGTCTTGGCAGTGTTCTCTGGCTTCTGCCTGGATCGCAGGGACCGTTTACGGGGTGATTCTCCTTCTGCAGGGGGTGGGGTGCTGGTGGCCTGTTGTTCCTGTGGTGGGGTCTCCTGTCCACTAGCGTTGGCGGAGGTGGAGGGCTGTTCATCGGTGTGGCTAGTGTCAGGGGCCCGTTGGTGTACCACTGCGGCCCTCATGGTGTTGGCCATGTCTGCCAGCACCCCTGAAATGGTGACCAGGGTGGTGTGGATGTCCTTCAGGTCCTCCCTGATCCCCAGGTACTGTCCCACCTGCAGCCGCTGGGTCTCCTGCAACTTGACCAGTATCTGGCCCATGGTCTCCCAGGAATGGTGTTATGCTCCGAGGATCCCTGCAAGTGCCTCGTGGAGGGTCGGTTCCCTTTGCCTGTCCTCCGCCTATCGCACAGCAGTCCTCCCAATTTCCCTGTTGTCCTGTGCCTCTGTCCCCTGAACTGTGTGCCCACTGCCACTGACCCCAGGTCCCTGATTGTCTTGGGTTTGTGGCCTGCCTGGGGTTCCTGTAGTGGTGGACACACTGCTGATTGACGTGTCCTGGGGACAGTAGTATGGGCCCGCTGGGTGGGTGCTGTGCTGGTGTTTCCTGAGGGGGGAGGCTCTGTGGTGGCATGGACCTGTGGCTGGGTAACCGACTGTCCAGAGATCCCTGATGAGCCAGGTTGGTCATCCATATCCAGGCCTGCAGAGCTGCTGTCATCACTGTGGGCCTCTTCTGGGGGTGGACTGGATGTTGCTGGCACCTCCTCTCCGGTGACGTTGTGTGGGGGTCCTATGGGTATGTAAATGCAGTATTATTGTTTCTGCGTGTGACATATGGTGCATGGGTGTGTTTCCCTCTATGGTTGTTATTCCCAAGGCAGCTTTGGCTTGTGTGAGTTGTAATTTGGTTGGCTAAGTGATTGTCACTACTGTGCATGCTGTGGTGATGGGTGCCCATGCAGGTCTGTGAGGGGTGTCCATGCACTGGTGTTGCATGCTGGGCTTAGTGTTGGAAGGGGTGGGTTGTGATGGTGGGGTGTGTCGGAGGTGGTGGAGTGATGTGAGTGAGGGTGAGGGTGAGGGTGGGGGTATGTGATGACATGCAGGTAGGGGGTGAAAGTAGTAAAGATTTGACTTACCAGAGTCCAGTCCTCCTGCCACTACTGCCAGGCCCTCAGGATGCAGTATTGCCAAGACTTGCTCCTCCCATGTTGTTAGTTGTGGTGAAGGAGGTGGGGGTCCACCGCCAGTCCTCTGTACTGCTATCTGGTGTCTTTCAACCACAGAACGTACCTTCCCCCGTAGGTTGTTCAACCTCTTCCTGATGTCATCCCTGGTTCTTGGGTGCTGTCCCACGGCGTTGACCCTGTCCACGACTCTCTGCCATAGCTCCATCTTCCTAGCAATGGATGTCTGCTGCACCTGTGCTCCAAATAGCTGAGGCTCTACCCGCATGATTTCCTCCACCATGACCCTTAGCTCCTCCTCAGAGAATCTGGGGTGTCTTTGTGGTGCCACGGGTGTAGTGTGTATGGTGTGTGTGAGTGTGTGTGGGGTGATGTGTTGGGGTGTGTGCTCTGAAGTGCGTGGATGGTGTATGGGTGATGGTGTTCTGTGGCTCTGTTTCTGTGAGTGCTCCTAGCGTGTCTCTCTCTCTGTTGTAAATTGTTTGTTGTGGTAAAGGGTTGTGGATAATGTGGGTGTGTGTTTTATAGTGGTGTGAGTGTGGTGTGTGTATGTGTGCCAGGTGTGTATTATTCAAATTGACCAATGTGGTGTAGTTTTGTTAGTGTGTGTAATCCGCCAATGATTTACCACGGTTGAATGTCCGCTGCGGTGATTAGTGAGTCATAATGCTGTGGGTGTAGTTCTGTTGACGTAACGGTGTGGGTTTTGGTACCGCCAGTTATCACTGACCTTTGGTGTGGCGGACTTGTGTATGTGTCTGTATAGTGGCAGATTTCTATGTGTGGGTCGTAATACGCGTAGCGTTATACCGCTGTGGTATGTTGGCGGCAGTCAGCATGGCGGTAAGCGGACTTACCGCCAATGTCATAATGAGGGCCTATATCTTATGCTCCAGCAATTCCACTTCGAGTGGCACTACGTGACACATGTATCACATCACCCGCAGAGCTGGCCCCTTGGCATGAAGCGGAGATATACACCTTAGGAGATCTTTACATTGACGGTACACTCCATACCGAAGACACACTGATGGAAACCGCTGGTCTGCCCCCAGAAACCTTTCTCTTACATACCTCCCTTAAGCATACCTTGCATACCTAACAAATACATTTTACTTTACAATATCTGCACGTGTTCGGGGAAGGGAGACACTTAGGCCCCCATTATGAACTTGGCGGTATTTACCGCCGACCGCCATGGTGACGGTGAACAAAAGACCGCCAGTGGCGGTGGACTGCACACCGCCGAATAAAAATTCCACAAACACATACCACCAACAAGTTGTCAACCTCCACTCACCGCCAGGGCCAACGATGGCGGAAAGGCAGGTCACAGCATTCCGCCGCCACCATTCCTACAAACCACGTCCACCAAATAATAATGCACAAATCAGTGCAGCGGACAGTGGATACTGAACGACCATTGGCGGTAATGACTGCCGCGGACAGAAATGGGAACCGCCAACAACAGAAGTACACAGTGGCAAATTTGAAAAGCACACACCTGACACACATCCACGCTACCATAAAACACACACATACACAACCCACAATCCTTTGCAACATCAACAGCACAACAGAAATCAACACAACACGCATACGCCCAAACAACCACCACACAAGTCATACACACAACACACCACCAAACAACACACACCATGGCACCCCCCTAAGCACCCCCTCTTCTCCGACAGGGAGCTGAGGACCAAGGTGTACGAGATACTCAGGGTCGAGCCGCAGCTATTTGGGGCACAGGTGCAGCAGACGCCCTTGGTCAAGAAAATGGAGCTATGGCAGAGGATTGTCAACAAGGTCAATGCAGAGGGAATCCATCCACGCACAGGGGATGACATCAGGAAGGGAGGGAACGGCATGTGGGGAGAAGGTGTGTTTCATGGTATCACGACACAACATCACCGTACAGAAGACTGGCAGTGGTCCCCCATCTCTTCCCTCCCGAATACACCGACAGGGAGGACAGGGTCTTGGCCATCCTGCACCTGGAGGGCCTCACTGGACTCTCTGGAGGACTGTACTCGGGTAAGTCAACTACACCTGGAATGCATGTATCACCCCTTCCCTCTCACTACCACCATGCGCCCATCCCCTACCCAGCCCACAACACCCAGACACTCCTCTCTATGTTCCCTCTATGCCCACAACTCCCCCACAGATCACCACCCAGCCCCCTGTGCACAGTCACCAACCCATGTATGAAATGGCAAGAGCACTCCAACACCCAGAATGCAACACCCCTGTCACTAAATGCATCCAAATGAACACCAAGGGACCCTCCATGCTACCACATGGGAATGGAACCACCAATAACCCATAAGCAGTGCTGCAAGGGACAAGTAAGTGCAGGATACCCATATCTCTCACATCTCTCACACACAGGCACCACCACCCATGCCATCCGGACAGAGACGTGAAGGAGTGCCAGTCCCCCACCTGAAGATGCAGGACCCACTCAGAAGAGTGCAGAGGAATGTTTGGACACAGAGGAAATCCCTGGCCCATCCCACAGCCCTGGACAGTCACCCTTCAGAAGCCCCACCCAGGACACCACTGAAACCTCTACCACTCAGCCACCACCATTAGTTCTGGCCCAATGCCCCCACACCAGTGTCTCCATGCCACAGACTGGCTGCCCACAAGTACAGACGCCCGAGTCTCCACCCACCACCAGGCAGGATGATGAAGAGCCCAGTTCTAGTGGGACTGCCATACCTGTGCAGGGGACACATGTACATGGGCTAGGGCCTGGGGGAGGAGAGCAGTGAGTAAGGCGGTGGCCCAAGGAGGGATGCTGCTGCCCATCAGGCCATTGCTGATGTCCTGGAAGCATACCACCATTCCCAGGACAGGATGGGCCAGATCCTGGCCATGCTGGAGGAGGATCAGTGGCCATGGAGCAATGGAAACAGCTCAATGCTACCATGGCCACCATTGAAGGGGTGCTGCATCCACCTGCAAGCCCCTTCCACTAGCCAGTACAATGCCCTACCATTCACATCTGCAGCTGCTAAGGGACTGGTGGCACTTCCAGAGGACACACAGGACACCAGCACCCCTTCCCCTGCAGCCCAGCTTCCCCCTCACAAATGTGGCCCCAGACATCTCTGTGATACACCAGCCAAGACCAAGCCCACCTCCAGGGAGTGACTCTGCGCTGAACTGTCTCCCTTGTGTACCACTGAGCTACCGTGTCAACATGCCACTGCCATTTCACCATCTTCCAATGGGCCCATGGATTATGCCCCTGTGCTACCAACAGCTGTGGAACTGTACATGAGTATATTGTTCACCATGTGCCCACTCCCTTACACTGTCCCATCACTCATGGATGTTTTGACTTTTAATAAATACACTTGGCACTTAAAATATCTGTCCTTCATCAATATGAGCAATCAAATGTAAATGTGGATATATTAGCCTGTTTCCATCATAATGCCGTTTTTATTGCAATGTTTGAAGTATGTCACACTGTACATTCCATTGCTGAAACACACATCTCCTCCTTCATTAATGAAGGTTACACATTGCTGGTAAGGGACACCACAGCACTTTACACATGAGTCACCTTGAAACAATGCAGTAAACCCATTGGCATCATAGAACAGTACCTGAGAGTCACTGGAAGTATAGCCGAATAAGCTGGGTCCTGGAGTTGATGTTGTCCCCCTCCTCTTCACTATCACTCTCATCCATCCTCTGAGGTGGCAGGGGTGGTTGCACTGCATCCTCCTCATCCAGTAGTGGGATAACTTTCCTCAAATCCAAGTTGTACAGGATGAAGAAGGCTACCACTATCTGACACACCTTGTCAAGGACATAGCACAGGGATCCTCCAGAGAGATGGAGGCAACAAAATCTTGCCCTCATGAGTCCTATGGTCCTCTCTATCACCCTATCACCCGCCTAGTGTTACCATGTGCCTCCTTATAATGGGCCTCTGCATCTGTCCTGGGATTTCTCACAGGTGTCAGTAGCCATTGCATGTTTAGGTAGCCAGAATCCCCTGGAAAAATGGGCTAAAGAGGTTTGAACTACACACTATCCACTTGCATACAGCCTGCCTGTCAGCTATGTAACTGATCCAGTGTCATACACACTCACCTATGAGCCAAGCTCTGTCCCCCTGTAGTTGTCCCATCATGTGTGGCACACTGCTGTTTCTCAGAACGAAGGAGTCATGGACTGATCCTGGAAACCTTGCATTGACATGAGAAATGGACTGATCAGCAGTACACACCAATTGGACATTCGTGGAGTGAAAACTTTTCATTTACTCTTGGGGTTATGAGGGCTATGTGGGCGCCATCAATGGCACCTATCACATGGGGGATATTATCAAAAGCTTAGAATCCAGATTTGATGGAGGTGAGATCAGCCCTCTGGGGAAACTGGGCATAACTTTGCAGGTGTTGCACGAAGGAATTGAGAAAATTAAACAGGATGTGGCTGAACATTGGATGAGATACACCAGCTGCCATGCCCACTGTCACTTGGAATGAGCCTGTGGCCAGAAAATGTAGCACAGATAGTACCTGCACAGTTGCAGGGATGGCATGGGGATTCCTATTAGCTGGCATCAGAACAGGCCCCATTTGTGCACAGAGTTCCAGGATTGTGGCTCAATTCAGGCTGTACATGATGATGATGTGATGTTCCTCCATGGTGGCCAGATCAACCAGGTGTCTATAAACAGATAGGGCCCTCCCTCGCCAAATGGGTCTGTACCAATGGGGGTGGAAGAGAGACACATTGAGTTGCAACAAACACGTAAATTGCAATATTCCACCATTCATCTTGTACATCGAACACTATTGTCCCTCATACAGACGCAGAGAACTTGGTAATCCTGTCAGGCTAATGTTTGATGAAGTGTGTATATTTCAGTGCATCACAGTATAGCCACACTTCTCACTATGATTCCATGAGGAGGATCACTCGTACTCGTACTCGACGAAGGGGAGAGGCAATAGAGCCATGGATTAGGACCCCAGACAGACTAAGAAGGGGTGGTGGATGCAAAATGGCAACCTGTCAACACCAGGGCAGTGCGTGCTCTATTGGCAACTACAATGCAAAAACCCAGCACTCTCAAAACTACGTAATTTATGCATTGTGCTGATATGTTGTTGTTTAACCTTTTGCATTGCAGAGTTCAATCCTGAAGACTTATTTTTAATGTGCTTACAAGTGCTGTTCATTTGCAATGTTTTGCAGCAGGCTTTCAGAGTGTGTTAGGGTGTGGTCCTTTTCCAGGGCCTTCTAGAGACTTTCCCTGCAACATGCCAAAGGTGTGGTTTTGGGCTGGGCCAAGACTCTATAAAAAGGAGCCAGCCCAGCTCCAAGTGCTCACTATTCAGAGGTCCCGGTGCAGAGCAGCAGCTACTTCCTGAACTCCTGTCCTGGTGGCCTATTTGATCTTCCAGACATCTGACTTTCATTCTTCATTTGAGGATCCTTGTTCTGGGCGGTAAGACGGTGGTTGGGCAGGCCTCCCGACGCCGTTATCGAGAACTCTCATGTTCTTGGGCCTAATTCTTTTATGATTTGACAGAGTACTTTGCGCGTGTGAAATATGCGCTCGAGTGTTTGTGACATTTGCAGGGTGACTTGCGAATCGGCAAGACACGTGATTCGTTTCATGGTGTTTTAACTTTGTTATTCATTGCGCGCTACCATTTCTTGACATTTACATGGTGGCTTAAGAATCGGCAAGACGCGCGATTCGTTTTATGGTGTTTTAACTTTGTTGTTCATTGCGCGTTACCATTTCTTGACATTTACATGGTGGCTTAAGAATCGGCAAAAGACGCGCAATTCGTTTCATTGTACTTTGATCTTGTTATTCATTGTGAGCTGTTATTTCTTGGCATTTAAATCGTGGTTTACGAATCGGCAAGACGCGCGATTTGTTTAATGATGATTTGACTTTGATATTCATTGCGTACTACCATTTCTTGGCTTTTTACATGGTGACACTTGAATCGGCAAGATGCACGATTCTCTCCTCGAGTTTAATTCATGTTGTTTATTGTAAGCCACTATTCTAAGATATTTGTCATGTAATATCCGAGTTGACAAGTTATGTGATTTTTTTTTTTTCCTGAATCCATATTGTGTTATTTATGGTGCACAATCCTTTTATGGCATTTAATATATATATAAATCTACAATATGCGCAATTTGTGTTGAAACATTTTAAGAGTGCACATAAGATCAGAGTTTCTAGATGCAATATTGTATGGTCCTAGTATGCATTCTCAAAAAAGGATTCATATGACTGGTTTAAAATTTAGTCATAATGTTTTTCTGATTCTCATGTAAAGGAAAGTACTTGAGTAAGAAAGTTTTCATTTAATCCATCTTGATTCCCTTACAGGTATTCGGCCATCTTGAAACTTAGTCATTTTAAACTTAATTCTTAGAATGTTCATGTTTTCAGAATGACTATACTTAGAATCATAGTCTAGTATTGATCTTCCCCTCTTGAACTCTCTAGCCTCTGTGATTTATCTATCAGAGTCTTGGAGCTGTTCAGTGGTGGACGTGTTGGGAACGTGCGCAGACCCCGTGGATCTGGTGACTCTGACAGAATAGTGAGCCCACAAATTATTATCCTCCTGGTTTGTGTATGTTCTCAGCATGGCCACGCTGGACGAGTTAGTCAAGGCTATCACCCAGCTCCAGGCAGAGGTGGTATCATCCAAATAATTGACAACTAGCTTAGCTGAGAAAGTGAGTCAGTTGCAAGACAAGGTAGAGAAGAAGGAACAAAGTCCCATAGGTGTGTCCTGGCCAGGTACTTCTTCTCAGGCTTCTGGAAGTAATCCGACAAATCCCACAGTTGTGTCCTGGCCAGGTACTTCTTCTCAGGCTTATGGAAGTAATCCGACAAACATTTCCCTAAATGTTCCTTCCGCAATTCCTTAAGCTCCCCCAGAATGTTTCTCAGGTGACACTTTGACAGCGCAATCTTTCCTGGTTCAAGTGGGACTACACTTCACCTGCAGACCACATACTTTCCCCGATGCCCAGTCCAAAGTAGCTTTCTTGTTATCATATTTGGCTGGGGATGCATCTACATGGGCAATTCCTCTTGTGCGTAAAAATAGTCCCTTGTTGTACAACTGGAGAAATTTTGTTCTTGAGTTTGAGAGAATTTTTGATCGTAGAACTGTAACACAGTCAGCAGATCGTGAATTATTAGATTTACGCCAAGGGAATCAAGACCTAGTGTTGTATTTAGCCAACTTTAACCGGCTGGTTGGCAAGACATCCTGGCCTGAAGAAAAACAAGCGGTCTTGTTTTACAAGGGACTCAAAGAGGAACTAAAGATATCTTAACGCAAATCAACCCACAACCTACAAGCTGTCAAGAATTAATAAACCTTGTCTTGAGGCTTGATCATCGTTTAGCAGAACGTAAAGGAACGCGCAACAAGATTGAAAAATATTCATGGCGTGTTCATGATAACAGAGACTCAAGAACTCAGAAAGAGAGAACGCTGTAACCGATGGAAATTGGAACCATCAGAAGACCTTTGACCAAAGATGAAAAGGACCTACGCAGAAAACATGGACAATGTCTTTATTGTGGGCGGAAGGGTCATTTTGGCAAAGATTGTCCAATCAAACCAAAGAACAAGCAAGGCCCAGTTCAGAAGGTAGCAGCCAATGTACCAGTCGAGTCGGAAAACTAAAACACCCAAGATGCAGAGAAGGGTTGCTCTTGGGTGTCACCGTGGACCCTTCACAATCTAGACATCTTAAACTGGAAATAAAAGCTCTAGTCGATTCTGGGGCTACTGGGAACTTTGTTGATGTCCAATTGGTTCGTGCCTGGGGGATCCCATGTATTGAAAAGAAGACCCCAGAAATCATCCAGGCAGTCGATGGAAAACTCTTGACTAGAGGTCCAGTAACTCTTCAGACTATCCCCTTGTCGATGATTTGTGAAGATAAGCATCAAAGAAAGAAACATAAAGAGAAAACCATTCTTGATGTGATCCATGCTCCCCAATATGGGATTATCCTCGGCTTGCCATGGTTAACTCAGCACAATCCAGAGATCAATTGGGCAGAACGAAAAATCGTGTTCTCATCTGCGCTATGTAATGAACAATGTCTCCAAAAGATTCAAGTACAAAAGTTTGTAACTCTTACATAGCTACTGCTGCCGAGAAAGAAATTCAGCTGCCCAAACAGTATTCATCTTACAAAGATGTATTTGATGAGAAAGGAGCAGAGACTCTACCTCCTCATAGATCTTCTGACTGTCAAATTGATCTAGCCCCAGGTGCGATACTTCCCAAATGTCGTGTATATGCCCTGTCAGAGCATGAAAATCAACATTTACGAAAATACCTAGATCAATTTTTGGAGAATGGCTTCATTCGCCCCTCAAAGTGTCCTGCAGCTTCGCCTTTGTTTTTTGTCCCAAAAGCTAATGGAGAACTTCGAACTTGCATCGACTATAGGGGTTTGAACAAAGTCACCATCAAGAATAAATATCCTTTACCCCTAATTTGGGTATTATTGGAACAAGTAAAGAGAGCAAAAATCTACACGAAGCTTGACCTCCGAGGTGCTTATCATTTGGTCCGAATCAGAGATGGTGACGAATGGAAAACAGAGTTCAAGACAAGATATGGCCTTTTTGAATACACTGTCATGCATTTTGGTCTGTGTAATGCTCCAGCAGTATTTCAATTTTTCTTGAATGACGTTCTTAGAGAGTACCTCGACATATTTGCCATAGTCTACATTGATGACATTTTGATCTACTCTGACAATGAAAACGAACATGTCCAACATGTCAAGAAAATTCTTGCAGCCCTTCAAAAGCACCATTTATATTGCAAACTAACCAAGTGTAAGTTTCATGTTACCACTGTTGAGTTTTTAGAGGTTATTCTTACCCCTCAAGGTATGGTGATCTCAGAAAAGAAAGTAGAAGCCGTATCTGAATGGCCCACCCCAAAGACAGTTCGTGATGTACAATGTTTACTGGGGTTTGCAAATTTTTACCGGAGATTCATAAATCATTTCTCCCAGACAGTGGCTCCAATCACTAAGCTACTAAGAAAGAAGGAAAAGTTTGTATGGTCCCCAGAAGCTGATCAAGCCTTCTCGACTTTGAAGAAAGCTTTCTCCACTGCCCCAGTCTTGACTCATCCTGATGCGAATCGACCTTTCATAGTGGAAGCTGATGCTTCAGATGTAGCAATAGGAGCCGTCTTATCACAACGAAATAATGACACTGGTCAACTTCATCATGTAGCTTATATGTCTCGGAAGTTGAACAAAGCCGAACAGAACTATGTCATTGCTGAAAAAGAGCTTCTGGCGATTCGTGACGCCTTTAAAGAATGGAGACATCATTTGTTGGGTGCCAAATACACTGTCACAGTATATACTGATCATCGTAATCTTCAATTCATGAGTTCCGCCAGACTTTTGACCCCTCGGCAATTACGCTGGATGCTGTTTTTTGCCAAATTTGATTTTGTAGTAACCTTCCGGCCTGGTAAAGATAATCGCAAAGCTGACACCTTGTCCCGTCAAGAGTCTACCACGTTGCCTGCATTTCAAGCCTCCAGAGCTATCATTGCTCCTGACAAGGTTCTATGTATCATAAAAACTGAAGATTTCTTTGAAGAAATTCGCAACTCTTTCACTGTTGAAAAATGGTAGACATGGGCCCAAGCAGATCCCAAAAGGTCAATCAAGCAAGGACTACCCTTTCATGACGCTCGTTTGTTCGTACCCACTACCAAACTTCGCAAGATAGTGTTTCATTGGTTGCATGTTATACCGATGGCAGGTCACCCAGGTACTCCTAAAACTCTTGAACTGATCCAACTCTATTTTTGGTGGCCTACCCTAACAAAAGATGTTAAAGCAATGGTAAACAACTGCGAAGTTTGTGCTTGCATTAAAACAAGTCATTCAAAACCAAAAGGGTTGTTACATCCACTTCCAACCCAAAGTCGTCCATGGGAGCACATTTCTTTAGACTTTATTACCTGTCTGCCAGTGGTTCAACAGCATTCAGTAATTCTGGTGGTAGTAGATAGTCTCACGAAATATGGACATTTCATTGCCTGTAAAAAATTGCCCACTTCTAGTGAACTGGCAAATATTTTACTGAACAGAATGGTTCGTTATCATGGACTGCCAAAAGTTATCCTCTCCGGTCGGGGGTCGCAATTTGCCTCCAATTTCTGGAAGACATGGTGTAAAACACTCCAAGTGACATTTATGCTATCTACTAGTCACCATCCTCAAACAGATGGTCAAACGGAGAGACTAAATCAGACTTTGAAATAATACCTACGTGCCTACGCTGAAAAGGCACTTCATTCTTGGACATCTATGCTCTGGTTAGCTGAGTTTGCTTACAATAACTCATTCCACACTTCTATTGGCATTGCACCCTTTTTTGGTTTATTTGGCTATCATCCTCACACCCTGCCCATCACAATTCCTCAAGAAAGTTCTCTTACTCCAGCTGTTTCAGAAACCATTCAGCATTTACATCAAACCCAGAAACTGATTCAACAGCATTTAGAAAAAGCCAAACAAAAATACAAAAGGCATTATGACAAGAAACATTGTGAGGGACCGCAATATCAACCAGGTGACAAAGTGTGGCTTTCCACAAAACATATAGACTTCAAGAAGAAGTACATGTTTAATCCCAAATTTATAGGTCTTTACACAGTCCTTCAGCAAATCTATCCGGTAACCTATAAACTACAATTGCCCAGATCCTTACGGATTCATCCAGTGATCCACACTTCCCTATTGAAAAGGGCAGTCCAAAAGGTCCACCCTCATCCAGCTCCTGTTCTAGTACAGGGAGAAGAAGAATATGAAGTCAAGAAAGGGTTGGATTCTAAACTACGAGGGAGTAATCTATTGTACTTAATCTCATTGAAAGGTTATGGTCCGGAAAATAACTCATGGGTTTCCGCATCTGATGTTCACACTCCAGTACTTGTGAGACGCTTTCATCGTCTTAATCCAGGCAAACCGGGCCCTAGAGCGCGTCTGGGAGAGGGGAGTACTGTCAACACCAGGGCAGTGAGTGCTCTATTGGCAACTACAATGCAAAAACCCAGCACTCTCAAAACAACGTAATTTATGCATTGTGCTGTTATTGTTTAACCTTTTGCATTGCAGAGTTCAATCCTGAAGACTTTTTTTTAATGTGCTTACAAATGCTGTTCATTTGCAATGTATTGCAGCAGGCTTTCAGAGTGTGTTAGGGTGTGTTCCCTTTCCAGGGCCTTCTAGAGACTTTCCCTGCAACATGCCTGGGTGTGGTTTTGGGCTGAGCCAAGACTCTATAAAAAGGAGCCAGCCCAGCTCCAAGTACTCACTATTCAGAGGTCCCGGTGCAGAGCAGCAGCTACTTCCTGAACTCCTGTCCCGGTGGCCTATTTGATCTTCCAGACATCTGACTTTCATTCTTCATTTGGAGATCCTTGTTCTGGGAGGTAAGACGGTGGTTGGGCTGGCCTCCCGATGCCGTTATCGAGAACTCTCATGTTCTTGGGCCTAATTCTTTTATGATTTGACAGAGTACATTGCGCATGTGAAATATGCGCTTGAGTGTTTGTGACATTTGCAGGGTGACTTGCCAATCAGCAAGATCTGCGATTCGTTTTATGGTGTTTTAACTTTGTTATTCATTGCGCGCTACCATTTCTTGACATTTACATGGTGGCTTAAGAATCGGCAAGACGCGCGATTCGTTTTATGGTGTTTTAACTTTGTTGTTCATTGCGCGCTACCATTTCTTGACATTTACATGGTGGCTTAAGAATCGGCAAAACACGCACAATTCGTTTCATTGTACTTTGATCTTGTTATTCATTGTGAGCTGTTATTTCTTGGCATTTACATCGTGGTTTACGTATCGGCAAGACGCGCAATTCATTTAATGATGATTTGACTTTGATATTCATTGCGTACTACTATTTCTTGGCTTTTTACATGGTGCCACTTGAATCGGCAAGACGCACGATTCTCTTCTCAAGTTTAATTCATGTTGTTTATTGTATGCCACTATTCTAAGATATTTATCATGTAATATTCGAGTTGACAAGTTATGTGATTTGTTTTTTTCCTGAATCCATATTGTGTTATTCATGGTGCACAATCCTTTTATGGTGTTTAATATATATATATATATATAAATCTACAATATGCGCAATTTGTGTTGAAACATTTTAAGAGTACACAGAAGATCAGAGTTTCTAGATGCAATATTGTATGGTCCTAGTGTGCATTCTCAAATCAAAAAAGGATTTATATGACTGGTTTAAAATGTAGTCATAATGTTTTTCTGATTCTCATGTAAAGGAAAGTACTTGAATAAGAAAGTTTTCATTTAATCCATCTTGATTCTCTTACAGGTATTCGGCCATCTTGAAACTTAGTCATTTTAAACTTAATTCTTAGATTGTTCATGTTTTCAGAATGACTATACTCATAGTCTAGTATTGATTTCAGGAGATATAATTTTCTTATTGTGTGTTCTAACCTTTTTCTTACTACAGGTCTCCTTCCCAGCTGTTTCCCTTCCTAATCCCCTCTTCCCCTCTTGAACTCCCTGTGATTTATCTATCAGAGTCTTGGAGCTGTTCAGTGGTGGACGTGTTGGGAACGTGCGCAGACCCCGAGGATCTGGTGACTCTGACACAACCCCCCTGCCCTACAGGTAATGTAGTGTAGGAAGTGACTTCATTCCACTGGCGTTAGTTGTCATGGTGGTAGGCGGTGTTCATCGCTGTGCACCTCTTCATTGGATAACGTTGGCTTCTATGGGGAAGCAGGTCCAGTCATGATCACCGCCGGCAGTGACAGTGCACACCGCTGTGGTAAATACTGCCATTTTGCAATGCCCTTGCCACTTGACTCCTGCACCTCAAGAGGGATGGAACTCCACTGCTTGAGCTGCTGTGTCCTGACTCTGGTCCTTAGGATGGCATGTGTTACAGGGGAACAGGCCCCGGCCTTCACTGCGGAGGAGCTGGAGAAGCTGGTGGACGGGGTCCTACCCCTGTATGCGAAGCTGTATGGGCGGCCAGAGGCTCAGGTAAGTTGCTATTTGACCTCCATGAATGTGTGAGAATGTGGCGGATGCCTGTATGTGTTTTTGTTGGCTGTGTGGATGCTTACCCGTGATGTGTCTGGTATTTTTGTTCTGGCTATTGTCAAAATGTGTGTCTCCATGGGTCATGTTAGGGCGAATAGGCATGGCATTTGTGTATTGGGCACGCACATTGATGTCTGTTTCTTTACCCTGTGTGTCCCATGCAGGTCAGCGCCCTTCAGAAGAAAGGAGTGTGGCAAGCCATCGCCAAGGAAGTGTGGACAACCGGTGGAGCACCCACTGCAAGAAGCGGTGGGAGGACCTGCGCCGCTGGGCCCGGAAGACCGGAGAGGCCATGCTGGGGACGGCCTCCCAACGTGGGAGAGGTGCCCATCGGACCATGACCCCCTAATGGCCCGCATACTGGCAGTGGCCTATCCCGATTTGGATGGGTGCTTGAAGGCAGCACAGAAGCCACAAGGGGGTGAGTACCAATACTACTGTGATGCTACTATGCTGAGTGTAGTTAGGTGCCATGGGGTGCATGCAGTGCAGTGCCAGGCCCATAGACAGGTGTGTCCCTGCAGTCCTGCCCCCCCTCTACGTCTGTGGGATAGCGTCCTTAGGTAGATATGGCTGGGAATGTAGACCTGTGAGGTGTCTCCTGTTTGGGCTATTGGTTTAGAGTTAGCCTCATGAATTAGCAGATTTGTTGTCTTGGCAGTGTACTGTGGGATCATGCATAGCAGTCAGGGGCACATTCATGTGTAATATTGTGTCTGCTGGGGGTTAGTGTCCGAGATGGGTGGGGGTGTATATGTGCCAACATGTATGTTTGATATTGATTTGACATACTTTCCTGTTCTGTCCACCGTCATGCTCTTGTGTCCTTGTGTGCTTTAGGTGAGGGAGCTGAGGCACCAGTGAGTGGGGATGCTGCAGCCCACGGTTCCCAGGAGGCAGAGTCCACCAATGGCAAGGGGCAAGAGAGTACCACTGGAGAGGCAACTACCACTGGAGGTAGTGACTCTGACACCTTCTCTGATGGCACCTCCCTGGTGGTGGCGGACTCTGCTGGGCCCACCCATTCTTTAACATCTTCTGCCACCCCCATACCATCACCGCCCTCCCAGTAGCTCCCCAGCGAGTAGCCCGTGCCTGCTCACCCAGGAGGGCGGGCATCTCCTTCGCCCCAGGTGTTGTAGTTTAGCAGCGATTAGATTAAGCATTAGCAGAAGACATCTTGTATTTAGTAACTATTGTAAACATTTCGCGGAATCCATTTTGTATTCATGGCAGCCATTTTCTCTGCCACATGCTGCCATGTGCTCACCATGTGTTCTGTCCTACCTTTCTGTTAACTACTCTTGAAAATCTGCCTAGTGACTTTGTTTGGTAATGTGGTTTAGCACTACTTACTGTGGCTCTCGTGTTTTGGGTGACTAGTCAATTTGTGTCCTTTGAATTGATATATAAATTGCAATTTATATAGGCAGGTAATGAGGAGAATTTTCTCCAATTTAATTTTGATTTGAACTGCACCTTAAGTGCTACTTTGATTATAATATTGCACATTCTGCACTATTTTTTGGCATGCCTGGTTTCAGCGCACTTCGTAGGATGTGTTGCTTTGGTAATGGTACCAATTTGAGACTGGAAGAATCGCAACCGGCACCCCCAGAGGGGACGCCTAATATAGATATGTATGTTAAATATGGTCTTTCTTCTATAATGTACATTATGGAATAAATACACTTGTGTGGATCCTGAGTTACGTTGGCCTATGCATGGGTCATTTGATTTGCGAAAGATTGAGTATGTGGAACAATGTATGTGTAAGCGAAAGTCTAGGCAAGATATGTTTGAGTGTGTACGAATGTGGGAGAAAGAAGTGCGTGGACGAGTGAAGCGTGAGCAAGCCTTGCTTGAGAAAGAGCAGCGGAAGAATGTATATGTGAAAGCATTGGAAATGAGAAAGAAAGAAATAAATGACTTACAGGAGCTAGAAGAGAAAGAACGTAAATTTATTTAAAGGTAACTGGCCAATACACCGTTAGGCAACCTCTCTATCCTATCCCTAATAAACCACATGATGATTTATTGTTATTAGATCGCCCTCCACCTCCGTATGTCGTTCCTTCTGCCCCTCATAAGTTAGCTAAGGTCTCCAGTTTGGAGCAACAGAAGATGCAGGACAGTCGCTCTATGTTGCCTGCTGACCGTGCGTCTGAGCTTAGATCTATTGCTCGTAAAACAATTTGTAGCTTTGTCTCTGCTTCTGAACTTTTAGATAACATGAAAGGGTGGACGAAAAAGGAGCAGCTATATTTTACTGAGGCATTTGGCACAAAAGTTATTGAACTATTTTGGAAATATTCTGATGAGTTAGAGCCCGATGATGTTGCAGCTGATCATAAGCAAATGCGTGATGGTCTTTTTGTCTTCTCCCAGGTGGCTGATGCAATCAGGTGTTTGGTGAAATTATGTGTTGCAGCAGACCGTTTGCGAGAGGAGAAAAGGCCCGTGGACGTAGTTGCACGGACATCTCAGACCGGCGGGGTGCAAGCTTCCATCTTTGGAACAGATAAGATTACGATAGTTCACCTGAAACCAATGCGGGAGGCTGCGCCTTTGTATGTTCCTCCTAACAGATCGGGTACAAGTGATGATAAAACTTCTGTTGATGCTAAGGGTTATTTTATTTATAATTCGGTGTATACTCCTTGGAATAGGGCAGATATAATGGCACTTAAAACAGCATTACCTGACCCGCGGAAAAATACAGCCGCCTTTTATGAGGAAGTTGAGGGAGCAATTAGTTCTTGTACTATGACTTTGGACAACTTGATTCTTTTGTTTAGCCTGAAGGTGTGGCTCTCATACAATATGTCGATGATATTTTGTTGGCAGCTGATACCCCTGAGCAATGTGAAAAGTGCACTTTGTCCTTACTTTCTTTTCTTGCTTCACACCATCATAAAGTGTCATGAAAGAAATTGCAATATTGTAGATCAAGGGTAACCTATTTAGGTCACCTTTTGTCTAAGGAGGGCCGTGCACTTACATCAGATCATATTCAAGCAATTTTAGACACACCAGTACCCTCTACTCAGAAAGCTGTTCATGCATTCCTTGGTCTTACTTCTTTTTGTAGGCAATGGATATTAGGGTTTTCACACATTGTTAAACCTTTGCTAGCACTTTTGACTAAAGAAACTCCAATGCCCCTCCCATGGACAGATGAATGTGAGACTGCGAGCTGAACTAATAGCTTTGACACGAGCATGTGAGCTTAGTACTGACTTATGTGTGAACATTTATACAGACAGCCGCTATGCTTTTGGAGTGGCTCATGATTTTGGTTTGCTTTGGAAGGAGAGAGGCTTTCTTACATCCCACGGGATGCAGATAATGCACGGAGAATTAGTGCATAACCTCTTGACTGCATTGACATATCCAAAGAAAATCGCTATTGTGAAATGTATTGCACATAAGAAAGTGACCGATAAGATAGGGCAAGGTAATGCCCTTGCGGGCCGCGTAGCACGTGAGACTGCGATGCAGTGAAGTACTACTTCTATGTATGTAGTGAACTCACAAGCTGAACGTTGGCATAATGCTAGACAAGATGTATTAGATATACCGAAATCTGCTTCTGTAAAAGAACGTGAGCAATGGTCTGAAGAAGGAGAATTGGATGATGAGGGCTGTTGGCGGAATAAGCAGATGGATAAATGTAAATTGCCTATAGCTTTTGTACAACCTATGGTTCAGATGGCACATGGGCTGGCACATGTTAGAGCTTCAACAATAACGAAGTTGCTTACGCAAGTTTGGGAGCATCCAGAAATTTCCAGTACAGCTAAGAGAGTAGTACAGTCTTGTTTGATCGGTTTACAATACAATCCTGGAAAAGGGACACAAACTCCTGCGGGAGGGTTTGCTACACCAACTGCACCTTTTGAAGTTCTACAAATGGATTATATTCAGCTTGAACGCTGCAACAATTTAAAGTATGTCTTGGTGGTGGTATGTGCTTTCAGTAAATGGATAGAGGCGTACCCCACAAAGGATAATACTGCTATTACCACAGCGAAGGTGCTTTTGAAATAATTTTTCCCTAGGTTTTGTGTTTGCAGACTTTTATGGAATTATAATGGACCTGATTTTGTTGGGGAAGTTATTAAGTATGTCCTGAAAGGCTTAGGGATCAAACAGAAGTTCCATGCGGTTTTCCACCCACAATCAGCAGGGTTGGTGGAAAGGTATAATGCTACTTTGAAGCTGAAGTTAGCGAAGATACAGGCTTCCACATCCTTAACTTGGACGGATGCATTACTGTTGGCATTATTGTCTATTAGATCAGTGCCATACTCTTGAATTGGCCTTACTCCCTAAGATATAGTTTTTGGAAGGGCAATGAACATTTGGGGAGTTCCTAAGCCAAATTCTGTATATGATGTACCTTGTGTCCTGATGAATGATTATTTGGCACAGTTAACCGACAATTTGGTTTCTATTCATCAACAGGTTCGAGAAGCACTTCCTGACAGATCTACAGTTGAAGGCCATGAACTCCGACCTGGTGACCAGGTGATGATTAAGTCCTTTGAAAGATCAAGCAGCTTGGAACCAAGGTGGCGAGGCCCAGAACAGGTGCTCCTTGCGTCAAGGACAGCAGTTCGAGTGACGAACCGAAAGAATTGTTTTCCATAGTACTCACTGCAAGAGAGTGCTACCTACCTTGGTGGAACCTGCTGTGCTGACCGATCATCGAGAGATTTTGACTACGGAGAAAGGCCGTGCTATATCACCTGACGAATCTGCAGAGGTCTTCCCGGACCATACGACTTCTGGAGTGTCGCGATATAATTTGAGACCGAGGAAAGAATCTGAAGATGTTTTGAAAAAAACTGGTTGAGCTACTGCCCTGGGTTAGTGAAACTGAGAGCCAATGTGGCAAGGGGGGTGGATCAGCCATGCATTAGAGTAGTGACACCCGTCTTGGCCCGTGGTGAAGAAATCAGCGGCTGCCCAGGGATAAGAGCTCCAACGATTGTTTGTAATTCATTTCTGAAAGGGTCAATTATCACTGTTGCTAAAATGAATAACATACTTATCATTAGTACTATGGGGTTTGTTGTTGTTTTGGTGGTTATAGCAATAATCACTTGGTTTGTTGAAAAGAAGGCTCCTGCTCGTGAGTTTTTTGTTGCAACTACTCCAGTACCAGAGGATCACTATTACTTTACACTTCCCTATCAGGAGCAGGAGCACCGTCAATCATACTTCGATAATACCTTTATTCAGATGTTGCATCATACTCATAATGCTACAAATACTACAAACTGTTGGGTATGTGGAATGATACCTGCGCATCAAAAGAAAGGAGGAACACCTTTCATTCCTCTTCCTTTTTCACACAATGGTTCTTGTCAAGCTTGGTGCACGCTTTTGTTTGCATCTGGAAAATGTACAGAGGGCGAACTTCTTTTTTGCCTTAATAAAGTATGCTACCAAGACAAAGATGGGTATCCAAAGCCAAAGGAACTAAATGGGAATGGGAAGAGTATCAACCGGACAATGTTTCAATACCATATGTCTTCACAAATATAAGAGACTTTGACAAGAAAGAACAATTTGTGATTTCTGTTACAAAAACTAAACAGATTTATGTATACGTAGCATTGGGCGTATTCCAGTAGGGATAAGCGATTGTACCTTGATTTTAACTATTAAGGGTGTAAATAATAGTAGTTTTACAGCTTCACATAATACATATTTTGTTTGTGGTAACTATGGATATTACCAACTACCTGTTGGAAGGTCAGGTGTGTGTAATGATTGCAATATTTTTCACATGCTGTATCTGTATTCAGTGTGGTCCAATGTTCTGCTCCATGTGTATTACTGCTTGTATGCCTACCAAAAGAAATATTACTGAAATGAAAGCACAACACATGTTAGATAAGGAAATAGCTGAAATGATGAGCATAAATATACAAGATGAATATTTAGAGTATCCCAGAAAGACTAATGTCTTCAGCTAATGCTGAAAGGGTCGTCTGTTGTAGTTTAGCAGTGATTAGATTAAGCATTAGCAGAAGACATCTTGTATTTAGTAACTATTGTGAACATTTCGCAGAATCCATTTTGTATTCATGGCAGCCATTTTCTCTGCCACATGCTGCCATGTGCTCACCATGTGCCTGTCCTACCTTTCTGTTAACTACTCTTGAAAATCTGCCTAGTGACAAGTTATATTTAGCATCTCCCACTTTCGCACATGCTCAGTAAGGTCTGCAGCTGTTAGTCCTTTGAAACTGTTAGCTCCTCCTAACTGTCGACTGTGCATTTCCACATGACCTTATATGTATAGAAGTCTTGCTTCTATAATTGTACCACCTCCTTTTAGCCCCTGCATGGGTATAAAAGGACCATGCTCTCTCAGTTCAGTGTGCTACTTCAAACATTACCGAAGGGTGCTGTTTGAACTGTAGTACCTCCTCATGAGGTTAATAAACATTTGTCTTTTATTTCAGTTTCTGTGCCAACTTCTTCCTACATGGTCTGAGGACTTTGTGCAGAGAAAGGTGAACCCCTTGCACTAGTAGGCCTTGCTGAGGCTTACTTTAACACAGGCACCTCATCTCCTGCCCCCGTTAGCACTGCTGCCCTCACTGAGGAAGCTATTGACCTCCTGAGAAGCATCTCTGTAGGTCAGACAACCATTGTGAATGCCATCCAGGGGCTGGCATCAGAGATGCAGCAATGCAATGCGTTCCTGAAAGGAATTAACAGTGCCATGTCTGGCCTATAGATTTCAGGCTCTGGCCTCCCCTTTGACTGCAGCCAGTGTCCCTGGTCTTTCCATCCACCCTCCCACCACCTCTACCCCTTCAAGCACCCCACTCCCTTCTCCCATCCCAAGCACACATCCAGACAGCCATGCACCCAAATCAACACCCAAGAAGCAGGCAGACAAACACAAGCACCACACGACCCATCACATGCAGGCACACACCCAACATTCAAAGGCAGACACAGCATCATCCACCTCCCCCACTGTGTCCACACTCCCTCCTCCTAGGTCACAGAAACGCTCCCAGACATCCACTCCACACACATCCACCAAACATGGGCATACTGTACAGGCACCTGCATCCAAGCACAGCAGACATACTCCTTGTACCACCTCTCCCTCAGCCTCACTCCCAAGCCTGTCTCCAAGACCCCTACAGCTGCTCCTCGAAAGCTTTTCCTCCCCCGTGTTGACCTGTTCGAACCCACTGGCATACCAAGTCTTGTCCCTAAATGTTCCCTTGGCCTCCAGAAATCCACACCTTCCTCATCCAAGTCCTCCTCAGTCTGCCCTGCCCATTCCTGTGCCCCTTCCCGAGAGAAGAAAAAGGCCTATGTTGCCACTTGTCCCTCTGCCACCCCACGGTCCAAGCCCCCTCCTCCTCCTCCTCCCAAGGGCAAGCCCAAACCCTCTCTGCCTCCAGAGCCTATGCCCCAGACCCCTCATCTTCCAAACCTGAGTCCCCACCCCCGCCACCCCCTGCCCCTGAACCCTGAGGTACCTGGCAGCCCCATTGATGCCCCTTCTCAGTGGAGTATTCCTTTCCATCGTGGGAGTCAAGTGTGGGCTATATTTGCCCTTGAAGGACATGTAAATGGACTGGCCATTGGCCGACAGTTATGGATCACTTTAGAAATAAATTGTGTTGCCCATCAGACGTATTCTTGTGCCGTTGTGCCGCTGTGCAGCGTTTCACTGTGGGGGTGTGGTGTGCACAGGTCTGTGGATTGGTGCAGGTATTTGTTGGCTTGTGTCTGGTAAGTACATTTTGTTAGAGTCTGAATGGCTTGGGGTGGTGGGAGGAGTTGGGTGTGCGTTGCGAGTGGTTGTGTAATTGTGCCCTTTTCTCCCTTGTGTGCTAGGCTGTGGTACTTACCGTTGTCGTCTTTGCCGGCGGTCATGGTCCTGGAGGAATGTGGCAAGGAGAAGCATTGGCATTATTTCCAACTCTCGCTCCATGTCGGCGTTGGCATATTCTGTGTGCCTCCGGTGAGTGTTTCTCTTTATATGTCTTGTTTCCGCCAGGCTTTGAGTGGTTCCCGCCTCGGAACTGATGGCAGTGTGGTGTCCCTAATATGGTGTTTGGCTTTGGCCTTTCCACCGGGCTGAAGATGGCCTCTGCCGTCGTTGACGGTGCTTCCAAGATGGCGGTGGGTGGATGGGCTGCTGCCTGTTTTTCCTATACTTCATTATCTGGCGGTCTGCACCGCTGGCCTGTTGGTGGTAGTTACCGCCACCACCGGCGGTGTGGTGATTACCACCAGGTTCATAATACCCGCCTTAGTACGCTGGATGGCAGACTCTCTGCGACTACTTACATCTGGCACACTCGCAACTCTTTGCGGGTGGTGGGGGGAACAGGGGGAACCTTTAATCGATAAGGAATCTGTGACTGTGCTGGAAACTCCCATGCATGTCCCCCACAATATACAATTCCGCCTCATACAATATTATGTTACCAAGAGGGACTGTCTCACACCTGAGAAGATTAACAGGTACTTTAGCCGCGCAGATGCCATCTGTCCATGCTGTCAGAGGGTGGGAGCGGCCCTACTGCATAGGAAGTGATCGTGCCCAACTCTGATTCACTACTATTCCGCAATCCTGGCGCGTCTTAACGCACTGTGTGGACCGGCCCCTACCGCAGACATGGGAAGCATGCATTGTGGGATTGTTCCCTAGGGGTAAAAAACTGAAAGCCACATCACGTTTTCTAGATCTAGGTTTATTGCTGGCTAAACATATGAGTGCATGGGTACAATCACTGACTGTCTGGGCGAGAGCAGAGAGCACAGCTCTTCGACGTGAAGATATACTGGGATTACGCAAATACCCGCTTGCATCTCAATGGGAGTTAATACAAACAGATCTTTGCACCCCATTAGTGAACGCACCACACAGTCTTGACCCCCCCCCTCTGCAAACAGTGGATGCCTGTTATGTAATGTTTTCCGCATAGCTCGCCACATCCCCTTCTACATGAGGAAACTGGATTGGCAGTCCCCCCGACTGCATACTAACGCACCAGACGCAAACCATGATGAACAGGCATGCGGGGACAGCCTCATGAGCGCATATGATATTTTAATAATAGTCAACCTAATTTTAAACTGTAAGGACATTTATATGTTTTGCCTGCGAACCCTCCCCATGTTTGTTGTTGTAAATTGAAGTTGACTGTAAGCGTGTGGTTTACACATATTTTTTTGATATATGATAATTGCATGTACTGGAACAAAATATACATTTTTTTTTAAATGAGGTGGTCAGCACTGGCCGTGTCATAGCGCTTTTTTGAACTTTAAGCCATGATGCACAGCAAAAACCTGCGCTGCTGGGCAATATGTCTAAAAAAGATTGACAAAACCAGAGGCAAAACCTATGCACTTTGCCAGTGCTTGTTTTTTGTAGTGCAAAATCGACCTGCGCTTTACATGAGCACCTGCAGTCTTTTTTTGTTAGATGCAGGGAGAATAATTGATTTGCTCAAAATTTGTACCTGAACCTCATCCCCCAGTTCTAAAGTCGACAACTCTGGCAGTAATTCCATGAATAGATATTGTACTCTGGCAGCAAAGTTAGCTTGCAATAATGAAAACACATCTTTATGCAGATGTGTGCGTGTGTGTCTATGTGTGTGTGTGTGTAGAGCACATGATAGGCATGGTATATGCCTGGCAGGGAATTGCATCCTTTCTATGGGTTACTTTTTGATTGCCTAAGGTCCAGCTGCACGCATCTCTGCTGTCAACGTGCCTTGCGGAATTAAATGATTTGAAGAGGGCGAGTGAAAGGGTGTGTGTGTTTGTCCTGCAGGTCACGAGTTTTAGAAACAATTCAACCCTTCATTATTTCTGGTTCGATATATTGAGGTCCAATAAATTGTGATATTCACAAATATCGCAAATTTTTTAAAATCTAGACAGTGCCATTAAACACTTTATTTTTGGCCTTATTCTACTGGTGTGCAGCCTATATAGAAAGAAACCACATAATTACCTTATGTCCATCTTCCAACTTTGCAGAAGACGTTGGGCCTTGTTTATAAGCCCCTTGCGCCACCGTTGAGTCATTTTGATTTTTTGACACAGCGGTGGCGCTAAGCAGTGCTTCACACTGCTCCATATTTACATTCTGACGCCTTAGGCCCAATGGATCAGTTTGTAAACCCTTGTGTCACATTATACCTGCACCAAGCATAATGTATAAAAGGTAGGCATTCCTGGGCAAAAAGTGATGCAGAACTGACGCAGTGAAATTTACATTTCACTGTGTCGTTCTGCAACTTCACTGTGTCAGAAATGTAACACCTGCTCAGAGCAGGTGTTAAACTGATGCAGGGCATTTTCCTATGGGAGGCTTCCACGCATTGCTGGAGTAGCGTAATTTTTTACGCTACTCCAGCAATGCACCACTTTAGCACCACAGATGCATCAGAATTTTTGACCCATCAGTGAAAACGTGAACCATGGAGCTCAGTATTGTAAATACATCTCGTCCATGGTGTTGTTAGGGAATCCTTAGGCAGCGCTTGGAGCTGATTCATCTGTGTCTTGTAAATCACGCCCTTTGTATGAAACACTGCCTAAAAATATTCAGAAGTGTTACCAGGTAAAATGTAGTAGAGTCTACTCATTCTTTAACATCTTCCACCACCCCCATACCATGGAATACTTACAATTGCTTGTCAATAGCGGTTAGAAGCAAGTGGAACTGGGAGTTTTCACATAAGAACACATTGCAGTTACCAGCAGCACCAAAAGGGCCCTAACTCTCCAACTTCTCCTACAGATAGGAGACTTTTCAGTGTAAAGTCCTAAGGGTAGAGATAGATCCCTCTTATGAAAGGGCTTACCAGGAACAGAGACAGAATCTTTGTCAGAAGCAGCTGGGGGTTAGACGACTTTGATTTAAATGTCACTTATTGCTGACTCCTTAGCTTGCTGCAGCACTTTCCCCAATCATAACACCCAACATGCTCAGCGCACGTGGCATTCGGACCATGAATATAGGTGGCATCCCAGGACTTAATTCAGTGCTCCAAACTGTAATCTGCAGCCCCATGGCACACATTTGAAGGATTGTAGAACACGCTCAACTGTAAACTGGCCTCAGTTAACTCAGAACTGAACCCAGGTTCTGGTGGTGCAACTTGCTGCCACCGACTGTGCTTTGCAGGCCTCCCCCAAAGTCAGAGGTGTCAAGAAGAGCAACCTACCCGAATAAGCAAACACTTCTACTCCCACCTTAAATGAAACAGGTCTTCAATTTAAACCTTCTTTTTTGCTGTTTCAGATTAGAATATGTTTCCAATATGGGTCAAAAAGTGCTCATCTCCATGATCATGGCATGTGATCATCATGCCGCAGACAAATTATAGGAGCAAGTATATAAGTCATTGATCTAAATTACCACATAGGTATTTTACATTGTCAGTAACTGTGCAATGGGTTTTTGGTATTGTTCATATCTTTGACAAATGTGTTAATTTCATTTATCAAGAATTGTGACCTTATTGAACTGTATAATGTATTAAAGTCAAATGAAGTAGTACACAGAAGTCAATAAATATAAGGCTGTTATAACTATATTGATATATATGTTAGAAAACGAAGGGCTTCATTTGAGGTGGGCAATAAATAGGTCACCTGAAAAAATAGACATATAACCTGCCCACCCACCTCTCAGTACCTCCACCTCTTCAGAGATGGAGAACCCACTTAGCTTCTGATGGTGGAGCCACCGTCGGACACCTAGTACCAGCGCCTCTATGGTGTCAGAAGGGCCATCCTATTTAGCACAGACCTCCTGCTTTTTCCTACCCTGTGTGGAAGCAGAACCCTTAACCCCAATTTTAAGACACCCCAAAATTCAGATTACCTAAAATTTACCTCCAGTGGTTTTGTTCCGAAGTTGATCTTGTGCTAAAAGGCAGCCTCCTCAACATCAGACCCAACATTAGTTTAGTTGCAAATAATTAGACCACTCAATAACTGAGTTCTAAATCAGGGAGAAGTTCAAGTGTTTTATTACAAAATCTTAGAATCAAACGGTACCAAATAAAAGTCAGAATTGCCATAAAGGCTCAAATGCAGAATACATACCCTGACACCAATGCAGTAGGCGGCTGCTTGTGGAGCTCCCGGTGGAGCACCCTTGTCCGCTACATCCTGATGCTCTACATCGCTGCGTGCGAATCATGGACACTAAGACCCCTCTAGAGCAGACTCCTGGGATGAATAACTGGCTCAGTTTGAGCCCTGCACGGGTGAGGGCTGGGAATTTTTCAGCCATGGAGAGGGACTCACCAAGGTGGTGCAGCCAGGCTCAACTGATGGACTGAAGGCCCTGGGCCGATGCACTGGAGTGGCTGTCCATGTGGTGGGGTCTGCCTCGGGGTCCTCTTACCCACTGTAGGCCCAGTGGGCATCTGCTCCCTTAGCCCAAGCCTTGCCATCCCCCTGCCTGTGGAAGACTGGGACTGACCCCCTGCAGGTGGATATAGGAGGCATCTATGACTTTACGAGGTACTTTGAGGAGATCCCCCAGTCTGAGATTCATGCACTGCCTTCTCCTATTATGGGACACCTCTCGCACTGGAAAGATGCAGCATCGGGAACCCCGGAGTGGGTACCTCCTCTGGACAACCTATTAGACAGGAACACTGGACACCCGGGAAGGTGCCCCCAGACCCTGATAAACTCAACTCTGTTTTTCTGGTCATCAAGGATATGAGCCAAACACTAGAGAACAAAATGGGCACAGTAGTAGATCTTAGCTTACTCTGCGACGATCAACACGAACTGGCTGACTGACTGGCAAAAAACTGAATAAACGTTAAATGAGATCACCCAGGCAACAGGGGACATGAACCAGATAGGCCTGGTAATGAATATAGGGTCAGGCTTCATGGAACTAGAGCAGAGGATACCGAGCAAAGGGCTTATAGAAACAGTACACAGGTGGTGGACCTGCCAGAAAGAGCACAGGGAAGTGACATGGTGGCCTACCTAGGTGCCTGTATCAAAGACACTGTGGGGGTCATTCTGACCCTGACGGGCGGCGGAGGCCGCCCGCCAGAGTTCTCCCTACTCCGAAATACCGCTCCGCGGTTGAAAGACCGCGGAGGGTATTCTAAGTTTTTCCCTGGGCTGGCGGGCGGTCGCCAAAAGACCGCCCGCCAGCCCAGGGAAAAACTCCCTTTCCACGAGGATGCCGGCTCGTAATCGAGCCGGCGGAGTGGGAAGGTGCGACGGGTGCTGTTGCACCCGTCGCGTATTTCACTGTCTGCCAAGCAGACAGTGAAATACTTGTAGGGGCCCTCTTACGGGGGCCCCTGCAGTGCCCATGCCGCGACCCCCCCTACCGCCATCCGGTTCCCGGCGGGCGGACCGCCGGGAACTGGATGGCGGTAGGGGGGGTCGGAATCCCCTCGGCGGCGCAGCTAGCTGCGCCGCCTTGGAGGATTCCAAAGGGCGGCGGTACACTGGCGGGAGACCGCCAGTGTTGCCGGTCGACCGCGGCTTTACCGCCGCGGTCAGAATGCCCTGCGGGGCACCGCCGGCCTGTCGGCGGTGCTCCCGCCGACCCTGGCCCCGGCGGTCTTAGACCGCCGGGGTCAGAATGACCCCCAGTGTCCTCTGAGGGTCTGACTCCCCTCTTTGCCCTAGACAAGCACACAGGGTACCCGTATGTCCACCATTGCCAGGGGCATCACCAAAACCAGTGGTCGCATGCCTATTCCACTACAACGATTGTGACCATATCCTCTGATGTTCCCGGAAGCTTGTTGATCTCTACTTTCAGAATAATAGGATAATGATATTACCAGGCTTTACACATGTGGTGCAAATAGTGAGGCTAAGAAGCAGGTTTGCGGATTGGGCATTAAATATGCTAAGGTGTACCCAGCAAATCTGTGTGTCATCACCGACCATGGCACTAAGTTCTTCAGAGACCCACATGAGGTTTGGAATTGGTAAGAACTATAGCCCCCAGTGGAGGGCCCATGGTGCCTTCTTCCCCACTCCCATCTCCACACTAAGCGCCCCTGAGGAGGCATTTCCACACGGCCCAAGCACATCTATATTGACAGAATGTGGTAGAAAAAGCAGTAAAACTCACAACCTCAGGCTTGGAAAAGACACCAATAAGAGACACAGGGGGCTACACTGACCCTGGCCTGGATACTGACGCCACATTGGACTCTCACAGCAGTGCAAAGCTCCTACATATCACCACATGGATAACTGATGCTCCGGATTTAATCTGCAAATGATGAGGGAAGGAGAAGAAGGGACAAAGCCTGAGATGCCCGCAACAACTAAGAAAAACGTGGGATGACAGATGATCAGATCAACCCACCGATAATGCCACAGCCGAGTGATAGCAACTCTCCTAGTGGCACCAGGTGTGGGATCTCTTGCCTCTGTGTAGAGGAGTCCATCTTCCCAATAGACTCTATGTGTTCCAGCGACTTTTCCATTGGTCTCTTAGCTTGCTGCCTAAGGCCCTCAGCAGAGGGACATGTTTCTTGCCCCTTACACAACTGTTCCCTTGTGGGTCCCCCTGGGCCTAAGAGTTCAACCTGATAAGGTTCTAACTCCATGGGCTCAGTTCCCTCAGAGGGCAGAACTTCTTCCTGGGAAGAGAGGTTCTCTTTCTCTTGTTGTGTTGAAGCTGGTTCCCCAGTCTTCTTTCCTTTTCTCTTGGAGGGTTGGGCCATTTTTCCAGGCCCCAACACCACTTTTTCACCCTGAGCCTTGAACTGTGCCCTTGTCTTGACACACACCAGTTCAGGGATACCCAGCATGGCTGCATGGGTTTTGAGTTCTACCTCAGCCCATGCCGAGGACTCCAGGTCCTTTCAAAGCAAACAGTCTACAGGGATATTTGAGGAGACCACTACCTGTTTCAGGCCATTGACCCCTCCCCACTCTAACGTTACCATAGCCATGGGATGTGCTTTAGTCTGATTGTCAGTGTTGGTGACTGGATAAGTTTGTACAGCCAGGTATTGACCAGGGGAAACCAGTTTCTCTGTCACAATGGTGACACTGGCACCTGTATCCCTCAGGCCTTCTACACTAGTCCCATTAACTAAGAGTTGCTGCCTGTATTTTTGCATATTAGGGGGCCAGGGAGCCAGTGTGGCTAAGTCCACCCCACCCTCAGAAACTAATGTAGCTTCAGTGTGAACCCTGATTTGCTCTGGGCACACTGTTGATCCCACCCGGAGACTGGCTATTCCAGTGCTAACTGGAGTAGAGTTTGAAGTGGAACCTTTATTGGGACAGGCCTTGTCTCCAGTTTGGTGTCCCTGCTGACTACAGCTACGACACCAGGCCTTCTTGGGATCAAAGTTTTTACCCTTGTACCCAAAATTGGATTGTGAAGAGGCTTTGGACCCTCCCTCCTGAGCAGGTTTTTGGGGCCCTGTAGAAGACTCTTTACTTTTTCCCTTGGATGTCTCAACACTCTTCCCCTGGGGAGTCTTTGTGACCCCTTTCTTTTGGTCACCCCCTGTGGAAGCCTTGGTCACCCTAGTCTTGACCCAATGGTCCACCTTCTTTCCCAATTCTTGGGGAGAAATTGGTCCTAGGTCTACCAGATGCTGATGCAGTTTATCATTGAAACAATTACTTAACAGGTGTTCTTTCAGAAACAGATTGTACAGCCCATCATAATCACTTAAACCACTGCCATTAATCCAACCATCCTGTGTTTTGACTGAGAAGTCAACAAAATCAACTCAGGTCTGGCTTGAGGATTTTTGAGCCCCCCTGAACCTAATCCTGTACTCCTCAGTTGAGAATCCAAAGCCCTCAATGAGGGAAGCCTTCATGAGGTCATAGGATTCTGCATCTTTTTCAGAGAGTGTGAGGAGTCTATCCCTACACTTTCCAGTGAACATTTCCCAAAGGAGAGCACTCCAGTGAGATTTGTTTACTTTTCTGGTTGCACAAGCCCTCTCAAAAAGCTGTGAACCATTTGGTGATGTCATCACCATCTTCATATTTAGTTACAATCCCTTTGGGGATTTTTAGCATGTCAGGAGAATCTCTGACCCTATTTATATTGCTGCCACCATTGATGGGACCTAAGCCCATCTCTTGTCTGTCCCTTTCTATGGCTAGAATCTGTCTTTCCAAAGCCAATCTTTTGGCCAACCTGGCTAGCAGGAGGTCATCTTCATTGAGGCTGTCCTCAATGCTTTCAGAGTTGCTGGACTGTCCTGTGAGAGAAGCAGCATCTCTGACTATCACATTTGGAGTCAGGGTTGGAGCAACCCTGGTTTCCCTATCTAGGACTTGAGGTGGGAGTTCCCCCAACTCAATAGTGTCCCCCTCTGTGAGGGCATCATCAGAGGGGTTGTTTTTACCAAACTCTGCCAAGAGCTCCTGGAGCTGTACTTTGGTAGGGTTTGAACCAGTTTTTATCTTTTTGATTTTACAGAGAGACCTTAACTCTGACATCCTAAGATGCAGGTAAGGGGTGAGGTTGAGTTCCATCACTATCTCTTCTGTAGTAGACATTATGGGGGTCATTCTGACCCTGGCGGCCGGTGACCGCCAGGGTCACCGACCACGGGAGCACATCCAACAGGCTGGCGGTGCTCCCAAGGGCATTCTGACCGCGGCGGTTCAGCCGCGGTCAGAAAGGGTAAACCGGCGGTCTCCCGCCGGTTTACCGCTGCCCCATTGAATCCTCCATGGCGGCGGAGCGCGCTCCGCCGCCATGGGGATTCAGACACCCCCTACCGCCATCCTGTTCATGGTGGGAAACCCGCCATGAACAGGATGGCGGTAGGGGGTGCCGCGGGGCCCCTGGGGGCCCCTGCAGTGCCCATGCCAATGGCATGGGCACTGCAGGGGCCCCCGTAAGAGGGCCCCACAAAGTATTTCAGTGTCTGCTTTGCAGACACTGAAATACGCGACAGGTGCAACTGCACCCATCGCACCCCTGCAACTACGCCGGCTCAATTCTGAGCCGGCGTCCACGTTGCAGGGGCATTTCCGCTGGGCCAGCGGGTGCTCTTTTGGAGAGCGCCCACCGGCCCAGCGGAAATGTTTGAATGGCCGCCGCGGTCTTTTGACCGCGGTGCGGTCATTTGTCGGCGGTACCTTGGCGGACGGCCTCCGCCGTCCGCCAAGGTCTGAATGACCCCCTATGTTTCTAAAAGTTGGAATACTTTTTAAGAATCTAAAACTATCTCTAGAACTTAAATCAAACTTTTATAAAACTTTTAAACTCTAAAAGAAATGCTAACAGGGACTAACACAAGGCCCTAGCAGGACTTTTAAAAATTTAGAAAAATAGCTCATATTTCAAAAATCAGTTTCTGATGACAATTTTTGGAATTTAGTTGTGTGATCAGGTATTGGCTGAGTAGTCCAGCAAATGCAAAGTCTTGTACCCCACAGCTGATCCACCAATGTAGGAAGTTGGCTCTGTATGTACTATTTCAAAGTAAGAAATAGCATGCACAGAGTCCAAGGGTTCCCCTTAGAGCAAAATAGATAGTGGCAAAAAGAGATAATTCTAATGCTCTATTTTGCGGTGGTGTGGTTGAGCAGTAGGCTTATCAAAGGGTAGTGTTAAGCATTTGTTGTACACACACAGGCAATAAAATGAGGAACACACACTCAAAGACAATTCCAAGCCAATAGGTTTTTATATAGAAAAATATATTTTCTTAGTTTATTTTAAGAACCACAGGTTCAAGATTTCCAATGATACTTTAAATGAAAGGTATTTCACTCAGGTATCTTAGGAACTTTGAATCATCACAATAGCATGTACAGTTTTGGCAAAAATGGCAATAAGCTATTTTAAAATTGGACACAGTTCAAAATACAACAGTTCCTGGGGGAGGTAAATAAATGTTAAGTTCACAGGTAAGTACAACACTTACAGGGTTCAAAGTTAGGTCCAAGGTAGCCCACCGTTGGGGGTTCAGGGCAACCCCAAAGTTACCACACCAGCAGCTCAGGGCCGGTCAGGTGCAGAGGTCAAAGTAGTGCCCAAAACGCATAGGCTTCAATGGAGAAGGGGGTGCCGCAGTTCCAGTCTGCCAGCAGGTAAGTACCTGCGACTTCGGAGGGCACCCCAGGGGGGTTTTGTAGGGCACCGGGGGGGGACACAAGTCAGCACAAAAAGTACACCCTCAGTGGCACAGGGGCGGCCGGGTACAGAGTGCAAACAGGCGTCGGGTTTGCAATAGGTTTCAATGAGAGACCCAGGCGTCTCTTCAGTGAAGCAGGCAGGCAAGGGGGGGGGCTCCTCGGGGGAGCCACCACCTGGGCAAGGGAGAGGGCCACCTGGGGGTCGCTTCTGCACTGGAGGTCGGATCCTTCAGGTCCTGGGGGCTGCGGGTGCAGGGTCTTTACCAGGCGTCGGGTTCTTTGAAGCAGGCAGTCGCGGTCATGGGGAGCCTCTGGATTCCCTCTGCAGGCGTCACTGGGGGGGCTCAGGGGGGTCCACTCTGGCTACTCACAGCATTGCAGTCGCCGGGGAGTCCTCCCTGTAGCGTTGGTTCTCCGCAGGTCGAGCCGGGGGCGTCGGGTGCAGAGTGGAAAGTCTCATGATTCCGGCAGGAAACGTGTGGTCTTTAAAAGTTGCTTCTTTGTTGCAAAGTTGCAGTTTCTTTGAAACAGGGCCGCTGTCCTCAGGAGTTCTTGGTCCTTTTAGATGCAGGGTAGTCCTCTGAGGCTTCAGAGGTTGCTGGACCCTGGGGGAAGCGTCGCTGTTGCAGTTTTTCTTGAAGTGGGGAGACAGGCCGGCAGGGCTGGGGCCAAAGCAGTTGGTGTCTCCGTCTTCTCTGCAGGGCTTCAGGTCAGCAGTCCTTCTTCATCTTCAGGTTGCAGGAATCTATCTTCCTAGGTTCTGAGGGCCCCTAAATACTCACTTTAGGGGTGTGTTTAGGTCTGGGGGTTAGTAGCCAATGGCTACTAGCCCTGAGGATGGCTACACCCTCTTTGTGCCTCCTCCCTGAGGGGAGGGGGGCACATCCCTAATCTTATTGGGGGAATCCTCCATCTGCAAGATGGAGGATTTCTAAAAGTCAGAGTCACCTCAGCTCACGACACCTTAGGGACTGTCCTGACTGGCCAGTGACTCCTCCTTGTTTTTCTCATTATCTCCTCCGGCCTTGCCGCCAAAAGAGGGGCCGTGGCCGGAGGGGGAGGGCAACTCCACTAGCTGGAGTGCCCTGGGGTGCTGTAACAAAGGGGGTGAGCCTTTAAGGCTCACCGCCAGGTGTTTCAGTTCCTGCAGGGGGAGGTGAGAAGCACCTCCACCCAGTACAGGCTTTGTTACTAGCCACAGAGTGACAAAGGCACTCTCCCCATGTGGCCAGCAACATGTCTGGTGTGTGGCAGGCTGGCAAAACTAGTCAGCCTACACTGGAAGTCGGGTATGTTTTCAGGGGGCATCTCTAAGATGCCCTCTGGGGTGTATTTCACAATAAAATGTACACTGGCATCAGTGTGCATTTATTGTGCTGAGAAGTTTGATACCAAACTTCCCAGTTTTCAGTGTAGCCATTATGGTGCTGTGGAGTTCGTGTATGACAGACTCCCAGACCATATACTCTTATGGATACCCTGCACTTACAATGTCTAAGGTTTTGCTTAGACACTGTAGGGGCATAGTGCTCATGCACCTATGCCCTCACCTATAGTATAGTGCACCCTGCCTTAGGGCTGTAAGGCCTGCTAGAGGGGTGACTTATCTATGCCATGGGCAGTGTGAGGTTGGCATGTCATCCTGAGGGGAGTGCCATGTCGACGTAGTCATTTTCTCTCCACCAGCACACACTAGCTGGCAAGCAGTGTGTCTCTGCTGATTGAGGGGTCCCCAGGGTGGCATAAGACATGCTGCAGCCCTTAGAGACCTCCCCTGGCATCAGGACCGTTGGTACCAGGGGTACCAGTTACAAGGGACTTACCTGGATGCCAGGGTGTGCCAATTGTGGAGACAAAGGTACAGTTTTAGGGAAAGAACACTGGTGTTGGGGCCTGGTTAGCAGGCCTCAGCACACTTTCAAATCATAACTTGGCATCAGCAAAGGCAAAAAGTCAGGGGGTAACCATGCCAAGGAGGCATTTCCTTACACTGACCAACAGAGCGGGATCTCAGGAGGCCAATAGCCTCCTCACTGAGGGCAGCAGGGCTGACTGGGGTAGGGCCTGAGGTGCCTGGGGCGAAGGAGATGGCCACCCTCCTGGGTGAGCAGGCACGGGAAACATGCTGAGGGGCTGCTGGGGGGGCGGTGCTGGTGGGGGGGTGGCAGCTGTACCTATTGTTGGGGTGGGCACAGAGGTGTCCGCCACCACCAGGGAGCTTCCATCGGAGGAGGGGTCGCTGTCTGCGGTCTCCCCTCCTGTCCCCGTGGGGTGCTCCCATCGCCCTCTGTCCCACTGGTTCCTTCACCCTCAGTGGATTCGGCCTCCAGGGCCATGTGGGATGCAGCTCCCTCCATCGCCGGTGCCTCTGCTCCTCTGCCAGATGATGCTAATGCACACAAGGACAGGGCAAAAAAACAAAAAGGGGGGAGGCAGAGGATACATTTGGTCAATGCCAGCAACAACACTACCGTTGGCATACACAACACACAGAGAGCTGCCCCATGCACTAGACCATGCCCAACCAGTCACTAAGATAGTCACCAGCCCATGGGGTACAATGTCTAATGCCAGCATCTGCACACCTGACACCCACAGTACCCTGCCCAGTAGTAGATGGCCACTTGCACCATTGGGATAGGAGTGCGCCAGAGCCTGCACACAATGGACCTACCCTGCCATGTTCGCCCTGGCCTAGGGGCACCCACAGCCCACATCCCCCACCCAGCTACCTCCTAAAGCGTGCAAAGTCAGTATTCTTGGAATAGCTGGGCAACATGGTGTCGGCATAGTTGCGAGGCTCACAAGTCCCGCCCACTATAAGTCAAGCACACAGAGGCCGCCGCGGCCGCTGCGGATCGGCCGCAACAATGATCGCGCTCTCCCTAAGGGGGACAAGGGGGTAGGAGCCCCCCGTGTCCGATCGACACTGCTTTTTGTACCCGAGGGGAAAGACGAGGCAGCAGCGGCGCTCGGGAAGAGGACGCCGAGCGCCGCAGGGACAAAGAAATTATTTTAAAGGAACGCCCGGGAGTCAGCGAATCCGCGTGGGAGTCCCAGGAGACCTAGGCTGTTTGGCTGTGCTGGGAGGCCAGAGCAGAGGCACCATACCGCAGCGAGGGGAGCATGTTTTGGCTGTCTTCACATACACATACTCAGTGGAGAAGAGGGTGAGAGGAGCCCTGGTTATTCTTCAGACTCTTAAACTGACTATTCAGGGAAACCTGCAGCAACAACCAGGTATTGGTAGGAGGGCAAAAAAAAAAATGATGAAAGCTCTCTGATGAGGGGTATTGTAACAAATTTGCCCCCTATTTAAAAAAAAAAAAAAAACGGTTAAATCAGCGAGAGAATATGTGGTAAGAAACTCTTCAATATTGATTAAGACGCCGATTTTCTTCTTGTCAAGTAAAAAAAATATAAATACGGACTATTTAGGCAAAGGGACAAGAAACTTTAACAGCTGATACTAAAAAAAAAAGAAAGAGGGGGCATAAAAGGAGAACTAAAAGATTCAGGGGCACTAATGGTGTTGGGTGCACAAGACGATCCAATTTGGCACCTATATACCCCCTCACGGCCTTTGAGGAGTTTGACTAAGCGAGTAATATCGGATGCGTTAACGGCAGCGGCTGGAGTAATAGGACTCATTAGGCTGGTATCCTACGCGTTAAAAAACAACATGGCACCCAAAGCTATTCGGAATCCTGGGGATAAGACTGAAGGAGTTAAGACGACACGCGTTGGAAGAGATAAAGGAGAATCAGCAGGAGTAAACAAACGCCTGACGTCAATAGTAGGTAAAGCTGCTGGGAAAAATATGATGGGATTGGGGAAAAATGATAAGATGGGTGACAGTACTACCCCCCACTGGAAATTAAGGGGAAAGGCAAAAGCCAATCTACTATTATGACCTTTCTTACAGGTGCGGCGCTAGATAGCCTCGCTGGACATACAACCCCCCCCCTGAAAGCAGTATACTCCCGAGTACTAATAACAACGCAGGGTTGAGTGTCGAAAATAACGAACCCCCTATTAAACGTATACAAAGTATTGGGAACTTGTCAGAGATCGAAGACAGTAATTGGGAGACAAGAGAGAACGACCCGGGCCCTCCCGCTGGAGGCAAGCAGCTCCAAATACGAAATGATCAAATTGAGCAGCCGGAGCGTCAGAACGGGGAAGGAACTGTGAACACTTCAGGACCTGCAGCAGAAGGGGGGAATCTACATAAATCTCTAAGAAGCCCTAGATGGGGTAAAACAATTGGAAAAGATCCCCAAACTGTAGACTGGGGCAAAGATAGTAGCGATAAATTTTACTCCTTGCCTGAGGAATCAGATCTCAGCAGTATTGATCACAGCTCTGGTGAGTCTGAAGCTAGCGAGACATCTGAGGCTGACAATAAATCCTCAAGCAACGAACTTACAATGCGGCAGGTGCGCCGGCAGCGGAAACCAGTAAAAACAAGGCCTGCTCCTCTAGAGGGTTTTGAAAACTCAACATCTATGAGTGGTAGGACTTTAAAGTGGGACTATTCCGGTATTGGATTAGCAGACACTCCCACCATGCGTAAACAGGGCTCAGCTAATGGTAAAATGGAAACAGACGTTGGTTCCTCTGTTGGTAATTCGACGGGCACTGAGGCCGGGATCTTGCAGTCAATATATAGCTCAATTAAAGAACTGCAAACAGAGACTAGGATTGAAAGTCGGCGTGCAAGGATTGCCACAAAGAGATTGCAGGGGACAGTTCGTAAGGTGGCAAAATGGTGTAAAGAAATCGAAGCTAAGCTATGCTCAATGGAAGAAAGGATAGTGGCAGTTAAGGAGGATGTCGACACTCTTAAAGAACAGAGTGCTACGAGGGACGAACAATTGAAGGAAGTAATGTGGAAAATGGAAGATTTTGAGAATAGACAGAGAAGGAATAATCTTCGATTTCTGGGTATACCGGAAGGGTCAGAGGGAAGTAATATACGGACTTATATTGTCAATCTTCTGCGTGCGACCTTCCCGGAACTGGGGAATTGGGATTGGGAGAATGAGCTGCAGCGGGTCCATAGGTTTCCAACAACCTGGCGGGAGGGGGGTCAACGGGCAGATTCTAAATACCCTAGAGCTATTTTAGTTTATTTTGGGAATTACCTATTACGACAGGAAATATCTGATAAAGCTCGCCCTAATACCCCACGTGCTGTGGATGGGGTTACTTTCTTCACTCGCCCCGATTTCTGTCATGCCACCGTTGAGCGGAGATGGCGGCTTCAGCAGCTCATTAAGCCATTCTCAGATAAAGGAGGGGAGGCATATTTGCTGGCCCCGCTCGACTTAAAACAGTAATGAATGGAAAGGTAAAAGTATTCACTTCAGAAATTAAAGCCAAAGAATATTTGATGGGGGCCAAGCAATAGACCATATAGACACAGGGAAGGTAAGGGTGCTTGGGAGACTGGTGGGTGGGCGGGCCCAGGGTGAGCGGGCCCACCTATACACGACACCAATATTCAGGCCATTGGTGGTCTGATTGCTCAACAGAGTGGGGGACCAGTCCCTGGGAGGGAGGGAAGGAACCTGGGAGGGGGGTGGTAGAGACTGGTCGTGGATGGGGGAAGGGGGGAGGGGAGTAGGGGGGAGGAAAGGGATGGCGGGGGAGATGGAACAAGGGGATAAAATGGAAAGGAAAGGACCAAGGGAAATGAGAGAACTGGGGGGGGAGAAAATAGGAGGTGGGGAACAAGGAGAGAAGAGAATCCAAGAGAAATTGCAGTTAGATGTGAAGGCTTGGGGGGGCAGAAAGAGAAAAGAAATGAAACAAAAATTTAAATGGCTAGATTTCGAATTGCCTCAATTAATATATGTGGACTAAATGACCCTCGTAAAAGGAGAGTGGCTGAGGAATTAAAAGCATTTAAAGCAAATATTTATTGCCTACAGGAGACACATGTGGAGTTTAAAAATTCTGAAATTGTTGGTTCGCTTGGCATGAAAGTGATCGCCCGGTCAGAACAAGAGGCCAGAACTAAAGGGGTGGCAATACTAGACAGGACCAATAAAGTAAATGTTATCAGGCAGAAGGCGGACAGCGGTGGAAGATGGGTAATCATAGAGTGCAGTTATGGGTATAGTAGCTTCACATTATGTTCTCTATATGGGGTAGTCACGGATGACCCAGTAGTTCTAGATACCCTTGCTATTGAGCTAACAGGATGGGGCCCTCCCTATATTCTATGTGGCGACTTTAATTTTAATGGCTCTTGGGATGGACTACAGGACTTATTAGCGTCCACAACTAAGAAGTATCAAGGGCGTAAGCCTCGGGTATACAAGGCAATGGTCGCCATTCAGAAAGAATTAGGATTAGTGGATGCCTGGGTGAAATTACGTAAGTCAGACCCTGGATATACTTATTATTCCGCCCCCCATGGGAAATTAGCACGACTCAATTATTTTTTGATCTCTCCTCTACTTTTAAAGCGGAGTAGGATCGAGTCATACCCACGGATTATATCTGGATGGGCTAGAACCAAAGGTCAGGAGATGGACATTTGAAAGAGGACTCCTCAAGGACCCGGAATATTGTGAGCATATGAGAAAATGGATAGTTGAATTTTTGGGGTTCAACCAGGGGTCGGCCTCAGTTGAGATAGTCTGGGATACCTTGAAAGCAGGAATTAGAGGTGAAACGTTGAGCTTTAGTATTAAAAGGTAGAAAGGCGCCCAAGGCAGAATAAAAGACTCCCAAATGAAGCTGAGGGCAGCAGAAAGGCAGTTGGTCATAGCTATAGAAACTGGGGCGGATAAAAAGAGGGCCCAGGAGGAAGTTGCTATAGCTAAAGCAGCAATTAACGAGGCTATGGCCCAAAGAATAGCGGAAAAATATTTAGCACAGCGCTCACAAAGGTATGAGTATGGAGAAAAAACTGGGCGCTTGCTAGCGATAGGGGCAAGCCAGAAGACAGCATCCATGGTCATTAGAGAGATTAAAGATTGGAAAGGACAGATAGTATCAGAAGTGGATGAAATTAGAAAGGTATTTCATAGATATTACACAGAACTATATAATGATACATCTGTTTATCTGGAGGAAGAAATGTTGGAGTTTTTATAACCCATTAAGGCCGATAAGCTATCCGAGGGTGACAATCTAAATATGGGAGAGCAGATATATATCTCGGAAATTGATACGGCAATGAGCGATCTTGCCACCGGAAAAGCTACGGGTCCTGACTCGATCCCCTTAGAATTTGATAAAACTTTCAGAGCAGTCTTACTCCCGGTAATGGTAGAGTTATTTATTCAGGTACAGAATGTAGGGGAAACCCCCCCATCATGGGATATGGCCAATATGGTAATATTTTTGAAGAAAGGGAAAGCCCCGTTAAATCCGGCCTCATACAGGCCGATTACACTAATTAACAGCAATGTTAAAATATATTCAAATATATTGGCCGCTCGATTATCTTTGGTGATTAGGAAATTAGTCTTTCCTAGGCAGCATGGGTTTGTCCCAGGAAGGGATACTACCAACCATATTCAGAGAGTCCTTGCACTTTTTGACGCTACGGAAGTAGCAGAGGAACCTATGGCAGTCGCATTATTAGACGCAGAGAAGGCATTCGACCGGGTGAACTGGAATTACTTGTGGTATGTAATGGAGTATTACGGTCTAGGGAAGAAATTTACTGTAGCAGTAAAGGCTTTATATAGATCACCGGTAGTGAAAATTCAATTAATGGGAGGACAATTTGAGAGTATCCAGGTCAGGAGAGGTACCAGGCAGGGATGACCATGCTCTCCCCTCCTGTTTGCTCTATATATAGACCCCCTGCTTAGACAGTTGGAAGAAAACAGTAAGATTCCACCGATACATAGGCAGGGATGGGATACAAAAGTTCTTGCTTATGCAGATGACATAGCTATATTAACACCCACCGCTGACTTAGCACTGAAAAAGGTTGAAGAGGTGACGATGAAATTTGGAAGATTTTCTGGATACCTGCTGAATAGAGCTAAAATGCAGTTATCGGCCAATCAATATACAAACACTCAGGATACACGGAGGGTTTATCACGCAGTATATCTTGGTATAAATATCACACCAAAAGTAGAGGAAATTGTTAATTTGAATTTGGATCCCATACTTGTGAAAGCCAGAAAAGATATGTGTAGATGGAATAATCTACATCTGACTATTATGGGGAGGTGCAATATGGTGAAAATGATTCTCCTTCCTAAGCTGCTGTATTTGTTTCGTGCTGTACCATTGAGCTTCACTAACCTTAGATTTAAAGAGCTAGACAGAGTGGTCATGAGATTTATCTGGGCATATGGTAAGTGTAGAAGAGCAAGTACATTTATGTCTCTCCCTCGAGAAAGGGGGGGTGGTCCTTACTGAATATGAAATTATATCAAATGGCAGCAGCTTTTCAGTATATGCGCCCATTATGGGGTCCTAAGAAAGAAAGGATAGCGGAAAAGGATTGCCCTAACATATACGAGTTGCAGATAGGAGCAGTAGCCAATGGGTGTTTGGCAACATTTCATGAGTCTGGATATTATAAGAAAACTCGATATAAGGTTTTGGAAGCGGCCTATAAGTGTTGGCGATCATGGTATAAGAAGAAAGGACTTGGTAGATATAATTATTACACTATGATTGAGAAGAGTCCATTGCTCCCCGAAATATTTATGGATAAGTGTATGGCAAGTTTGGCTTCTTTAGGTATAGTGAGGTTAGGACATTTTTTTGATAATTTGGGGATTAAGGCGTTCGGGGATCTACAGGTGCAGTATGGCTTAGAGCGAAGGGACTTTTTTAAATGCCTACAGGTACGGGATTTTCTTGTAAGGAAAACAGGGGGTGTGCAGGGATTCAGAAGTAATCAATTGTTGAACGACATCCAGGCTAATCCCAATATAGCAATCAGGTCAGTTTACTCATTACTTCTGGCGGAGCAGCCTGATGATTTGGAGAAGAATAAGGAAAGGTGGAGGGAGAAGTTGGTGGATGGTAGTAATAACTTTAGGAGGTCATTAGAGCTGGGATACACTACTCTATTATCTTCTTCCCTGCAAGCACAACATTATAAAACCCTGTTCGACTTATATCATACTCCAGCTCATGTCGCCAAATGGGGGAGTCTATCAGGAACAGACTGTCCAAGATGTGGGACGTATGGAACAGATATTGTACACATGATGGCTACATGTGGGGAGTTAATGGATTTGAGGGTGGGTATTCAATCTGTTTTGAATGAGGTTATGGGATATGACCTTGTTCTTACCCCCGAGATTATGGTTTTAGGGGTCGCTGGAGAAGTGGGTGGTCCACATAGAGCATTTATCTTTGTGGCTATGGCAGTGTATCGAATATGTATAACATCCGCATGGTTGAATGTACGACCTCCGTCTTGGAAGCAATGGTTGGCTAGATTGCTGTCTGTATACCATTTGGAGATGGCATTATATGAACGCAAGGGGAAACATGCTAGGAGGAGAGGGAAAGCAATATGGGGGCCATTTCAGGACTGGATTCGGGCTCATAATGATTAAGGTTCAAAAGTAAAACTAGACTATTCTTCTTTAAATTAATTTAAATAACTGGATATTCCTCCCCGTTTGGATTAGTCGGACTGTAGTGTCTTTTTCATTATTTAGTCAGGTGGTACTCATCTCCTGATGTTGCTTTTTCTCTTTTGGTTCAGAATTTCATTTATCCAGTGTAAAATGATTTAAGAATGTATTTGCTGTATGATTCCTTTCCAAATAAAAATAAAATGAAAAAAAAATTAAAAAAAGGAACTGATGGAATAGCTTTGAGTGCCACTGCTGGGGCCAGTGGGTCACCTAACTGCAAGGCAAGTGTTTCAAAGCTGTTTCAAAGCACTCAATAACGCTGGTAGAATGCAGTTCATATATCAGTGCAAACTGTTGCTTCATATTTAGACTAAGCAGGTAATAAAGGACATAAAGAATCTTTAGTGCCCTAAGCTAGCATTCTGGATCTCCATCCATCCAATGAATCTTTGGTTGTTCTATGGCAGGAAACATTATTTTAAGTAGGACCAGTTGCTGCTGTTGTCTGGATTAGAGATCTTGGTAGAGGGTGGGAGAGAGAATTGGCAAATCCTGAATTGCATACAATGCCAGTAGGTTCAGTGCCCATGCTTGCATTAAAAATAAAAATGTAACTTCTGGCAAAATCAAGTAGCTCATAACAGTGGCCTACCCACAGTTTTGCTCGCCTACTGTAGGATGTATTTCCATAAAATATGATTAACTACCAAGACCAAAAAAGAACTTGCTTGCAGAACGTGAAGAAGGGTTGTGAGATGCTACCTTATTGACTGAAGACATAATGAGGGCTACTAATATACAAATATTTGGGGCTTGTTGAGAGAAGATTAACAGAGCAAGAGTCTGAAGGTAAACAGATGAAGGCCTGTTTGAGCTGGTCTTCTAGGGTGCTATCCTACTGCTGGTTGGAGTCTCACCAATTCACATACAATGTACCAGACCAGTTCATAAAGAAGGGAGAATCTGTATTGCCCTTTTATGGCATGACATTTTACTTTGTTTGGTCATATCTTCTCATATTAGGATACATGAAATGTTAGGGTTGGTCTCCGGCCTTAGTTCTCTGGTTCTAGCTCTTCTCAAAGCACAACATTCAAATCCAAATTCCACCCAGCTAATTCAAGCGGTTCACTTTTGGTGCCTGTGAGCTGTACAACAAAATTCTCTCACTCAATCAATTTTTATTAAAATAACTTCATTTTCAGACTTTTTGGTGGGCATGTGCTGTCAAAAACGTTTCACAATGACTTTTGTTGGGTTGACCTTTGCAGATTCTTTAGGTATGCTCTGATGCAGCGTTCATTTCCTTAAGTGTCATTTAGAATGTCATATGTTCAGTATTAAATGGATGAGGTCATAGGCTTAGGATAATTTCCATTACAAGATCACAGCGCCATACCGCTTAGCAGTCTTTGGGCAAAGAACTGTTTTTTCAGCGGGTGGTGCTCACATGTTTCTGTGCTCTGGTAAAATTGTGATGGTTTTGTAATTCAGTAGACTAATGAAACTACTCCAGGGACTTATGTTTGACCTCACAGTCGCACTTTCAAAACATGGCACGTACACTCAGCTGTCCAAGGTTGATAAAATGAGTACCATTAAGTTGTGTAAACACCTATTATTTGTCAACAGCATCAAGAAACCCACAAACTTGCATGTACGTATTAGTATACTTTAGCTAGGTATTCAAAGTGCTCTTCTGTCCCTATGGCTAGATCTGTTTGTAATAAATATAATTAATACATTATAAAAAAATGAAAATAAATAAAAAGCAAAGTCAGTTTTCAGAATCTGTACTCACCGCCTTGTGGCTGCTGTGATGCCCTCAATCGCCCATCCAACTCCGGATAGGCCACCACCAGGATGCGGAACATCAGGGGTGTCATGGTGCGATGGGCACCCCTTCCACGTTGGGGGGGCCAGCCCCAGCTGGTCGTCTGCCGTTTTCTTGGTCCAGCGGTGCAGGTCCTCCCATCTCTTGCGGTAATGGGTGCTCTGTCTGTGATAGACCCCCAGGGTCCACACCTCCCTGGCAATGGCATGCCAAATACCCTTTTTCTGGTGGGCGCTGACCTGGAGGGAAAAAGACAGCAGAAAAGGAAATCACTCACATGTCCAAATCGGCATACCCATTGCCCACCAGTTCCCACCCATGCCGTGACGCACATACACTGACCACCTCTCATGCAGCACTCAGACCAGGACGCCTCTGCACCCCCCAACATGTGGCTTACATCCACACCACTCCAAACATGCATTGCCCACGCATCATGCTCACAGTGTACTCACCTGTTTGTCTAGTGGACCGTAGAGTAATGTGTACTGGGGTAGGACCCCATCCACCAGTTTCTCCAACTCCTCCGCAGTGAAGGCAGAGGCCCTTTCCCCAGCCACTCTAGCCATTGTCGCTTCCAGACTCAGGTCACAGCAGCACTTGCAGTGTAGGTCCTCTCCTGTTGATGGTCAGGTAGCAAGTGAGTGAATAGTTAGAAAATGGCTGTGACATCCGCGGCGGTGCGTACCGTCACCACCGGCGTACATCGCCATTGGTTCCTGGAACCCATGGGGCCCAATGTTAACCAATGCAATGTTGCGCAGCGGTCATCGACCGCCTACCGCGATGGCACACAACGCCAGAACACTTACCTCATTTCCACTTGTCCACCCTCACAGGTCAGGCAGCCGACATTTCAGGGGGGCACATGGCATGGCACCTAACTGTGTCACAGCAGACATTGGCACATCAACTGACTCTCGACTTCACATACTGCTTCTGTGATGTAAATTCAGCAACGGTAGTGCAATCTATGTGGAAATATGACCCTCTGCTCACCATTCTCCTCCATAGGCTACAACCGCTGATGCAGATTATGAGATGGCGGCATCCTCCGGTGTACAGACCCCTGGTGAACCTGTCGACAATGGAGGACAACACATTATCATCATTTAAAGGCTTGATCGTGCCACAATCCAAGAACTGTGTGCCCAATTGGAGCCAGACCTGATGTCAGCCACACCCCAGCCCACAGGAATCCCCCCTCTAGTGCAGGTCCTGTCAGTGCTCCATTTCCTGGCAAGTGGGTCATTTCAAACTACAGTGGCCATGGCATCAGGGATGTCTCAGCCAATGTTCTCTAATGTGTTGACCAGAGTGTTGCCTGCCCTGCTGAAACACATACGCAGCTACATCGTGTTCCACCAGGTGGAGGATTTGGCCACAGTGAAAGCTGGCCTTTCTGCCCTGGGACATATCCCCAACATCATTGGTGCCATTGATGGTACACATGTGGCATTTGCCCCCCCCCACCGGAGAAATGAACAGGTTTACAGGAATAGAAAAAGCTATCACTTGATAAATGTGCAGATGGTGTGTTTGGCGGACCAGTACATCTCCCATGTGAATCCAAATATCCTGGCTCTGTGCATGACGCATATATCTTGAGCAATAGCAGCATCCCAAATGTGATGGGCCAACTCCAGAGGCATCGGGTGTGGCTAATAGGTGAGCCCAAGGTCACCACACAGTATAAGTAGTTGTCTGGGTATGGGGTTCTCCCTTAGGGTTAGTGTGTGTCTAACAGTTGTCCCTCGATATTTGCAGGTGACTGGTTACCCCAACCTCTCATGGCTACTGACCCCAGTGAGGAATGCCAGGACAAGGGCAGAGGAACGTTACAATGATGCACATGGGCGTACAAGGAGGATAACTGAGAGAACCTTTGCCTCCTGAAGGCCAGGTTCAGGTGCCTCCATCTGACTGGTGGATCCCTGTACTACTCACCCAAGAAGGTGTGCCAGATCATCGTAGCATGCTGTATGTTGCACAACCTGGTCTTGAGATGCCAGGTGCCTTTTCTGCAGGAGGATGAGCCTGGAGATGGTCTTGTGGCAGCGGTGGAGCCTGTGGACAGTGAGGAAGAGGAGGCAGAGGAAGAAGATGTTGGCAACAGAACAAACATAATACAGCAGTACTTCCAGTGATACACAGGTAAGAGACTGTAACTTCAATTGACATTTCAGTAATCCTTTGGACATTGTACATGCCAGCCTCTTACCCTGTGTCTATGGACACTGACTGTTCCCTTTGGATTCTCTATTTTCAGATCTGTGTACCCCATTCTGGCTCCTGCTATATGTACTGCTGCCCACCAAAGGTCATACTGTAGTATATTTCACAGAACATATACGTTACAATGCTTTGATAATGTTGTACTAATACATTTGAGATTCGTTACACTGACTCCAGTATGGTATTTGTTTCAAGGGTGTTTATTTTTGTGCCAATAAGTATAGGGGTATTGTAGTGAATCCTAGTCCGTTTTAATGGGATAACAGGAGTTAGCTTACCCTCTGGCTTGCAGACTCGTGCCCCCGTCACCTAGTGACTTTTAACCTACTTAGCTTGCTCTGTCTTAGCCCATTTAATTATTTAATTCTTCTAAGATGGCTGCCTTGTTGATAGTTAAGCCACTTGTTATGAGTTACATTATCAGTGGCATCATGCTAAGGCGTCAGGATCAAGCAACAAAGACAAACAAACAATAGGTGTTCACACTTAGGGATTTTCCCTCTCTATACTTTCGAGGGATTGTTTATATTAATTGCCGTCCCAAGCATGTCTGTTATCTATTGTTTGGGAACACTCCTACGTCAGCGGTCTTTGTAGATCTGTATAAATATATCGCACTTTAGACAGATTATCAGAGGGATTCCGACCAGAGGGCATCGCCACCATTGCTGATATCGATGCTGCAGTCGTCTTGACGCTGACCTAGTCTTCATGTCCCTGCGGAGTCTGAGATAGAGACCTCATTCCAAGGTAACAAGGGTAGGGGGCTCCTCTCATGGACATGGCATTGGCAGATTAGGTTTAACAAACCCAGCTCTCCTTTAGGTAGGAGGTTAGGCCTTTCACATTAGGGTATCAGGGCACATTACATTTTGTATGTCTTTTCTTTACATTGCAAGATGGTGGGGGTCTTTGTAATAATGACTCTCGTCCTCACAATTCTGTTTCTTGCATTATTCATTATCCTAATCATTGCAGCCCATGCAACTCATCGCAAATTGCAGTTATGTTAAATAAAAACGATTGAAACTTTACTGCATCTTTGTCATTGCCTGTGTTTGTATGAGACATGATATATCTGTGAGAAAGGGGTAATCTCCGTTTAACCACGACACTCCCTGAGATGTCTTATTCTCAAGTCCATGCGTAAAGGCTGCCACAAATCACCTTTTACTGTTGTGTTTCTGGTGAGGTGCTGCTAGTGAGCCAGAAAGGTTGGGACAACAGTTGCGACTTGTTGTAGGAAAGTAGTAGTCGCCTACAAACGAAAGTACTGTCATCCTCAAACCAGCAGTCTTGCCCAGAGCAAGAGTCCAAACTACGACATGGCACCACCAACGATGGTGTTTAGGCACTGATTTACGGATACCCAGACTATCACTGTTACCCTAAGTACTATTATACGGTGACGACCGTGGTCTTTGGGAAAATCCTCCTCAGCTGAAAAGGTAACACCTGATTAAGCTGTATGTTGTTCAAGCTCGAACTCATAAAAGGACTTTACTCCCCATTTTTGGTGTTCCGTTTTTCTAAACAAATATGGATAACGCCATTGACATTCCTGAAAATGCTAGACAAGCACTAACACAACATTTATTAATGCATGGCCTTACAGATGAGGGCGGGGATGTTACTCTTACAATAGAAACTAATGAAGCATACCAAACAGAAAGATTTTACTGTTGGGTCATCTTTCCTGAGGTCGACCAAAGAACACATACGTTCCACACATATGAAATTGCGAACGTACCTCAACAGTACCAAGCATACCAGTATTGTTAAGTATCACTAAGAGCATCAGAACTGGTTCGAAGGCTCCCTACCACATGTACCACAAAGAGTGAGGTTAGGTCCATTAAGTAATGACGGACCGACATGGCCTATGTTTGCCACCTACACACCTCACCCAGGCATACAAAATATGCCAATAGCAGATCTGCGAGATTTATATAATGAATTGGTGACATTATATAGATGTTTAGTTCAGTTCGTAATGCGAACGTTGAACACAACACCAGCGCGTCCAGCACCACCAGCACCTGGTGGTTATCAATTGGCTACTGGGATTAATCCACAAACAGTACACACTATTATGGGTAAGGTGCCCGCGGAACGGGAAAAAATACCGTTCTGGATTGCCCAGAAAACTAACCAGCTGGAAGCTGTGTTTCCCCATATGGGACCACAGGAAAAACATAGACTGCTCACTACGTGCTTGCCTTTTGGAATGGTTCCCTCGGTGGATGACTGTGCCACATGGGGTACAGTCTTCGCTGCCATATATAATACCACACATGGTACCCCAACACTTGTCAATTTACCGGAAGTGTTAAAACAAATACAAAATGAGCATGGGGCTGCACCAGCCCTGGATTTGGGGATGAAATTAACGCGTAACTTTGACGCTGTATCTTCAATAATATTCAGTAACATTAAAGGAGAAGTGGTAGCACTGGGAATTCGCCAGCGTCTCTGGGAAACTCCAAACCAGGAACAAGAGAGACAGCTACCGAAAATTATTTCCAATACCTACAGTAGTATAGGACGGGATAGTTTGGGAGCTAAACCAAAGAAATTGGAGTTACAAGGTACCGCCCATAAGGAGGGTACAAAGCAGGCACACGAGGGCTCTAAGAAGCGCTGGGACAAACAAAAAGATTTCAAAGAAAGAAGAAATAAGAGAGCCGATTCTCCACACCCGGAGACCTCCGAAAGGAGATATACGGGGTCATTACAACATTGGCGGTAAAAGCCGCTTACCGCCGTGCAGAAGACCGCCAATACACCGCTGCGGCTGCGGAATTCCGCCACAGCTATTATGACCCACATCTCGGAATCTGCCGAAATTCAGACACCCACACAAGTCCGCCACACCAAAGGTCAGTGATAAACTGGCAAAAACAAATCCTCCACCGTCACGCCAACAGAAATACGCCCATGCTATTATGACCCACGAATCCACGTGGCGGTCTTTCAACCGCGGTATTCCATTGGCGGTACAGACCGCCGTGCTCAAAATACACATCTCCAAAACACCACCACATTGGACAATTTAAAATACACACACCTGATACACATACAAACACCACTCCCACACACCCAACACAATATAAAACACACACCCACATCACCCACAAACCCCTACGAACCAAAATTAGAGACAAAGGCGACAGAGAGAGAGCACAGCAATAGGCAATCCCACCACACAGAGGCACACAACACCATCACCCACACAACATCCACGCACAAAACATCACTACACATCACCACACTCATCACCACATACACCCCACACACATCACCTACACCACCCCATGGCACGCCAAAGACACCACAGGTTTTTGGAGGAGGAGCTCAGGGTTATGGTGGAGGAAATCGTACGGGTAGAGCCACAGCTATTTGGATCACAGGTGCAGCACACCTCTATAGCTAGGAAGATGGAGCTATGGCGAAGAATAGTCGACCGTCTCAACGCAGTGGGACAGCACCCAAGAAATCAGGAGGACATCAGGAAGAGGTGGAACGACCTACGGGGGAAGGTGCGTTCCGTGGTCTCCAGGCACAACATCGCGATTCAGCGGACTGGCGACGGACCCCCACCTCCTCACCCACAACTAACATGGAAGGAGCAGGTCTTGACCATTATGCATCCAGAGGGCCTCGGAGGAGTCGGTGGAGGAATGGACACTGGTGAGTCAAATCTTAACTATCATATCCCCCACCCTACCTGCATGCTATCACACACCCCCACCCTCACCCCCTTCCCTATCACTCCAACTCCTCACTAATGTACTAATAACACAAACCACCAATTCCAACACCAAGCCCTGCATGACACAACAAAGCATGGACACCCATCACTAAAGCATGCTCACTGCACATACCCATAACACCCCCTAACCATCATCACACAAGCCCCCACACAGGAATGCTAGCACTGGGGTACATGCTCACCCACCCATTGCACACCATGACCCACACACATGCAATAATTATGCTTTTATACCCCTGCAGGACCACTACCTAACGTCACCAGACAGGAGGGTCCAGACATCTCTACCCACCCACAGAAGAGGCCCACAGTGATGACAGCAGCTCTGGCCAACTGGATCCAGATGACCAGCCCGGACCATCGTGGGCCTCGGGACAGTCGGTTCCCCTCGCACAGGCACAGCCCAACACTGACCTTCCACCCTTTCCACCCTCTGGTAACACCAGCACAGCACCCACCCAGCGGGCCCATACCTCCGTACCCAGGACATGTCAATCAGCTGTGTGTCCACCACTACAGGGAACCCAGGATAACCCACCACCCCAACAACAATAGGGACCTGGGGGCAGTGGTAGTGGGCACACGGTCCAGGGGACGGAGGCACAGGAACACTGGGGAATTGGGAGGGCTGCTGTGCGACAGGGGGCGGACAGGCCAAGGGAACCCACTCTCCACGTGGCCCTCTCCTCCATCATAGGAACATACCACCACTCCCAGGAGACGATGGCTACGGTCCTGGCAAAGTTTCAGGAGACCCAGCGCATGCAGGACGAACAGTATTTGGGGTTCAGGGAGGAGCTCCGAACCATCAGCTCCGCCCTGGGCACCGTCGTAGGGGTGCTGAAGGACATACAGAAGACCATGAGGGACACCGTGGTACTCCAAGGGGCCGCCAACACTAGCCTGAACGATGAATTGCCCACCACCTCCGCCGGCGCTAGTGGACAGGACGCCCCACCACAGGACCACCACACCAGCACCCCACCCCTTCCAGACGGAGAACCACCCCGCAAGCGGTCCCTGAGATCCAGGAACAGGACAGAGCAAGATGGCAAGACCCCCGCCAGGAAATGAGACCACCCTGATTGTCATCCCACTGTCCCACTTTGTTACCCTGTCCAGATTGGAACTGTCCCAGCTCCACTTCCTATGCCCATATGGGCAGTGCACCTGTGAGACTAATAGACTGGACTCTGCCATGGACATTCCTCCACCATCACCCATCACCATTTTGCCACACCCTCCAATAATTAGCACTTCAATAAAGACCCTTGAACCACAAAACAATCTGGAGTCAGTCTGTGATTTTGAAAATGTGTATTATCTATGACAAAGACAAAATCCGTTCGAAAATGTAATGTCAACATACCTATGTCACACATCACAAGCCCATGAAGGATGCAAGCAGATGACACACGTTGGTAACCACACCTGTGAAACCATAATGGAAATGTACCACTCAGTTAGCAAATACTGCTTCAAATTGACAGACATGATAGAGGTAGAAGTGTGAAAGTAAATGTAATAGTAAAAAAATTGTTCTCACCTGTGTGTCGCTGGAAATATTGCCGTATGACAGAGTCCCTGTTATCAATGTCTTCTTCCTCTGCTTCCTCCTCATCACTGTCCACAGGCTCCACAGCTGGCACAACACCGTCATCTGGCCCATCCTCCTGCAGAAAAGGCACCTGTTGTCGCAAAGCCAAGTTGTGAAGCATACAGCAGGCCACGATGATCTGGCACACCTTCCTTGGTGAGTAGAATAGGGAACCACCTGTCATGTGGAGGCACCTGAAACTGGCCTTCAGGAGGCCGAAGGTGCGTTCGATCACCCTCCTAGTCCGCCCATGGGCCTCGTTGTAGCGTTCCTCTGCCCTGGTCCTGGGATTCCTCACTGGAGTCAGTAGCCATGACAGGTTGGGGTACCCAGAGTCACCAGCAAATGGCGAGCGACAACTGTTAGACACACACTAACCTGTAGGGATAACCCCAGACAACCATTCCCACTGTCTTGCTTCCGGTTGCTCACCTAATAGCCACACACGGTGCCTCTGGAGTTCACCCATCACATAAGGGATGCTGCTATCCCGCAGGATGTAGGCGTCATGCACTGAGCCAGGGAACATGGCATTCACATGGGAGATGTACTGGTCGGCCAAACATACCATCTGTACATTCATGGAATGATAACTCTTCCGGTTTCTATAGACCTGTTCACTCCTGTGGGGGGGGACCAAAGCCACATGTGTCCCATCAATGGCACCTATGATGTTGGGGATATGTCCCAGGGCATAGAAATCACCTTTCACTGTAGGCAAATCCTCCACCTGAGGGAAAACGGTGTAGCTCCGCATTTGTTTCAGAAGGGCAGACAACACTCTGGACAACACGTTGGAAAACATAGGCTGGGACATCCCTGATGCCATGGCCACTGTTGTTTGAAATGACCCACTTGCAAGGAAATGGAGCACTGACAGCACCTACACTTGAGGGGGGATTCCTGTGGGATGGCGGATTGCTGACATCAGGTCTGGCTCCAACTGGGTACACAGTTCCTGGATTGTGGCACGGTCAAACCTGTAGGTGATTATCAAATGTCGCTCCTCCATTGTCGACAGGTCCACCAACGGTCGGTACACCGGAGGATGACGCCATCTCCTCACATGTCCCAGCGGACGGTGCCTATGAAGGACAACAGCGAGCACAGAGTCAACCAACTCAGAGGTACGTACCCACAGTTTACCCAGAACACCAATCATACACAAAAGGTGGCCTGTATGTGTGTTGAGGCTAGGCCTAGGTATGTGTGACGCAGTTGAAAATGAGGCCATATGGGCCCCTGAAATGGCGGCTGCTTGACCTCTAAAGTGGGACAATGGGATGTGAGGTAACTGCGCTGGCGTTGTACACCGTCGCGGTAGGCTGTCGGAGACCGCGGCGCAATGCTGCATTGGTTAACATTGAACCCTATGGGCCCCAGGAGCCAATGACGATGTACACCGGCGGTGATGGTACGCACCACCGCGTACGTGACCGCCATTTTCTATCACCTCAATCACTCAATACCTGATCTTCGACAGGAGAGGACCTACACTGCAAGTGCAGCTGTGACCTCGGTCTGGAAGAGACAATGGCTCGTGCGTCTGGGGAAAGGGCCCCTGCCTTCACATCGGAGGAATTGGAGAAGCTCGTTGATGGGGTCCTCCCCCAGTACACGCTACTCTGCGGTCTTCCAGACAAACAGGTAAGTACACAGGGAGCATGTTGTATGGGCTATGCCTGTGTGGAGAGGGCTGGATGTATGAAGGAAGGGGGCAGAGTGCTGCGTGCATGTAAGACGGTGAGTGCATGTGCCACATGGCAAGGGTAGGGATGGGGGTCACTCACTTTGACAGTGCAGTTGGTAATGACTTCTCTTCTTCCCCTGTACATTTCATGTAGGTCAGCACCCACCAGAAGAAAGATATTTAGCGTGCCATTGCCAAGGACGTCCGGACCCTGGGGGTCTACCACAGACGGAGCACCCACTGCCGGAAAAGATGGGAGGGCATTCGCCGCTGGAGCAAGAAGACGGCGGTGGCTCAGCTGGGGATGGCCTCCCAACGTGGGAGGGGTGCCCGTCAAACCATGACCCTCCTGATGTTCAGGATCCTGGCGGTGGCCTACCCGGAGTTGGATGGGCGCTTGAGAGCATCACAGCAGACACAAGGGGGTGAGTACACTCTCATTCAGCTGACTCTGCGCGCAGTGGAGTTGTCTGGGTGGGGGAGGAGGGCTGTGGGTTTCCCTAGGCCAGGGCAAGTTCTGTCGGCTAGGCCCCTCCGTAAGGCATGGCCCTGAGGCCCCCCACCCCACCTCTGTAGAGTGGCAAGTACAGCTATTCATGCCCCTGTGTCATCTATGTGTGCAGATGTCGTCCATAGCCTTGTAGGCCATTTCCCAGGAATTGCACTGTGGAGCCCAAGAGCGCGGCGTAGTGCAGGGGGCTTCTGTGTCTGTCTTGTCCGCCAACGGTAGCGGTAATCCATGCACTCAACATGTCTTTCTTCTGTCTCCACCCCATTTTTTTTGTCTTCCTGTTCTTGTGTGCATTAGCATCATCAGGCGGAGAAGCAGTGGCACCGGAGCACGAGGGAGCTGCATCCCACATGGCCATGGAGGGCGACACTACGGAGTCTGAATTCTTCAGTGGGACGGAGGGCGAGGGGAGCGCCACGGCAGGGACAGGAGCTCACACCAGCGATACGGACTCGTCCTCTGATGGGAGCTCCCTTGTGGTGGCGGCAACATCTGTGCCCCCCGCATCTACAGGTACAGCCGCCACCCCCCCTACCAGCACCGCCCTCCCAGCAGCCCCTCAGCCTTCGCCCCGTGCCCCCTCACCCAGGAGGGTGGGCATCACCTTCGCCCCAGGCAGCTCAGGCCCTGCCCCAGTCACCCCTGCTGCCCTCAGTGAGGAGGCCATTGACCTCTTCTGGTCCCTCACTGTTGGGCAGTCTACCATTTTGAATGCCATCCAGGGTGTAGAAAGGCAGTTGCAACAAACTAATGCATTCCTGGAGGGCATTCATTCTGGTCAGGCGGCCCTTCACCGAGCTTTTCAAACTCTGGCCTCAGCACTGATGGCAGCCATTGTCCCCGTCTCTAGCCTCCCCCCTCCAACTTCCTCCACCCAGACCCAATCCCCTGTACCTCTGCCTACCCAAGCACACCATCAGACCAGCCTGCACACACCTCACCACACAAGGGAAGCTCAGGCAAACATGAGCACCACACATCCCATAGGCACTCACGCAAGCAACACACACATGCAGACACACCAACATCCACTGCCTCCGCTGTGTCCCCCTCCTCGTCGTCTCCCTCCTCCCTCCCAGTCTCGTCTACACTCACACCTGCATGCACTACCTCTACAGCCACTACGTCCCTCACCAGCACACCCACCAGCACACCCCGCTCACGTGCAGTCACCACCCCCACTACCATTCACACGTCCCCTGTGTCCTCTCCCAGTGTGTCTGTGATGCCCCCTCCCAAGATACACAAACGCAAGCACACACCCACCCAACAGCCATCCACCTCACGACAGCCTCCAGCGCATGCACCTGCACCCAAAGTCACCAAACGTACACCTCCTACAACCACCACCTCTTCCTCCACTCCCAAACCCCCTCCAGCTACCCGTCCCAGTGTGTCCAAAAAACTTTTCCTGTCCAGCCTTGACCTTTTTCCCACACCTCCCCCACCCCGTCCATCTCATAGGTCCCGAAGTAGCACCTCAGCCACAACATCTACAGCAGTGTTGTCCAACCTTTTTATCGCCACGGACCGGTAAATGTTTGTTAATTTTTCCGTGGCCCACTTGGGAGGGCGCAATGCTCTGCGCCTCGGCCGCCCGCCACAGTGAAATGAAGTTGAAGTTCCTCGGGTGGCCCGGTGCCGATTGATCCACGGACCGGCACCGGTCCGCGGCCCGGGGGTTGGGGAACACTGATCTACAGGACCAGTGGTGCCTGTGGTCACAGGTATGTGGAGTGCACCGCCCACCAGGACAGCCAGTGTTGCACGGAGCCACAGCACAGCCAGTCCCCCGCCTTGAAGCAACAGAAGTTGGCCAGTGCCCGGCGGGAGAGGGGGAAGACTCCAGCCACCAAAGCCGCTCACAGGGGTCCCGGTGGGAGTGTGGACTCAGCTGTTACACCTCCCAAGGTGGGGAAGGGCCACAAGAAACCCGGCAAGTCTGGGAAGAGCTGCACGGCGGAAAAGACTGCCATCATCCCCGCTGCCCAGGAGGGCCCCGCCAGCCCCAGCCCAGCTGCCCAGGAGGCCACCACCAGCACAAGCCCTGCTGGGTCATGAAGGACCGCCAGCACAAGCACTGCTGGGCCAGGCACCGCCAACTCAAGCACCGCTGAACAGGGCACCACCAACTCAAGCACCGCTAAACAGGGCACCGCCAAATCAAGCACCGCTAGCCCATGAGCGGCAGGGGCACTGACGCAACTGGGTCCGTCACGGGGTGAGTGATGCACTCTGGGCACCAGTCCCCCTCCAGAACCAGTGGAGACATGCATCCACTACCTCTGTCCTTCACAGGATGAAGTACTCTAGGCACCAGTCCCCCTCCAGAACCAATGGAGACATGCATCCACTACCTCTGTCCTTCACAGGATGAAGCACTCTGGGCACCAGTCCCCCTCCAGAACCAGTGGAGACATGCATCCACTACCTCTGTCCTTCACAGGATGAAGCACTCTGGGCACCAGTCCCCCTCCAGAACCAGTGGAGACTGTTATCCACTTGAGAGACTGTGGCTTTGCACTCCCTAGGATGCAGCAGTGGGCAACCCACCCACTGTAGAGACTTGAGAGACTGTGGCTTTGCACGCCCCAGGATATGGCAGTGGGCAACCCACCCACTGTAGAGACTTGTGAGACTGTGGCTTTGCACTCCCCAGGATATGGCAGTGGGCAAACCACCCACTGTAGAGACTTCAGAGACCGTGGCTTTGCACTCCCCATGAAGGACCAGTGGGCAACCCACCCACTGTAGAGACTTGAGAGACTGTGGCTTTGCACTCCCAGGATGGACCAGTGGGCAACCCACCCACTGTAGAGACTTGTGAGACTGTGGCTTTGCACTCCCCAGGATTCAACAGTGGACATTGAGCCCCCTCGTGGATCTGGCGTTGTGCGCTCATCCGGCTGAGGTGCCCCCCTTCACTTCCCCCTGAGGTGCCTGTTGTATTTCTATCTGATTCCCCTGCAGTGTTCTCTCTGTTTTGATCTGGTATCGAGTGTGGGCCTCGCCCATGCATTTTGGGCCCAGTGGTCCATGGACTATAAATGGTGCAATACCTGGACTTCTATTATTGGTGTATATATTTGTTTATAGTGTATATATATGTTTGAGTACTGGATTTTAATATATTACAATGGTTACACTCATTTCCTTTTGTCTTTGCATTCTTCCGGGGGGCTTGGGAGTGGTAACTGTAATGTATCATGCTGTATTAGTGTGTGTGTTGTAGTGGGTGAGGGTGTGGGTGGGGGTGTTGCGTGTGTGTGTCTCTGTTTTTTGCCTCCCCCATCCCCTGTGTCGTAGGTGCAGTACTCACCGTGGTCTTCGCCGCCAGAGTTCGTGCTCCTGGTAGAGGAGCAGGAAGACTATCGCAGGTAGAATTTGGAGTTCCGGCTCCATGGTGTCCTCATTCCTCGTGGGGTGTGTAGAGGTGAGCGTTTTGCCTTTGAATTTCCTGTTTCCGCCGTGTTTGTATCCGCGGTGAATCCGCCCCAGAAAAGGTGGTGGATTGGCCTGTCATAATAGTGTGGGCGGTACATTCTCTCCCGCCTGTCTGTTGGCGGTGACCGTCGCGCTGTTTGTTTGTACCACCGTGGCGGTCAGAGTGTTAAAGTGTCTGTCTTTGTTGGCGGTTTCCGCCACCGTCGTAATTGCAATTATTTTACCGCCGGCCTGTTGCCGGTCTTACCGCCACTTTAACACCGTCCACCAGGGTTGTAATGACCACCTTTATGACTTAGTTCAGCCCAATTTTTCTAGCAGACACTGGACAATTGAACACACACGCATCCTTAGGGAAATGCAACAGGACATGCTAGAAGCTAAACACTTGCACACACGTGACAATAAAACAAATTTGGTCATCACAATAATTGCTGGTGCCATTGGATTTACTTATGTCACCTTCAAAGAGGATGACATGGTACCCATAGCGCATAAATCACATTTATACTCTAATGCTGAACAGCGTTTTGCACCTACAGAAAAGATTCTGATGGCAGTTCAGATGGCCGTCATAAAAGAGAGGCCACTTGCCCAGGGGAAACGTATTATTGTTGTCTCCCCGGTGCCGGCCTTAGAGGCTGTCACCAAAGCAAGCGTTCCGAACGCTAAAGCATTACATCCACGTTGTCGATTATATATTCAATCCAAAACAAGAGTTTCTCCAGTATGAACAAGAGTACCCCGCTCCTCTAAATATCTTGCCACTAGACAACTACCATACTGTCATATACACTGATGGGTCAGCACAACCGGCTGTAGGTACAATACATCAATACTCCGCAGCTTGCGCAGCCGTGAGCGGAGTGATGGAAGATGGAGTTTTCCACCCTCACAATAACTACACACAGACCTTAGGGGACTGCACAGCCCAGTTGGCTGAGCTTAAGACTCTTATTCTAGCCCTCAAACATACTGAGCCAGGATGCCAGACTTTAATAGTCTGTGACTCTTATTACTGCGTCCAGTCATACAATGACTATCTCAATCATTGGAAAATGAACGGGTTTAGAGATTCTAAAGGGAACACCATTAAACATAAAATACTGTGGGGGAGGGTGGCTGATCTTAAGGATAAGCTGCTGTGTGTCCAGGTAGTCCATACAATGGGACACCAACGTGTAGGAGTACACGTTACCGATAATACATTGGCTGATGAAGCAGCCAAAGCAGCAGTAGCTACGGCTTCTGTGGCTGCAGTGACTCGTTCACAGACGAGATTGGATAATGAAATATTGATTGCCGTTAAAGCTTTGGCTGCAGGCAAGCCCTTTCCGAATGGATACCCTACAAACTATACTTACCATATCAGTGCGCAGAGTGTTGCTTACACAATGATTCCTGGGGTTGGAGATCGAGTGATCCCCAATGAAGACCAGAGATTAGATCTAATTAAAGCAGCGCATGAGGGTGTTGCTTCTGCACATGCTGGTATACAGGCCACGATAACACTCCTACAGAAACGCTTCTGGTGGCCTGGTCTATGCAGACAAACAAAGCAGTATGTCCTTTGCTGTTACATTTGCCAGCAGATTAAGGACTCTAATATCAAACGCCCACCGCAGACATCCCTCTTAGTGTCCAATAGGCCACTACAGTGTGTGTACCTGGGCCACTGTGGTCCCTTACAGCCTGATGGTGCATACAAATACATTTTAGTCACTGTAGATTCTTGTTCTAGATTACTGTGGGTATGGCCACATTGGTCGGCTGGCGCCCGGACTGTTATAAAAGACTTGCTGATCTTTATCGGTACATATGCGGTTGCAGCATTCCATTGGGACCAGGGCCCTGCATTTGCCTCTAAGGCATTCAGGGACACCATGGGGATGATGGGTGTTGAGCTGTATTACTCCTCACCATACCATCCCGAGGAAAATTAGGTCGTGGAGAGGCGGAATCGTGATATAAAGCAGTCCTTAACAGCTCGAGTATTAGGTTCAGGCCGCAGTTGGTTGCATCACCTATATGGGGTCCTGAGAGCACTGAATAATCTGCCAAGACGGTCCTTGAGGGGACGCACTCCATATGAGGTTCTCTTTGGGATACCTATGTAAGTCCCAGATCTTGATGCCCCTGGTATGGTGGCAGCAGAAAAACCATTTGACATAAATGAACATGTCACTGTTTTACAGGAGCTTCAGCAATTTTGTTATGATAAATCATCTGCAAGTGCTGCCACTTTAGGAATAAGGGATTTAGTGAAAACTTCGACTGTCTGGGTACCTAAGGTTGCGGATCTGGTTTGTGAGAAGATCGCAGTGAAGAAGGAACTCGGTCCATCATACGGAGCACCTCTACCAGTCTTGGGAATTCAAGGCACCAGGACTGTCATCTTACCACCACTCTCTGGTTCTAAGATGAACAGATTCATCTCCATTGATGACATCAAACTACACCATGTGGCCGATCCTTCACAGTAGACCAAATGGTTCCCGATCCCCTCTCACTACCCAACAGGACATACATCTACATAGTAGGATGAACTTCACTACTACATACAGACTATGCAACAATGTCAACTGCTGTTCCAGACACCTCCTTGACCGTGGGGAGGGCGGAAAATGAACTTTTGCTGGTTCCAGTCACTACTTCAGTGACCACCCAGGTTCAAGATCTAGCTGTTTTTTACACAAACACATCACAGACGAATGACACTGTCTACCAAGAGCCCCCATCTGAAGTGGACCAAAGTACGGATGGTGCACCGGCTCCGTGTTTGCAGAGACTGCCTCTGGCTAGTTCATTGACATTGATGATTTTTCTTCAGACTCATCCACTACTGTGATTGACAATGTTTCAAAAAGTAGTAAGCTGTATCAATGGCTTAAAAAGAACTATTTGAAATACACATGGAACTACTTATGGTTCTGTTTGACATTTTTTGCATTATTTTTATGGATTGTTTTTGTGACTGTTTTCTTTTTGCTTATAAATGGTCAATATATTGCTGATTGCTCCTATGTGGAGCCTCTTGATGACGTTTTAACTCCATATCATTCTTCACATAAGGTCCGAAGAGATTTGTCTCCTGTGAATATTACAGCAATACCGATTTCTGATGGGATTGTGTGGGACAAAGATCCATTCGATATATACGGGCCTACTGAAATTATTCAAATACCATACGTGTTTAAAATTTCAATGACTGATGTAATTACACCTGATGTTGTCTCTGATGATTGGGATGTCCAAACAGTTGATTCTATGCTAAGTGAAATGAAGGACTATTCCGCTTTTGAAAGTGATGATGTATATGAATACACAATGAATAATGGGAAAATGTTCTGCTATAACAATTGGGGACATTACTACCTACACCGTGCCACTAGATACAGGCCAGTATTTAACTACACACACTGGGAACACTGTTCCACACCACAAAGTACTATAGTAATAAATGTACATACTTTTCTGGGCATGACACAAGAAAAGCAGAGTCGTATTATTTTAAAATACCTCCGGCACAAATTAGGAAAATTTTGCTAACTGATACAAAACTGATTTATTCAGATCCCTTTGTTTTCCCGGCTCGCAGTTGAAGGTTACGAATACTGGAAGAGCACTATTGATTTGAAAAGTATATGGGGAACACAAGATTGGCAGATACAGGGTAGGGAGGCTTTATTTCGAGCATGCCTGATTCCTGTGCAAATGATTTTCTTAAATGACACTATTTAGCAGACATCCTGTCTAAGGTTAGCAAAAATTAAAGACTTGAACACACCCAGTATCCCCACCCCGGCAAAGTTCAAAGATTGCCAAAACTCCCTTAATATCACCGAGTACAAGCTAGATGCAATCGTTAAGGCTGGTACTTGTAATTCTTCACTTTCTAGTCCCGGCGGGTGGTTCATATGGCCAACTGACACTAATGAGTGCCCAGCGCGTTTTTTAAACTCTTCAGGGTTTTTTTCAATAAACAGGCCAGACCCTTGCTTTGTATCGGGTCAACATACGGGTATAGTTACGACATACAATATGGGGAAGCTGTGCCAGCAATGGATAAAGACGATCACGTTAGCCACAGGTAAGAAACACCTGAATACTCTGTCTGAAGATATAGACTTGCAGGATTTTCTGCTGGGTCCTAGGAAACAGAGCTTGTAGGAAGTTGGCTCTGTATGTACTATTTCAAAGTAAGAAATAGCATGCACAGAGTCCAAGGGTTCCCCTTAGAGGTAAGATAGTGGAAAAAGAGATAATTCTAATGCTCTATTTTGTGGTAGTGTGGTCGAGCAGTAGGCTTATCAGAGGGTAGTGTTAAGCATTTGTTGTACACACACAGGCAATAAATGGGGAACACACACTCAAAGACAATTCCAGGCCAATAGGTTTTTATATAGAAACATATATTTTCTTAGTTTATTTTAAGAACCACAGGTTCAAGATTTACAAACAATACTTTAAATGAAAGGTATTTCACTTAGGAACCTTAGGAACTTTGAATTAGCAAAATAGCATATACAGTTTTCACACAAATGGCAAATAGCTATTGTAAAACTAGACACAGTGCAATTTTCAACAGTTCCTGGGGGAAGTGTTTGTTAGTTTTGCAGGTAAGTAAACCACCTACAGGGTTCAAAGTTGGGTCCAAGGTAGCCCACCATTCGGGGTTCAGGGCAACCCCAAAGTTACCACACCAGCAGCTCAGGGCCGGTCAGGTGCAGAGGTCAAAGTGGTGCCCAAAACACATAGGCTTCAATGGAGAAGGGGGTGCCCTTGTTCCAGTCTGCCAGCAGGAAAGTACCCGCGTCTTCAGAGGGCAGACCAGGGGGGTTTTGTAGGGCATCGGGGGAGACCCAAGTCAGCACAGAAAGTACACCCTCAGTGGCACGGCGCCGGCCGGGTACAGTGTGCAAACAGGCGTCGGGTTTGCAAAGGAGTTCAATGGGAGACCAAGGGGTCTCTTCAGCGATGCAGGCAGGCAAGGGGGGGGCTCCTCGGGGTAGCCACCACCTGGGCAAGGAAGAGGGCCACCTGGGGGTCGCTCCTGCACTGGAGGTCAGATCCTTCAGGTCCTGGGGGCTGCGGATGCAGTATCCTTACCAGGCTTCGGGTCTTTGAAGCAGGCAGTCGCGGTCAGGGGGAGCCTCTGGATTCCCTCTGCAGGAGTCGCTGTGGGGGATCAGGGGGGTCAACTCTGGCTACTCACGGGCTCGTAGTCACCGGGGAGTCCTCTCTGTAGTGTTTGTTCTCCACAAGTCGAGCCGGGGGCGTCGGGTGCAGAGTGCAAAGTCTCACGCTTCTGGCGGGAAATGTGTGTTCTTTCAAAGTTGCTTCTTTGTTGCAAAGTTGCAAAGTTGCAAAGTCTTTGTGGAGCAGAGCCGCTGTCCTCAGGAGTTCTTGGTCCTTTTAGATGCAGGGTAGTCCTCTGAGGCTTCAGAGGTCGCTGGACCCTGTGGAACGCGTCGCTGGAGCAGTTCTTTAGAAGTGGGGAGCCAGGCCAATAGAGCTGGGGCCAAAGCAGTTGGTGTCTCCATCTTCTCTGCAGGTTTTTCAGCTCAGCAGTCCTTCTTCGTCTTAGGTTGCAGGAATCTATCTTGCTGTGTTCTGGGAGCCCCTAAATACTCGATTTAGGGGGGTGTTTAGGTCTGGGGGGTTAGTAGCCAATGGCTACTAGCCCTAAGGGTGGCAACACCCTCTTTGTGCCTCCTCCCTGCAGGGGGGGGGGCACATCCCTATCCCTATTGGGGGAATCCTCCATCGGCAAGATGGAGGATTTCTAAAAGTCAGAGTCACCTCAGCTCACGACACCTTAGCGGCTGTCCTGACTGGCCAGTGACTCCTCCTTGTTTTTCTCATTATCTCCTCCGCCTTGCCGCCAAAAGTGGGGCCGTGGCCGGAGGGGGAGGGCAACTCCACTAGCTGGAGTGCCCTGGGGTGCTGTAACAAAGGGGGTGAGCCTTTGAGGCTCACCGCCAGGTGTTATAGTTCCTGCAGGGGGAGGTGAAAAGCACCTCCACCCAGTACAGGCTTTGTTACTAGCCACAGAGTGACAAAGGCACTCTCCCCATGTGGCCAGCAACATGTCTGGTGTGTGGCAGGCTGCTAAAACTAGTCAGCCTACACTGGTAGTCGGTTAAGGTTTCAGGGGGCATCTCTAAGATGCCCTCTGGGGTGTATTTTACAATAAAATGTACACTGGCATCAGTGTGCATTTATTGTGCTGAGAAGTTTGATACCAAACTTCACGGTTTTCAGTGTAGCCGTTATGGTGCTGTGGAGTTTGTGCATGACAGACTCCCAGACCATATACTCTTATGTCTACCCTGCACTTACAATGTCTAAGGTTTTGCTTAGACACTGTAGGGGCATAGTGCTCATGCACTTATGCCCTCACCTATGGTATAGTGCACCCTGCCTTAGGGCTGTAAGGCCTGCTAGAGGAGTGACTTATCTATACCTATAGGCAGTGTGAGGTTGGCATGGCACCCTGAGAGGAGTGCCATGTCAACTTAGTCATTTTATCCCCACCAGCACACACAATCTGGCAAGCAGTGTGTCTGTGCTGAGTGAGGGGTCCCCAGGGTGGCATAAGACATGCTGCAGCCCTTTAGAGACCTTCCCTGGCATCAGGGCCCTTGGTACCAGAGGTACCAGTTACAAGGGACTTACCTGGATGCCAGGGTGTGCCAATTGTGGAAACAAAAGTACAGATTAGGGAAAGAACACTGGTGCTGGGGCCTGGTTAGCAGGCTCAGCACACTTTCAAATCATAACTTGGCATCAGCAAAGGCAAAAAGTCAGGAGGGTAACCATGCCAAGGAGGCATTTCCTTACAGAGCTCAAAAAGGTTTTTTATGCTATGTATAATGAAATTTGGAAACTTTCACAGATTGAGGTTGCTGCACGTTTAAGGCAATTCGATAAAGAAAATTTGGAAAAAGCATTAGCTGTTGTCGACAATGGCATGAATACACTGTCCAACAGGATTTAATCATTATCAAATATAGTGTAGTCTGCTATTGATATCACTCAGACAGACCTGTTTTGGTTATATCATGGGCATCATGCAGCTGGGTTGGACTCTACAGACACTGTAAAATGGCCGCATTCCATGGAAGTATATTAACGAGAGTGAATTCTTCACTGCTTTTAATTTTTCCAAGAAACAACAGACAATGGCTAAAAGGGAGGCTAGTTTCACCATGCTTCGTGTAGAAAAATTAGATAAGTTGTCCCTTCACGGTAGCAGAGAGTCCTTCAACTATCTGGCTCTTACATGGCATAATTAATTTACCGATCTTGACCTTTCGTTTCTCGAGCTGCCTGAAACATCTTGCAGTGGGAAGGTACGAGCAACTAGGAGATAGCTATATTAAGGAAGAGTGGGAGTTGAACTTTGACTACAAATGTCTGAACGGAGAAACAGAAGTTCCTTCTTAGCGGAAGCGAATGTGAGACTGCTGTTCGTCATTCCATTATATGCAAGCAGGTGCCTCTTCATGGTCTTTGCAATGAGGGGGTCGCAAATTTGGCCTGTTTGCTGAAGGGTACTCCCGTCCCTTTGATTTGCCCGGTATTTCATGTACTTTCCAATGGAAGTTATGTGGTACTGAACTATCAAAGCGGTTGCAGCATGCAACCAGGAATTGCCTACGCAATCTCGGTCTCGAAGGTCGTTACATGTTTTGTTTCCCCCCACACAAGAGATAAAAGTATCTGACATGTGGCCCCACATAGCTACTATTAATGTGAAGTATGACAAGCTGAGCAGGCTAAAGGCGCTATTGTTTCAAAAACAGGTCGCCTTGACATCCGCAAAGGAGACGTATGCTCCAGAGATTGCGAGATCATCAGCCGAGAAACAATCCCTATTAAATACCAACTTCCCCAAGCACTTTGGAGAACTGGTATCCAGAATATTCAATGCTTCAAGCACCACTGGGATTGTTCACTTCTTTAAGGCTGTCGGTTCTGGTTTCGTGTCCATCTTCCTGACAGTCTTCGGAGTCACCCCGTCAGCCATCCATTCGCTCTTTTCTAGTGTGTTTGGTGGCTTTCCAATTATTTTGGCTTTGATTGGCGGACTACTACTGCTATTTCTTCTGATTCACAGTGGTTGTTTCTTTCCAGCTATGCAGAGCAATGGAGCCGCTCCCACCAACTCCACTGTGCCGTGAGCGCATGGTTTGGATCTTCGGTGCACCCTTGCTGGTGGAACTGGAGCATGACTGGTCATTGTCATTTTGGCCACTTCTCTGGTGCGTACAACCAGTCTTCCGCTGCATATGGTGTCTCTTTGAACATCTGCCTATGGTCCGTCTTGGTGTTGCACCGACATCTCCTGTGGACCACGCACTGCTGATGTCCCCAATGAGGGTTCATACACGGTCATGCCCCTTGAGACTGAGGTTGCTCTGCGAGGCCACCTATGAGCCTTCCGTTTTGAGATCTACCACGGATGAGGACACTGCAATGGATAACGTTACACCAGGAAATACTGCTCACTACTGCTCTGTGGATCAGTTTGTCCGCCCAGCTCTCGATTTGACATCAGATGATGTTGACTTATTTTTGAGGTCATTGGTTGGTGACTTCGATGACACTCTTCAAGATCATGCGTACAGCACATAATTTGATGAATTGACTTGCCATTCCCATTTTAAAATTGTGCACTTAAATTAACTTGCTTTTGCACTCTGTACTTGTCATGGTTGACACTAACATCTCTGTATATGTTTTAGCGACATTGTTTTTATTATCTTTTTAACACATTTTTTAATGATTTTTTTGTTTATTTTTTATGCTTTTAGCTTTTAGTTCAGAGCAATTTTAGCGTTTGGGTTCCTATACCTTTGTCATACCTGTTAAGGCAATGGGGAGGGTATAGTGAATCCTAGTTCATTTTAATGGGATAACAGGAGTTAGCTTAGTCTCTGGCTTGCAGACTCGTGCCCCCGTCACCTAGTGACTTTTAACCTACTTAGCTTGCTCTGTCTTAGCCCATTTAATTATTTACTTCTTCTAAGATGGCTGCCTTGTTGATAGTTAGGCCCCTTGTTATGAGTTACATTAGCAGTGTCACCGCGCTAAGGCGTCAAGATCAAGCAACAAAGACAAACAAACAGTAGGTGTTCACACTTAGGGATTTTCCCTCTCTATACTTGCGAGGGATTGTTTATATTAATTGCCGTTCCAAGCATGTCTGTTATCTATGGTTTGGGAACACACATACGTCAGGGGTCCTTGTAGATCTGTATAAATATATCACACTTTAGACAGATAATCAGAGGGATTCCGACCAGAGGGCATCGCCACCATCGCTAATATAGATGCTGCAGTCGTCTTGACGCTGACCCCGTCTTCGTGTCCCTGCAGAGTCTGAGATAGAGCCCTCATTCCAAGGTAACAAGGGTAGGGGGCTCCTCTCATGGACATCGCGTTGGCAGATTAGGTTTAACAAACCCAGCTCTCCTTTAGGTAGGAGGTTAGGCCTTTCACATTAGGGTATTAGGGCATATTACATTTCGTATGTCTTTTCTATACATTGCAAGATGGTGGGGGTCTTTGTAATAATGACTCTCGTCTTCACAATTCTGTTTCTTGCATTATTCATCATCCTAATCATTGCAACCCATACAACATATCGCAAATTTCAGTTATGTTAAATAAAAACTATTGAAACTTTACTGCATCTTTGTCATTGCCTGTGTTTGTATGAGACATGATATATCTGTGAGAAAGGGGGAATCTCCGTTTAACCACAACACTCTCTGAGATGTCTTATTCTCGAGTCCATGCGTAAAGGCTGCCACAAATCACCTTTTACTATTGTGTATCTGGTGAGGTGCTGCTAGTGAGCCGGAAAGGTTGGGAAAACAGTTGTGACTTGTTGTAGGAAAGGCGTAGTCGCCTACAAACAAAATTACTGTCATCCTTAAACCAGCAGTCTTGCCCAGAGCAAGAGTCCAAACTACGACAGTATGTGCAAGGGGCTCTCGTGATGGTGGAGGAATGTCCAGTTAGAGTCCATTCTCTTGGTATCACAGGTTCATTGTCCAATGGGGCATAGGAAGGGGAGCAATGACAGTTAAAGGTGGACTGGGTAACAGAGTGGGACAGAAGGGTGACAATCAGTAGAGTCTTATTTCCTGGTGGGGTCATTGCAATGGTCTCTGTCTTCTGCCTGGATCACAGTGACCGTTTGTGGGGTGGTTCTCCTTCTGCAGGGGGTGTGGTGCTGGTGGCTTGTAGGTCCTGTGGCAGAGGTGGAAGGGTGTTCCTCAGTTTGGCTAGTGTCAGGCACCCTTTGTTGTGCCACTGCCTCCCTCATGGTCTTGCCCATGTCAGCCAGCACCCCTGCAATGGTGACCAGGATGGTGTATATTTTTGTTAGGTCCTCCCTGATCCCCAGGTACTGTACCTCCTGCAGCCGCTGGGTCTCCTGCAACTTGACCAGTACCTGGCCCATGGCCTCCTGGGTATGTTGGTATGCTCCCGGGATCCCTGCAAGTGCCTTGGGGAGAGTGGGTTTCCTGGGCCTGTCGTCACCCTCTGCCACTGGATTTAAGCTAGCCTGGCTGATGAAGGGTGAAACCCTGAAACCGGTCCCAGGATGCTTGTTTCCGGTCTAGGAAGGACCTGGCTTGGCAGTTCGGGCTGGACTGTTCCCGTGAGGAACAGGATCAAGACTGATTTGCATATGGCTGGGTCCAAACTGGGGTGTCATGGTGAGCAAAAAAAACGATGGATTAAGCCCAGATCTGTGACTGGGGGTGAATGTTTGCATTGTTCATCACTCCGTCCATCATCCTTTTGTGTTGCTAAAGTTGCCCGAAGTGGGAAGGCTATGCCCAGACGTGGGTCCCTTGCTCACTGTGCCACTGGATTTAAGCCAGCCTGGCTGATGAAGGGTGAAACCCTGAACCCAGTCCCAGGATGCTTGTTTCCGGTCCAGGTAGGACCTGGCTTGGCAGTTCAGGCTGGACTGTTCCCGTGAGGAACAGGATCAAGACTGATTTGCATATGGCTGGGTCCAAACTGGGGTGGCATGGTGAGCAAAAGAACGATGGATTAAACCCAGATCTGTGACTGGGGGTGAGTGTTTGCATTGTTCAGCACTCCGTCCATCATCCTTTTATGTTGCTAAAGTTGCCCTAAGTGGGAAGGCTATGTCCAGACTTGGGTCCCTTGCTCACTGTGCCACTGGATTTAAGCCAGCCTGGCTGATGAAGGGTGAAACCCTGAACCCAGTCCCAGGATGCTTGTTTCCGGTCCAGGTAGGACCTAGCTTGGCAGTTCAGGCTGGACTGTTCCCGTGAGGAACAGGATCAAGACTGATTTGCATATGGCTGGGTCCAAACTGGGGTGGCATGGTGAGCAAAAGAACGATGGATTAAACCCAGATCTGTGACTGGGGGTGAGTGTTTGCATTGTTCAGCACTCCGTCCATCATCCTTTTATGTTGCTAAAGTTGCCCAAAGTGGGAAGGGTATGCCCAGACGTGGGTCCACCATTCGGGGTTCAGGGCAACCCCAAAGTTACCACACCAGCAGCTCAGGGCCGGTCAGGTGCAGAGGTCAAAGTGGTGCCCAAAACACATAGGCTTCAATGGAGAAGGGGGTGCCCTGGTTCCAGTCTGCCAGCAGGAAAGTACCCGCGTCTTCAGAGGGCAGACCAGGGGGGTTTTGTAGGGCATCGGGGGAGACCCAAGTCAGCACAGAAAGTACACCCTCAGTGGCACGGCGCCGGCCGGGTACAGTGTGCAAACAGGCGTCGGGTTTGCAAAGGAGTTCAATGGGAGACCAAGGGGTCTCTTCAGCGATGCAGGCAGGCAAGGGGGGGGCTCCTCGGGGTAGCCACCACCTGGGCAAGGAAGAGGGCCACCTGGGGGTCGCTCCTGCACTGGAGGTCAGATCCTTCAGGTCCTGGGGGCTGCGGATGCAGTATCCTTACCAGGCTTCGGGTCTTTGAAGCAGGCAGTCGCGGTCAGGGGGAGCCTCTGGATTCCCTCTGCAGGAGTCGCTGTGGGGGATCAGGGGGGTCAACTCTGGCTACTCACGGGCTCGTAGTCACCGGGGAGTCCTCTCTGTAGTGTTTGTTCTCCACAAGTCGAGCCGGGGGCGTCGGGTGCAGAGTGCAAAGTCTCACGCTTCTGGCGGGAAATGTGTGTTCTTTCAAAGTTGCTTCTTTGTTGCAAAGTTGCAAAGTTGCAAAGTCTTTGTGGAGCAGAGCCGCTGTCCTCAGGAGTTCTTGGTCCTTTTAGATGCAGGGTAGTCCTCTGAGGCTTCAGAGGTCGCTGGACCCTGTGGAACGCGTCGCTGGAGCAGTTCTTTAGAAGTGGGGAGCCAGGCCAATAGAGCTGGGGCCAAAGCAGTTGGTGTCTCCATCTTCTCTGCAGGTTTTTCAGCTCAGCAGTCCTTCTTCGTCTTAGGTTGCAGGAATCTATCTTGCTGTGTTCTGGGAGCCCCTAAATACTCGATTTAGGGGGGTGTTTAGGTCTGGGGGGTTAGTAGCCAATGGCTACTAGCCCTAAGGGTGGCAACACCCTCTTTGTGCCTCCTCCCTGCAGGGGGGGGGGCACATCCCTATCCCTATTGGGGGAATCCTCCATCGGCAAGATGGAGGATTTCTAAAAGTCAGAGTCACCTCAGCTCACGACACCTTAGCGGCTGTCCTGACTGGCCAGTGACTCCTCCTTGTTTTTCTCATTATCTCCTCCGCCTTGCCGCCAAAAGTGGGGCCGTGGCCGGAGGGGGAGGGCAACTCCACTAGCTGGAGTGCCCTGGGGTGCTGTAACAAAGGGGGTGAGCCTTTGAGGCTCACCGCCAGGTGTTATAGTTCCTGCAGGGGGAGGTGAAAAGCACCTCCACCCAGTACAGGCTTTGTTACTAGCCACAGAGTGACAAAGGCACTCTCCCCATGTGGCCAGCAACATGTCTGGTGTGTGGCAGGCTGCTAAAACTAGTCAGCCTACACTGGTAGTCGGTTAAGGTTTCAGGGGGCATCTCTAAGATGCCCTCTGGGGTGTATTTTACAATAAAATGTACACTGGCATCAGTGTGCATTTATTGTGCTGAGAAGTTTGATACCAAACTTCACGGTTTTCAGTGTAGCCGTTATGGTGCTGTGGAGTTTGTGCATGACAGACTCCCAGACCATATACTCTTATGTCTACCCTGCACTTACAATGTCTAAGGTTTTGCTTAGACACTGTAGGGGCATAGTGCTCATGCACTTATGCCCTCACCTATGGTATAGTGCACCCTGCCTTAGGGCTGTAAGGCCTGCTAGAGGAGTGACTTATCTATACCTATAGGCAGTGTGAGGTTGGCATGGCACCCTGAGAGGAGTGCCATGTCAACTTAGTCATTTTATCCCCACCAGCACACACAATCTGGCAAGCAGTGTGTCTGTGCTGAGTGAGGGGTCCCCAGGGTGGCATAAGACATGCTGCAGCCCTTTAGAGACCTTCCCTGGCATCAGGGCCCTTGGTACCAGAGGTACCAGTTACAAGGGACTTACCTGGATGCCAGGGTGTGCCAATTGTGGAAACAAAAGTACAGATTAGGGAAAGAACACTGGTGCTGGGGCCTGGTTAGCAGGCTCAGCACACTTTCAAATCATAACTTGGCATCAGCAAAGGCAAAAAGTCAGGAGGGTAACCATGCCAAGGAGGCATTTCCTTACAGAGCTCAAAAAGGTTTTTTATGCTATGTATAATGAAATTTGGAAACTTTCACAGATTGAGGTTGCTGCACGTTTAAGGCAATTCGATAAAGAAAATTTGGAAAAAGCATTAGCTGTTGTCGACAATGGCATGAATACACTGTCCAACAGGATTTAATCATTATCAAATATAGTGTAGTCTGCTATTGATATCACTCAGACAGACCTGTTTTGGTTATATCATGGGCATCATGCAGCTGGGTTGGACTCTACAGACACTGTAAAATGGCCGCATTCCATGGAAGTATATTAACGAGAGTGAATTCTTCACTGCTTTTAATTTTTCCAAGAAACAACAGACAATGGCTAAAAGGGAGGCTAGTTTCACCATGCTTCGTGTAGAAAAATTAGATAAGTTGTCCCTTCACGGTAGCAGAGAGTCCTTCAACTATCTGGCTCTTACATGGCATAATTAATTTACCGATCTTGACCTTTCGTTTCTCGAGCTGCCTGAAACATCTTGCAGTGGGAAGGTACGAGCAACTAGGAGATAGCTATATTAAGGAAGAGTGGGAGTTGAACTTTGACTACAAATGTCTGAACGGAGAAACAGAAGTTCCTTCTTAGCGGAAGCGAATGTGAGACTGCTGTTCGTCATTCCATTATATGCAAGCAGGTGCCTCTTCATGGTCTTTGCAATGAGGGGGTCGCAAATTTGGCCTGTTTGCTGAAGGGTACTCCCGTCCCTTTGATTTGCCCGGTATTTCATGTACTTTCCAATGGAAGTTATGTGGTACTGAACTATCAAAGCGGTTGCAGCATGCAACCAGGAATTGCCTACGCAATCTCGGTCTCGAAGGTCGTTACATGTTTTGTTTCCCCCCACACAAGAGATAAAAGTATCTGACATGTGGCCCCACATAGCTACTATTAATGTGAAGTATGACAAGCTGAGCAGGCTAAAGGCGCTATTGTTTCAAAAACAGGTCGCCTTGACATCCGCAAAGGAGACGTATGCTCCAGAGATTGCGAGATCATCAGCCGAGAAACAATCCCTATTAAATACCAACTTCCCCAAGCACTTTGGAGAACTGGTATCCAGAATATTCAATGCTTCAAGCACCACTGGGATTGTTCACTTCTTTAAGGCTGTCGGTTCTGGTTTCGTGTCCATCTTCCTGACAGTCTTCGGAGTCACCCCGTCAGCCATCCATTCGCTCTTTTCTAGTGTGTTTGGTGGCTTTCCAATTATTTTGGCTTTGATTGGCGGACTACTACTGCTATTTCTTCTGATTCACAGTGGTTGTTTCTTTCCAGCTATGCAGAGCAATGGAGCCGCTCCCACCAACTCCACTGTGCCGTGAGCGCATGGTTTGGATCTTCGGTGCACCCTTGCTGGTGGAACTGGAGCATGACTGGTCATTGTCATTTTGGCCACTTCTCTGGTGCGTACAACCAGTCTTCCGCTGCATATGGTGTCTCTTTGAACATCTGCCTATGGTCCGTCTTGGTGTTGCACCGACATCTCCTGTGGACCACGCACTGCTGATGTCCCCAATGAGGGTTCATACACGGTCATGCCCCTTGAGACTGAGGTTGCTCTGCGAGGCCACCTATGAGCCTTCCGTTTTGAGATCTACCACGGATGAGGACACTGCAATGGATAACGTTACACCAGGAAATACTGCTCACTACTGCTCTGTGGATCAGTTTGTCCGCCCAGCTCTCGATTTGACATCAGATGATGTTGACTTATTTTTGAGGTCATTGGTTGGTGACTTCGATGACACTCTTCAAGATCATGCGTACAGCACATAATTTGATGAATTGACTTGCCATTCCCATTTTAAAATTGTGCACTTAAATTAACTTGCTTTTGCACTCTGTACTTGTCATGGTTGACACTAACATCTCTGTATATGTTTTAGCGACATTGTTTTTATTATCTTTTTAACACATTTTTTAATGATTTTTTTGTTTATTTTTTATGCTTTTAGCTTTTAGTTCAGAGCAATTTTAGCGTTTGGGTTCCTATACCTTTGTCATACCTGTTAAGGCAATGGGGAGGGTATAGTGAATCCTAGTTCATTTTAATGGGATAACAGGAGTTAGCTTAGTCTCTGGCTTGCAGACTCGTGCCCCCGTCACCTAGTGACTTTTAACCTACTTAGCTTGCTCTGTCTTAGCCCATTTAATTATTTACTTCTTCTAAGATGGCTGCCTTGTTGATAGTTAGGCCCCTTGTTATGAGTTACATTAGCAGTGTCACCGCGCTAAGGCGTCAAGATCAAGCAACAAAGACAAACAAACAGTAGGTGTTCACACTTAGGGATTTTCCCTCTCTATACTTGCGAGGGATTGTTTATATTAATTGCCGTTCCAAGCATGTCTGTTATCTATGGTTTGGGAACACACATACGTCAGGGGTCCTTGTAGATCTGTATAAATATATCACACTTTAGACAGATAATCAGAGGGATTCCGACCAGAGGGCATCGCCACCATCGCTAATATAGATGCTGCAGTCGTCTTGACGCTGACCCCGTCTTCGTGTCCCTGCAGAGTCTGAGATAGAGCCCTCATTCCAAGGTAACAAGGGTAGGGGGCTCCTCTCATGGACATCGCGTTGGCAGATTAGGTTTAACAAACCCAGCTCTCCTTTAGGTAGGAGGTTAGGCCTTTCACATTAGGGTATTAGGGCATATTACATTTCGTATGTCTTTTCTATACATTGCAAGATGGTGGGGGTCTTTGTAATAATGACTCTCGTCTTCACAATTCTGTTTCTTGCATTATTCATCATCCTAATCATTGCAACCCATACAACATATCGCAAATTTCAGTTATGTTAAATAAAAACTATTGAAACTTTACTGCATCTTTGTCATTGCCTGTGTTTGTATGAGACATGATATATCTGTGAGAAAGGGGGAATCTCCGTTTAACCACAACACTCTCTGAGATGTCTTATTCTCGAGTCCATGCGTAAAGGCTGCCACAAATCACCTTTTACTATTGTGTATCTGGTGAGGTGCTGCTAGTGAGCCGGAAAGGTTGGGAAAACAGTTGTGACTTGTTGTAGGAAAGGCGTAGTCGCCTACAAACAAAATTACTGTCATCCTTAAACCAGCAGTCTTGCCCAGAGCAAGAGTCCAAACTACGACAGTATGTGCAAGGGGCTCTCGTGATGGTGGAGGAATGTCCAGTTAGAGTCCATTCTCTTGGTATCACAGGTTCATTGTCCAATGGGGCATAGGAAGGGGAGCAATGACAGTTAAAGGTGGACTGGGTAACAGAGTGGGACAGAAGGGTGACAATCAGTAGAGTCTTATTTCCTGGTGGGGTCATTGCAATGGTCTCTGTCTTCTGCCTGGATCACAGTGACCGTTTGTGGGGTGGTTCTCCTTCTGCAGGGGGTGTGGTGCTGGTGGCTTGTAGGTCCTGTGGCAGAGGTGGAAGGGTGTTCCTCAGTTTGGCTAGTGTCAGGCACCCTTTGTTGTGCCACTGCCTCCCTCATGGTCTTGCCCATGTCAGCCAGCACCCCTGCAATGGTGACCAGGATGGTGTATATTTTTGTTAGGTCCTCCCTGATCCCCAGGTACTGTACCTCCTGCAGCCGCTGGGTCTCCTGCAACTTGACCAGTACCTGGCCCATGGCCTCCTGGGTATGTTGGTATGCTCCCGGGATCCCTGCAAGTGCCTTGGGGAGAGTGGGTTTCCTGGGCCTGTCGTCACCCTCTGCCACTGGATTTAAGCTAGCCTGGCTGATGAAGGGTGAAACCCTGAAACCGGTCCCAGGATGCTTGTTTCCGGTCTAGGAAGGACCTGGCTTGGCAGTTCGGGCTGGACTGTTCCCGTGAGGAACAGGATCAAGACTGATTTGCATATGGCTGGGTCCAAACTGGGGTGTCATGGTGAGCAAAAAAAACGATGGATTAAGCCCAGATCTGTGACTGGGGGTGAATGTTTGCATTGTTCATCACTCCGTCCATCATCCTTTTGTGTTGCTAAAGTTGCCCGAAGTGGGAAGGCTATGCCCAGACGTGGGTCCCTTGCTCACTGTGCCACTGGATTTAAGCCAGCCTGGCTGATGAAGGGTGAAACCCTGAACCCAGTCCCAGGATGCTTGTTTCCGGTCCAGGTAGGACCTGGCTTGGCAGTTCAGGCTGGACTGTTCCCGTGAGGAACAGGATCAAGACTGATTTGCATATGGCTGGGTCCAAACTGGGGTGGCATGGTGAGCAAAAGAACGATGGATTAAACCCAGATCTGTGACTGGGGGTGAGTGTTTGCATTGTTCAGCACTCCGTCCATCATCCTTTTATGTTGCTAAAGTTGCCCTAAGTGGGAAGGCTATGTCCAGACTTGGGTCCCTTGCTCACTGTGCCACTGGATTTAAGCCAGCCTGGCTGATGAAGGGTGAAACCCTGAACCCAGTCCCAGGATGCTTGTTTCCGGTCCAGGTAGGACCTAGCTTGGCAGTTCAGGCTGGACTGTTCCCGTGAGGAACAGGATCAAGACTGATTTGCATATGGCTGGGTCCAAACTGGGGTGGCATGGTGAGCAAAAGAACGATGGATTAAACCCAGATCTGTGACTGGGGGTGAGTGTTTGCATTGTTCAGCACTCCGTCCATCATCCTTTTATGTTGCTAAAGTTGCCCAAAGTGGGAAGGGTATGCCCAGACGTGGGTCCCTTGCTCACTGTGCCACTGGATTTAAGCTAGCCTGGCTGATGAAGGGTGAAACCCTGAAACCGATCCCAGGATGCTTGTTTCCGGTCTAGGGAGAACCTGGCTTGGCAGTTCGGGCTGGACTGTTCCCGTGAGGAACAGGATCAAGACTGATTTGCATATGGCTGGGTCCAAACTGGGGTCGCATGGTGAGCAAAAAAGTGATGGATTAAGCCCAGATCTGTGACTGGGGGTGAGTGTTTGCATTGTTCAGCACTCCGTCCATCATCCTTTTGTGTTGCTAAAGTTGCCCAAAGTGGGAAGGGTATGCCCAGACGTGGGTCCCTTGCTCACTGTGCCACTGGATTTAAGCTAGCCTGGCTGATGAAGGGTAAAACCCTGAAACTGGTCCCAGGATGCTTGTTTCCGGTCCAGGGAGGACCTGGCTTGGCAGTTCGGGCTGGACTGTTCCCGTGAGGAACAGGATCAAGACTGATTTGCACATGGCTGGGTCCAAACTGGGGTGGCATGGTGAGCAAAAGAACGATGGATTAAGCCCAGATCTGTGACTGGGGGTGAGTGTTTGCATTGTTCAGCACTCCGTCCATCAACCTTTTGTGTTGCAAAAGACTCCCCTTCTCGCACAGCCGTCCTCCCAGCTTCCCTGTTGTCCTGTGCCTCTGTCCCCTGAACCATGTGCCCACTGCCACTGACCCCAGGTCCCTGATCGTCCTGTGTTTGTGGGGTTGCCTGGGATCCCTGGAGTGGTGGGCATACTGCTGATTGACGTGTCCTGGGGACAGTTGCATGGGCCCGCTGGGTGGGTGCTGTGGTGGTGTTTTCTGAGGGAGGAGGATCCGTGGTGGGTTGGGACTGTGGCAGGGGAACTGACTGTCCAGAGGTCCCTGATGAGCCAGGTTGGTCATCCTGATCCAGGCGTGCAGAGCTGCTGTCATCACTGTGGGCCTCTTCTGGGGGGGGACTGGATGTAGCTGGCACCTCCTCCCCGGTGACGTTGAGTAGGGGTGCTGTTGGCGATGCAAATGCATTGTTAATGTATCTGTGTGTGCCATCTTGTGCAGGGGTGTGCCTCTATGCTTTTGATTTCCCTGTCAGCTTGGCCTTGTGTGAGTTGTGATTTTGTGGGCTGGGTGAGTCTCTCTATTGGGAATGCTGTGGTGATGGGTGTCCATGCAGGTCTGTGAGTGATGTCCATGCATTGGTGGTGCATGCAGGGCTTGGTATTGGGATGAGTGGATTGTGCTAGTGGGGTATATGTGAGTTGGTGGGGTAATGGGGGTGAGGGTAGGGGTAGGAGTATGTGATGGCATGCAGGTAGGGGTGATAAAGTAATAAAGATTTGACTTACCAGAGTCCAGTCCTCCTGCTACTCCTGCCAGGCCCTCAGGATGCATGATCGCCAAGATTTGCTCCTCCCATGTTGTTAGTTGTGGGGGAGGAGGTAGGGGTCCACCGCCAGTCCTCTGTACAGAAATCTGGTGTCTTGATACCACGGAACGCACCTTCTCCTGTTGGTCGTTCCACCTCTTCCTGATGTCATCCGTGGTACTTGGGTGCTGTCCCACGGCGTTGACCCTGTCCAGGATCCTCCGCCATAGCTCCATCTTCCTTGCAATGGACGTCTGCTGCACCTGTGAACCGAATAGCTGTGGCTCTACCTGGATGATTTCCTCCACCATGACCCTTAGCTCCTCCTCAGAAAACCTGGGGTGTCTTTGAGGTGCCATGGATGTCGTGTGAGTGATATGTGTGAGGATGTGTGGGGTGATGTGTTGTTGGGTATGCTGTGCTGTGCGTGAATGGTGTATGGGTGATGATGTTTTGAGGCTCTGATTGAGTGGCTGCTCCTGGCTTGTCTCTCTCAGTTAGCTATCTTTTTTTCGTTGTAAGGGGTTGTGGGTAGTGTGGGTGTGTGTTTTATATTGGATTGGGTGTGTGGGTGTGTTGTATATATGTGTGTCAGGTGTGTGTATTTTGAATTGTCCAATGTGGTGTGGTTTTGTAAGTGTGTGTATTTTGACCGCGCCGGTGTGTCCTGTTGGCGTAAAGGTGTGGGTTTTTCTATCACCAGTTTATCACTGAATTTTGGTCTGGCGGACTTGTGTGGGTGTCTGTATTGTGGCGGTATTCTATGTGTGGGTTATAATACTCGTGGTGGATTACCGCCGCAGTCATGGTATGTTGGCGGCCATCAGCACATCGGTAGGCGGCATTTACCGCCAGAGTTGTAATGAGGGCCTAAGTACACTATGATAATAGGAAATGCTATAAAGGGACCAGCAGACTGGCTCAAAGCTGTCAGCTTACTGAAAACTATAAACAGTGAATCTCTATTACACACCTTATCGCTCACCATGCTGCTAAGCCTGTAATGGTAAGCACTGCTCAGTGCTCATCAAGCACATCTTGAAAGCACTTCATACACAGACTCACAGAACACAGACAACAACATCCAAGCACACACCCTCCATGGTGATGCATGCTACCCATGCAGGCAAGCATTTCAGTGCCAAGCATAGGCCTAGTAAATGATATGTAAAAGCTGCAATACAATACAGTACAATTATGGGCACAGCAAGCTAACCAGCATTGAGCAGAGTTACCAGTGTCGCTGAGAGTGCCACTGCCATGGCGACAGAAGCAATGTGGGTGAGTATTCCCTGCTGTAATATGGTGTCTGAATCAATCGAGTGCATTCAGAGGCCGCACCACCACCCCTTCCTCGACTGGGCAGACCATTGGCCATTGTTAAATACAGCCCTAGATGTTTTTTGTTTTCTTTTTGTTAGAATAACAAAACATTACCACAAAAGACACCTGCGACTTGGAATATTAACTGCAAAAATTAACATCCTTGTAAGTCACACCATAAACACACTATTGAAAAACACAAAATTACAAAATTACTCAGCTCCAAATATACAAATTACAAAAAAGTTGAACAAATGACTTCTAAAACAGTTGCAGTCTGTAACACCTGCACGTGTTTTTTTTCCTGTTACCAAATTCAGCTGGACAATAAATATTCAAACAATCTTTAGCTCCATGTAGCGGGTTAAAGAGGTATCTGGAGAGGCATGGCTAGGATGCCACCTAAGATGGCCACCTAGATACAGAATTCTGCACCTCACCCAGACCATCAGGGGATTTTGACCACGTTTCTCTGCTCGTGAACATCGCTCCAATGAGCACTTATTAGCGCAGAAGATGCCTTGAGCGGATTTATGACAAAAATAATTACTTTATAAGGTACTTACATGTGTAAATATTGAGAATTTGCAGACTGGAATTAAAGTTTCAACACTCCGTCCATCATCCTTTTGTGTTGCTAAAGTTGCCCTAAGTGGGAAGGGCATCCCCAGACGTGGGTCCCTTGCTCACTGTGCCACTGGATACAAGCTAGCCTGGCTGATGAAGGGTGATATACCCTGAAACCGGTCCCAGGATGCTTACTTCCGGTCCAGGGAGGACCTGGCCTGGCGGTTCGGGCTGGACTGTTCCCATGGGGAACAGGGTCAAGACTGATTTGCATATGGCTGGGTCCAAATTGGGGTGGCATAGTGAGCAAAAGAACAATGGATTAAACCCAGATTTGTGACTGGGGGTGAGTGTTTGGAAAGTTTCAACACTCCGTCCATCATCCTTTTGTGTTCGATTACTACAGCCACCATTTTGTTTTTTCCATTGCACTGCTTATACTTCTCTCAGCGCTTTATGGAACATCATTTTGCTTATATAAGTCAGTCATTTTGATGCTCCTCATATATTTTGTGCTGTTCTTATATCAGCAGTGACACTTGAAGGTTGGATATTTTTTTTTGTAATTCTTCTTAAATGTAAAAATGCTAATTCTTTTAGGAATCGTTTTTTTTTCTGTGATCTTAAAACTTAGTTTGGGGTCTCCTTACCTTGTTTCACACACCACTTTATTCAGAATTTTCCTCAAATGTTTCACTACTAAAGCTTCTTCGAATATTATCTCAGATTCGGATCATTCTTTTATGACTCATTTGATGGAATCTTCAATTTCTCCTTTCGACGTGGCTCAAACTAGCTCCTCTTGTACAACCACTTCTACGCTACCACCCTTGAAGCCTCCAATATCATCCTTAGAAATAAAAGACACAAACAGGACCCTCCTTCTCTGACGAAATCTACATCTCCTATATCTCTGGCTATTTTAATAGAGGAGATTCGATCCGTTAGACCATTTATTGAAGAAACTAACACTTGTATTCAAAATCTTGATGATAAGTGGTCGTCAATGGAATGAAGAATGACTTTAGTTGAACAAAGTGTTAGTAACATAGAGGAATCTTCACCTAAAATTGCAGCTTGGAGAAGGATGTTTTATTGCTGAAAAAACACGCTGAAGATCTTGAAAACAGGATAGGTGCAATAGCCTGTGTTTATATGTTCTTCCAGAGGGCATTGATGGTGGAGATCCAGTTTCTTTTTTCACTTCTTTGCTACCAAAATTGCTGGATTTGCCTTCAACCTCTAACTTAAACATTTAATGAGCCCATAGATTAGGACCACAACTTATATCGTCATCTGTTCCAACAAGACCCCGTGGTGTGCCTATTTTATTTCTGAAATTCACAGATCTTTTCAAAATTTTAAATGCAGCCAAAGTTTAAAAAAACAACTTATATGGTCTGGTGCCAAACAAATCTTGACTCAAGATGTTTCTACAGCTACTGCTATAGAAAGAAAGTACTTCCTTGAGCTTTGTCCTGCATTAAGTTCTCTAGAGCAAGATATGGTTTATTTCATCCATGCACATTCAAAGTTACATTCCAGAACAACGCATCTTCTTTTGAACATCCTGCAGACCTCAGAAAATGTATCCAATCTCATTCGATAGACTTGATGGACATTGCATGCCCTTCCTCTTTAGGATGAATTGATGCTGATTTCAAATGTCTTTACTTTTGTTTATTCGTAATAAAGTAGTGAATATAGAATGTTTATTGTTGGCTTAACTCACATCTCTTTCATCTTTTTGCAGAACATCGTAATCTCTCACATGCCCGTTTCCATTTATTCCAATATGGAGTTCTGGTGTGGCACATTCCTTCCTGTTAGCTGTGCTGTCTCCTGTGTGTTGCCATTCCCTGTTTCTTCCTTGTTTCCCATTAAGGGACGTTGATCAGTCTTCGTTTGACATGTACTGTCATCTCTTATTGTATTTATCTTTTTTATCTTCTTTTATTTTCTTTTATTTTCTTGTTTCCTCTGGTTTTCATTCTTTCCATTTTTATCTGTTTGTCCTCTTGTTTTTATTTCCAATTTTTACATTGTTGTTGATGGTGTAGTTTTATAGTTATTTATTGCTGATTACATTCAGAGTTCTATCTTGGAATGTGAAAGGGTTTGTTAATCCTGTGAAAAGACAAAGAATGTTATCTCATCTTGCCTCTTATAATCCAGATTTAGTACTTTTGCAAGAGACTCGTTTTACAGAAGCAGAGGCATTAAAACTTAAACAAAATTTTGTGGGATCAGTTTTTGTTTTTCCTGCCTCTACTAAGAAAAATCGAGTAGGTGTTCTTTGCCATAAAAAGTTGAATTGTATTGTTGTAGCTCAAGAAAACGATTCTGAAGGTAGTGGTTGATGGTAAAATTACTTATAGATGATGTTCAGTTAACTGTTTTTAATGTATATGGTCCGACTCAACTAGATTCTTTATTCTGGCCTAATACTACTAAGAAATGTCTTCCATATAAGAAGGAGTTTTTTATTTTAGGTGATGACTTTAATCATATTATGTATCCTTTTATTGATCGACAATCTCAAATTTGCTTTTCTCCATATAAATCTCACAAGCAATTTCACTCCACTATTTCCCAAAATTCTTTAATTGATGCATGGAGATTATGTAATCCCACTGCTAAAGAATACTCTTTCTATTCCCCCCAAACATAGTTCACTCTCGTTTAGATCATATTTCTTTCAGTAAATTGCTAACACAAAATCGTACTTCTTCCATTAATGAGCCCATTGTTATATCTGATCATTCACCAATTGTTGTAAATTTGGGCCTGGCCCTATTGCATCCCAAATCAGCTAAATGGATATTTAAAAATGTTATTTTGTTAGATTCAAACTTCTTCACCTCCTTTACCTCATTTGTTAATGGATTCTTTTTGTTCAATACTACTTCGGGTATAACTCCCCAATTGTTATGGGACTCCTTTAATGCTTTAGAGCATGTCTTCATTATAGCTTTGTTTCTAAAAAGGAGGAAATATTTTGCTCATTAGCAGAAGCTCTTGTAATATAATATCAAACAATTAGAACATACATTTGACTCTGTCTTCAGACCCCTCTCTACATGAACTTGTTCAAGCCAAATTATATTTTAACAAAAAAATCAAATGCTCGAGCCTTCTCCATATTATTACATAGTGGTGCTCGTTATTATGGTGGTTGTAAGAAATTAGAGAAACTCTTAGCCAGTTATTTGAAAATCTGAAAAGAGCACTCTTTTATTGAATCCATTCATTCATCAGACGGAAAACATTTATTTAAAGATGGTGATATTTTGGTTGAAGTTATGAAATTTAACACAAATGTATGTACTCCGTAACATCCAACGCACTCTAGTCTTATCAAGACGTACCTTAATACCTATTGTCCATAATTCATTAGATTTTGATCTTCTTGAAGGTGATTTTTTTGATTACAGAGTTATTCAAATCCCTTAACACTAGGGACAGATGGTTTTACAGTAGAATTTCATTTACATTTCTCCAATATTTTGCTTCCTAAACTCCTGCAACTTTTTCAGTTTTTCTTTCTTACTGGCAAAGCTGGAGGTACTTTTCAAGAAGCTACTGTTTGTCTAATTCATAAAGATGGTCGTGACTCTACATAATGTAAAAATATCCCTTGTAAAAGTAGATTATAAAATTGTTGCCAAATTACTTGCTCTACGACTTGAACCGCTTTTGCCTAAATTAATAGGTAAAGAGCAAAGTGGATTTGTTAAAGGTAGGTTGACTTCAGATAACTCTAGACTGTTTTTTAATATATTAAATAAAACTTCTTCTCTTTCTTATCCCCTAGCAGCTAATTCCATAAATGCTGAAAAAGCCTTTGCTAGAGTGAGTTGGTCTTTTTTATTCAAAGCGTTGAACTGGTATTGTACCAAAATTATTTCACTCATATCTCTGCTTTATTACAGAGCCACAAGCTGCAGTATTAGTTAATGGACGTGTATCCCACAATTTTCCCCTGCAACAAGGTGTTTATCAAGATTGTCCACTATCTCCTCTTTTATTCATCTTAGCTCTTGAACCCTTCTTTTCTCATAGTTGTAAAAATAATCTTACAACAGGCTTTCAATATGATCATAAACATTTAAAATTATCTGCCTATGTGGATGATATTCTTCCTTTTCTCTCCAATTGTGATATTTCAATCCCTGCTGTGCTTAATGAGATTACAGACTTTTTGCCTGTCTCTGAAATCAATTCAGAGAAAACAGAAATTTTGCCTCTTACTAGATTTTGCACCAAACAATCCTTTGGCTCTTCTGGGTTTCATTGGAATAATTCTAAAATCAAATACTTGGGCATTTTGTTTGCTAAATCAATTATAGAGTCAATTAAAATAAATATAAAGGAATGTTTCAATAAAATTAATAAATTATTGTCCTCCTGGAATATCCTTTATATATCATGGTTGGGTCGTATGGATTCTATAAAAATGATGATTACACCCATTATATTATACATTCTGTCCATGATCCGAGTTCATATACCAGATATGTACTTTTAAAAAATGGATTCACTTCTTTTCAAATTTCTTCGGAATAAGAAAAAAATCACGAATTTCCCTCTCGCTTCTAAAAAAACCTAAGGCTAGTGGAGGTGCACATTTTCCCGATATTCGGATATATCATCAAGCTTTTTGCCTGAAACAGGCTGCCAAATGGTTATCTTCTGTTCCTTCCCTCTTTACACCCTTATGGCTCGATATTGAACTTTCCTTACTTGCACCTTTCTCTATTAAAGAAAAATTCTCTTAAAAAAATAACATAATTTATTCCACGCTGTTTAATCATACTTGTTTTTTGTTGAAACTTTATTACCAAATATTTATTTTATCTAGAGCCTCTTTTTTACACCCCCACCCCCTGTGGTATAACCGTCTTATTACTATAAACATTAGAACCTTAAATTTGAGAACGTGGAGGCACAGGGAGATTGTTTGGGTTCAAGATTTATTTGATGGCCTAAACCCTGGCTCCCTTCCTCAGTTTCAGGCTGCTTTTGATTGCCCTTGATCTTTTTGGCACAAAAGTTTCAATTCTTATGGAGACTGTTTTAGATATTTTTTGTTAATTTCCACTAGATTCAATACCTCATTTCCCTTCTCCCCCAGATTCACTTTTGAAACTGTTGTCATTAAATCCTAAAGCCTCTATTATATACAAATACTTTCAGGATCCGTTCCTTCTCGACGTAAACCAACATAGAACTCAATTGGGAATTGGATTTGGGATGTGATTGGACTATGCTTTTCTGGAACAAAATATGATCTAGAATATTTAAAATTTCAATAACAGCCTCTACAATTCAATCTATGTTTTTTATCATGGATTGTATCATACACCAGCATCTTTGGCCAAATTTTGGAATACGACTAGTCCTGCTTGTTGGTCATGTGGATGCCCACATGGAGATTTACTTCATGTTCTCTTTTTATGTCTCCCTACTGCTGCTTTTTGGCAGAAATGTGGTCCCAACTTACAACAATTTTTAACCTAAATCGCCCTATGTTGGTAGTCTTTATGTTTTTAGGTAGCTTATCAGATACTATCACATTACAAGCACATGAAAAAGGGTTATTTGATCTCATGTTAGTCTTAACTTTTCAGCAAATTACAATTAATTGGAACTCTCCTTCTAACATATCATTTATAGCTTGGTGGAGTAATGTATGCCATTATCATCAATTAGATATTACTTTTGTTTCTTCGTGCAGAGCACTTGTTAATAGAGATCTATATTGGTCTCTACTAATGAATTGTTTTAATAAAACCCTAAACAATGCGTTTAATCCACAAGTTCCGAGAACTTTAAACCACCGTTATTTGTAATTTCACTGTCATTTTTTCAAATACATGGTTTTGTTTTTTCCCATTATAATTATGTATTACTGTATCTTTCTACCAGATCCCAAAATGTAGATTTTTATTTCTTCACCCTTTTTTTGTTTCTTTCTTTTTATACTCACTTTCTTTTCCTGTTTGCATCATAAAATTTTAAACAGCTTTTATTTTGTATAACTGTTAACAGTTCTATATTTTTTATTGCCAATATTTGTTATATTGGTTAGTGTTTACATCATATCTATTCTACAATAAAGCTGATTAAACAAAAAATAAAGAGGGCATCTGGTGAATTAATGCACAGTTATTCTCAAGATTCAAACAGTTATCTGTGACACTCTAATTCAGTCTAGTCACTTCAATAGCAATATTTTTATGCATTTAATATACTGTCTGGATCTCTTCTTCACTTGTTTGTTGGCGTTAAAACTCTGCATGCAGCTTTTAATATAAAGGTCAATGAGTTATATGTTCACTGCTGACACTTGTGTGCGACCTGAAGGTATTAGGCTCAGATCCTGGTAGGGCATACTCAGCTTTTCATTTTTCCAACATAAGTGCAATAGAAGACAGTGCTTATGCATGCAAACATTTACAAACATTTATAACCCCCTGTTAATGTACTGCTGCTTCACAGGGCGAATGTTTGGTATCTTCGTTGTTGAAGTGTCCTGCTTTTATTTGGAGAGGTTGTGTCAGGAAATGCCTCCTTGGCATGGTTACCCCCTGACTTTTTGCCTTTGCTGATGCTAAGTTATGATTGAAAGTGTGCTGGGACCCTGCTAACCAGGCCCCAGCACCAGTGTTCTTTCCCTAAACTGTACCTTTGCTTCCACAATTGGCACAGCCCTGGCACTCAGATAAGACCCTTGTAACTGGTACCCCTGGTACCAAGGGCCCTGATGCCAGGGAAGGTCCCTAAGGACTGCAGCATGTCTTATGCCACCCTAGGGACCCCTCACTCAGCACAGGCACACTGCCTCACAGCTTGTGTGTGCTGGTATGGAGAAAATGACTAAGTCAACCCGGCACTCCCCTCAGAGTGCCATGCCAACCTCACACTGCCTGTGGCATAGGTAAGTCACCCCTCTAGCAGGCCTTACAGCCCTAAGGCAGGGTGCACTATACCACAGGTGAGGGCATATTTGCATGAGCACTATGCCTCTACAGTGTCTAAGCAAATCTGTAGACATTGTACGTGCAGGGTAGCCATAAGAGTATATGTTCTGGGAGTTTGTCAAACACGAACTCCATAGTTCCATAATGGCTACACTGAAATCTGGGAAGTTTGGTATCAATCTTCTCAGCACAATAAATACACACCGATGCCAGTGTGGAAATTATTGTAACATGCACCCAGAGGGTATCTTAGAGATGCCCCCTAAATACCAATCTGACTTCTAGTGTGGGGCTGACCAGTTTCTGCCAGCCTGCCACAACCAGACGAGTTGCTGACCACATGGGGAGAGTGCCTTTGTCACTCTGTGGCCATGAACAAAGCCTGTACTGGATGGAGGTGCTTCACACCTCCCCCTGCAGGAACTGTAACACCTGGCAGTGAGCCTCAAAGGCTCACCCTTTTTGTTACAGCACCACAGGGCGTCCCAGCTAGTGGAGATGCCCGCCCCTCTGGCCCCTACCCCCACTTTTGGCGGCAAGGCTGGAGGAGATAATTAGAAAAACAAGGAGGAGTCACCCACCAGTCAGGACAGCCCCTAAGGTGCCCTGAGCTGAGGTGACCCCTGCCTTTAGAAATCCTCCATTTTAGTTTTGGAGGATTCCCCCAATAGTATTAGGGCTGTGCCCCCCTCCCCTCAGGGAGGAGGCACAAAGAGGGTGTAGCCACCCTCCAGGACAGTAGTCATTGCCTAATGCCCTCCCAGACCTAAACACACTCCTAAATGTAGTATTTAGGGGCACCCCAGAACCCAGGAAATCAGATTCCTGCAACCTGAAACCAGAAGAAGGACTGCTGACCTACAAGCCTGCAGAGATGAAGGACGACGACAACTGCTTTGGCCCCAGCCCTACCGGCCTGTCTCCTGAGTCGAAAACCTGCAACCAGCGATGCATCCAACAGGGACCAGTGACCTCTGAAGCCTCAGAGGACTGCCCTGAATCCCAGGACCAAAAACCTCCTGTGAGCAGCGGCGCTGCTCAACAACCTGCAACAAACTTGCAACTTTTCTTCAACTTCAAATACCTCACTCTTCCCACAGGAAACATTAGACTTCACACTCTGCACCCGATGCCCCCTGCTCGGGATCCAGAGAACCAACACCACAGGGAGGACTCCCCGGCGACTGCGACCCCGTGAGTAGCCCGAGACGACCCCCCTGGGCCCCCACAGCTACGCCTGCAGAGAGAATCCAGAGGCTCCCCCTGACCGCGACTGCCTGTAACAAGGGACCCGACGCCTGGACCAAGCACTGCACCCGTAGCCCCCAGTACCAGAAGGAACCGAACGTCAGTGTAGGAGTGGCCCCCAGACGACCCTCTGCCTAGCCCAGGTGATGGCTGGCCCGAGATGCCCCCTTGTGCCCTGCCTACACCGCTAGAGTGACCCCCGGGTCCCTTCCTAGGAACCAATACAAAACCCGACGCCTGCTTTGCACACTGCACCCGGCCGCCGCTGTGCCGCTGAGGGTGTGTTTTGTGTGCCTACTTGTGTCCCCCCCAGTGCTCTCCAAAACCCTATAGTCTGCCCCCGAGGGCACAGGTACTTACCTGCTGGCAGACTGGAACCGGAGCACCCCTGTTCTCCATAGGCACCTATGTATTTTGGGCACCTCTTTGATCTCTGCACCAGACCAGCCCAGACCAATTCTGAGCTGCTGGTGTGGTAACTTTGGGGTTGCCTTGAACCCCCAACGATGGGCTGCCTATGCCCAGGAACTGAGACTTGTAAGTGTCTTACTTACCTCACAATCTAACCAATACTTACCTCCCCCAGGAACTGTTGATTTTTGCACTGTCTACTTTTAAAATAGCTTATTGACATTTTAACAAAAACTGTATATGTTATTGCTCTAATTCAAAGTTCCTAACTTACCTGTGTGGAGTACCTTGCATTTTATGTATTTACTTCAAATCTTGAACTTGTGGTTCCAAAATAATAATAAAAGAAAATATATGTTTCTATATAAAAACAATTGGCCTGGAGTTAAGTCTTTGAGTGTGTGTTCCTCATTTATTGCCTGTGTGTGTACAGCAAATGCTTAACACTACCCTCTGATAAGCCTACTGCTCGACCACACTACCACAAAATAGAGCATCAGAATTATCTACTTTTGCCACTATCTTACCTCTAAGGGGAACCCTTGGACTCTATGCACACTATCTCTTATTTTCAGATAGTATATACAGAGGCAACTTCCTACAGGTTGGCAGTGTGTATCAAGTGTTGGTGCAGCATGGAGAAAGGCTTCATAGTTGTAGAAGTTATCCTATGCAATACCACCCAACAATTAACTACATTTCCCAGGAATCCCTGAGCTCACACAAGATCTGAAAATTGTGAGAGCCATCTCTAATTGTTAGGTATTACTTTTTTTGTGCTGCACAGTTTCCTTGCTATGCCAAATAGCTATAATCCTGAAGAAGCCAGGATCTTTGGATCATGCATTTGTGTCGAATGACCTATTTCTTTCATGAGAGCTCACAGAGAAGCGCTCTAGAAATAAGTTGAATAGGTAACACACTTTGAACAGTTTTTGGAGCAATGTGCTCTCGTTTAAGCTTTTATTTCTTTTGTGATGAAACAGAAAAGATTCTAACATTAAGCCCAACTGATTACAATATAAGTAAATAATGTGAATTTAAGGTGTAAACAGTAATTAAAAAGCGATATAAGTGTGGTTGACAAGAATCACAGTGTTAATTAATGTTTTTACTTTCCAGCTGCAGCACGAGGAAAGGCAGAACATAAACTAATTAGTATCAGAAGGCACGTTTATATGAGATGGGAGTAGTTATTTGTCAATAGAGAGGGAGGGTAATGAGCATCTCAGCAGTCACTTTTATCTTGCTACATTTTCAGTTTCTGGAAGCTCAGCTTTGTCTCAAGTGGACAGTGAGTTTGTTACACATTGACATTGTTAAAGTATACCCTCTCAATGTTAACATTAGATGACGTACGTTCGTGGCAGATTAGTATAGATCCTCTGTTTGCCTTTAAATACCCATTCTGACCTGCAGATGCCCACAACCCACATTGGGGAAGAAGGACACCACACAGGCTTGTTGTGTGTAAAAGGCCGCTTTATTGGAAACAGGTGCACTCAGATTCTTGTAGCCTAGGCCTTCCGCCTCACAAAACTAAAGCCTCACTAGACATAAAATTTCCTACTACCTCCCTCCCCCCACCCCTACCCCTCCCACCCCCTCCCCTTATTTTGAACCGCAGGTCCTCTTAACCTTCGACTGTAAATCCCCCTGTCATAATCGAAACGTCCACGTTACTAGTCTCCTAAAGTCAAACTATCTGTCCTAATTTGTCCTGTTGTTTTCCACTCCCTTTTCACCTGCGAGTATGTTGTCGGCCCTGACGTCCTTCCCTGTTGTCACATTCCTGCGATCCGGCCCAATCCCCTGCCACCAGGAAAAGGCACACTCCTGCCTTTTCCTGCCCCCCCCCCCATTTTCAAACCTCACGAAAAAGAGACTTTAAAACTTCCTTCAACTGCAACAGGTAAAGCTCCATTACCATAAAGGACAAGTGCACACTGTCATCCCTGAAAAACTCTTTGTCCTCGAACCTCAACTCGCCGTGTTTGACCCATGTAATACCCTGATTAGTGCAAAAGACTCTCATTTCATTGTTTATTTCTCTTCGTGCCTTCTCTATAGCCCCTGGCTTCCGAGCCCCTCTCCAAACCCTGCATGACACAAACGGCGTCCACACCAAATGGCAACCATGCCAGCATCTTTTTATCTCCAGTAAGTCACCTTTCATTTCCTTTATTACGTCCAGCCCAGTCTGCTGCACCAAATCGTTTTCACCTAAATGCAGAAGCAAAACATCTGGACAAAACCCCTGGCCCTTCAAGTCCCTCAATGTCACCAACAACTGACCCCACTGCATCCCCCCTTTCCCTTGCCACCTCACACTATATCTGTCCCTGTCCAGCCCTAATTGTCCCCCATAGCTGTAGCCCGAGCTTAACGATGCGCCCACTTCACAAAGGAGTATCCAACGACCCATATGTGGAGAGACTGCACCTCTGGGCACGGCACAGAACCTGTGATGGGAAAAAAGGGGAACCTTGTTACTATAGAACAGGCAAGCCCGGCCCCCCTTTCCTCACTTAACGCCTATACCCGTCCGACTTCCATCTCCCCAAAACCATTATCCGCCTGTCTGCCCACCCCCTACACCACGCTTCTGTTGCCACCCCGATCTGAAAGGAATGAGTACCGAATAGCACTTAATTCTGTCCCACGCTCCGTAAACCTGCTCGTAGCACCCCTAGTAACTGATGGGAAGACACCCGCTCACCCGATCGATGCCTGAAAATCGTTTGCCCTTTTTCCCAGGACGCCATTCGCAGCTCACGCGCCCATTGCAAGGGACATACCGAGTAATCTGGGTAGGATGCCAAAACCACCCTCGCACCAAAACCTTGTTGGTCTGTTTTTGAACTCGCAAGCCGTATAACAAGGTGATCCTGTCCGAGCACTACATCATCCCACATCACCGCCCCGTGCCCTCGGGCCCCCAGGAGTTCCGACACCCGGAATGCTCCAAAGAACATCCAGGTCATCAAAGTATGAAAAAGAAGGCATTCGAAGCCATTGTAGCAAATATCACCCAAAGCCCGCGTCACATCCTTCAGCAGGCCCAGTGTCAACGGTTGTCTCTTCGACCCCTGTCTCCCGTCCCCCCTCTCCCACCCCTCCAGGATACGCTGCCCCAGCTCACCCACCGATGGGGGATAACCTCATAGCAATTTACCCAAAAATGCAATACCTGCCAATTTCCCTGAGATGGTAACTCTGGACTGACGTCTTTCGACCAAGTCCATAATAAAACGTACCACGTCGTCCACTCTATCCCGCTCGGCGACTCTGCGACAGGCTCCTGACCAAGTGAACTCCCTCCATGCCCGCAGATATGCCCGCTGCGTGGATGGCGCCAGTGAATTCAGCAACAACTGAAGCATTCTGTCTCTCCCGCTGACCACAAAACTTCCGGCATCCGCGTCCTGCACAAGTCTTCGCCTGCAACCAGCCCATGGAATCTCTCCCACTGCGAACGAGACAAGGCCCCCGTAATGTCATTGCTCACCCCCGGACGTGCCGAGGAGTAAAATGAATATCATGACGTAAGCAATGGAGCACAAAGACACGCAGCAAACGTAGAACCTGCACTTCCTCGCGGACTGCCTATTGACCAAATGCACCACAGCTAAATTGTTGACGGGGAAAAGGACCCGCCGGTGCTCCAGAAGATGTCCCCATACGCAAACCGCAACTATGAGGGGGAACAATTCCAGAAATGCAATGCTCTGTCCGCCCCGCGTCCATGCCACCGGCCACAATTCCGCGCAGTACTTACCGTCCCAGTACAAGCCAAACCCCGACCCGCCAGCCGCGTCGGAAAAGATTTGAACGTCCCAGTCCACAACTTGCCAAGACTGCAAAGGAATACCATTGAAATGCTCCAGAAACACGCCCCACATCCTCAGGTCCGCTTTTACCCCCACACTCAGCCGCACATGATGGTGCGGAAGCTGTCTGCCTGCCAAGGCCAGGACTAGTCTCCTACAAAATGTCTGTCCGGCCCGCACAACCCAACACGCAAAATTGAGATGCCCGCGCAACACCTGAATGTCCCTCACTGTCACCTTACGTCTCTGCAATATGTCCGTCAGCGTCCTCACCATGACCGCCTTCTTCTCGACGGGCAGCCTCGCCACCATAATGAGGGTGTCCAACTCAATACCTAAGAAAGTCAGTGACGCACAAGGCCCAACCGTTTTCTCGGGGGCCATGGGCGCACCCAGGTCCCCCATAAGCTCCTGAAATCGTCGCAGTATGACCGCACATAGGTCCGACTCTGGCGGCCCCACAAAAAAGAAATCATCCAAATAATGCGTCACAGTATTATATCCTTTTGCTGCAGTAAAAAAACACTGTAAAAACGTGCTGAAGCACTCAAACAGGGCACTTGAAATGGAGCATCCCTTGGGGAGCGCCTTGTCCACGTACCAATGGCCACCAAACTGAATGCCCAGCAGTCCAAAATCATCTGGGTGCACTGGCAGCAAGCGAAATGCCAACTTAATGTCCGCCTTGGCCATCAAGGCCCCTTATCCGAACCCGTGTACCAACTCAATGGCCACGTCCACTGAAGCATATAACACCTTGGTCCGTTCCACCGGAATGAAATCGTTAATCGAGGACCCCTATGGCCAAGACAAGTGATGTATGAGCCGGTACTGTCCTGGCTCCTTCTTAGGCACAACCCCAATGGGGGAGACCATGAGATTCTCTAGCAGCAAGTCCGAAAACGGCCCCGCCATGCGACCCTCTTCCAGTTCCTTCCGGAGCTTGTCCCTCACAATGTCCTCTTTCCCAGTCACCGAACGCAAATTCTCAGCCCACCCGCGCATCTGCGCCCCTTCATAACCCAAAGAAAAAACATCCGCGAAGCCGCGTAACAAAATCGTAGCCGCGCATCTGTCCTCGTAGTCACGCAACCATGGGTCCAGCCTGTCTAATCTAACCGGCGTACGAGCTTTTCCCCAAAGGCCCCTGTCCTCCATGATAACGCCCTGCCTGTTGATTCCCCACGTTGTTTCCCCCTGACTGCTGACTCTGCCCAGCGGCCGCGACCCCTTGCGTTGCTGGGGCGGTACAGTGCAGGGCCGCGTGTCGGCCCGCACAACGAGAGCATTTGTGCCGAAATTTATAGTATTCACGGGTGCTCAGCCCTTTGTTGTAGTCCCAACATGCTCCTGTCTTAGCGGAAGAGCTCACGGCTGCAGACCCTCCTTTTGTCGCCCCGCCTGCCCCACCCTGAGTGGGGTGCTCTCGAAAGGGCCGGTAGGTAATAGGTAAGCCACTGGCCGTGTACACCGTCTTACCAAATTTTGCAGGCCCCATTTTATGCTGCCACAGGTCCGAATCGATCTAACCTCAGTTCACTTCCTCGTCAGACGCCATTCTGGCCCGGAACTCCTCGTCATACTGAACCCAGGTGTAACCACCATAATTAAGGTACGCCTTCCAAATGACGTCCATATATTTAAAGAGCGCCACAGCCCTTTCAGGAAACCTCTCACAATATACACTGGCATAAATCAAGAACGCCGCCGTCCAATTCTCAATAGTGACCGGCACCCTCGGGAGCTTGGCCAGCTCGTTCTCCTCTTCCTTCGAGCCCTCCTTCGCCCTGATCTCCCGATGCAGCAACTTCAACATCTCGACGTACTCTCCCTTCCAGATTTTTTCTTTCGTGGCCAACATTAAGTGGACCCCTAGCGGTTTTGCCGTCCCGATGTATGGCAATTTCTTGACCTTCTCCACCCCAGCGTCAGCCTTATCCGTCCCCGCTCCCGACGTCTTCTCTTCCTTTGCGGCTGAAGGTGCTCCTTTGTCCTGTTGTACCCCTTTTTCCACCTTGTCCCCGTCAACCTGCTCAGGCCCAGGCTCGACTCCGATGTCCGCTACGTAGACCCCTTTATACAACCACTCCTGATCCTCTCCTACCTTCGCTTCTACTGCCACTAAAACAGACCCCGCCGTGCGCTTTTTACCTGCCGACAACACTTGAGGCCGCTCCAGCGTTTTTCCTTCGCAGCGGGACTTGCTGTCGGCGCTCCTGAGCCTGAACCTGAAACGACTGAATAACATTGTTAGACTCCCCCCGCGCTCTCCACCATGCCCCCTCCCCCTCCTCCAAACTGTGCTCGTCATAGTCCAACTCGTCTATCATCTCAAGCCCCTCCTCCATCCCCAGCAGGAGGTCCCCAAAACCCCACGTCTGCCCTTGTGCGAGGCTGTTGACCGTTGCCCAGCTCCTACAATCGCCGTACCAGGTTGTCGCTCCCGCAGAGAAACCGATGCGAGGGGCGCAAAACCCGCTACGCCACTGCTCCCTGCAGAAGCCCCCTTGGTCGCAATCCTGCTGTAAGCCGCCTCCAGGGATGTCCTCCGGCCTGCCGCGCTTGGCCCTGCCTTCGCTTCTTCCCGGGGTACTCGGGCCGTCCTTGACCCGCCCAGGTCCTGCTGAAGCTGCTCCTCACCCTGCCATGAAAAGCCCGGAGTGCCGGTGAGGTCTACCTGCCACGAACTCCCCTCCCCCTCCCAAACCTCCCAGTCCCGAAATTCCCCAATCTCCCGCTCCTCCCCCCGCTACAGAGTCGCCATCTGGATCCCCCACCTCCCCCCCTTCGCTAGAACTCACCTGATAACCTTCCCTGGAATAAGTACTGCGAGGAGGAAGTACGCGCAGGGTAATACCATCCTCATCCACCCCCCACCCTCCCTCCTCCTCACCCTCGCTCCACTCCCAACTCTCCGGCCCCCCTGCCCTTCCTGCCACTTCAGATCTACCTGTCCCACTTGCCGCCATGCCATACTCACCGGCTTGGCCTCCCGCCTCCTGGTACCTGCTTGCCGTACCCCCTGTGATGACACACCCCTCCTCTGCCTGGCCCTGCAGGGAGGGAGGCCCTGCCAGGAGGCCGCGCCCCCAACGCCGCCTGGAGTCCTCTGCCCTTTTCCTTGTGACCGCGGCGCGAAGCCGTCAACATGCAACTGCGCGCCACGCTGACTCTCCTCTCTGCGAGCCGGGAGCAAGCGAGCCGGCCCGAGCCCTCAGGCCCCGGCCGCACAACACGCCGGCCCCCGGCACAGCCGCGCCCCTGAGGAGGTCCCCCGGGTGCGCACGGCAACACCGCAAGTCCGCGGAGATCCCAGGGGGGCAGCCCTGTGGATCTCTAAAACCTTCCCCCGGCCCCTGGCAATCGCTCCTCCTGCCTGGCCCCTAGCCCTCCCTCCGCCCCGCCTACTTACCGCCTGTCTCCCGCCTACATCCCGCGACGTGGAGCAGGCCAAGACTGCTGCCGCCACGCCGCCCGAGGCTCTTCGCGGAGGGCGCGATGGGCCCCCAACTCCCTCCTGTAGGAGATCGAGTCGGCCCGCCTCCTCCAAAAGCCGCAGCGCCTCCTGGACCTTCCTCTCGGCCATACTAGACGACATCAGCAGGGACTCCCCGAACCGCCGAGACTTCCACTGTCAGATCTCACTCCAAGCCCTCACGCTGATACCCTGATCTACAAGTATGGTCACCGCAACGTGCTCTCAACACTATCGCTGTTCCTCTACGTTAGTATTATCTATATGTTTGTGTATATATATATATATATATATATATATATATATATATATTTTTTTTTTTTTTTTTTTAACTGCCTACTCGTCTGTCAAACTGCCTAACACACACAACAACAAATCCCCTACCGGCTACCGTGTCGCCACCAACAAAATGGTGGCGGCACCTAAAATGGCAGGCTTAAATACCTGCCGCCCCCCATAGCCCAAAGAGCGCCCAACGGCACCCGTGGGTTATGCCACTTCCCCAAACTTCCCGGGGGGAGACCTCATCCTTCGGCGGTCCCCCCCGGGACCGCCGTGAAGAGGCAGAAAGGTGATATACAGTTTCTCTGTATTCTCTATTATGGTATGCTCCACTTCTACTGTTTGTCCATGGAAGAGTGCATCGCTCCTGTTGGATACAGAGTACGAGGCCATTGCTTTCTGAGACACGCCCCTTTTTTTCCAGTTTTACATAACGCCAACGCGACCTGAAGGTATTCGGGCAGTTTACATGAGCACAGGGGCGTAGCTTAGGGTTGTTGTTTGGGGGTTACACCCCCCTCAAAAATGTATTCTGTAGTAAATAGTTGGGTACAAGTGCTTTCAGGTGGGTAACGAAATGTCTGTTGGATTTCACCTGGGATTTTTACATGCTCACACTGACAAATACACACACTCTCTCTCTCAATTTTTGAAGAGCCATAAAAATATTGATTAGGTTGAAAAATATTGGGTTTTAAGTCCTTCTAACAATCTGCACTCCTTTCTCTTTCCACTGCCCTACAGCACCCATCATGTACTGCTTCTCACGTAATGTCTTTTAACAAGATGTCCTTTCGTGATTGTTGAGAAATCTGAAGCTCCCACCCCTGCCAACCATTCTGACCAAGCTGAGCCCCTGATTGAGCACCAGTTACATTGCACGAGGACACATTCATTTTTAGTAGGGACGCGGAGATTAAGTGATTTGCGCAGAATCACAGGATGTTGAGCTGAAGCTGAGACTGGAACCTGGTTTCTTAATGCCCAGGTCGGCAGCTCTGGCCGTTACCCCACATCCTCTCCCTGTTTCGCAGGGCAAGCACACATAACTCCCTACATAATTCCCTAGATAAAGTTCCTATCTCAGTGTCAGAACGGCATTTAAAACACCCTTTGTAATGTGTCATAAAAAGAGTCATAAAGTCTTCACAGAGTGTCCTGCTTCTTTATAGGACAAACGGTTCAAAACTTCGGGGAACAAATAGCATGCTCCTTCTTAAGATGACATGTGTAACCAGGGACGTCATGAATCCCATAACCCCCCCCCTCCCCCCCCCCACACACACACACACACACACACACACAAACAAACATCCCACTGATCTTTAAACACAAGCTTATAAATACCACTGCGACAGGAGCTGTGAATGGATGGATAAAGAAATGATGATAGGTAGAGAGAAGAAGGGTCAACGGATGGATGGGGACACGAAATATAGATGAAGGGAAAGATGGGTGAATGAAGAGACAGAAGGGTAGATCAGAGAACGAAGGAGAGACAGAAGGATGAATGGATGATCAAATTCACTGTGAACACCAATGTATATTAGTACAATTTGGCAACATTGTTTTAAAGATTTCTTCATGGGAGCAACTGGGTGCGCTCACTCGCTCATTCAATTTCATCTGAAATATAATTCAAAGTGGGAGGCATTTAATTTTTTTGCTACTCCCTGCTGTGTAACCCTCATGATCCTTTTCAGGACAATCATTTTTCAACCCCATTGGTAAAGTTATCTGCTGCTTCTGGATGCAAACATTTATAAACTCCATTGGTAAAGTGCAATTCTGCTTTTCAGAACATGTATTCATAACTCTCATTGGTAAAGTACTCCGCTGTTTATCTACACAGACAATTATAAAACCGTTGGTAAACTGCCCTGCTCCTTATAACAAGCATTTATAAACAAGCTTGGTGAAGTGCTCTTCGTTCCTTCAGGCTCTAAGGAGAGTGTAATGCAGTGCTTAATTTGTGCTTGTTGTTTCCGGTGCTGAGCACCGACACTTAATTTTGAGGGCCGGGGCTTATTCTTCTGCCTCAAGCATTTGCTGCGAGGAAAATACACATAAGGGAAAGACGAATGAAGGGAAAAACGAAAAGGCGTCACAATGAGAAAAAGCAGATAGCTGCAGGTGTGAGCTGAAGGGGCGGGGAATGGCTTTAAATGGATTGAAGAGGCCCGAGGTGGCTCCAGGATTATGCTTCCTGCGTATTCCGTGTTTACACATTTAATTGCAGCAGCCGCGTGTTTGAGGAGGGCTTTGAGCACCGGCACCTTTTTATTAACAAATTAAGCACTGGTGTAATGCTACCCATTTAACAAACTGCCTCTCTTTCCATGTGATGATACATTTCACACATTGCTCCTTCACTGAAAATGCCTAAATAAACTCAATATTTTCTTAATAGTAGGGTTCCAAAATGCATATCCTGTGAGAATGGGAAGTTGTATGCTTATTGTTTTGTTGTGGAATATGTCATTGAATCCCATGTTGTGGCCATTGTGCTTTTTGTTTCCAACTTTTCCGAGAGCAACTTTTCCCACCGGGAAAATGTCCAGCCCAAAAAAAGGATTAATGGCCAGATGTAGCAAAGGTTTTTCCCCATTCTGTGTCTATGGGAAAAAGTGTTCGTACATATGGCCCTTACTGAGGGAATCAGACCTGGAATATACAGCCTGACCAATTGGGTTTTATACGGCGTCGCCAAACTCATGACAATATTCAGCAAGTGATTCCACCTGGTTGACAAAGCCAATAAAAGATGTTCTGACAATTTTGGTTACATTAGATGCAGAGAAAGCCTTACACTGGGTGGACAGGTACAGAAGGTGGACTGGGCCCACAATTCATAACTTTAGCTATGACATACAACAAGGCTCCCATATCTAGGATAGTACTTAATGGTAAAACACCAATGCCATTTCAGGTGAGGAGGGGAACGCAGCAGTTTGCCCTTTATACCTGCTGCTTCTCTTTGTCCTGAGTATTGAACCTTGGCAAACCATATTAGAGAGGACAAAAAACTGGTAAGCCTTAAATTTGGACAAGAAAACCACACAAATATGCTTTTTGTGGACAATGTTCTCTTGACCCCAACCGATCCAACGCAATACCTCCTTAGGCACCAAAAACATTTGGATTTATTTGTGACAGTATCCAGATTTAAAGTAAATTGAACTAAATCGAAAAAAAATAATTTATCCCCATCACAAGCTGCTCTTACGGAGGTTAAACAACATACCATATAAGCCATTGGATAGTTGGGTGTGAAGATAATGGCTAATGTAACAGACTTCTGCAGGGCAAAGATGGAACCCTTATTATTTTTTTTTATTGCATTTTCAAAATAATATAACACAAAACAAGAGACAAAACCGATGCATCTGGCAAAATGTTCAAAAGCCAAGGTAGAAGATCATATCAACAGTAAAATTGGAGGAGCAGACACAGCCTGCCCAATAGAGGGTAATACCAACAGTACCTTGTCTGTGCAAATATAATGTAAGTGAACAAGGGCCAACTAGCCCAAGTATACATGCCCCATCCGCATCGGATGACAAAGGAAGAGAAAGGATAGTCAGAAAAGAATGAAAGAAATAAAGGAAGGAAAATAGGGAGGAGTCCTCGTATCTATCACAGCCAATCCGAACCAATCAAGTGTAATCTCATGACAATGAAGAGAGAGAGGGTGGAGAGGAAGAGGAGAGGGGGACACCGATCCGAGTAACGCCAAACGCTAGTTATCTACACATCATTTTGTTGCCTGCGTTCAAGGAAGGTCCACAGAGGGGACCACACATCCCTTGGATGAGCGTTGGGCGCATCAACTTCCAGCAAGCCGCCGACTGCTCCTGACAGTACACATCATCTCTCAGCCAGTCCTGGCAGCGAGGGGCCATCTTTCTACCCCAGCACTTTTGCAATTCTGCGCTTCGCCAACACCAGGAGCAACCCCACTAGTCTCCTGTTCTCAGGGGGAATCTCCCTAATATAACCCAAGAGCGCAAACGTAGGAGATCTCGGTAATTTAAGCCTGACCATCTCCTCCAGCGCATTCAGCACGTCCGCCCAAAAACCCACCAGTGCCCCACAACCCCACACCAAGTGCAGAAAATCATCTCCCCGCGCTGCACATCTATTGCAGCGAACATCAGACCGAACACCCATCCTTTGAAGGCTGCGCGGTGTGTAATACAAGCGGTGCAGAAATTTAAAATGCAGCAGACGTAATCTGTAACTGGAAGAAAGCTCACGCATATGCGCAGAACAGTATTTCCACACGTCATCCGATAGGGCCTCCCCCACATCCAGTTCCCACTGCCCTCTTTCCCTGGGGGGTACCGCAGGTGCCTGCATACACTCATATAAGCTGGTAATAAGACCGCAGGGAGACGGAGACCTATATAATAACTACAAAACACGACTCACCGGAGGCACTGCAGGAAAGGTGGATTCCCTGATCTGAAGATAAGAAAGCCGATACTGCATGGTGTTGCACAGTGCACAAAGCGCTACCTCGGAAGAGATAAATGAATTCTGAGGGTACCAGGAGCCCAAAGTCGTCAGCTGCAATTCCGATATATGCTGGTCTAATCGGTTGCTTCCTAATGCACGCGGGTGCACAACCTCCCTCACCAGTGCCGAGGGCGTGAACGGCACCTAGCCCCTGGCCCACCGCAGGAGTGCTCACAAGGCCCGCACCGTACACGCCACCATATCCACACCCGCAGCGCAGGGTGAGGCGTATCATATAACACTCCTGACAGTCGGGCAGGCCAAATCAAGTCCTGCTCCGGAGCCAAGTGCGGTAAGTATTTTATAGGGTGCATCCAAAAATGTGCATAGTGAGCTTGTGCGCAAGTATAATAAAAATCTAAATCTGGAGCAGCCAAACCGCTCAGCTTGAACTGCAGCAGGATCATCTTCCAGCCCAAACATAGGAGATAAGCAAAGACCGAAGCCTCTTCCGAAAACTGGTAGTGAGCACAAGAGGGAGGTTGGTAAACAAATAGAGAAATTTAGGCAGAACCACCATCTTCGCAATGGCTATACCGCCAGTCACCGAGAGAGGTGAGGAGCGCCATGCCCCGACCCTGTCTTCCAGCCAACCGATGGCCCTACCATAATTGGCTGACCATAATTCATCTAGTTCCCTGCACACCCAGATGTCCAGATATCGGCCCAGCGCAAAGGATACCATGAACAATACTGCACCGTGACAGCCGACAGAGGCAAGACCTCAGACTTAGACTTAGACCAATTGATGGCGATCCCAGAGACCCGGCCAAAACGTGCAGTCTCGTCTAGAAGTATGTCGAGGTGAACATGCGGGTCCCGTACATATAGAGCAACATCATCACAATACATAGAAACCAAGATTGGGCATTGTCTAAATGCTATGGTGTTGTCGTAGCTGTGCAGCCAGCAGTTCCATCACCCCCACAAAGAGCAGGGGCAAAAGGGGGCAGCCCCGGTGGGTACGATGTCATCCCATTAACTCTCAATCGCGTCACGGGTTCCGGGTATAGAAGGTGAATTAATTGGACAAATATGACCATTCTAAAGAATCAAACACCTTAGTGACATCCAAAAAGACTGCTGCAATGTGGTCCTCAGGAGGCACCGTCTGCGCTATTGCAGGGAAGGTGCGAAGATTATACAAGGTTGAGCGACCTCGCACAAAGCCGGATTGGTCCAGGAGCACCAAAGACAGGAGAAGAGGCTGCAGGCGCATAGCCAGAAGCTTCGCCAAAATCTTATTATCCAGATTTATAAGCGACAGTGGTCAATATGAATTGCAAGAGCGCGGATCCTTGCCCGGCTTCAATATAGTGACTATAAGGGCTTCCCTCCGCGATGGCGGCAGGGTGCTGCATTCAAGCACCTCAGCGTACACTTCCAATAAATGCGGGGCCAACAAATCTGCATATTCCTCATAAAAAAACGCCATCAGCCCATCAAGACCAGGGGCCTTATCCCCGGGCAGACCACGGATGACCTACACAATATCCTCAACAGAGAAAGGCACATCCAAATATTGCCAGTGCTTGTTCTCCAGCCACAGTAAACTAATATCCTCAAAATAATTTGAATAAGCCTCCGAGTCCGAGCTGTCCGAGGCAGAATAGAGGGAAGCATAGAACTCTGTCATCACACGCCCAACCTCCTCCGCACCCGTCCGATGGACGCCCACAGAATCCAGCAGCTCCACAATATAGTTCCCAGTCCATGGTCGATGCAGCATTTCCGCCAGCGTTCTGCCAGTCCACTCGCCCTCTCCATACCGTTGCAACATTGCCTCTTTAACCAGGAAGCAGAGCTCACTTCCTCATAGTCAGACAGCTTCTCACAAAACTCCGCCAGGAGAGCATTTGACATACCAGAGTACAGGCGTTTCTCCAGCGCAATCAACTGAGCCTCTAAACTCGCCAATTCATGACATATTGCCATGCTGTTTAGCTAAGCTGATCCCCCGGATCACCACTTTAAATGCCTCCCACAAGTTACCAGTTAACGAGACTGAACCCTTATTAGTCGCAAAGTACTCCTTTATGGTCGTACGGACCTCCTCTCTGAAAACAGAATCTTTCAATGCGTTGCACCGCAGCCTCCACAAAAAGTCCCGCCGCTCGCATCCTTGAATCCCCAGTCGCAACAAAACCAGAGAATGATCCAACAAGATTCGGGCATGTGCTTGACAGCGGCCATCCATAGCTCCACATCCTTGGTACTGAGCCATCTGTCTAGTCGCGACCAGCTGCTATAGACAGTATTAACACAAGTACCTTCCCTAACAATGCCATGTTTTGCCCTCCAAAGATCAACCACAGCACCTTCTGTCATGATACGAGCAAGCACCCCCTCAGCCGCCACATGTTAAGGCCATGCCCGGCTCTCACGATCCGCATCCACATCCAAAACTACATTAAAATCACCACCCCATAGTATCGACCCCGGGCCCCAGGGAGCATATCAATCGTCACACCTCTTTAAAAAACTGCAGGTCATCCACATTGGGACCGTATACTGACACCAGGCGAAACAGTTTGTCATGGAGTGTACCATGCAGAAGAACATATTGACCCTGCGGGTCTAGAATGGATCTCTCAGACCTCAGTCTGCAGATCTTTGTGAATCACAACGGCAACCCCACGTGCATAGCTCAAAATATGCAGCCACATGGCATTCCCAGATCCAGGCAGTTCTCAGCCTATGTTTTGTAAAAGTCGTCAGAGGAATCTCCTAAGCACAGATAAATCAACCGCATGGCACTGCAAGTATGCAGAGAGCAATCTCATCTTGCGCCTGTCGTTCAGCCCCCGAACATTCCAGGTCATACAGTTCACATATGCCACCCCCTTTAGGAATCATCATAGCAGGCCCCTCAACTGTGCCATAACCATTGTACATCTATACATCATACAGAACAGGACAAAGAGAGACAGCAATGCATGGATAAAAGGAAAGCAGAGAATGCAGTGAACAACAAGTAAACAAGCACCTCCCATCCACGCTGACCCCCCCATGGGGTCCGCCCTGCAAACCCACCTGCACCCAAACACATATCCCACAACATAGTAACAAACAGCTCAATTTGACTCATCCATTGGGGTGCCAGCATGGCCATCTGTTAACCACCCACGTGGGGATGGGTGGGCAGGAGCTCACGCAACGCTGGTTATACTGCAAGACAGACTACACCAAAAATAAGGACACAGTCTAAATTCAACTAGCCCCACTGTGCAGAGCTGCCGGTGGCCCACAAGAGCAAAATGAGTTCAATCATTATCACTAACAGTGTCGCCACCACCTCCAGCAGCCTGCGAACAATCCGGAGTCTCCTTTTTCGGACAGATTTAGCGTACTAGATGGCCAGTTTCGGGTCAGTGAAAAAGTGCTACTTGCCCTTATGATGCACTCGCAATCTGGCAGTATAAATAAGGGAGTATTTGGCATCTGTCCGGCTCAAAGTGCGCTTAACAGGTAGGTACGCCCTACGGGCCGACTGCATCCCGGGAGAGTGGTCTGGAAAAATGTTCAGTTTGTTGTTATTATAAATCACGGGTCGACGCTCTATAGCTAATCTGAGTATTGTGTCTCTGTCCATATAGTTCAATAAGCGCATGATGACTGGGTACGCCAGTGTCCCAGGCAGAGGTCTCTGCCCCAGAGACCTGTGGGCCCCCTCCACCACCAACACCTGAGATAGCTCGTCAGGAAAGAGCGCTGATTGCATAGTCTCCACATAATCTTCCATGCACCCCATAGACGTTGACTCTGGGAGGCCCAAAATGCAGATATTGTTGCGGCGGGAGCGAGCTTCAAGGTCCTCATTTTTGTTCCGGATTACCTCCAACATGCGTTCCATTTGTAACTTCTCCACACCGACCATCCTCCAGATCCAAAGTGCAAGATTCCACCTGCTCAAGGCATGTATCATGGCCATCCACCCATTCTTTTAAACGATCCATTTGTTCGTGCCACCAATGCGGGAAACTCAGCACAGCCCAAGGTATACAGCCACTGGGGGCCACAGACGTCCCCCTCGGGGAAGGGGCCGCCTATCCCCCACTCTCCACCAGCGGCACCCTCGGCTCAGCCTCAAGGCCCAAAGCACAGGCAGCCGTAGGACCAACTAAGATACCTGCGGGGCTCGCGGCCCAACCTTGGCCGCCCATGGCCCCGTGGGAATCCAACACCAGAGGCCCGGGGTAGCGAGCCACTAAACAGCTGCGGGGTCTCCAGCGACTGCCCAAAGGGGGGGGGAGAACAGCCCCAACTACCACGCTGCCCGTAGGGCCCTGTCGCCCAAGAGAGACGAGCACCGCCACGGCCCGCGCGAGAGCACACCTGGCCAAACACCCCCCTGCTAGGCCGCGCCAACCCAGCACGGCCCACACCGCCGAACCAGCTCCATTCTTACACACCGTGACTCTTCAAGGCTTCCAGCACACCATCAATGGCAGAATATTGTTCCGGGCAGCCAATCTGCCAGGATTATTGTCAGATTGATGGCCATGCCCTGCAGAACCTCACAGCGTGACGGCCATCTTGCAGGACGGCCAAGCCATGCCCTCCCAAAGATGGAACCCTTATTAGCAGAACTCAGGAGGGTTCTCAGGAGGTTGGACAATCTCCTGACATCTTGGCTGGGCAAGATGAATGCAGCCAAAATAAATGCATTACCCAGACTACTCAAAGCGTTTCAAGCAGTGCCTATGGCGACCCCTGAAAAACATTTTATCCTCCTTAAAAAGCAAGATTTGGGGATTCATCTGGGTATGGGAATAGAATTTAAGATGTTATGTAGACCCAGGGGGTGGCAAGGCTTAGCCCTCCAAGAAACACACACTAATAAAGGGTGCAAAATTAAAATTATTAAAAATCTGGAGCATGTGTGAAACATAAAAATGATGGTTACAGATGGAGAGGGTGGTGGCAGGTCCCCCTCTTTGGGACTTACCATGGAAACCAAAACAAGATAGACCATCCAATGTGTCCTTGACTATACTATTTTATCAGTCTGGGACAAGGTCAACAAACGGTTTAGTGTAATCACATTGTAATCCTGCATTCACTCCAGCACTAGCCCGAGGTTTCCGGGTGATATTTGGCAAGAAAGTAATTGCTACATGGTTGAAAACATGTATTGTGGAGGAGTAATTAAGAGTTTCAGTGACTGTAATAGGAAATTCCATCTAAGAAAGAAAGAAAGAAAGATCACACTATGCCCAGCTTAGGCATATGGATTCCGATTTCTTAATTTTAAAAAAGCTGTCATTCAAAATTTCATTCACACAGAGAGATTTATCCATCACACTATTGGGCCAAGGGGGTTATCTCTTATTTTTTTCAGCTCCTCCTAGACACAGACCTGGACAGCTGGCACCCAAACAAGGGTAAATAGGACATACTGCTAGGGAGAGAACACTCACGGATGCAAAATGGTCTTACATATGGAGGACACTGAATAAAAGTACATATAGTATGCTAGGTAGGGATGTTTACCATAAACTACTATTTGATTGATATATCTTTTCCACCAAATTACACAAATATTAACCTACAGTATGCCCTGGAGGGAATGTGGAGAGATGGAGGTTATGACGCCTAAGTGGTGGAGCTATGCTAAGATCAATCCTTTTTGGAGGAAAGTTATGGCTATATTGCGGTCAGTATGGGCTAACCCATATGAGGGAGTATTTCATTTGTATTCATTAGAGAGGGACAGCAGGACCTGAGGTATCAAACTAAAGGGGACAAAATACTGAACTGCCTGGAAGCAGCAAAGATTGCTATAGCAGTGTTGTGTAGAAGAAAGACTGTCCCGACATCACTCAGTGATACAAACATTTATTGAACATTATAGCAATGGAAAAACTAACTGACAATATTCAGTAATTCCAAGAACTGTGGAGTAGGATACATTGGTGCAATTTCCATCCAAATAAATTTTATCTCTGACTGGTCCTCCACGACTGAAAGCCCAAAAGTTGTTTTAGAAGGGTAGGTGGTAAAGAACTATAAAGAGAAAGCACAAAGCACTTTGAGACCATAAGTATAACACATAAATGGTAAGTGTAGGAAGCTGGCTCTCTATATAGTGAACTAAAAAGAAGTACACCGTGCCGAGAGTCCAGGGGATCCCTAGATGGTTTGTATAGGCAAAACTATATAAGACTGATGCTCTATTTTGTGGTAGTGTGCGTGAACAGTTAGGCTTATCAAAGGATAGTGCTAGGCATTTGCTGTACTCACGGAAGCAAGAAATGAGACACACACTCAAGAACAAATCAGAGACTAAATTAGAAAAATACACTTCTTTTTATATATGTTTCAAACCCAAGAACTTCGTCATCAGGTAAATACTTTTTCAAGCTTAAATACTTTTGAGATTCAAAAACCAACACAGTTCAATTCTCAGAGTTCTTCAATATTAAACTATGGAGGAAAACAATGTTCAGCAAACACATGGTTAACAAAGACTTACGAGGCCAATCTCAGAGAGTTAAGGTAAGTATTGGGCACTGATCATAACCACACCAGCAGGTCACTCTGGGCAGCACGGGGGGGCCGGGTGCAGGCATGCAGTCAGGCACCAGGTGCCCAGTGGTTTTCAATGGGAGTTGGACCTTGGGACAAACAGGCTGCAGGCTCTGGCTAGGAAGCCAGTCGGGGACAACAAGCAAGTAGGTATAGACTTGGGGTGCTTGGTGTCATAGGTGCACTTTTGGTCCTTTTCTCCAGAGCCCAGGGGCAACGGATGCGGGGTGTCCTTAGGTGTCGGGTTTCTTTGTCCAGGAGTACTCGCGGTCAGGGAGTCCTGCATGTTGAGGCTGCAGGCGTTGCCAGGGAGTCCAGCAGGTGTGGACCCAGTTTGACTCCAGCTCAGAGGAGCCAGGGTGCATCGCTGGCACCAGTGACCCACCTCAGATTGCGTCAGTGATGACAGGTGCAGTGGTTGCTGGAGGTGTTGGGTTTTCTCTCACCACAAGGACCCAGGAGAGGGGGCCTGCGTTCAGAGGTTGCAGGCAACTTAGGAGAGTCCAAGAGGGGTGAAACCTAAGTGGACTTGGACTCCGGATAGCTGGGGAACCTTGCTTGCACTGTTGGTTGGCTTTACCTCAGGTCGAGGAGTCAGGAGCAGAGGCCACTTCAGGTGTCGGTCTTTGCTGTTCTTGAGACTGCAGAGTCCATTCTTCAGATAATTAGTTGCAAAGCAGGTCCGCTGCTTACAGGAGTCAGAGTTTTTAAAGAAGGCAGTTAGACATCCTGGGTTTCTTGGAGGCTCAGCTGCAGGACGAGTCATCTTTTTGGCCAGAGCCCATAATGTTTTCACTTTTGTGTGCACCAAGACATGCAGCCTGCAATAGCAGCCTGTCATGTGCTTTGTGTGGGGCCCCATAGTGTGGCACAATTTGTGCTGCAGCCCTTAGGGACCCTCCTTAGTACCTAAGGCCCTAGGTACCATTTATGAAGCACTTACAGTGGGAGCTAGAGGTTATGCCAATAAGGAAAAACGACTGTGAAGTTTTGGGGGAAAAAGATCTGGCACTGGGGTTCTGGTTAGCAGGAACCCAATGCACTTTCAGTTGAAATTACACCAGAAACCAAGCAAAAAGTAGGGGATTACCATGTCAAAAGAGGCACTTTCCTACAGGAAGTAAACTAAATAAGAACTGTTTAGTGATGCTCAGTTAACCTGATACATTTACTGACCAAGTGAAAGCCTAACATAATGGGGATGGATGTTTAACGTATTCATATATGAAAAGTAAAGATTTATTTTGCTAGACGATTCATTGCTGAATGTATCAACCTGAGATATGTAACACAGACTACTCTCTAGCTGTGGCTTTGTGTATGATCATGTGATTTTTTTTTGTTACAACAGCCTTACCAACAGCTCTTTGGAAAAAAAAATTCTCATTTGGTAAGACATCTGGGCGAGCAGAGGATTACTGCCTTCTACCCTCGCAGCCACTAATTATGATTCTAATGAAAGCTTTTATGGACAGCTTCCTCTTTGTGAATTAACCACTACCCAACTCAGGTGTCTGTAATTGCTCAACAGTTTGTGACCACAGTTGCTGTCACAGTCAATTGATACATATATTTGCATCTTGTAAACACGAGGGGGGTGCCTCTTTCCCCTCCTCTCATATCGGCAATTTGGAAAACGTTGCAAACGCCCTTTTACAAGTCGGAAACTAGTTAAATAATGGTTGAACATTTTTTAAACCCCTTTTGACATTGCAAACCCTGTTATTTTGTATATCACAGGGGTTATTACAGCAAAAGGGCTTTATATTCCAATGCCTCTGGTAGCTTTCTATTCCTAATGTCTACTACCTTCATGAGCCATGGATAAGGGGTAGCAATGCTATGCACACCTGCGTGCAAGCCGGGATAAAAGTTGCAACTTCTGGCTATCCCTATTTGATACCCAAGGAGAAGAGCAAACACCACCATGGATTACAATTAAGTACAATTTGCATCTACACTAAACTGAAGAGTGCACCAGTAATTAATCTTAGGTAAAGCAGAATGGCTAAGAGTTACAAAAATCAGACTGCAAACTCCATGTGTAATGTTTAATTATTTACGTATAGCTTATTTGCTGTTCGATCACAGAACTATTTATTGATATGGCCAAGGGCAGGCAATGGTGGCCTACACTCATTCCAAAGCAGGTTTGATGTTGATGATGATTGCAAAGACATATTTGGGACATGCTGAAATCTTACCTAGGAATGCATTCAAACTGTTGCTTTCCATTGTTTTGTGCTTTGTAATTTAAATCTGCTTTCTTTTTCATTTCTGGATTTGTTTTATGCCGCCTAACATGTCTTTGTCCCTCACATGAAGCATAGCCTGTTTCTTACCTCTCTGACTGGCTCCTTGTTTTTTTCCACAAGGGCTTGCTTTACTGGAACTCTTTTTGGAGGGGGCATTCCATGAAAGTGAATGTGTTTTCAGCTGTCTTCCATGTATGCTAGTTTAGGAAGCAGTAAACATTTTGTGTTTCTTTGAAAAGTTTTCCTACCTCCTGGCTTTCTGCATAAATGATTCTACTTATCTCTGGCACAACCAGTTGATCAATCATACATGCCTGAGAGGAACAATGCTCTGTCTATGAGTTTGTTTATTCTATTAGTGCTCTTTACCAATGGCATGACATAAAGCATCCATTGCTTCAGTTTCACCCATGCCATAGGTGCTGGAAGTAGGGTGGTGGGTAATGCGGAAGCATCCCAAAAATAACCAGGCTGGAGTTTAGAAGTGGAATAAATAATAAAGACGCTTTCAGATTTTCTTTTTATCTTGCCACATTTGCTGTGTAACAGAAAGAGGTTAAATGTCAGGCCCTTTTGTCTGACAAATTGATGTTTATCCTTTTAAAGGGAACTTGGTGTTTACTTATCTTTTCCTGACTGTGAAGTTATAGGATTTGTGTGACAATCTTGCTGGATACTGGGAGCATTAAAGAAAAAACAGTAGGATGCGATTGTTTTCTAGCACAGGAAAAGATGTAAATGCCTGTACATGAACTCTGCAAATATATCAGCAATTAGGAAAGCACAAAAAAAGCACATGATTTTGTAATTCTAAAGTGTGGAGGAAACAAAGATGTTAATATGATCAAAACAATTCAATATATTTGGTGATGCCAATTCCCAAACATTATTGTTTGTGAGCTTTACAGTTTGTTCAGTAAACCTGTATGTCTGTGCTAATATAGTGGTCATTTCAGTGGAAAATGTGTAGTCTGTAAATGATAGGTCACTCCCACACCATGCTTTAGTTGTATGTTTGTGACAGTGTGCTCCAAAATGTGCTACCAGCTGCACACTACTTTCTTATTACTTTCCTGCTGAATAGATTTCCCACACTTGTTTTTTGGGGTGACACATGAAGTTTTCACAGTCCCTATGACTTCAGTGATGTATGATTAATGGCAGCACGCCCACTCTGTAAAACTGTTCCAGCACCACTGGCGCAAGCCGGTTGCAAAATGTCATTCTTGGATGAGCCCTTGTTGGTACACTTCTTTCCCATCATCCTGTCTCTACGCAGGTCTTAATGGAAGCAGCATACTGTAATTTAAATAGCATTTGCTTAATTATTTGGTGTGCACTTCTCAGCTTTTACTTCAGTATTGAGCATTAACACACAAGTGTTGAAAAAGACTAATCATTATCAATGAAGCATACATACAAATTACTGCATTACTTGTCATTCACATTTGAAAAAAAAAACATTTTAACAGATTTTAATAGGACCCTTTGAAAACAGTGCAGGAACACATTCAGAGGACTTTTCACAAGAATCTAAAACTGCACAGTGATGTAACCAAAAGCAGTAAAGGAAGTATGCGCACAGACATTACAAACAACAATTAGAAGAATTACCCAATATGCTCCTTTTACCAGCAACACTTATAGTGCAAGTCTCGACAAAGCAGGGGGTGGTTATAGCATGTAAGCATTCCCGATATTTACAGATAAGAGACTAAAGGAATAGGGACATTGTGAGGCCTAAGATTCTATTACATCCCAATTCAATAACAAAGTTACTTCCTCTGCACACTTGACTCACTAACGGTAGAGCAGAGAAGGCTCAGTCCAGGGTGTGTTAGAGGGAGAAGGACTCAGATACAGCACACCACAGTGTTGTCAAATCTGTCTCTCTTCTATAGACTAGGGGCGTATGGAACCCTCAGAATAACACCACGATTCACAGCCCACACCATGTACACATCCTTTACTCCACCTACACCAATCTTACATCCACCAGTCCCGACCCCCATCATGCAGCCCTCGGCCACACCACAGATCATACTTTTGGCCTCTGGCAAAATATTTAAGAGCACTTTAACAGCATCACTACAAACCATTGGCAAAGCTAATAGGTCTTTTTAAAGCGAAAAGTTCGTTTTCATTTATTTTATCATTTTAGTACGTGCTCTTTGCAGTGCACAATTAGGAAAAAAATAAAGAAAGAAGCACTTGTTTTCTTGGACCATTCGTAGGCTCTCTGCTTGGGACATGTAGCTAGATGACCAGTATGCGCTTGTGTTTGTGGCCCATATGACACTGCTTAAACACTACACACCATGCACAATTCACTCGAGCAATTCAGGATAATATAAAAACAAAAATAAATAGAATACGTGACTAAAATTTTACCTAAATCTTCGTCAATCGGCCCGTCTGTGTTCATGGGCCGACGGCTTTATTTCCCGATTCCTCTGTGATCCTAGCAATCATAAATGGTAGTGCTTAGAAACAAGTAAAACGTAGTATTATGCGCGAAACAACAAACGGACATTTATGTTTGTCATAATTTACCCACTGAAGGTAGTGAAGAGTCGTCTTGAGAGTGATGAGACGAGACCCTCAGCAGTGTAGTAGTGTACAAAGGTATTTCTTACGGAGAAAGGCCTTCAGCAACACAGGAACGCGTTTGAACTTCCTTTATGTGCATTTCTTACCATTCCCGTCTTAAATTACTCGCTAGGTGTGTGTGTGACTTCAGGAAAGTTACATAATGTCTGGGAATATTTGATGCAGCCCGTGGGAGCTTCCAGAGCTCCATTGCGATGGCCTGAGGTGCGCGGGCCAGCACATTACAAGATGGTATTTTGTTCGGATCCACTTTAAAAGTCACTGGAGCATGGCAGGATGTTTTCATCTTTACACTCAGTGAGCAATTGAACATTGTGGAGTCGGGGAGGTGGCGAGGTCGGCCCTAGACAAACAATGAAGGACTGCAGTGGTGAGATGCGCTTCCGCATCGCTTGCTTGGCTGGTTTATTGTTAGTTGACATTCATTCCCTGATGTACTGGCTTTAAGGCATTTTTAGAATGGTATGTTGAAACTTAATTGCTGTGCCACTGGTCAAAACTACTTTCTGGATAGTGCTGAAAGGTCACAAGCTTTTCATTTTGAATTGTATATACATCAGTGGACCATGTAATCTCCATCCCATTATTGAAAGCTTGTAACCACAGGGATAGATGTCTCTACCCAAAGGAAGGGCACCTTACTAAGCGCTGGTTCTTTAAGCATGAGAGAGCAGCAAGTTAAGGAATATTTAAATAGAAAAGCAGTATTTCTTAGACCTGTTCCATCAACATTTCGTGGGTGAGTGAGTGGTTGAGTGAGTCAACCAGTCAGTCAGTGATCGAGCACAACGGATGTTTCTATAATGCTACATGACCACGAAGGGTCACAGAAAAGTTGAGGATGTGGACAAGAGAAGAAGCGACATCTAGGTAAAATCAAAGGCCAGCTGTGCCTGTACCTATAAGTACACAGTGGTGTCTGATACAACTTCGTTATCTTAAGACCATGATGCTTTGCAGCAGAATAAGGTTGCAAATTGTTGCCAGACCACAAACCTGATCCATTTACTCTCAAGGCGTTTTCAGCAAGTATAGAGTTGGGATTTATATTTTTGCAAGTACAAGAAATCGTTGCTAAGAAAAAAGTCAATCTCTCACATAGCACGTTTGTGACTAAAGAGGATGATCCACATCTGGATGATAATATGAAGGACAGCTTAGCTTGCTAGTGTGCCATTTCTAGAACCCCGCTAAGGATGGCATACATTTGCATTCTTATAAAAAAAACAAGAGAACCAACTAATTAATTATGTTGACTCATCGTGATAGATACAGCTCTGAGTGCCCCCACTAATAGAGCTCCTGTGCCACCTCCTCAATCAGTGCAGGAGATTCTATCGTGCCCTGACTTAGAGAGCCCTATCACTCACCACTTTCAAAGAGTGTTGCGTGAAATCTCTGGGTCTTAATGTGTGTCATTTTGCTTTCCCCTAACAACTCATTGTACTGGGGATCCCTCGTTTGGTACTTGGGCTCTCCACCCTAAAGAGTCCACACCATATCAGGTGCCCAGTCCAGCTTCAGCAGTCCTGACAGGCATCAAGGCAGTACAAGAAAAGAAAGAGTGCTTCCAAACTACACCACTAGTCGTATGAATGGAGTCCCTCTACAAACTCCGTTGTCTTTTAAACTAATTTTCCAGGGAAAGGAAGTCTGATGCTTCGCTCCATTATTTTTCCTACTGCAGTAAGTAACCTTGCCTTTTGTTTATTATTATTATATATTTAGGATCCCGAAATAGTGCATCAAGACACTGAGTGGAGCATGGAACAGCACTTTACAGAGCATGGAAAAGAAATAACAGTAAACAGGTAAATAAGAGACCAGATCAGGAGTTTACGTCCTCAGAGAGCTATTGGGAGACCACATTCAATAGTTGAATCCTGATTATGAAAGGTCTTTTTTGGAAGTGATGCATAAGGTTTCTTTTGAAAGTGGGGATTAAAGTGGCCTGTCGGACATGTGTCAGTATAACATTCCATATAGTGTGCTGATTTCCAGATAATGGCTGTTTCAAGGTGGATGACTTTCTGAATTTGGAAGGCCAAACTAGAACAGAGCGTGGCTTTGTAAAGTTCTATTCTTGCTAGAAAGTTGAAATTTAAGAGATAAGTATTCAGTTTTTTCATGTGAACTGGCTTCTAGGTGACACGTGGGGCGACGGGTATATTATGTTCCGTCACGTCACATTACGTTACATTACATTATGTTATAAGACAGGTCTTCAGCTTCTTGCGCAACTCAAGAAGTGAGGAGCAGGCTCTGATGTGTTGAGGGAAGTTGTTCCATGTCATGGGTGTGATGGAGGAGAATGAGAGATCTCCATTTTTGCTTTTGCGGATGTGGGGAGTGTGTGTGAATGAGACTGAGCCAGAGCATAGGTGTCTGGCAAGCTGGTGAAAGTGTAGTCAAAGGGAAGAGAGTCTAGTGATCAGTGGGCTTCTGTGATACACCAAAATCTTTATGTTTTGAACACCAGGCATGCTGAAGAACTAAGGAAAAACTTGATGTGTGCCACGTGAGATTTAGGTAGTGCAGTCAGTAGCACCTTTCCATAGCCCATACACAAAATGACTAAGGGTTAGACATGAAGTTGAAGGTCTTGGTTTGGGAGACAAATCTCTAGCCTACAGAGAGGTTTTAGATGGAATGCAACATTCCAGGCCATCTCTTTGACATGAAGATCAAGATGTGGTATTTTATCAGGCGTGAGATCAAGAGATTCAGCCTAGGTGTTCGTATTTGACACGAGGCCCATATCCTTAAATTGTATAGATCCCCTAATTGCAAGTTCTTGTCCTTTGGTGAAAGCAGGAGGTGTTCAGTCTTATGAAATGTTTATTCAGTTTTAACTATCTATGAGGGAGGAGGTGAGGCCCTTTTGGCTGTTCTAAAGTTCAGTTTTAATTTACAGTCAGCTATCATGTATGTTGTAAGAAAGAGATACTTCTATGTTTTGTTAGTATATATTGAATGTTCCACATAGAGACTGAATAGTGAGAACTTGGCACTGTGATAAGTTCAACAGGGTGATGATACAGCTAGAGAGAAAATCTTCTATTTTAATTAGATGTGTTATTCAGAAAGATAGGATCTGAACAATTTTAGTATTATATTTTAAATGTCCACTCTGCTTTTAAGCTCTTGAGAAGGATATGTTGATAAACAGCATCAAAGGCTGCTAATAGGTAAACCAGAAATTGGATGCAGGAATTACCTTTATCAGAGATGGGTAGAGTATCATCTACCAATTCGAGCATGAACCAAGATTGGAAATTGCCTTTCAGATGGTTGTTTGTAGTGTATTGTCTAACTGGCAGTCTGCACATCTTTCAATGATCTTTGAGAGGCAGGGGCCACTTGTGATAGTTCTCTAACACAATAAGGTCAGCAAGTCTCTTTTTAAGCAGAGGATAGATGTCGCACTCTTGAGTGAATCTGCGACAGGGGCAGTTCATGAAGGAATTGAAGATTTGCAGCATCAGAGGAGAGAGGACACAGGAGTGAAATTTGGCTAGAGGAGGTGGTATGTGATCTGTAACAAAGTTTGATGGCTCTGTAATTGCCATGCATTTTTTCATGATGAAAATGTTTTTTTAGCATCATTTTCAGCTGGGTGTTCGGCTAGATCCTACCTTACTTCATGATTTTATTAAAGAAGTTGTTGTTAGCTGCATTTGGAAACTGCAGTGGGAAGTGCAACATCCTCTATAGTTAGGTGTTGTGCGATCCTGAAGAGTTCTTTGCAGTGGTTTGTTGCCTCTGCATGATTTGATGTTGGGAAGGATGATTTAGTATAGATTGTGGTTTTCTGGCTATTTTAAGTTTGACAATGTTGGCAGATTTAAGATATTTCCCCCTTCTCCTTTCATGAGTTCTCAGGTTTGTGTGCATTTTGTTGGAATCATCAATGCACCAGGTAAGAGATTACCTTAGACTTTTTGGGAGAACCAACTGTAACCTGATCATCATATACTCATTTACCAACACAAGACCTGATATTACGTTCAAAATAATGCCTACAGCAGGAATCTAGGCCACTCTGTTTATCAGCACCAAACAACATAGCGGACTCCTGACTGTTAGCTGGTAGACAGATCACCATGATGTACACCTCTGCCAATCAAAAACAAATTAATAATCCCTAGGGAAAACAAAACATACTATACATCCCATAAAATGCTGTTAACTGCAAAAAAGCACACCCTGCTTATTATCTTCTCTTCTTGGAGTGTGCCTCCAACAATTCCATTCACATGGCTATTTCTGGAATTCCATTAATGTATAATTTGTCCTTTGCCCTTTCTGGTGATCACAGCCAATAATCCAGTGAGCACTTCAAACCAAGGATATTACACCATGAATTAGACGTTTTCAAATGCTAAAGTAAATTGCAAAATGTTAAGCAGCTGACATACACCCTATGGCACATCTAGGGGTATAATTAGATTATCAATTGCCAATATGGCTGTTTCAAATGCTAGTTTTGTTACATAATACCAGTATGGTCAGGGGTAAAACACACCTATGATGTAGCAGTGCAGTTGTGCTTCAGCTCCCAGATGCACAACCACCTAGGGTTTCATGTCCCTTCAGTAAAACCCATGAGAATGGCGGAAACTGAAAAGAAAGACATCCACCACCCATAATTAATGCTGCCTCCCTCAGGAATGTGAATGAAAAAGAGTGAGGTTTGCAGTTTCTCGCATTCTCACTGAGTCGGCAGGTGATTACTATATCTAGTAGACTGGAAGGGTTGCAAGCCCAAATACAAAGCTTATAAATTTATACTCTCAGTTTGGTGAAAGCATTTCACATTCCTTTTTCATGTAAAGTTCAGCTGAAGGTTACTGTAAGGACTCATGGGAGGAATAGCCATTTGGAACACCTCGGGTGTCAATATGACCAGCATTAGCTGAATTGCTTGTGACAAATATCAAGACAATGTCTAAGACGCATTAGAGACCATTATGTGCAAAACCAAACAGTCTTCAACATAAGTAAAACCCCACTTACCACCATGGCAGCCTTTCAGTGTTTCCATGAACAATCAAAAGCCCTTGCATTTCAACAGGACATAAAAGATGTTTGGAGAAAGAATTACCTAGGCATGTTCCAGATACTGCACATCCTTAGCTTTTGAAAGTGGAAAGATTAAGGAGAGATTTATAAGAAACGTGGAGATGCAGAGAGTACATTTCTAGGTATTCCTAGAGGGAGCAAGAAGCCTTCTTTTTATGGATTAGGATGATTAACTTGAATTGGGTATATTTGTAAACTGGGGCCAACTAAATGATTTAAAGAGGGACGTGATGGGGTTCCACTGGTTCAAACTTAAAAGGAGCCTGAAAGGCTTTTGTAAATGTTGTAACATTTTTGCAAGTATATAATAGTAATGGTTAAAGTGGAACTGGCATGGTCCAATTTTGAGATCGTACGAGTTAGATTCACAGATCATAGGGGACCTTACAGTAGGGAATTGTGTGTACACACATGCATTTCAAGATACATATCCTATACAACATTAAGAAGTTTATGTATAGCTCAAAGGTTGCTTTTTCATAAATGGTTACATTGTTGGTTTGCAAATGTCATGATTCGAGAGGATAGGATTAGCAGGTGTTGATGACATTTTTGAAGAAGTAAAGTAAAGTAAAGTACGTATTGCCGCACTTGTCATTGTTCAGCAAACACAGAATAGTGTTTAGTATCATGGACAGCCAAGAGAGAGCTGGCCAGAAACAACGCAGGGAGGTCAGTATCATCAAGGGTTCACCATTATAGATGTGAAAGTCAACTGCAGAAGACTGGCTGGCATCACTGAAAAGCTGTAGATAAATAATAAATGGAGCAAGGAAAAGGACAGAGTATTGGTGGTCTTCCACCTTCCTTACATGAAGCAGGATATTTTGTCAAAATCATCAGTCATCTGAATTAATCTAACAGTGACTTATTTACAGATATTCATTACCTGAACTCACCTGCTATGTGCACCTGGCCAGAATTACTCATTCATATGCCTTGCTGAAATTAAGATGTTTAACAAGCCATTCAGTTGTCATTGGGTGTGCAGAGGAAATAGATTTGTCCTTGGTCCTTCTCAAGGAAGCTAAGACCAGGTACATCTAAGCTGTGGATTTGAAAACCTATCCATTTCCATGTGCATATGCTTTTACTGAGATTGAACAATTGCAGTTTGGGATTGACAGGCATGGTGAAGAAAGAGATCCATAGACCAACCTGGTGCTCTCAGCTGTGGAGGACAGCAAATTAACCGGGTAATACCATTCTTACTTTTCTAATACTTCTCAAGATGCGTGAAGGACATAGGGTAAATCCATAAAGGAAGACGTGTCAATAAAGCTCCCGATATTGCATTCTTCTTCACTCACTGGAGAGGAGAAGCGGAACACTTGAGTTGAAGGAGTTACTGACCAGCCATCCTCCAAACTTTATCATCAAAGGACTCTTCATAAATCTCATGAAAATGGTAGTAAAGACAGGTTGTTGAGGATCAGAATCAAGTCAGGACCTGACAAGCCCAAGGCCAAGCAAAGGGCAAGAGTTGGTCTTGCTGCTTCTGGATATTTTGAACCAGAAAGCCAAAAGGATCCACATATCTGCCCTGATTTGATTTTGGGTTCCATATACAGAGAGAGTACTGTTTTTTCTCTTTATGTTTTTTCCAAGTACTCAGACTGTCCATTTTGGAGTTTGAGCACCTCAAAAAAAAACTCAAACAGGTAAAAAAATAATCATCAGAGTGACACAGTTGGACACATTCCATGTGTACATAAGATGGAGAATGATCTCATGAATCAAGGAAACAATAAAGAACTGATATGGTAATGACAGCTACTTCTGGCATGTTCTTCCATCTGTTGTATTGCCATCTGGTTGCTCTTCATGCTTAGGTACAGTCACAATAGTTATACCTAATTAAAAATACAACAAGCACATTTATAAAAGAAACAATTCAGGTACCTGACCAGATATTTCAAACCAAGCAAAAGGCACAGTGAAAGGCCAAGGAGCTCTCGGTAAAATCTATTGAGCCCAAGATGCTGTATTTGTTTTTCTGTGGATTCTTACCATTCAGTGATCCAACACTTTTGTCGTATAATTGCAACACAATGTGCTGGATCTATTATAAGGTGATAAGATAAGATGCAAATCTTTTTTCTTTTCCCTTACTAAATAACTCTGTCAGTTGCTTTCGAAATAACAAGAGGATGGTATAAGTTGTAATTTTGATTAAGAGTTTGTCTTCAAGACCCTGGACCTTATTTAGAGTTTGGCAGACGGAATACTCTGTCACAAAATGGTGGATATCCTGTCAGATGCATTACAAGTGCCACAGGCTACAATGTACTTGAAAGACGGTGGGCAGGATATCTGTTACGGATTATCCAGTCTGCCAACCTCTAAATAAGGCCCTGTATATTTTTCCTTCTGTTTTAGCATGAACTCAACCCAAAGGTATTGGAGTGCTTTACATAAGCACCAGTTACATTACACAAGGACACATTTTTTTTTTTTTTTTAGGCACAAGGAGATTAAGCGATTTGCCGAGAATCAAACAATGTTGAGCCGATGCCAACACTCAAACCTGGTTTGCCAGTTCCAAAGTTGGCAGCTCTGGCCTTACGCCACATTCTCTCCCCACATTAAAAAAGTCTTACTACAGAGTAACTAGGTCAATAGCCCCGGCATTATGTTGCTGCTGTAAATCAAGACAATTGATCAATTGAGTGAATTTACTTGACTAGCAGTAGATTATCAGACCTCTCAGTTAGGTTTGAGCTGTACAAATACCATAAATATACTAGTTTAGACCCTTGTTGATGCAACACCTGCCTCCAAGGTCACTGTAGGCGGTGGCCTCCACTCTACGAGACTCAGTTTTGGAACTTTACCTTAATCCGCAAAGTAACACTTTCATCTGCCAATGTCTATCCCGAGACTATGATGTGGAAATGCTAATTCTCAGGGCAGCAACAAATACTAGTGTGGTACTTGATGTATTATTGATTCCTAGGGAAATTAAACTATCCTGCCAGATTAGGGATTAGGTAGCCGGCCTGCACTAAATCTGATTAGTCCAGCCACCTTAAAAAACACCCTGAGCTTTAATATTTCCACCCAGGCCCCAGTTTGTCTGAAAACATACTAATTTTGCCCTTCACTAACTTTTCATGTGATGTAAATTGTAAATTTAGTTACCAAATCTCAAATTAAAAGGTTATAAATAACACTCACATTTACTATTGTCCCACACCTGCACAGACCTATTCACTTTCAAATGTACAGCACAGTAAGTAAAAATATTCATTGTATGATAAAAAAATATTTATTGTATGATTGATTAAAACCTTTTACAATATTCTGATCACAAGTAAGGAAATGCATATTGATCACAAATAGACAAGTGCTATATGAACAACAATTATACAATAATCTAAACTATAGCAGCAAAGAGTTTTCAGTCTTGCTGTGCTGTAAAATGCATAGTTAATAATAAAATAGCAGCCTTAATATAGCGGAGTGCTTATGGGTGATAAAGTGTAAGTGGCGAGAGTAAAGTGTTAAAAAAAATTGCTTTACTCAGGGGGCGAGGTTAACCAGACACAACCCTTCCCATGCATATTAGCCTGATGGCGGGTGTCATCAAAAGTCCGCAAGCATTAGAGCATCTATGTTCCGATCGGGTCTGTGCTGCTTCAAAGAGGACTTAGGGCCAGATTATCAAAGGATTTTGCATCCGCAAACGGTGTGAATCGGTAAATTCCACCATTTGCGAATGCAAAATCGCCTTTCACGATGTATGAAAGCCATTTGCAGGTAAAATTTATGGAATCGCAAAAATAGCGATTCCTGGCAACTGCGATGTGAATTTGCGATTCGCAAATAGCGACGTTAATTTGCGAATCGCAAATAACAACGTGAATTTGCAAATCGCAAATTCCGTATCGTAATACATCAACAAATTGCAAATTGCAAATATTCTCAGAATGGGTTTTTGCACGTGCAATTTACCACAAATTGAAATCAGGTGGTAAACCGTGCAACCTATATAAAGAGGCCCAGAATGACTCAGCCTCTTCTCAACAATGGCTGCACTCTACGTCATGGCGAGGAGGATGAGGATCCTGGCAGGTTTGAGGAGAGGGAAGGGGAGACAGGAGACAGGAGAACTCAGCCATGATACTAGACCTGATAGCTGATCTACAACCCCTACTGCAGCGAAACACACACAGGACCAATAGCTTACCCACCCATGTGCAGGTATCATGCTCCCTGCTCCTATTAGCCTCAGGGAGCTATCAAGGAGTCATAGCAGCAGTTGGAGGTGTCTCACAGAGTGCGCTTTCACACTTCATGCCATTCTTAGCAAAATCCACCAGCACATAAGATTCCCCAACACCCCACCGGAATTGCTACAAACCAAATACAACTTCTACCAGGTTGCCCAATTCCTACATGTCATTGGCTGCATCGTTGGGACACATGTAGCTGTCCACCATCGGCCACAGAGTATGTTTATCAGAACAGAAAGAGTACACATTCCTTGAAGATACAAGTCATAAGCAATGCCTCCAACGTTATTACGGATCTTGCGACCAGATACCCAGGTAGCACAGATGACTCCTACATCTTCAGGCACAGTGGAATACACACACGGCTACTTGCTGGGTTATTTTGGCGACGGATACTTACTTGGTAATGTAATAGTTGACAATGTTGCCTTGATGTATATGTGATGTCACGGATAACAAATACTAATTTTACTCTCCTGTCATTCTAGGAGACAGTGCATATGTAGTGCGCTCATTCATACTTACACCCTATCTGAATCCTGCCACGCCAAGTGAAAGGAGGTATAATGCAGCACACAGGACTACACGCAGCATTTTAGAGAGGACCTTTGGCCTGCTGAAGAGCCGTTTCTGATGCCTGCAAAAGAGTGGTGATGCACTGCAATACAGCCCCGAAAACACATGCAAAATCGTGGCTACATGTGCTATGTTGCACAAAATCGCAACAACGAGGGGCATACCAGTAGAACCCACAGAGCCTGACTCAGATTGGGATGACGATCCCTTGCCACCCCTTCAGCCAGCAGACAGAAGCAGTGCAGCAGAGGGCAGCCAAAGACGTGCTGAGATCACGCGCAAATATTTTTGATGTAAGTAATGACAACACCACGGCAACATTTATGTATTGCTGTAGGTAGCATCTTTATTGCCTTGACTTCAGGTAATATATGTGTGATTAGGATATAGGTAAGCACTACACACAAACAGGTGCTAGTTACAGTGTCACACTATTAGCATCATAGTATCACTGCATTGCTACATGATATGCAAGTCCCCTGTACCCCTCAACATTATTTCCTACGTCCACGCAGTCCACTAGAGTGCTCAGTGGTCTTGGTGGCATCTCTTGTTGCGGGTTCAAAGGCAGTACTGTGCCTGGTACTGCGACGCCTAGGATCCATCACAGGGGCTGTGAGACTGCTGAGGCTAGAGAGCTCCTCACTATCCCCACCACCCAGTTTGCTGTTTGTAGCACTCCGTGCTGTCTGCATTGTCTCCAAAACATTAGTGATTTGCACCAATCCTTGTGCAATGTCCCGACTGCAATGTGCCATCTCCACTTGCATTCCCACAGCAGGTCGTGATACCAAAGCAGTTGTGGTAGTGAACCAATTGACAGATCCTCAGAACCTATACAACCTGCCCATCAATTGGTGATGGCGCCTACAGTGCCTGACATGCTCCTGCTGCATCACAGTGCAGAGTTCCCTAATGGCATTTATCATCTCCTTTGCGAGTACTGCTGCTGTTTGCTGTCCCTCATGCAGCTTGCACATGTTTTCATTGAGAGACTCCAACTGCTTGTGCATTGATCCCATGTTTTCATTGAGTGACCCCAACTGCTTGTGCATTGATCCCATGTTGTCTTTGTGAGACTCAAACTGCCTGTGCATTGCTCCCATGTTATGATCGATTGACACCAATTGCCTGTGCATTGACCTCATGTGTTTACATTGCAGGCGCTGCACTTTCAGCATGGAAGCCGCAAGGCCACCAAACGGTGATGGGCCCTCACCTTCCTCTGTGCACTGTTTCCCTTCTTTGTGACGCATCCTGAGGGGACTGGACTGATGGTGGGGCAGGGACTGCTGTCTGTCAGTGCTTCGAGCCTCTGGGGGTGGTGTGAGTGCTTCATCAAGCATTTCATCAGAGTCCAAGTTATACTCAGGGAGGGGTAGCACTCTTGCCCTGCATCCAATTGGTGCTTATATGAAAGACTCACTGGTGTTTGAGTCAGACTGTGGCTGACTTTCGCTATCCCCCACATTTCCACCTTCTGCTGCATCAGGGCCCGGAACATCTGCAACAACAATGTGCAGCATGTCATTCTTGGATATGTACTCACACAGTTGCATAATAGGATTACATTTATCCTGGCATAGTATCTCTAAGAGTCTTTTGTATCGTGTACATGTTTGGTTTTACACTATCTTGCTATTTATGTGGTAGTTGCACTTTAGGGGTGTGGACTACCACTCCCATAATGCATTGCTGTGTTGTATGTAAGATGTGGCATGGACTACTTATCACACTGCATAGTGCCATATCTATTTTCTAAGGGCCATTTGTACATGCACGTATGGGGAAACACATCATTACTGCCCTCAGCTTTGCTGGTGCTAGTTGTGCCTGAGGTGTCAATGTCAGTGACACGACTGACAGCTTCAGGAAGCAGTGTGGGCTCCACCATGTATGCGATTGGTGTAGACGGTGTCTGGGTGGGTGGTCCTCCTCCTGTGCTCTTTGCCTCCTTCAGCCTCCTTGCTACCCTCTCTTTCACACGTGAACGCAAGTCATACCATAGCTTTCGTATCTCCTCAACGGAGCGCTGTGCAACACCCACTGCGCATATTTTGATCTGTATGTCTGACCACAGTTTTCTCTTCTCACTTTCAGGTACCTGTAGTGAGTGTTTTCCAAATAGTTTGTCGTGGTTCCTCATCACCTCCTCTGTGAGCACCTCCAATTCCTGCTCACTGAATTTGAGTTTGCGCTTCCTCTCTCCTTTCTCCTTCACATTCCCATCAGTACCCATTATCCTGTTTGGTCCTGGCTGGCTCTCAAGACTGCCTCACCTGTGCTTGGCTGGGTCACTCTGCCCGCTCCTGCGGGTGGTGCTTCTGGAAACAGCATGGACTGACTCACTTCCTGGTTGTGATGTCATCAGGCTGTTCCAGGTTTCCGTTTTTGCAATTTGCGATTTGCAAATACCGATTCGCTATTTTTTGCAATTCGGTATTTGCAACCCACAAATTGCCATTGCGAATTTTAAGAAATCGCTATTACCGATTTGCAATTTTCATACATCCCATTTTGCATTTCTTAAGTAGCGATTCCTTAAAATTTGCTATTTAAGAAATGCAAACCGGGAGCTTGATACATCTGGCCCCAAGTGTGCTTGAGCAGTTTGTAAGCTCGCCACGTGTCGAGAATAACTAAGCCAGTTCCAGGATTATCCAATTTCTGTCAACAGTCTGTCAAGCCTTGTTCGCCTCTTTTAGAGGCTGATGTATTTGCCAAATTTGGGGTCGATGATAGAAAACACGAGGTTGCTTGCCTCGTTCCAGGTGTGAGTTTCATGCACTTTGAAAGGAGGTTTTAACAAAGTGCGTCAAGTGTGCAAAAGTGCTGGGCAGCGGTGAAGTAGACGCTTAAAAGACTCGATTTTTTATACGCAAGGTCTGCAGCTAACAGTTTTTCAGCCAGAGGACCATTTGGGGTTTAGTTCTTTGATCTGTAGTCCCATCAGTCTTGCAACCATTTTTTGCTTACGGCAGAATTAGCAAAGCGAGCAGTGAAGGTATTGTTACAGGCTTAGGCGGTATGGCTGCCTGTTGGCGTATTAATGTTTCCAGAGTCTGTAGGAGCTCCTAGGTTTTCCCGGGTCGTATGCTTTCAAAAGAGTCCTCCTCTGCTTTTTTATGATTTTTAAGTGCTGCATTCAAAAGATGAAACTTATTTAACTCCACTTGGTCAATTTGAAGAGAGATGATTGATCTTTGGAGATAAATTGACTAAGGATTCTTTCCTGATTTGAAAATATTCTGAAGGACATGTTTCAGTTATTTTGGCGACCCTTTCATAATCCTGTAGTAATAGTTTAGGAAAGCCACCATGCTGGCCCAAGATTGACCCTCTAGCCCAAATTCCAGTCTAACCAGACATCCGTGGATATATGGGGGTAGTCTGAAGACCCTTTTATAGACTTTGAGCTGGAATTTTTCCATGCCTTTGAGGAATTGGCCAGAGTAGGCCTCATGGTCATATTCAGTCACTGTGAGAAGTGTTGCTCCTATTACACACCTTATTGGGTTTGTAGAGGGGCTTTCAGGAGAATTGTTTAATTGGCATATTTTAAAGATTACAGATTCTGCCTTTTCTTCCAGGTGCGTGAATGTACTTTGGCTCCTCCCTTTGATGACAGCCAGACTCCTAGCTAGTTGTATGACTCAGTGCTTTTGATCTTTAGCGGTCCTAGTCTCCAAGCATAATTAATTTCCTTATATGACCAGCTGAGGTTTACTACTTTAGTCTTGGAGCTGTTTGCTACCATGTTGTTTGCCAGTTGTAGTTGTGGAGGGTGTTTAATGCTTACTAGATCCAGTAATGGTCCAGCAAGACAATGGCATGTGCGCATTGAAGAATAGTGACTCCAATTTTTGGTGGTATTAAGTTAGCCTGTCTCAAAGCAGATCCCATATCCACAGTATAGAAGTTAAATAGCAGGAGCGCAAGCACACACCCTTGCTTTAAACCATTGTTTGTTGCTATTTTCCTTATTGACATGGTCTGTGATAACTTGACCCTCAACCAAGTAGAAATATATAATGATATGATTTCTTGCAATAGACTATTTTGACTGCTCCACCCTCTAAGTTTTCTCCACAAGATGTTCCGGTCTATGGAGTCAAGCGTCCTAGGACTCCAACAGTGCACAATGTGTCCGGCCATCTCCCATCGCGAGAGAGCTTTCCACCCACTCAACAGCTGTATGGTTGCCTCTCCTATTTGACTTTTGGTCTCAATTATCTGCCGATCTCCCAGGACCAGTGGCATCCGGGTGGGACAGCAGATATGTCCACAGTGGGTCCCACAGGTCCCTGGGTATGAGGTACAGAGGCTAGGTATCAGCATACCGTGTCAATTGTTCATTGCAGCAGACAAGATCAGATAGCCACTCCTTAAATTTAGGAGCCCGCACCTACCCAATCGACATGCTATTCTTCGTTTAGCTAATAGTAGCGCCAGCGCAGTAAACTTTCTGTAGCAGGGCTCTACCCGCCGAGTATAACCCAGCATGGCAAGTTACGGAGTGAGTGTGAGTGTGAGTGTTGCGCTTGTCATTACTCTCAGTGCCATTTCTATGTCGAGCCAATAATTCACTATGTAACTGCACTCCCAAGCCAAATGCAGAAAGTCCGCTCCCTCCACATTGCCTCAACGGCATCTGTCACTATCCCTTAGTCCGTATCTGCAGAGACGACGTGGTGTGTAATATGCTCTGTGCAAGTATTTATAGTGTATATTATGATGCCTACTACTGGGGTCGACTTCGTATGTGTGCGCACAACATGCCGCCCATATGTCATCTGTTAGTTCCAACTCAAGTTCTGTCTGCCATTCTGTACAGGCCCGAATGCTCCCTATGAATGCTTTGCTTTGTAAAGTACTATATAGGGTAGAGAACAGACTACGCAGTCTATCAGCCTGTAATAATGTGTGCAGAGTGTTCAGTGTAGTGGTTCCGCTTGGAAGTAGGGGGTGGCCGCTATGATGCTGTGTTTAATCCTAAGGTATATGAACTTGTCCAGTATGGTGGGCACCACACCTGCAAAGATCTGCTCTTTTGTCTTAAAGGACCCTGTATGTATTGATCTCCCCAGCTTGCACAACCCATCCTTTGCAGAACTGCCTTGCAGGTCGCCTCCTGGGTTACCGATAATAAAGGATTATTCGGTAAGGGGTCGAGTGGGGAATAAAGCAATGTTATTTCCGCACGTCTTTCTAATCTATGCAGTGCAGCAGTGGTACACGCCACCGTTGAGTTTGCCGAATCTGAGAAGTCCAACGTAGTGCCCAAGTACGCTGATGGAGGATACTGGCTCATATACCCCTCCTCTACTGCCAAATGTGGCATGTATGGAGTAGGCTTAAACCAGTGGAAAGCGTAGTGGGCTTGCGCACAATTGTAATATAATTCAAAGTCAGGAGCCTTGAAACGTCCTGTTTAACGGGGAGGGTAAGGACATCCGATCTCATTCTGGCCTTCCCCGCCCCCCGGCCCATGCCAGCCTCACCATCTGAGTTCAGAGTGCCTGAAAAAAAGTCTGTGTGGTATGTTTGAGAAAAGGTTAGAGAAGCTTAAGGAGCACACCCATATTGATCAGGCTTATCCGGCTTGCTAAGGACAGCGGCAGGGATATCCACCTGGTAATTCTATCAGTGATGGTAGTTAATGCCACTCCATAATTAGCCTTGAATGTTTCCCCCTTGTCCAGGGAGATCCACATTCCCAGATACTTGAGCTCAGTTGAACACCACTGAAGTGGATAGTTCAGGTCAAATGGTGGTGTATTATGCATCAGTGGGGATTTCCCCCAATTGATCTGAATTCTGGATAGTTCACCAAACCGAATAAACTTCTGCAAAACCCCATTAGGGCTGACTCAAGGATCCCTCAGATACAAAGTGATGTCATCCACATACAGTGACACCAGGAGGTGCCTTGAGGGATAGTGGAGCGCATATACTTGATGATTCAAGCTGCTAGGGGCTCCACTGCCAGTGCAAAAAAGAACCAGCAACAGCGGACATCCCCATCTGGGTCCCCTAGACACAGACATGGGATCCGACACCCCGCCATTCATGCACACTCTTGCAGTGGGGTGTGTGTATAGAAGTTGCATCCACTCAAGGAGTCTCCCCTGTAGTCCCATATGGTGCAGCACCGCCATTAAGAAACCCCATTCCAAAGAATCAAAGGCTTTAGTGGTATCCAAAAAGATCACCAACACCTCTAGCACCAGGTCCATATCCTGCATGACTACATTGGACAAATTCTGCCTGGTCCGGTCTAACCAGGGACGGGAGTAGCAGGGAGAGTCGATTGGAAGGTAATTTAGCTAGTATTTTTGTGTCGCAGTTTATGAGCGAAAGACGTCTGTATGAATCGCACAATTCATGGGGCTTTCTAGGTTTCAGCAGAGCCAGGATCTGCATCTCCCGCATAGTTGGGGGGCAGCTCACCCACCTCCCTCAACTCATTATACACCTGATGTAAAACAGGTATCAGTATGTCTGCATAGGCTTCATAATATTCAGCAGGGAAACTCTCAGGCCCCTGGGCTTTTCTCGTTGGCAACTGAGCAATTGCTTCTCGAATCCCATCCGCCGTAAAGTCTGCAGCAAAAAAAACTTGTGCTGTGCGTCTCTGATCCAGCACAGCACCACATTATCAAAGTAGCTAGTGTAATCCGGCTGTGGCCCTCCACATGACCTATAGAGGTCTGCATAGAACTTCACAAATGTTGAACGTATATTCTTTTAGTCCCTATGTATTGTGCTGTAGGGAGCTGGTCTGGTGTGTGCTGTTACCACCTTATACCAGGTCCAGGTATCCCTTATTAGTGAAGTGTAGGCAGTATCAAGGAAGCCAGGGCTTTCTAGAGGTAGCGGTGGATGAGCAGCAAAGACTCATCTAGGAGACATGCAAAGCGTATGCAATACCACTACAGTCACAAAGACCTTACACACATGAAAGAACAACACAGTGTTACAAAAATAATGGTACTTTATTATGGTAGCACAAACACTAAAAATACTATATAGGCAATACTCTACTAGCAGGTGAGTAAACATACTATTATATACACCTTAGTTGTCAGGAATGAGCATAGAAAGTAATAGAAAACAGTGAAATAACAATAGACAAAAATGACCCAAGGTGGAACTCAAACCATATACTAAAAACATGGAATGTGAATGATGGACCTCCACCCAGGCAAGTGGAATCTGTAGAAGGGAGCTGGAGGAACTAGGAACCCCAAAAGGTAAGTACCTGAGTGCCACCCCCAGCGACCAGGAGAGAAGAGGTAAGTACCTGGTTTTTCCCTACCCCACAGAGAAACTTTGTAAAAGGACCATGCAAGACCCACGAAAGACTGAAGATGGATCCTGACAGAAGAGGACCTGCAAATGAAGAGGACCAAGTCCAATTCCAGTTGGAGTGCCCAGTTGTGGCAGGAGCTACTACCCACCCTTCTAGATACAGAACTCGTTCGACGATGGAGACCATGAGTCGGCTTTGCAGCACAGGAGCAGAAGAGGCATTCCAAAAGTGATGCAGACAACGTCCCATGTCAGAAGAAGAGTTGCAGTCTGTCAGTGGTGTGGAAAAATCACCAACAAGCCTTGGCAAAGGCAAGAGTTGCAGGAGACGATTTGCAGAGCTGCTGGGGACCAGGAAAGTCCAAGGGGACTCAACCCATGGAGGTGAGTCCCAGGCGGCCCCCAGCAGTCAGGAGAGCAAGAAGTTATGGATACAGCCCCCACAGACAACTCACAGGCAGCAGGCACAGGAGTCGCAGTGAGGCCCACTCAGCACACCTAGAAAGGTGTTCCACGTCGCTGGAGCAACAGACAAGACACTAAGCATTTCATGGAAGAGTGCTGGAGGCCAAGGATACACAGAGCCTGAAGATCCCTTGGAAGAAGAACCAACAAGCCTTGGTAGCTGCAAGAGTTGCGGTGCATAGGGGTACTGTTCTGCAAGGAGAGGCGAAGCTTCACCACCTCCAAAGTTGGACAGCTGGTAGAGGGGACCAAGGGGACCACTCAAGACCACCACCTGTGTTGCAGGATCCACGCAGCCACTCGTTGTTGCCTGCGGATGCAGGAAAGTGACTCCTTCACTCCAAGAAAGATTCCTTCTTGCTTCCTGGTGCAGACCGAAGGCTTGCCACCCTCAGAGGATGCACAGCTGAGGAAATGTTGCAGTTGCTGGAAGGAGCCGGAGAAACAATGTTGCAGAATGAAGTCGTCGCTGGAGCTGCAGATTGTAGGTTCCCATGAAGTCCAGGGTAATTCCAGTGGCCAGACTTTGAAGTAAACGTTGCAGAGGAGTCCTGCTGGAATCTTGCACTTTGAATCTGAGGACCCACCTGAGAAGGAGACCCTAAATAGCCCTAAAAGGTGGTTTGGTCACTTAGCGGGGTGACCATCTATCAGGAGGGGGCTGTGACGTCACCTGCCTGACCTGGCCACAAAGATGCTCCCAGAGGCCTCTGCCCACCGTGGATTCAAGAGGGCAGAATCAATGGCCACCTGGAGGAACTCTGGGCACCACCCCCTGGGGTGGTGATGGATAGGGGAATGGTAACTGCCCTTTCCGTTGTCTAGTTTTGCACCAGAGTAGGGACCGGGGGTCCCTGGGCTGGTGCAAATGGGGTTATGCAAGAAGGGCACCAAATGTGCCCTTCAAAGCATACAAGTGGCTTGGAGAGGCTACCCCTCCCAGGCAATGTAACACCTATTTCTAAAGGGAGAGGGTGTTGCCTCCCTCTCCCAAAGGAAATCCTTTGTTCTGCCTTCCCGGGCTTGAGCTGCTCAAGCAGCAGGATGGCAGAAACCAATTTGTTGGATGGCAGCAGCACAGGCTGCCCAGGAAAACCCTGCAGACTGGTAGGAGCAAAGCTTGAGGTCCTCTAAGGAGCCCCCAGAGTGCATGGAATCATACAACCAATACTGGAAACAGTATTGGGGTATGATTCTGATACATGTGATACCAAATATGCCTAGATTCAGAGTTACCATTATGTAGCTGGACATCCCTCCCATAGACAGCCAACATACCATACCAACCGCCAGCGCGGTACAACCATTGAACATGGCGGTAGCCACCTACAGGCAGGCAGAAGACAAGGATCTGCCCACCACATTATGACATAGCACACCGCCAGGATTTCTGGGGCGGTTGCAACAACACCAAAAGCCTGGCGGAAGCACATCATATAAAAGGAGACACTCACCTCCAGAGACACAGAGGAGTCCGCGGCCGCCATGGAACCTGATTTGCAAGTCTTCCCAATGCTGTACCACACCATGGCCGTCCTGGAGCACCAACGTCGACGAAGACAACGGCGGTGAGTACAACTGCCTAGCACACAAAAGAGGGAGGGAGGGGGGGGAGAGTGACACACACATGCACAACACACACCATACACACACACCAAACACCCAGAACCAGCTGCAGAGTAAATCAACGGTAACAGTACCCAGGAGCAAAGAAGCCAGGACACAGACCTCTGTTCCAACCACTGTAATCATGTTGGATGAAAATCCCAACTCCAAAAACATACACAGCTGCATATTTATATACAAGCCCAAAGGCCAGTTCAAAGTCTGTAATGCCCACAGGGCAAAGTCCAAGCCCCAGCTTGACTCCCAACAACATCAGGACTCCACTGTTCAGGGGCATCATGTTAGAAATGGGCAGGCACCTCAGGGGGTGGGGTGGGGGGCTACTCATTGGAGGGCTCCTTGCCCTCTGGTGATGGAGGGGGCTCCTTGCCCTCTGGTTATTGAGGGGGCTCCTTGCCCACTGGTTCTTGAGGGGGCTCTGTGCCCTCTGGTTATGGAAGGGGCTCCTTGCCCTGTGGTGATGGAGGGGACTCCTTGCCCACTGGTTCTGGAGGGGGCTCCTTGCCCTCTGCTTCTGGAGGGGGCTCCTTGCCCACTGGTTCTGGAGGGCACTCCTAGGCCTCTGGATCAGGATGGACTCCTTGGCCTCAGTTTTGTGAGGGGCCTCCTTGGCCTTAGTTTTGTGAGGGGCCTCCATGGCCATAGTTTCAGAAGGGGCCTCCTTGGCCTTCGTTTTGTGAGGGGCCTCCTTGCCTTAGTTTTGGAAGGGGCCTCCTTGGTCTTAGTTTTTGGGAGGGGTCTCCGTTTTGGGGGTGCAGGAGTGTCCTTGGGACGGGGGGACGGCGTTGCACTCATGTGCCCCTTAGTGGCAGCTGGAGACTTTGGGGGTGGAACAGTGTGAGACTGGGTACTTTAGGTGCTGTGCTGGGGGGTGGGACCTTCCTCTTACAGGCAGGACGGTGGGGAGGGGGAGGGAAGAGGTCAAGGCAGGAAAGGAAAAGCTTCTAAGGGCCAATGGGGTGGGATGTGGGAGGAGGGATGGGAGTAGAGGTGGAGGGAGTGGTTGTAGGAAGAAGCGGTGTGCTGGGCTTGGGTGTATGGACAGTGTGCGTGTGTGAGGTGAATGGCTGTTGGGGGTCTGAGTGTGAGCGTCTGTGTGTCTTTGGAGGGGGGCAGATAGGGTGGGAGAGGACAAACAGGACGTATGGATGGAGGTTGTGGTGGTCTCTGCAAGTGAAGTTGTGTGCTGCATGATGCATCCAGCTTTAGGAAGGCCACCGTCAGTATGCGGGTCATCAGGTGGGTCAGGTTCCAGCGAGCACCCCTCCCTCGGGAGGCCATCCCCAGCTGGGCCTCCGCGGTCTTCCAGGCCCAGCGTCTTAGGTCCTCCCACCGTTTCCTGCAGTGGGTGCTCTGCCTGCTATAGACCCTCAGGGTCCTCACGTCCTTGGCGATGGCATGCCACAACCCCTTCTTCTGATGGGCACTGATCTGCAGAGGAAACACAAACAGTGGGACACCATGAACCAGACAATCCAGCCTGTCACACATATGGCCTACAAACTGCATTTGTCCCTCATCAGGCACACACATGACCCATATCCCTGCATTAACATTGCCACAAGCCATATCCCCCCAAATGGCACACTGCCAGCACACACACACACACATCTCCATGCAGCCATGTCGCATGCAACGTACCCCTAGTGTACTCACCTGTTGGTCTGGAGGCCCATACAACTGCCCATGCAGGGATAGGACCCCATCCACAAGCCTCTCTAACTCCTCTGAAGTGAAGGCTGGGGCCCTTTCCCCTGTTGCATGTGCCATGGCAGGTTCCAGCACACGCAGTGGAGATGTTGTCCTGTGGAAAGTCAGGAATTAAGTGAAGTAGTAGAAATAAAATGGCCTTCACGTCCGCAGCGGTGAACACCGTTAACGCCGGCGTTGATCATCATTGATTCCCATACTCCATAGAGGGCCATGTCAGCCAATGAGGAATTGCATGGCGGTGCAGACCACCTACTGCCATGACGCAAACGCCAGCAGAGTGAGGTCACCTCCACCTGTCCCTGCATACAGGACAGACGGTTGCCATTTTCTAATGCTAGTACACATGTACAGATTAATAAGTGTGTCATTTTAGTCGAATCTACTCCCCTAGACAGTTCCAGTGTCCAACATACAAGAATGCTCTGTGTACACTGCTATAGTGTGTTCATGGTTTCTGTTGTCACTCCCTTCTTACATTTGGGTCCCTTAGGTACCAACCACTGTGGAGGAATAGGAGGAGGAGGCAAGCACCCATGTACAGCCCCCTTGTGGACTTGGCTACACTGGAGGACAGGCACATCATACTCACCTATCGTCTGGACAGGGCCACAATCACAGAGCTGTGTGCACAATTGTAGTGTGATCTGCTACCTGCTATCCATTGCACAACAGTAATACCCCGTCTTGTGCGGGTACTCTCAGTGTTCCATTTCCTGGCAACTGGCCCTTTCCAGGTGACATTTGGCTTGGCTGCAGGAATGTCACAGCCAATGTTCTCTATTGTGCTTGCAAGGGTATTGGCAGCCTTGCTCAACACATGTGCAGCTACATTGCATTCCCCAAGGTAGATGATTTACCCACTGTGAAGACTGGATTCTACTCAATGAGACATATACCACATGTTATTGGGGCCATTGACGGGACCCATATTGCCTTAGTCCCCACCAGGGCCAATGAACAAGTGTACAGGAATAGGAAGTTTCCACTCACTCAATGTCCAGATGGTGTGCCTTGCTGACCAGTACATCTCCCACGTCACTGCCAAGTATCCTGGGTCGGTGCATGATGCCTTTGTCCTGAGGAATAGTAGTTTCCCACAGTTGATGGCACAACTACAGAGGCACAGAGTATAGCTTACAGGCGAGCCTGAGTCTCTACCCAATGTTTGTCAGTGTATGCCTTCAGGAGTCATACCCCATGCCATTATGCAGGGTCAATGTGTGTCCTTCACTTCTTGCAGGTGATTCCGGATACCCAAACCTGTCCTGGTTCCTGAACCCTGTTAGGAATCCGAGAACAGGGGCTGAGAATAGGCTAGGACTGCCGCTCAGGCACAACCCTGGGGTCTGTGCAGTTTCTCCAGCCTGGCTGTTCACCACAGCTGGGCTGGAGAAATCTAAGTGCTCATGTGTGTTTGGACGGCCTGAGAAAGTCGGCCACACACATATGCGCACTTAGGTGCACTCTCTCCTCCTCCCCTTTGCTGAGCCAGCAGCTGCAAGATAAAAGGATAAACTAATATCATTTTATCTAGCTCCTGGCTTACCTGGGGGGGGTGACGCTTCTTCGCCATTGAGTAGGAACCGCCCCTGCCAAATAGGTCCTCAACAGTGATAGATTTGCTCTCGAGCTTAGTCCATTTTGGCATGAACAGCCTTTTCAAATGTGCTGATACTTGACCACCCAATCAGGCATTTTTCTTTGACCCTCTCCATTTTGCCATTGTGCAGGGCAGGTGTGCCACTGGTGAGAAAAGTCTGTGGGAGGGTTCCCACCTGAGTAGGAACGGATTAGGTGGCTTGCTTGCACTTTTATTTCTCCTTTGGGATAGTTGGTGCTCTATGTCAGCCCGCTGCGCTGTTGACGGCATTTGTTGATGTCCTTGCATTAACTATATGCAATTGTCTGCATAGCTGTATTAGTTGCTGGAATTAATTGGAGGGTACCGGAGCTGCTAAATTTTGTGTATAGCTAGTGCATTACTTTAAGAGCGGTCTAATGCTTATTGCTGGTATCTTGCCTATATCTCATCAAAGACAAGGAATACTAGGGGTGTGTGCTCCTGTCAGGTATCCTTGCCAGATATTGCTTCCTGCACTAGTGCTTATCTTGCATTCATCCCTCCATGTACCACTCCCTGAAGGAAAGAAGGGAGGGTTATGGGACCCAATAGGCTCTGTGTAGGAAGTGTCTACGAGAGCGTTATTACACCTTGAGGACCTTGAAGGGCCTGTGCTTTGAACATTGTACTTTGTGAGCTATGTTGATTTTAACACCTGTGATCCTCCTGTGGTCCTCCTTTGGTCAGAAAGGGGCTGCCATCATCGAAGAACATGCCCAACGCTGTCTTGGCAGATACTGCGGTGACAGCTGTCAGCTGATGGGAACAGGCAACAAGCAGCTGTAGGTGCTGATGGTCCTGCTGATGAGCAGTCCAACTTCAGGGAAGCCAATGGAGCCAATGATGGAAGGAAGGCAGGTGAGCAGCCAAGGTTTCTCTTTTTTGCACTCTCAATAATGGGTGCTCAATGATGCTCAATGACCTGCTAATTATGAGGGATGAGGGCAGCTAGCCCCCTTCAGCTGCCCATGCTTTCTGTTGTGAGCCTTCTTCAACTCCAGGCATACCGAAACAGTGGGAGCCTGGGTGTCTGGACATCTTAGGGTGTAGTGGTGTAGCAGTGTGGCATGGCTATCCAGGCCCCGTACCCCTGCACTTCATGCTGCTGTGCGGAACAGGGGGAGCGACAAGCCAGTGCTATTGCTCCCAACTGCTCTCCGCTCCCTGCTCTCTGTACACCTCTCACCACCATCACTTTCCGTTCCCCACTCTCTGCAGAACGCCGTGGCTCACTCTCCAGGCTCTCAACATCTGAGGTCAGGCATCTGCATCTGCTGCTCCGGCGTATGTACAGCATCACTTTTTGAGGCGCTGCTTCCAAGTCTCATATTTGAGGCCTCAACAGCCCATGAACCATGTTCTTCAGATACCAAGCAGTGTCAGTATATCTGTGTATATTATCATAGTACACCTTGGTTTTGTCATCACAGGAAAGGTATTGACAACCAAAGCCACAAATGACATTAATTTGCTAGGTATGTGATTCACATGTCTGTGACAGCTTTCATATCCAGCTATTTCTGTAAGATGCCAGAAACACCATTTATATGTGAAGGATCACTCACTGTAGTTGCCTATTAACTTCACATGTCATGGTGTCATCATTTTCCCTGGTACCACTATACCATGTCAGGAATATCAGTCAAATCCTAAGGGCACCATTCATGTTTCTAAAATTGACAAAGTACCAAGAATCACCATAATATGGTTGGGTAGTGTTAGAACATAACTATACTAAATTGCTGCTCTGGGATGGCATTCATACCCCAAGGGCTGAAATAACTAAATTGACAATGTAGGAGAAAACAAAGGCAGGATTAAGTAGTTGCTAATTTACATTGTGCCCATACACACTCATGCCAAACAACACGAACAGTCACACCACACCCAGAAAACAGCTCTCTCCTCTGCCACACCCACTATTACAAGGCATTCCCTCCAGTTTATGCTCATTACTACACACTTTGCAGTACCTCCTTCTCTAGATATACCATGCCACATTGTATATTACAGCAATGATGCACTCTCCACTGCAGACACATGGTTCACCATCATATCCCCAATTATTATAGACATCCTTTTGCCCAAGCCTACAGCATTTTGCATGTACACAGAACACGTAAGTCAGGGGAGCACTTCATTATCCACATGTCCTCCTGACCCTGCACCTGAGGTGAACAAACAATACTGTATGCAATGGGGCTCCTCAAATGCCATGTTCCACTCTATGTAACCCAATCAGTCACTTTCTATATTACCTAGAGGCCCCCCAAATGAACACTAACTAAAAAGACTGAGCTGCTTACCACCTCATATATTCAACACACACAACCCACCCTTCTCAGACCCACAACTCAAGCACAAACTTAGCAAGAGACATCCACTTCAGTCATGCTCAATATGGTATATATGTGACTGAACCAACGAACTCCAAGCCCACATCCTTGTTTTGGTCGTCCTGACCTCACGTAACATCCATCACAAACTAACCATATCCCTGGACTGAACTATCTTGCCATTTACATCATCCAGCTTCATGTCCTACTAACATAGCAATGCCAACCAAAGAACTTTTCTAACAATAATCTACAACACAAACTTAACACTTGCCCATCACCTCAACATCTAATATCAATACCATTATTTAGCACATTCCTTTAAAACCACTTTGGCATCCATGTCCCTTTGAAAACATGGAACTGTAAAATTTAATTATTGATGACCTGATGCTCGAAGGGCCTCACTGAAAACAACCATGCACAAACAGGAAGGGAAATGGAAGGAATTCAGTCCTCCTAATTACTTCACACTATTAAAATCTCTTTGCTCAACACTCAGATAACTCATTGTTTCAGGCAGATCCAAATACTATACCAACACTATCAATGAAGCATCCAACTGAAGCTCTCCATCATCAAAGCCATTGTCATCATCAAAGACCAGAATTGACCCAGATGACCTCACCAACTACTGGCCCATAACCCATTTACCGTGCACAGGCAAGATCATCAAAATCAGTCTACACTTTTTTCCGAGAACCCTTCAACACCAGTCATCCCCTTTGCTACTACCAGTCACATGTGAGATCATTAAGAAGCACTGTATTAACCAACAAACCATGGCGTGCCAAGTATGCAGTTTCACCATGTCCCATTTCCCTTCAAGGCCTACATTGAGCCTTGTTGTCTCTGTTGTCAACCTGTAGTTCCCCCAAGAACTCAGTTGGAACCACTTAATCTCCACTCCTGTTGTCTCAAATGTTACCAAGGATGCAATTGTTTCCTGCTACCCTTTAGGCCAGGCCCTGTAGTCCTGTTGCTCCCCGCCCAATGCACACCAGGACTTCAAACGGTGCTCCCCTGTGTGCCTTCACCTTGTTTGAGATCCTGCAAGACCAGGCGGACAGCTTTTCTATTCAATCCGCACCCAGGGTGTGGCCGGGAGCTAGGTTTTGAGGAAGCCTTCTTTGAGTTGGTAACTGGAAACCCCTTCCAGCTTACCTGTAATCGGAAACTTGATTCCATCCTGTAGACTTTTTCCCTCTAAATTACCATCTATACAGACCACATACTTCAGGAACTCTTCCTGCCTGCAATGAAGAAAAAAAGCACACAAACAATGACAAAAGGTAAATGGTCTAACAGTGACTTATAATGCATACAAATCTATAAAGACTTCAAGTCTAATTCTTAGGCAACAGGGTCTAAATTTGTGGAAACCTAAAATAGTTGTAAATGAACAATTGACTTTCTCAAGGGCCATAATTTCTGTAAATTGTATGAAGGAATAATTTGTTTTCTTCCTCAATCATGTTTGAACTGTGTAGGCCTAATGTGATTCCAAAACCAATGTTGTGATAAGACTCAAAGCAAGTGTTTCTATTTCTAAGAGGTTTTCATTTGTATTGCTGAACTGTTGTATGTCTAAGCTGAATCTGTCACATCTGGCTATGCATTGGGTTCGTTTTTCTGTCCCATTACTTGGTTCATGTTCTTATGAGAAATCGTCTGAGTTGTTACTATCAGATCACTATCTTTGCAGTACACAACATAGAACGAAGCTGAAGCACTTTTTACCTGAAAGAACTCTAACTATAACTGCTCAATTTCTATGGGTTTGTACAAGTAAATTCAGAACCTAACTACAACGTCCCTATAACCTTTCGTTTTTTCAGTGTGTATATATATATATATATATATATATATATATATATATATATATAAAATATATATATACACACATACACACTCAGATTTTGTAAAGAACTGTAATTTTTTTATTTAACAGAGGGGGAGATGTAGTGTCTTGTGAGTTTTATATCAGAACCCTTTTGGCTCCGAACGAACTCTGTAGAAGTGTGACATAGTTGTTAGAGCGGAATGCAATTAAAGCTTGATTTAGAATGTTGAGTTTGCCGTTACACACACAGGAATAAAGTCATGTAATATTAAGCTCCGTGTGTGGTGTAGTCATTGGCGGGTACACAGGCTTGGGAGGAAGCTACGCAGAGCAGGAATCGAGAATTCAGATTGGTGGCCTTATTATACCATACATGCAGTGGAAGTCCACAAACAACCGACGACACCCTCCAGACAATATTTAAGCATGATTGTATCCACCTGAAACTTCTGGAGCTGTCTGTTGCTTTCAACACTTTTGACCATCCTAGTCCCATTCACACCATGACACCTCAAATGGGATTTGACAGCAATGTCCTCCACTGATTCTCCTCCAACCATCAAACTGACATCAGCTCATTCTGACAGGAAGGTGAAGATCCCACATGTTCTCTGTCACTAGCAGATTACCCAGGGGCCTAACCTCTTCATCTTCCATGTCTAAATGTATTCCTTAGACTTCTACTCACTGATAGCTAGATAGCTACATGGAAGTTCACCAATACACCGACACACAACTGTACATAAAAGCCTTTTCTGCTGTTGACATTCAGAGTCACAAAAACTAGATTAACCTTATCTAGACCTAAATGTTCAGTGACAAAAAACAACTGCTAGTTCAAACCTGGTTCAGTGATATGAACGGGGGATAGCTTCAACTCCCAACCATAAACGAATGCTCAATCATTTGGATGCATCCTTGACACCAACTTCTTTTTCAAGGAAAACATTGCTAAGAAGACCAAGACTAGGCAGTACCATCTCTCTCTTATGAAAAAGTAGAAACTGTTAATTCCTGAAAAAATTGTCACCAATGCCAGCATACTTTTGCTTCTGTGTAAAGGCAGTGTCTTGCTCCCTGATCTCACAAACTCCACATCACCCTCACCATGATGGAACTTGACTGCCTCTCCTTCCATGCCCACACCATCTTCATAACCAGTTACATCATCTATAAGGCTATGGTGAATGGCACACCTACTTAACCAACTCTGGTGGATCCCGACAAACCCTATGCCTGAAAATTGTCAAACTGGTGACAAAGTAATATAAGAAATAAAGAAATCAGAAAACAGGTCTTTGTCTATCTATTCAGGGTCTAGAATGGCATCCCTGTAACCATTGGAACTTTCCCACCCCCTTCCATTTTAGAAAAGCCCTGAAGACGTATCTTTTTGAAGAACACTAAATGTCAACACCTTGGAAATTTTCAATCCATTTCTTGACTCCAATAGTGCCTTCCCTCTGCTATATACATTATTGTTTACAGTGCTCCATTGGCATTTTCTAGGTTTGTGTCTAGCCTTATACATAAGTGCAAGATCCTCTGCACCATTCATAAAGTCTCCAAGGAATGAGGTCCTGCATACACACAGAAGCTTTCTTGCTTCTACATGTCAGCCGTGAAGGTAAAATCGTTCACTGCTGGGTATCTTTGCCAGTCAAAACTCTTACAAATCAAACACAAAGGAGGGAAAATATCAGAGTTCTCCTTTGTAGAGTGTCTGTGTAATATCTTGGACCATAACTTGAGGGCACATCTTAGCCACTGTAATGATTCCTTCTTTATGATTCATCCTTTTTTCCTTTGCCACTGCATACTCTCCCCTGTGGGATTGGTGCCAATGCCATAACAACTTGGTGCATACCCCACTAACCTTACTGACAGCTTGAGACTCTCCACCCTTAAGAGGGGCATTATTCAGATGCAAAAACATGACACCTGAGATCAGACCTTTGACTTTTACTTGGCGTCCTCAAGTGGATGCAGGGTAATATGTAAGTTGTTAGAAAACATCTGAATATGTAAACAGATCAAGATTTAAAGACCCCCACCTCTGTTGGTGTATTATCATCAGATCTAGAGGAAGTGATCCTATGCACTTCAGAGTATAAACCCTTAATTTGCAGGATGTTTGCCATCCTTTGGAGAACAACTCTGGGCATCATAAACTAAATAATTCTAGAAAGTGTTTAACAAAGTTCTTTTCTACACTGGTATACTCACCTCCATATGCATTTCATTATCAACTATATTTTGACCAGAAACATTTTATAAGACAAACAAGAGTGGTTCATTACACAATGAGGATGAGGTTGTTTACATCAAACAATGTGAACATTTGTGGTATGGATGAAGAACAACATTTGTGTTAATATTATAGACAAATATATAAAGAACATATCTATGTAGTATGCAGGTGTGAAATATAGGTAATACTGTTATGGAGTAAGTTGGATGGGAATCACTTCTTCAATTTCTGTGCTGAACTCTTGGAGAAAGGTGTCTGCCCAGATATATGGTTTTAATGAGTTACAGTGGAGCAGTCCTAGAAGGTGGAAGCACCAGACTTTGGATTTGGAGGCAGAGAGACATGCAGATGCAACCTTTGCTACCCCCAATAATGTTAAAAATACAAAAGCGTGTTTATCTACAATAGTACACAAATCGTCTACTGTTGTGAGGCCTTCTTAGGTCCACTTTGGTTCTCTTCTCCATTTTAGTTCTACATTTTACATGTTTTAGGCTGACATCATTTTAGCAATATTATTTTACAAGTTTCATGCATGCACGATATTATTCTGAGAAGACGCTGCACATGTGGCTTGTTTTCAGTAAGTCTTTCTCGCTATGTAATCTGTACACTCTGTTCAAGGCTAGAAACATAGAACAAGAAACCCTAGTGCTTGCGTTGTCCATTTGGAGACAGCTCCTGAAACCTAGACCCATCATCACATCAGAAATGTGCCTCTATCACAGTGTAGTTCTGATTATATAAACTGTGCACTGCCCTACACGGGTCAGAGGAGCGCTCGGGCCGCGACTGTCCTGGAACGTATCCTGCGTTCGATATGCAGCTCTGCTGTCCTTTCATCTTGCAGAGAAGGATTGCCAAACTCCACTTCAGACTGACTCCCTGGCTCACTTATCCAGATATGGGGGCTCAGGCAATCTTTTGAGATCTGGCAGAGGGTACATCCACTGTGCTATCACAATGTAAGTAGTGATAGGTAGGAACATACAGAACTATAATCACGTACGATTGCCATAATTGGATTGTTTATTCTTTTCACGATGTTAGTAATGCTGGTAACACTGCTTTGTTTTATCTCTCTAATAATTGCAGCTCATTCTGTCTGTGCAAGAAATCATTTAAAAAATGTTTGAAAACCTTTATTCATATCTTTCTTGGGTTTATCCTGGGCATGCATATTAAACCACGAAAGGGTAAGATATGTTTCCACGATTTCCTTGGGAATCAGAGTGTTGACGGACTCAGTCCCTACATCCTGAAGTTATGTCATCCTAATACACAGCCCTACCTTTTAGTGTGCACTGTGTAAGAGGGTGCCACCAATGTTTTTAGGTCAGGTAAATACTTTACCTGTCTCCTGAGTAGTTCTTGTGTGTGTCTAAAGTCCTGTACTTACCTTTAAAATTGAGAAGTTTGTGGTGTTAGGGATTAATGCTCCTCAGCAATATAGGGAGTACCTATTCATGTCTGTAGGTGGAGATGTTACCTTCGTGGTTGAGTCTCATGAAGCTTATAAAACTGAAGTATTTTACTCATGGGTCACTTTTCCTGCAGCCAATGCTTGCATACAGACATTTCACACATACACTGAAGCTGTCATACCAGGCCAATACAGAGCTTATAATGCTTTAGAAATAGCATTAACATATTGGGAGCATCAAAATTGGTTCCAAGACGCCCTCACACATTTATTACAAAATATTAGACTAGGTCCCCTCAGCAATGACGGGGCTACATGGACAGTCTACAGACTGTATCCAGATATGCAACAGCTAACTGTGGGTGATTTATGTCAAGTATACAATGGTCTACTTAGACTATACCGGCCTTTAACACAGTTTGTTGTGTTCACTATAACAACTGCCCCAGCGCAGACTGTTCGAGCTCTCTAGCCACAGTTAGCTGTGCCTGAGATTAGTCCAGTGACTATCAATGCTATTATGGGCAAGATTCCCACCAGACGGGAGGAAATTCAGTTCTGGATAGCAGCCAAAACAAATCAGCTTGAATAGTGTTTTCCCAAATGGGACCCCATGACATACATTGAATTCTCACTATGTGCTTGCCACTTGCGATGGTTCCCCCAGTTGATGACTGGGCCACTTGGGGTACAATCTTTGCTGCAATATATGCCATAATTCACAGTACACCATCACTTGCTGTTTTGCCTGAAGTGCTCAGGCAGATTCAAAATGAATATGGGGCGGCCGCTGTCCTGGATTTGGGGATGGAATTAATTGGTGATTTTTCCACATTATGCTCAGACATATTAAGAAATAATAAAGGGGAAGCAGCAGCGCAGCAATATGCCAATGACTCACGCAAGCTGCAGTATTAGACTAAGAGCATGAGTTACCAAACATTATTGTGGACACCTATATGTCTATAAGTCTAGATAATTTGGAGCCAGACTAAATAAAGTACAGCTTAAAGGTAGTTCTGAAAGGACAATACCAAACATACACCAGAGTTTCAAAAATAAAGAAAATGCTGGGACAAATTAAAAATAAAGAAAAAGTAAAATTCCAGGGTGGATCTCCACAACCAGGGACCTCTGATAAACGTTATAATCTATGTAACTGTGATACACAGTCTGATAGGTATCAGTATACTGATACACGTCCTTCTTGCTCCTTTCAGGACTCATCAGACAAATGATCAGAGAAAGGGGAGCGTTCAGAGTGCAGACAATAAGAGTATGTGAAACTGAACAAGGACACACTTTCTAGATGAAAAAACAGATACTCAATTCATTGAAGCTGAAACCCCAGCTCAACGAGTCAGCCCTCCAGACAGACTTTACAAATTAAATGTACAAATTGAGGGTAACAGAGCACGGGCTATTAAAGTAATATTCTGGGAAAATGTAACACTTAGCTATCAAATTCTGTTGACGGAGGTCGATTGGCCACTGGAGTTTGTTAGAAGAGTCCCACAAGGAGAGGATGTATTATTACTGTCTTTCTCTGTCCTTGCCCCTGAAGAGGTTAAACAAGCATATGCAACAGAATGGACTCATGCACAAGCCCCAGCATTATACTGTAACCATATAGGCTGGGCTAAGGAGTCATCTTGTCACATTATACAAATAAGGTCCATCCGACAAGTGCAACCACAATACCCAATAAAACATGAAGCGAAAGCTCCTGTGTGTGAAATTCTCTCAAAACTAGAGTACCAGGAAGTAGTTCCTCCTTGTGTATCTCCGATAAATAACACTTTGTTTCTGGTAGCTAAACCAGATCATTCCACCCCTACAGTCTAAGTTTACAGACATTTACGTATTCATACACGCACATTTGCAATTACAAATTCACATACTAGGGTTTTAATGAACAATATTCTCTGTAAAAGTACAAAACAACCTTGGACATTTCCAGCGTTTTTTTCTGTCAAAATATAGCACTTGAAAACAGAGATCTAACCACGTTCTCGATGCTAGGCTCACACCGTCTCATTTGTCGACCTCCTCCGGGGTATAAGAACAGTCCTGGACTGTCTGCTGCCTGAGTAATGTCAATTTTACATGATACTGACCCAGAAGCAGTGTCCTGTGTGGATGATACATAGCTCACGGATGATGACTTAAACACACATTTAGCCAAAGAAGATCACATTGTTTTGGGATTTGCAGAACATGGCTATAAATTGAATTTAAAGTAAATGAAAATTGCCATTTTCAGTATTCTATTTTTAGGATACAAGTTATCAAATGAGACCAAGAGCCTGGCACCACATTTCTTAGAGAAAAATGCTCTTTTTAAACCTCCAAACACCATTAAAAAATTGCAATCCTTGTTAGGTTTTTTAAATTTTGGTAGAACATACATTCCAGATTATCAACAACACATAAAACCATTACTCGATTTAAATCGCCCTGATTTTTCCAGTACATATTGGACAACAGAACATACACACATTCTCAGATCACTAGGGACTGACATGCTTGCCTCAAGAGACTTACATACACATGTCAATAAAACAGCTTCACATATGTCACTTTCAATGCAGGTGACAAGGTGCCAATCGCATAAAAATCTCATTTATAGTCTAATGCAGAAATGAGTTTTGCATCCACTGAAAATATACTGACTGGAGATCAGATGACTGTCATAAAGGAAAGACCTTTGGCTCAATAGAAATGCATAATTTTTGTTACTCCCGTCCCAGCTTTAGTGGTTGTTACAAAAGCAGTGATCCTAACACGAAAGCCTTACATCCTAGATGGGTACAGTGGGCCACTTCCCTGACATCAACTGATGTAACCTATGGGCCTGATTTAGATCTTTGCAGTATTACCGCCAATCCGCCATGGCGGCGGTCCTGAAAACATCGTCAAAACGACAGTATTCTCCCCATCGTATTAAGATGTATTGCTGCTGAGCCGCAGACCGCCACAAAGGAGTGCTTTTCCTAGCCATCAGGTTCCCGCCAACCATATTCAGATGTCACAGTCCTGCAGGCGGTGAACTGGCAGAGGATTGCTGATGGAGGGAGCCCGTCGCTGGACCTAATGGACATTGTACAATGGACATGGCAATGGAATAGAGGTAAGTCACACACACACACACACGTTGTACTTTAGCCATATGTGTCCCACAGTACAATGTACTAAAGAACACACCACATTCACACTATAACCCATTGCCATTCTAACACCACACAACACGTACATACTGAAAACACACATTGCCATACATCCATGACACACCACACACACATCATTGACACTGCACCCCCACACAATACAACTACACACTCAGCTACACAAACACACTCACACACAAGCACAACTACACACATCATGACAACAACACTCACCTGAATGTTGTGTTGCATCAGAGCTGTGCCTCTAACACAATGTGGTTTTGATTGTATAAACGTTGCACTGCCCTACATGGGTCAGACGAACACTGGCACCGTGACTGTGCTGGAACATATCCTGTGTTCGATATGCAGTTCTGCTGACACTGACCTTTCATTTTGCAGAAAAGGAATGCCAACTCCACTTCAAACCAACACCCTGGGCCAGTTATCCGGGGATGGGGGCTCAGGATATCCTTTGAGATCTGGAAGAGGGTACACACACTATGCTCGCAGAACATAATTATAATCGCAGCTCATTCTCTCTATGCAAGAGTATGATAATTTTGATAAATATTTGAAAACCTGTGTTTGTATCTTTCTTGTGTTTTCCTTAGGCATGACTGAGTAAAGAAGGAAAGAGTAAGATCTGTTTCCACAGTATCCTTCGGAGTCAGAATGGTCGTGTTCAAGGTTGCTGAAATCACCTGCCAACTCAGGTGAGGCATTGTGAGCTAGCTAAAAATTGGGCAGACCTTTCCTGATGGTGTGGACACAGCCTTTACATCCTGAAGTTCTGTCGTGCTCATACACAGTCCTACCATTTTGTGGGTACCGTACAACACTACAACGTTTCTAAAAATTGTGGGATATTTCTGCGGAACACAAGTTCCTTGGTACATTCTACAGTGATCTGTTAAACACAACAATTTGGCGTTATTGAGTGCAACAATATGCTTTTCCCTAGGGCACCCTTAATTGGGACGCCTTTAATTGGGCCTATATGCTGAGGTGCTTCCTGGCACCAGTCTCACTTTGAAGGACCAATAAAAGCATGGGATACTGACCCACGTCTGGAGACGGCCATGCAGGTGCAGTTTAGTGCAAGTAAGAAAGTACTATGTAGTTGTACATGACAATTTTATTTTAAAAAATCTGAACCTACTTAAAAAATGTTAAAGTGCATCTTGTGACGTGAAATGAGGAGCAATCTCCGTGTATGCAATGGCAAGAGGTACTCTCTCTCTATCACCTAGTGCACCACTCAGCAGCAGTCCCTGCACCCGCTCTTTCAAGGAGATCGTAGCTCACAGTGCAAAGTGTGTGATACTGGCAACACGTGTGACTCTGGTGCAAACTCAGAAACTGGCAGTCTTCAGATTGTAACACGCTGTGACATGCACTCCTAGCGAGTGTATTTCTCTGCAGTCCCTCTCCTTCACCCCTCCCTTCTCCCGGTCTGGGTTGTATTTCCCCCACCTCCTTCCTCCCATGCCATCCGTTCTTACCACCACCCACCCTCCTCCCACCGTCCGCGTCTAAGTACACCCACCACCCCACCTTCCTCCTCCCGTCAGTTTCTTCATATCGGCGACTGGATTTAACTTAAATTTGGACAAAATGTTTGTATAGCGATATACACACATACTGTATGAGAGGTATCCTTGGAAATGCTTTTGCATATCTATTCGTTTAGCTTGTTTTGCAGTCTACATTTTCACGGAAATCCTGCAATGTGGGAGCTACGGCTCAGACCGCATGTATGCTGTGTACACCACATGCATCATTACAGTACAGAACACTCGTGCATACTTCTCCCACAATATGGTTGGTCTGTACTGGGTAACACGCCGTCGCCTGACCACATACACGCAATCAAATGACAGCCATGTGTGACACAAGCAAAAGGTGGGGCCTGGAACCTCGGCACAAACTCTACACCTCCTGCACAAATTCATGCGCCACCATGCACTCCACCCTTCTCGAGTGAAAGAGCAGATTTGTTCCAGTTACAGAAGGGGGTTTGTAACCCGTCTGCAGTGCGAAAGGGCCGCCACATGCACACCTTCACTTGATAGAACAACGCTTGTGCAGGCCATGTAGTCTTTGGTGCGACCAGGCTCCGAGCCCGACTCTTGGTCTCAGCCGCGTGGGCTGGACTGAACGGAGCAGAAAGGAGACTCCAACAGGTAGATTATTACTTTGGAGAGAGGTTAGACTAATCTTCTCGCTCCCCACCTCCCTTTTATTCCACACTGACGTCACCCTCGGGTGATACCATACATGCATGGATGTCGGGCTCTTCCACATGCACTACCTGTGCATTTGGTACCACCATCCATGACGTGATATTATTGTCAAACACTACATACCGCAGCCGCTGACTTGCTCCGGCTGACGACCTTCTGAGAAACTAACCGAGGACGCTGCAATGTGAATTTTAGTCGGACTGTCCATGCTTCACAATGCTGTACGACCTGCCCATACACTAACTGTTTTAAATGGTGGTACGTGTGAGTGTTAAACATACAATTTACAGAAATAAGACACAGAGCCATGAAAACAGCCCTTCCTTGCCATGTTTGCAAACCATTTTCCTCCTGGTCACCCTGTGCTCAAAGTTGCCCTCAGAACTGCCTCGATCCCACTACAGTGCTTACTTGGCACGGCTCACAAAACAATGGTCTGCGATGGCTCAGAAAATGGCCTGCCTTGCATCATCGAGTAAACATTGCGATTATGGGTCGGCTACGTTCCACTATCCCTTGGTGTGTTTTTTTTCACTTTTAAATCAAATAAGCAGTAAAGCTCTACGGACTAAAACAGCCAAGTCAGTGGCATAGGATCGGAAATACTTTCGGGTTTTTGTCTATGTTTCCAAGCCAAAGTCAGCGCATTTTTATCACCTCGCATCACGTTTTTTGTTCTTTTTGGAAGACTTTTGGGTTCCAGCTTAATAGCAGCCATATTTATCTTGTTGCGCACACATGCTTCTTAGGAACATGCTAAAGAAAAAACTGAGCCGACAAAAATGATAGCGTGGTTTATAACTCCAGGGTCAGAGGTTCACAACTTAGTAAAAGTAATTTTCACATTTTATTGAGGCAGTTTTATGGGATGTCTCAAGCTTCCACTTTAGCCTGACCATTAAAGAACTGCAGAGGCAAAATCATCCAAGCTTTAACAAAGCGGGAAGAGCATTTCATTAAAACAAAACAAAAAAAAAGAAACATTCAGCTGGCGGTCCGTGCCGGTTAGCTTCTAGGAAGCTGGGGGGGAGCATTTCAGCTGCGGTACTCCTTGTACTAAGGGCACTCCCTCCCGCTGTACTGGGGGTAGGCCCATTGATTCGCCTGAAACTCATATATACATGATTAATTATCTTTAGGTTTTGCTTTTTAACAGTGAAGCCTCAGTTCTATGTGCAGGAACCGTCCTGTATGTAATTGCAGCTTTGTATATGTATTTTGCAACAATTTGAATGTGACTCCTTTAACAGCATTGATCTAGCGCTATTTGAAGCACCTCTCTTTTATAGAGACTAATTGAGTCAGTTTTTCCCAAGCCTATTGCTGGTTAATGCTTCAGTTATTTATCAGTAATCTTAATTTCTCTAAATCCTGGTATTCCTCACCACAGTCCTAACAAATGGAGGTTTATTGGAAAGTACTAACAAGATTTACATATCCTAGCTTAACCTAAAGAACTTAAAAAGTGTCCGTTTAACCTTGGTCGCTAACCTAGGATCCACCGTTCCTCGGGTGCCTCAAAGGGGGGGAGCAGCCACAGTGACTTCCTATTATACCTAACTCGCTGCAGGCTCCGTGGATGCCCAAGGTGGGCAAGAAGGGTGGGAATCCTGTACTGTGTCGAGGAAGACCAGCACTCAGGCTAATGATTGCCAGTAAGTATCTGAACATTACCTTGTTTTCCATCTTCTGAGCCCTAGTCTTAACAAACTGAGGATGCACCTTAGCCTAAAAATATGTGAGTAGTAGGACTTGATAACGATAAGAGAGAGAGTACTGCAACACTATGTAACATCTTACTGTCATAAACTGGATACCTAAAGAAATTCAAGAAGATCAAAATTTGAGAACCACATTTTAGTAATAACCACCCACCCACTTGCTTGAAACCAGTGGTGAATTATAAAGGTGGGAGGGGATAACCAAGTGGCTGCATTGCAGATGTCTTTCAAAGAGACCCCCCACCTAAAAGCTGCCCAGCTGGTGGATAACTTCCTAGTGGTAATTTAAGCCTTGCAGCTTGGTCGGTGGCAAAGATAGCTAATAGTCAGATCTTCCTGCTAGATCAGACCACACAAACAGAGCTTCAAAAGGGGGCCTTCCATATTAAATCCATGGAGGGGGTCTTTGCACAAACTATTTCGTTTTTGTCTTCCTCAGAGGAAAGAAAAACAGCATGCCTATATCCTGTAAGGAATAGAATTCTTATGGTACTGTAGATCGAAAGGTGTAAGCCTGATGAAAAATCACCTTGTCTGGGAAAAACTGTGAAAAGGCACTGAGCAAAATTGAGCTAAACAAACCCCTTCAGTCTCCTAACTGACAGACATAATACACGGCTATCAATAAATCACTTTAGCAGATAGGAATTTCAAATCCCGTAAAGCCAATGTGTCATAAGGATTCCCTAAAGATCCCAGGGGATGTTACAGAGTCAAACAGGAGAGTGAATCACAAGGTGGTGGAGAAAAAACTCCTAGAGAGATGAGAAGCCAATCCAGCCACTAACTGAACATCTAAGCCACTAACAGACTGAATAGCTGCTCACTGGCTTTTATTTGGTGAACATCACCAACCAATGAAGGAAACAATCTCAAATAAATGGCTAAATCTTTGGTGGATCCCAAGTGGCGGAATGTCCTGATGCAAGGATTCAGAGGTAAATAAACACACTGATACTGATGTCTTGTTAGTCTATTCTTTATTAATGGAACCCTCTGTCATTGTTCCTCTACTTCTGAGGGAACTTGTCTCCACCCATGCTGTCCCAAGCTCTCCTGTAAGTTGGAATGCAATGCTTCTCCTCACACTTCCTGTCCAGTCCCCTGGCTATGGACCTCAGGAGGACTCTGCCTGCGGGGTCCTGATGTTCCCACGACAGAACACCCCCTTAGAGAAAAAGACACATCTCAGATATGATATCACTGTCTTTCTTAATGAAAGGTGATACAACATTCCCCCACCCCCACGTAAGGGAAAACTTCCTGGGTGACTTTCCATGTGTATACTCTTGTAAACCGTGAATTCTTTGAGTAATTGAGCTGCTCTGGTTGCTGGAGATAGCTTAATGTGAATATTTTTGTGTGATTGCAGATGGCATGGTGTGTGTACTGCATAGCCTTATCAAGTTGTGGTGCACAGCTCTCAACACAAAATGGCTCTTTGAGTTTAATGTCTGCTCCTTTGGTTGTCTGTAATGGTGATCTCTTGTCCTTGGTGCGACTGGTTCTGTTGACCCAAAAGATTGCGATGACATGCTGTCGTATTCTGAGATGTTTTCACGTGGTTTCCTATGTGAGAATTCTTTGACAGTGGTGTGATACGTGAATTAATTGATCTACTGGAATACCATGAGCTGTTCCTTGTGTCAGAGGCATCCTTGTGAATCTCCCTTTAAATAGATGTTGACGATTCTCTTGTGCTCTTCCACTTTAGCTTCAGAGTGTTTTGCTTAAGTCATTCAGGCTCACATTTTTCCTTATCGCTATTTGACAACTGCAGTTGAGGCCTTTGCCAAATGTCCTGTGCTTCATCTCGGATTGGGTGTGCCCTGCCCCGAGTTTTGTCTTGTGACTTTGACCAATGCCTCTCAGTTCTCCCCTTTTTGTTGCATCTTTCAAGGGTCCGTTGGTCTGCTGATTTCCACAGTGTGGGTGTGTTGCCAATCTTCTGCTGCTGGTCTCATTTTCTCTCCTTCTAGGTGTGCTACTGTCTGTGTATTGCGATGTTGCTAAGGATTGTTTAGTCCAGGCTCTTGTTGCCCAGGTCTATGCTTCAATCTCCCCTCCTGCCATGTGTGTTATTGGGCCATAGCGTTGTGATCCACATCTCCTGCTGTTTTGCTTCATTTCTGACTGATCTTTGCCCTTTTGAGAATGTTGAAATGTTAGGGTGATATTGCTCGAACAACTCTGTGCCTGAAAATGTAACTTTTTAAATTTCAAAGCACTAGACTGAAGCAGAGTAGAGAGGATTGTGGAAGAAAAGCAGAAACACAGGAAACATCCAGTGCAGTATTGTCAAGAGCTGAAGGAGCAGAGAAAACTAGGGCCATTTGGCTCAACAAAGGACTATAAAAAGAGCCAATGTATGCCCATCCTACTTTTTCTCAAAGAAACCAAGGAATCAACAGAAATGGAGGAAATGTGTAAAGTGGATTGAAGGAACTGAGGGGGCAACGACTCAACTTCCCAAGTCATCAGGGACGAATCTAAAGGACAAAATTCGGGGAGAAGCACGTTTTTTGCTGATATGAATAGATCCAGAGAGTGGCTAAACCAAGTGTGATCTTTGGAAGGAGCTGGGGACACAGACACAGTCAAAATGAAGAGAAGACCCAAACAATTCGTACACCCATATTCCTTCTATAGAAGATAGACTGCCTTTAGGGAGTGAACCATGAACTCTGCCCACAGACCATTCTACTGAGCCAGGGCTGTCATTTTCAGAATTTCAGAGCACCTTTGTGAGAGGTGATGTTTGGATGCGCCACCTTGTTGTCTGCCTTGGCACCAACATATCGACCCTGGAGGAGAGGAGCAACATTTAACAAAAAACGGTGAATAAATGGCAGCTGTCAGAATTTGCATGTGTTATCCAAAGAGTTTTAATGACAATCCACCTCACTCCCCGGAGTGCGTCCTTGTCCGTATCAAAGAAGACGTGCCAGACAGAGTCAAATAGCAAAGGGGGAGAGGAATGGGTGACGGAAAGAGAGAGCACAAGAGAGAGAGGCAAGCTGCATGTCAAAGTCTTCTTTAGAGTGGCCCTTCTGGTGTTACGTCTCTGGTCACAGAACAGGTATTCACTGACACTCTCAAGAGGTATAGTGACCTGCTAAACAGAAAAAGGTACATGCAGCATTTCAGTATTAATCAAAGATACATAATATTCAGAATACACATACAATAGGCGTGTATACTCACAAGCTTTGGAAAGGCAGGTAACAGTCTACCTAAGCCAAGCAGAAGTTAAGTCAGTAAGCCCCAAACTCCAGAAAGGAACCAGGACTCACCTTCAAAGGGAAAGGAGAAAACACAGCAACACAACAAAGCCATTACAGTCCAGAGGACAGGATAGACATAACAGACACGGAAATCTAAGAGTAGTTAGGGGAAATGCACAGTGCATCGCCAAAGCCACACAGAATCCAAAGAGCAAGGTCAGAGTATACAGCCAAGCAGGTCAAAGAATCGCAATGGGCAAATCGACAGTAGTACGCCAAAGCCAAACAGAATCCTAAGAGCAAGGTCAGAGTGAACAGGCATGGCGGTCATGGGAACCAAGGAACTATCAAGGGAAAAAACAACAAAGGTAAGGGATGGGAAAGGTGAGCAAACGAGCAACAACGAAGAGCCAATACAACATGAAGTTGACAGCCTCCTAATATCTTCATGATATTTGAATACTGCTGCTGCTTGTCGTAACCCAAAAATCCTGCCCTTGACCCATGGGGCCGGCACACCACAGCCTTAACAGGATATGCCTCATGCTCTTGAAGCCATCCTGAAACCTGGGACAGACACCCTGCTGATTCCTGACACCAGCTTTTTGAACATCAAGTTCCTCAGAAACCGGCAAACGCTTCCAATGTTGACCTGTTCCTATGAGGTCTTCGGAGACTGCCACCGTTTGGAGGTCTACAAAGCAACGAAGTGTCTCTAGGGAAAAGAAGAAGTGAGTGTATGATTGTGTAAAAACTATATTCATACATAGTATTTCTGCAATCTTATTGGTAATCCCACCCTTCAACCTCAACAGATAGTAAATCAATCAGAAATGCATGTAATACGAAACAAAGCAAACACAACGGAAGAAATATACATACAGAAAGGGTAAACAAAGAGTAATGTTTTCCTCAGAGTATTCAAAGGAGAAAGCCCCAGGGACAATATTCACAACACAATTCAACCTCTCTGAGGTTTAAATTGGTCAAGTTTTTGTCCATTTAAGATTTACACTTGACCATCAACAGGACTACGCAGGGGTCATTGCTTATTTTTCGGAAGGCTGCTGTCACAAAAAAACAGAGTTGGCTGTTAAATAATATACAGATTAATTCATATTTAAGACCTTTGATATACCTTTCATATACATCAGTATTTAAATATGCAGAAATTGATCAAATATTCAACTCCACTTGACGCAAAAATGCACAGCGCAACATAATGATATAATTTTAACTCAGTTCCCATTACAGTAACATATAGATTTCAAATTTCACAAAATGCTCAGGAACGCAATCTGTAAAGTATCATGGCGTTCCAAGTAAGTTCCACATAGATTTTGACAACAGGAGTGCAGTTTACGTGTACAGGAGGGATTGCAATTCCTAAAGTCTCTATATAAAGAGACATTACCATCTTATGTTTATATTACCTATGGCATAAACACTTACTAAAGGCACCAAACTGTGTTTTACATGAGCTGGATTATTCCAGTGCGCTGAAAAGGACATGTGGTCTCTACACAGCACAAAATGTATTAAACTGAAACCATTGTCAAACTTTGAATAAATGTACCTTCTGTGTATCGAGATATGCTCATGTAGGTCATAATCACATTGACTCATATTATTTAAACAGAGTACCACCAGTTGCCCTTCATTAGTTCTTCACCAGATATTCCTAACAAGCCTTGGCAATGCTAATGGGTCCGGCTTTAAAGAAATGGTGTGTATTGCAAGTGAAGCACTACAATCAATCAATCAATCAATCAGAAATGTGTAGAACGCGGCTAATCACCCATAGGGTCTCAAGGTGCTATTTGTGGGCATTGTGCTCAGTCGAAGAGCCAGGTCTTGAGGTCCTTCCTGAACTACTTCAGTGATGCGGTCTGCCTGAGCTTGAAAAGTAGAGTGTTCCATGCCCGGGCTGCTAGGTAGAAAGATCTTCCTCCTGCTGAGCTTTTCCGGATCTTGGGAATGGCTTCAAGGGCGAGCTGGGAATAACGGAGATGCATGTTGGGTACGTAGAAGGTGAAGCGGTAGTTGAGGTATGCCGGACCTATGATGTGCAGTGCTTTGTAGGTGTGGATCAGGAGCTTGAATGTGATGCGCTTGACTGGGAGCCAGTGTAGGTCTCTGAGGTGGGAGGAGATGGGGTTGTGTCGGGGGAAGTCCAGGATGAGTCTGGCTGCTTCCTTCTGGATTCTTTCTAGTCTTGATTGAAGTTTCTTGGTGATGCCGGCATAGAGTGCGTTGCCATAGTCCAGTTTTCTAGTGACTAGTGCATGGGTGACTGTCTTCCTCGTGTCGGAGGGAATCCACTTGAAAATCTTCCACATGAGTTGGAGAGTGTGGAAGCATGACAAAGAGACGGCGTTGTCTTGGCCGTTCATGAATAGAGAGGAGTCCAGGATGATGCCCAGGTTGTGTGCGAGGTCTGTGGGGGAGGGGGCATTTCCTTGAGTGGTGGGCCACCAGGAATCGTTCCATGCAGAAGGAGTGGAGCCCATTATGAGGATCTCTGTCTTGTCAGAGTTGAGTTTGAGGCATCTGGCTTCCATCCTGGTGGCGACTGCCCTCATCCCATTGTGGAAATTTCTCTGGGCCATTGCAGAGTCCTCGGACAGGGAGAGGATCAGTTGGGTGTCGTCGGAATAGGATACTATTTTTAGCCTATGTTGTTTGATGATCTTGGCGAGCGGGGATATGTAGATGTTGAAAAGCGTTGGGCTGAGTGTAGATCCTTGGAGCACTCCAAAGCTTTCTTTGGGTTCTGATGTGAACTGCAGTAGTCTGCCACTCTATGACTCTTCTGGTGAGGAAGGACCTGATCCAATCCAGTGATTTATCTTGGGTGCTGGTGTCGTGTAGTCTGTCGCAGAGGGTGGAGTAAGAGACGGTGTCAAATGCAGTGGAGAGGTCGAGGAGGATGAGTGCGGCTGTACCTCTGTGGTCCAGTATGAGGCGTATGTGGTCGGTGACTGGTAGGAGTGTGGTTTCAGTACTGTGGTTGCTTCTGAATCCAGACTGGAATGTGTCTTGGAAATGGTGTGTCTTGAGGAATTCGGTGAGTTGCTGGTTGACAGCCTTCACTGTTACCTTGGCTGGGAAAGGGAGCAGAGAGTTGGGTCTGTAGTTCTTCAGCTCCTTTGGGTTGGCGGTGGGTTTTTTGAGTAGCGGGTTGATCAACAGCATGCATCCAGTCTGAGGGGAAGGTGGATGTCTCGAAGGATCGGTTGATAGTTCGGCAGAGCTCCAATGCTATGGTGGCGCGGGCCAGGTTGAAGATGTGATGAGGGCATGGATCCAAAGGTGCTCATCAGTCTTTGGGTGTCTTCTTTGGTGATGGGGTCCAGGAGTTCAGGATCTGGTGAGGTGCTAGGTCTGTGTTAGTGAGCGATGCTGGAGGGTTTTAGTTCCTGAAGCCTTCATAGATGTCCTGTATTTTTCAGTGAAAGAAGGTGGCGAGGCCGTTGCTGAGGTCTTGGGAGGGAGGGATGGATGAGATGTCTGTCCCGGGGTTCATGAACTCTTTGACAATGGCGAAGAGCTTTTTGCTGTTGTGAGTGCTGGTGTTGAGGCGTGTTTGAAAGATGGCTTTTTTGGCGCACCTGATGTTCTGATCGTGTGTGGTGACTGCATTCTTGTAGGCCTCGCAGTCTTCGGTTGATTTGCTGATCCTCCATTTCCGTTCCAGTCGTGTGCAGGAGCTCTTGGATTCCTTTAGATCTGCCGAACCGTCTAGGTGTTTTGCTCTGTCAATTTCCAGTGGTGTAGATTGCACACGGCTTCGTTTGCGTACGCTGCGTCTGGTGGGAGGGAGTGCTTGAGAGCATTGGTGAGTTGTTCTTCTGAAACTTTGCCCCAGCATCTGCAGAGGGGACGGGGGGCATAGTGGCATGTGATGTTCTTTGTGTCGGTAAAGTAGATGCACTTGTGGTCGGTCCAGTGGTGTTTGGATGTGTAGGAGATGGTGATGTTGTCCCCTGCTGAGAAAACAGGGTCGAGAATGTGTCCGGATCTGTGGGTGGAGACGTTGATGAGTTGTTTGAGGCCGAGAGTTGTGAGGTTGTCTGGGAGGTTTGTGGTGTTGTGGTCATCGTGGGTACCATGGTGGAAGTTGAAGTCGGCAAGTACGATATAGTCGGAGGAGGTGAGCGCTTTGGGAAGGCGACGAGGTCGGTGATGTTTTCTCAGAACTGAGGTCGGGGTTTAGGCAGCCTGTAGATGAGAGTGCCACACAGTGAGGCATTTGAGGCATTTGGGGTGGTCTGAATCTGGAAGTGTAGGTGCTCTTGGGTTGACTAAGACAGCGACTCGTTTGTGGTTGTCAGACGGAGGTTGTTCTTGTAGACTATGGCAATGCTTCCTCCGGGCTAGTTGGCTCTGTCCTTGTGGATGATCTTGTAGCTGTCCAGGATGGCAGTGGTGATGTCTGGGGTGGCAGTGGGGGTGATAAATGACTCCGTGAAGAAGGCAACATCCGGGGCTGTTGAGTCGAGGAGGTCCCAGACTTCTACCGCATGCTTGATGAGGGAGCATGTTGAGGAGTATACACTTGAGGTGGCCGTCCGTGCTTGGTGCGGGATCCTGAGGTGGTCTTTGGCGGGTGCTGAGGCAGGTGCGGCATGAAAAAGACTCATGAATGTTCCTGGGGTTGGCTAGGTACCAGGCTGAGGATCTTCCAGGGTTTAGGGCACGTAGAGTGCTGGCGTTGTACCGGCAGATGGGGTGACAACCAGGGTCCGTGGCGCAGGGTACAGTCCCGTCGCAGACGGGCACAGATGGGCTTGCCTTTGGCACGCCAGCAGCGCGACCGCGCAGCGACCGCTATTAAACAGGAGAGGGATGCGTGAGGTTCGGTCCACTGGGAGGTGGAAGGGTGGGAGGGTGGTTTAAAGCACTTCGCAGGGGAGGGGGGAAGGGCCACAGGGGCAGCAGCGGCACGGGTATAACGTATGAAAGAGAAAAGGGGAGAAAAAAAGGAATAAAAGACAGATAATAAAGAGTAAAGGACAGAAGTAAGGGCAGAAGAAAAAAGCAGGAGTAAAGGGAGACAGAAGATACTTGTAGATGGCTACTAGGCCATCAGGGATGAAGCGCAGGTGGGAGCCTGCGGTTGGAAATGGGCCTCGAACTGAGAGTACAGCAAGCTCTCAGTGCGCTTAAGGCAGAGGCAGCAGTAGCAGCAACAGGTTGAGCTGCACAGGGGAGTGCAACAGAAGCTGACTAGGAGGTCAGAGGAGTCGCCCTCACATTGCGCAGCGACTGCCATAAAAAAGGGGAGGGAGGCAGGGGTTTCCGGTCAGCTGGGAGGCAGGAGGGGAGGAAAACGGCTTCACGGGGAGGAGGGCAGGGCCACAGGGGCAGCAGTTGCGTTGGGTATAATGCAGGAAAGAGACAAGGGGAGAAAAAAAGGAAAAGGCAGCAGTAAAGAGAGACAGAAGATCTTTGCAGGTGACCACTAGGCCACCAGGGATGAGGTGCAGGCCGGAGGCTGCGGGTGGAAGTGGGCCTCAAAATGAGAGTCCAGCAGGCTCTCAGTTTGCTCAAGGCAGAGGGAGCAGCAACCGGTGAAGCTGCACAGGGGAGGGCAACAGACGCTGGCCACGAGATCTACATAGACAGACAGGTATTTATGTGGAAGCAAAGAACTGTAGAATAATATTGGTAAAGGTTAAATGGTCAGATAACAGTTCTATTGTCAAGCCAGGCCTAAAAATCCATGCATGTTAATGACATTGTTACCAACCGGTAATGAAGATTAGAGATAAAAAACAATGTCATTATTCCCTCATGGTGTCCTCCTCAACCCAGTTCTAACAAACTCAGGATATAGCAAGCTCAGAAAGAATAACAGAGCACACAAGATGCAATGCAGAACAGGTTTTTATTCAAACCAAAATGACATAATTTTGCAGCACTAGCCAAAACCTGTGACCCAAAACCGCCCTTCAAGTTAGCACCAACACAAAAATGGTAATGATGAAGAAAGGTATGAGGGGAAGACCAAGTGACCGCCCTGCAGATTTCCAAGAGGGACACAGCCCAAGCCTTCATCCAAGAGGTAGAAACCGCCCTAGAGGACCTGTCTTGGATATCAGAAGGCAGAACCTCCCCAGTCGCTTCATAGGTATGGGCAATGACCTGACAAACCCATTGACTAAGAGTCTGAGTGGAGACCTTCTTACCTTTTGCGACAGACCTGTATGCAATGAACAAAGAGTTGGACATTCTAAATGGCTTTGTGTGCTCCAAATAAATCAGAAGGGCCCTCCTGACATCTAGAATGGAAGGGACGTAAGAGGAAGAATCCACAAAAAACAATAAAATGACCTACTGAGCCAAATGAAATGAAGAAGCCACTTTAGGAACAAACTTAGGGTTTAGGTAAAGCACCACCCGGTCAGGAAAGAATGTTAGATAAGGGAAAATTGCCATGAAAGCCTTATCTCGCCCAGGCATCTCACAGAAGTAATGGCCACCAAGAAGACCACCTTAACGGAAAGCCACACCAAGTCTGCGTCCTCCAAAGGTTCAAAAGGGGCACCCTGCAACCCCTTGTGAACAAGAACCAGGTCCCAAAATGAACCTCGTCCTGAACAGAGGGACGCTGTAGTCAGAAATTCTGAAGCAGCCTGAAAACCAAAGGAGAAATAGTAGAGAAATCATCAGAAAAGGACCAGAATGCCTTCATTGCAGTCCACTGAATGGAAAGAGAACTAGGAGTCAGACCCTAAAGAAAACCATCATGCAAAAAGTCAAGTATTTGGAAAGAGTAAATGACCATAAGAACCCCATACCGGGCCACACACCACTTGGAAAGAGAAGCCCTGTGTTTCCTATAGGACTTAAAAGTAGACCTCCTACAATACAACTGAATTTCCAAAGCCACCTGAGAGGAACAGCCCAGATACTTCAACCCTAAGTGCTTAAGAGCCAAGCTGTCCGATTCAACCTGAGGAGCATCTGAAGAGACAGAAATGGAAACTGAAGAGTTGAGGGCCGGCAAGGGAGATGGAGCACCCGACCCTGGGACAGATCCAGAAAGAGAGGAAACCAGTGTTGGCTGGGCCAATAAGAGGCAATGAGGATCACATGAAGCTCATCTGACCTTCTGGAGGGCCTGAGGCAGAAGAAGCAGAGACGGGACCCCCGACTGAAGCCACTGAAGCCTGACAGGCTCCTGTTGAGAAGGAGTAGGCCTGAAACGAGACAGCAGAGCAGGATCTTTGAATTAAATCTGATAACCATGTTATTGAAAGGACCCACGCATCCTTCACCTCTTTCTTGCACTGAGAGAAAAACAGTCAACCTCCCACCATCATATGGTCACTTCTGCTGTCGCTGAATGTCTGCTGCATGAAAGGATGAAGGCTGGAATTTGTTATAAAAAGCACCCCCTGACTACGGGCCCACACACAAAAGGGACGCCACTCAGCAGACTGAAAAGCAGGCTGCTTGAACCCAAACTGCTTCTTATCCTGCACCTGCTTGAACGACCTCAAGCCCTCTTCTCCACCATATCAGTCAGCTCATGCCCAAACAGTTTTGGACCCAAAAAAATGAAGTTTATGAATTATAGATCACTGGGATGCCTCCAGCGTCCTGGACTTTAACCACAGGGACAGACGGCCAGAACTGGGATAGTATTTCCATATTGGAAAGAAGAGTTGTGTGATCATCCTGGCTCTGAAGACAGTCAAAGAGAGTGTGAAAGTCCTTAAGAAGTAACTGAGTAGCATAGGCAGCATAAGTGGCCACCCAAATGCCATAGTTGGAGGAAGCATATGCCTGTTTCAAAGCGGATTCTACTCACTTATCCACTGGATCAGATAGGACAGCATCCTCTTAGGCCAAGGACGATGAAGAAGACATGGAGGCCAGAATAGTATTCACCTTGGGTGCCTGAGGGAACTGCTTATCAAATCCCTCCAACAAGTAACTCTTGGAAAGAATTCAGGGAACAGGAATTTTATCAATGTCCTTCCATTCCTTCTGCAGCAAGGACTGGATCACATCATGAAGGGGCAGGACGTCCTTAGGCACAGAATGGTATTGAGCCAAAAGTCCTCTTCACCACATCTAGTGGAGCAAACCCCAAAAGGACTCTGAAATGGGCCAAAACGTCTTTGAACTACTCACCCTGAATGTATCTGCCCTTTTATTCATCAGGCTCATCAGCATCATAATCAAGGCGAATACAATTAGGAGGAATCACCCTCTCCTGAATATCAGTGTCCCCCGCATTTTTAATGAAGTCCTGCAAATTGTCCCTAGAAATATGGAGGAGCTCCTTCATATCTATGTGAGCAGGAGCACTACTGGAATCATCCATAACTTTGCCAACTATCTCCAAGAAGCAGCAATGTGCTATAGCAGTGTCCTGCTTCCTGTTGATAAAGTAGCAGGGCAACCAAAATCTCACCACGCAAGAACAAGAAGCCAGAAATTAGTGCAGCCCACCTAAATACACTGCGCAAACATGGACACTTGGTGGGGACTCTGGAAGTCTCACATGCGGCTCCTGAACAGCCAGGCCAGCAGTTGCACAAAAATGTACCTGCCCCAGCTCAATACATGAGCACGGAGCTCGAACCACAGCCAGTGCACAATTAACTACACAGGCTGCAGTGAGGCAGAAGGCAGCATGAGAAAAGAGAAACAGACATCGTTGTGTGGAAACATAAACAGAGGTAACAATCACCCAATGCACCCAGGACCAGCGTGCATGGCCGCGCAACAGGAACAGAAACAGGAGGAAGTGAGGTGGATAGAAGCTTAACAAAATAAACTGGAGAAGGACTAGCGTGCTATGACTGTCTCAAGGGCATAACCCTCAGTTTGTTAGGACTGGGACGAGGAGGATGCCATGAGGGAGTAATGATTGCCCTCCTCCCATTTGTGCTGCTGCCAGAGAAAAACAACATAAATTATCTTGTTATGTACGACAATTTAATAGTTTTACAATGTCATGTATGTGCCCCTGAAAGTTCAAGCTCTGGCAGCTGGATTAATAAACTAAATTATTACAGCTACATGGAGAGCAAGCATATTTTTGTGAAAGCTCACAACGTCTGGCCAATCAAAACATGTACCCCTAGCTCCCAACATCTGGGCAGAGCCAATCGCCCTCTCTACTGATGTACACATAATTGTCTAATGACAGCTGCGCTGTCAAGCCAGACCATAACAATCAATCATTGATTCGTATGTAAACAAAGCACAATGAAGCCAACAAATTTGAACACTGTGCTCCTGCCTAACAGTCTGTGTCAAAATTCTTACACAGACATACATTCAAAAAAACTTCCACAGAGAAATAAGAGAGAAGTTACCTACTCATTTTCTTTTAGAAGGTGATGCCGCCTTTTAACTTATGCAGGCCAGGAGATCAGTCACAAAGCAACAGACTATACTAGGCAAGATTCATTCACATACTTAAAAACAATGATCTGGGCCTCTCACTCTCAAAACGCAACAAATACAACATAATTAAAGGCAACATCTTAGAGTCACAACAGTCAAGATAATCGACTTAGGGTGAATTTAGGACTCCTGGCTCTCACTTAAAAGTTAACACATTATCTTAGATGCCACTCATCATTACAGTGCTTAAAAGAGCGGATGTCCACCCAACATCCTCCTACAAAGCCAAAAGGTTTAAATCAACATTTACACAACCTCAAGCACAAACTCAAGTATAGACACAGTCTTTGTAATAATTCTTTAGTTTTTAGTTTCAATCTTGAAAACTCTTGCAGATTTATTATTCATAGTCTCCCAGCTTTAGCCAACACATGTTTCGTCATAATCACGACTTCATCAGAGCTGTCATATATCTGTATAAAATACACTAATGCAGTCAACCAGAGTACTGCCAGCATCCAGTAATATAAAGCCCAGTTTGTGTGGTTACTGCAATATACACACAATCCCTCTTTGTTCTCAGGTGGTACAAAATTCACTTGTTCCACCACTCTGAGTATTCAAAAGAACTGTGTCCTATTCTGGCAATAATCTCTAGAAGAAATAATTGAGTCCTTGGAGAGAGCGCCCCAGAACAAATGAATTTTGCACTGCTTCCGAACAAAGCAGGATTGCATAGATATTGGCAGAATTACTCTGAAAACAGTCTGGAATGTACTAATAAAACCAGACCCAATCACTTTTAAAAAGTGTACCACTTCCGTGGTGTTTGAAGCTCTAAATATTTGGTATACATGTTCATCAAAATACTGCACCAATTTAGTGCGCAGAAGCGACTGAACTTCAACCGAAGATCAAATGTTTCTCTAGCAGATGTTAATGCAGCGTCTTTTTGAACAGTAAGACTTTCAGTCGACTTAACTTATCAAAGTTAATGTTAAAAATAGGAATGGAAGTCCATAAGGTAATTTCCCTAAGCATGTGTGTGGGTGAAATTAACACGTTATTACAACAAGTTACAACTTTGGAAACTGTTACCACATAGGGCACTCCTGGTTTCATCCCACTGCCATCTTAGTCATTCAGAGCCAAATAACTTCCATTTGAAAGTAACTTGAACACTGGCCAAATTGAGGAGACTGGGACACCCTTCAGATAAAACACTGTATTAACCATGGATGCGTAACATGACCCATGACCTGTCACCTTTTTATGAACTAATGAATGCCCAATGAGGTTTCACATTTGTTTCCACTAATGAAAACATAAGGGTCTTCACGCAAACACTTGTAATCAGAGAGCAAAAACCAAGTTTGGTGAACAAAACCCTCCCCCATTACTTCTTATCTGCCTAGTTCAAAGTGTTTCAAACAAGATGTAAAATGAACAGTTGAAATTGGTAATGAAATGAACCTGTGTAACAATCATACAGCAGATGGTGTCTCACCAACTGTAAATGGTAATTTCGCCAAATGCTCGATGTTTCACATGATACAAGTTGCATCTTTTTTTACATTATTTTCAATGCACATGTTAAATCATAAGGCAAAAACAACTGTTTTGTATGCAGATATTTCATGGCACAAATTTTATTTTATAACCTACAATGTCCAACTCAATTGAATAATTAATCTTATCGGACTTTGCTCATGCTGGAGAAGAGACATATTTTCTGTTATAGTGAATGCACATGATACAATATTATTCACGGAATAAGGGTGAATCAACAAAGTAGTCATGCCATTATCGTCAACAGCCAATGCTTTTTCCAAATTAACTCTGTCAATTTGTTTTAAGCGTTCAGCAATTTCTTGCTGAGAAATTTTCCATAGTTTAAAATGTAGTGATCCTAGGACCCCACAATAAATCTTGTAAATCCATGTCATCAGAAAGTAGAGATAAGTGTTCCTTAACTGGAGTAAGGTGGAATGTTGGAACCATTGCTGATATAACTTCTCCATGCTATAGGTGGTATCTGACTCTGAATGTTGTGACTGTGTGCATTGTGGGTCTGGTCTGCTAGCTTTAGAACCCATGGAAGAGTGTAAAAAACACCCATTACAACTATTAGTGTTGACTGGCCACACTAATTACAACTATTAGTGTTGACTGTTCACACTAACCATCCATCTGAACCTGAAATTGAAGAATTATATGTACCATTCTACACCAGACTTTGTATTGGTTGTTCTGTAAAATTTGCAGAGTGATGCCAATTTTCAAAACGTGTGATAGAGGGAATAGTATGTGTGTTCAGGTTGTTGCACAGTTTTGTTCAGGAAGAACATTTGTCTAGGGATCAGACAAGCTCTAAATGAAGAAGCAATGCCCTGGACTTGCCAGCGTCATGTTCCCCAAATCAATTTCAATTCAGTGTTTCCCTTAAAATATTCATAGCCATTTAGTGCCAACTGGGAGATAAAGGAATCAGAATTTTTCATTTTAGTTTGAGTCAGCATATACTTTTTTGCTGGGCAAGGGGGGAGCTTATAATAACAGGAAGCTGGTTCTAAAGGGCTGTGCAAACATTCTCAAATATGTTTTTGAACTATCCATGGTGGTGTCAGGCAAGGTTCCCATTGTGGGTATTTAAAAACTGTATATATACTAGCTCTGTGTAAATATTTTGAGCATAGTGATGATAAAACATTTCACCATAATTAAGAGAATTTAAATACAAACCTTCATTGTTTAATACTCTGTTAGATTCTAGTTCGGAAAGCATGTTCTTAACTGTTTCTACACCCCATTCACCAGACATTGAACCAGGAGTAATAATTTCATCCAAACTGACCTTATACACATAAGGAATTTATAAAGTTTCTGTTGAACCAAAAAATATGAAATGGGAGCTTATCAGAGACAGGAAATGCAGAATTGTTCACTAGGGGTAGGCATCTTCTCACTTTATGAGAATAAGAACGAGGCATCAGTACCTCAGCTAGCAGTTCAGGAGCAGAGAGTTCTGGGAGGTAATGTCCATTCAGGAGCAAAAAGAAAACTGTTACATATCCATTCCAAATGAATTGGAAAAGCAGTGAAATGGCATTACAAATATAGGACCATGGAGGAATCAGATAAGTCTGTTTCAGCCAAAGAAGAAATGCACATACACCATGCAGTGAAGTATGCGAGGAATCTGAAGAAAAATCATCAATGTTGCAAAAGTAACCAGAGGCAGTCTGTGCAAAAACAGGGGCCTTACGTGGTAAGGGAGAACTGATAGATACCTCCAAAGGTGGTTGGCGATAAATTCATTTTTAGGAGTAGCAGTAGAAAACTGTACACTCACATCGATGTGTATCCTGTATTAGCAGCAGTAACAGGAAGTAGTAGAATTTCCACATCTGAAGTCCCCAGCCAGGGAGAAGCAACACTAGTATTACTTAATGTGTGTAAAGGTGTATTTCCTGTACAGTAGTGAGAGGAGACAGGGAACTACCTAGGAGCCCTTGTGGTCTACTGTGTAGGACTGGCCACATGATGTAGCTTGATCAACTCTATTGAAACAAAACATTTGTTTCTATAACCAGCAAGCCGTGGCAAAATCACATCTCTGGTACTTTGAATGTCATGAACTGGCACTGAACATCTGTATGCCAGTCCGACCTCCTTCTTGTTGGTAATCTTCTTACAAACTAGATCCCCAACTTTTGGAATCCAGCAAGAAGTTGCTGGTTGCTCCTTCCCTTTGTCAGTGGCAAACCATCTAAAAATTTCATTTGAGTGCTCAGCCCGGAAGACTTGTAGTTCCTGTAAGACAGCAAAATGTTCATTGATGTCAGGGTTGTCAAGCTCTGGAATGTATGTCTATGTAATCTAAGACTAAACAATAGGAATGATCCGGTTTGGCTACCAGAATTAATGGATTGTTCATTCCTGAAATACAAGGTCAATTATACCTTGATATTTTAATCATGCTAGAATTTCCCTAATAGGGTGTTTTGCTTCATGTTTCATTGGGTATTGTGGTTGCATTTGTGGGCTGGACCTCATGGGTATGACATAATAAGGCAAGTCCTAATCCCAGCCTACAAGATTGTGGTATAATGCTGGAGTTTGTGCAGGAGTCCATTCTGCTGCATACCTTTGTGGGACTTTTCTAACAAACTCAGGCAGCCAGTCCACTTCAGCCAAGAGAATGTCATACGTGGTTGTTAAATTTTCCCAGAATATTACTTTAATAGCACACAGTATGTCACCCTCAATTTGAATGTCCAAAATCATAAAGTCTGTCAGGAGGGCTAACCTACTGATCTGGGGTTTCAACTTGAATAAATTCATTAGTTGCTCAAAACCAGAAACTCTTGAAGATTCTGGTGAACTATCATGACCTTTGTTGCCCTGTCTAGCAGTGTCAATGCCTACATCTTGTTCTGAAGGAGAGTTTCCAATATGTGTGGCATATTTAGTAGAAATACCTGCCACCTTCATCTTTTTTAATTGGGGTTTTTGTTGTGGAGGTTTCTCTTCCTTTTTTGTGATAAAGTCAGATGAGCATTGTGAGTCCCTTTTTTGTGTTTCACAAACTGTTCTTGCCTGCACTCCGGTTGTCCCCCTCTCTCCGAGTGTTTGAGGGGTGAGTCCTGAAAGGAATGAGAAGAATGTGTTTCATTATACTGATACCTATCAAGCTGTTTAAGTGTATCAGTTATGTAAATTATAATGTTTTTCAGTGGGCTCCGATCGCAGAGATCCACTCCATGTTTTTGTTCTTTCTTTATTTTTCTATCTGACCCAGCATGTCTTAGAAGACTCAGGTGCCTGCTTGGTATTACCTATTTCAGACATTGGGCTACATGTATGAAAGAATTGATTTGCAACTCGCAATTTGCAAGTCGCAAAACTTTATGTTGAGCAGTGTCAATGACACTGTTTGCGATTCGCAAGGGGGTTGCAAATGCCCTACCTCATGCATATTCATGAGGTAGGTCGCAATTTGCGACCCCCTTGGGAATGGCCACCCTCACAGGGATGGTGGCCTGCTGGAGACCCATGTCTGTGACTGCTTTTACATAAAGCAGTTTTTTTTTTTTTTTAAATGCAGCCTGTTTTCCTTAAAGGAAAACGAGATGCATTTCAAAAACCAAAAAAAGAAACATTTTCGTTTCATTTTTTCAGAGCAGGCAGTGGTCCGTAGGACCACTACCTGCTCTGAAAAAAAGTTTTTACTGCCATTCACAAAGGGGAAGGGGTCCCATAGGGACCCCTTCCCCTTTGCGAATGGGTTAGCACCAGTGTGACACTGGTGCTAACTGCGATTGTTTTGCGACCGCATTCGTGGTCACAAAACAATCATACATGGGACTGCGACTCGCAATTAGGAAGAGAACACCCTTTCCTAATTGCGACTTGCAATCCCTTTTTGCAAATCGGTAAATAGTTTCTTGAATGTCAAAAATGGGTTTGAACATACCAAAGTGCATTTTGCACTTTGCAAACAGCCTGATTCGCTGTTTGCAATATGCAAAATGCTACGTACATGTGGCCCTTTGTCTCTCATATTATCTCAACCTATAGATGTATACGTTTTTGCAATAATGTTTGGTAATTCGCACTCTTAGTCCACAGTTGGAACCAGCACGAGGCCTTGGCGTACTGCCAGCGCTGCTGCCTTTTCTTTAATATTGCTTAAAATAATTGAGGACAAAATTGCCAATTAATTTAATACCCAGATCCAGGGTGGGGGCAGCCCTGTATTAATTTTGAATCTGTTTTAGCACCTCAAATAAAACAGCAATGGCTGGTGTACCATGTGTTATGGTATATATGGCAGCAAAGACTGTGCCCCACGTTGCACAGTCCTCTACAGGAGGAACCATACCAAGTGGTAGACACATTGTGAGAATTCTATATTTGTCTTGGGGCTTGTATAGGGAAACACTGCCTAAGCTGGTTTGTTTTTTGTGCAATTTAAAATGGAATCTCATCCCATCTGGTGGGAACTTTACTCATAACTGCATTAATAATGACTGGACTAATTGCAGGCACAGCTAACTGTGGCTGGACAGCTTGAACAGTCTTTGCTGAGGCGGTTGTTATTGTACACATAAAAAATTGTGTTAAATGTCTATAAAGCCTAACTAGACCTGTGTTAAGTGCAAAGACTTCCACAAAACTGAATGGTCCTAAATTTGTGTATGGTGTATAGCCGGCTAGGACTGGCCTGGTTGCCTCATCACTACTAAGGGGGCCCAGTTTTATGTTTTATACTGTGTGTGGGAGGGTGTCTTGGAACCAATTCTGATGTCCTTAAAATGTTAATGGTACTTCTAAATATTCATAAGGTCTATATTAACCTGGTATTGCAGCTAGAGTGTCTGAATAAAATGCCTGTGAGGTGGCATCAACTGCAGCAAAATGAACCCAAGAATAAAATACTTTGCATTTGTAAGCCTCATGTGCTTCAAGCATGAAGGTAACAACTCTACCCTGTAGGAAAGTACCATCTTGCCTGGCATGTTACCCCCATTTTTACTGTATGTATGTTTGTTTTTGCCTGTGTCACTGGGATCCTGCTAGCCAGGACCCCAGTGCTCATAAAGTATGCCCGGTATGTGTTCCCTGTGTGGTGCCTAACTGTATCACTGAGGCTCTGCTAATCAGAACCTCAGTGTTTATGCTCTCTCTGCTTTTAAAAATTGTCACTGCAGGCTAGTGACTAATTTTACCAATTCTGATTGGCAAACTGGAACACCCTTATAATTCCCTAGTATATGGTACCTAGGTACCCAGGGTATTGGGGTTCCAGGAGATCCCTATGGGCTGCAGCATTTCTTTTGCCACCCATAGGGAGCTCAGACAATTCTTACACAGGACTGCCACTGCAGCCTGAGTGAAATAACGTCCACATTATTTCACAGCCATGTTTCACTGCACTTAAGTAACTTGTGAGTCACCTATATGTCTAACCCTCATTTAGTTAAGGTTAGGTGCAAAGTTAGTTAGTGTGTGGGCAGCCTGGCACCTGAACAAGGTACCCCCACATTGTTCAGGGCAAATTCCCCTGACTTTGTGAGGGCGGGGACACCATTACACGCGTACACTACATATAGGTCAACTCCTATATGTAGTGTCACAATGGTACTCCGAACATGGCCATGTAATATGTCTAGGATCATGGAATTGTCCCCCCAATACCATTCTGGTATTGGGGGGACAATTCCATGCAGCCCAGTCCCAGGAAGGCAGAACAAAGGATTTCCTATGAGAGAGGGTGTTACACCCTCTCCCTTTGGAAATAGGTGTGAAGGGCCTGGGAGGAGTAGCCTCTCCTGGCCTCTGGAAATGCTTTGAAGGGCACAGATGGTGCCCTCCTTGCATAAGCCAGTCTACACCGGTTCAGGGATCCCCCCAGCCCTGCTCTGGTGCGAAACTGGACAAAGGAAATGGGAGTGACCACTCCCCTGACCAGCACCTCCCAGGGGAGGTGCCCAGAGCTCCTCCAGTGTGTCCCAGACCTCTGCCATCTTGGATGCAGAGGTGTGAGGGCACAATGGACAGCTCTGAGTGGCCAGTGCCAGCAGGTGACGTCAGAGACCCCTCCTGATAGGTGCTTACCTTTCTCTGTAGCCAATCCTCCTCTAAGGGCTATTTAGGGTCTCTCCTGTAGGTACCAGATAACGAATGCAAGAGCTCACCAGAGTTCCTCTGCACTTCCCTCTTCGACTTCTGCCAAGGATCGACCGCTGACTGCTCCAGGACGCCTGCAAAACCGCAACAAAGTAGCAAGAAGACTACCAGCAACATTGTAGCGCCTCATCCTTTCTCGACTGTTTCCTGGTGGTGCATGCTCTGAGGGCTGTCTGCCTTCACCCTGCACTGGAAGCCAAGAAGAAATCTCCCGTGGGTCAAAGGAATCTTCCCCCTGCCAACCAGGCACCAAACTTCTGCAACACCGGTCCTCTGGGTCCCCTCTCATCCTGACGAGCATGGTCCCTGGAACACAGGAGCTGGGTCCAAGTGTCCCCGACAGTCCAGTGGCCCTTCTGTCCAAATTTGGTGGAGGTAAGTCCTTGCCTCCCCATGCCAGACAGCAATCCTGTGTACTGCGTGAACTGCAGCTGCTAGGGCTTCTGTGCACTCTTGCAAGACTTCCTTTGTGTACAGCCTAGCCCAGGTCCCAAGCACTCCGTCTTGCATTGCCCAACTCGCTGAGTTGGACTCCGATTTTGTGGGACTCCCTTTTGTTGTGCTGAGTCGACCGTCATGCTCAGATATTCTGAACGCCTGTTCAGGTGCTTCTGTGGGTGCTGCCTGCTTCTGCATGGCTCTCTGTGTTGCTGAGCACCCCCTCTGTCTCCTCCTCCAAGGGGCGACCTCCTGGTCCTTCCTGGGCCCTGGCAGCACCCAAAACCTTTAACTGTGAATCTTGCAGCTAGCAAGGCTTGTTTGCAGTCTTTCTGCATGGAAACAACTCTGCATCCTCCAGCACGCTGCGGGACATCTTCTGACCTTCTGTTGTTGCAGAATCTTTGGCTTCTTCCACCCAGAGGCAGCCATTTTGCACCTTCATCTGGGGTTTAGTGGGCTCCTGCCCCCCCCCCGGACACTTACGTGACTCTTGGACTAGGTCCCCTTCCTTTACAGGTCCTCAGGTCCAGGAATCCGTCTTCAGTGCTTTGCAGTCAGTTGTTGTCCTTGCAGAATCCCCTATCTCGACTTTACTGTCTTTCTGGGGTAGTAGGGTAACTTTACTCCTACTTTTCAGGGTCTTGGGGTGGGGTATCTTGGACACCCTTAGTGTTTCTTACACTCCCAGTGACCCCCTACACACTACACTAGGCCTGGGGTCCATTTGTGCTTTGCATTCCACTTTTGGAGTATATGGTTTGTGTTGCCCTTAGGCCTATTTCTCCCTATTGCATTCTCTTGTGTTCTACAGTGTTTGCACTACCTTTCTAACTGTTTACGTACCTGAATTGGTTTGTGTGTGTATATTTTGTGTATATTACTTACCTCCTAAGGGAGTATATCCTCTGAGATACTTTTGGCATATTGTCACTAAAATAAAGTACCTTTATTTTTAGTAACTCTGAGTATTGTGTTTTCTTATGATATAGTGCTAAGTGATATAAGTGGTATAATAGGAGCTTTGCATGTCTCCTAGTTCAGCCTAAGCTGCTCAGGAAGCCGATCTAGTATAGAACTGACTATCATCCTTTGTAGGATAGAGGCTGGAGACAGCAGGACTGCATCTTAATCATAGTACAACGCTTTCCAGGATAACCCCAACAGAAGTGCTCCTTTGTCAAATGTGGCGCAGAGGCTGTTTATGTAATAAAAGCGCCACACAATTCGCACTGTCAAAGGTGCAAAGCTGATGTGATGGTTTGTCTGAATGCCTAGAGCTGTCTCCAACTGGACAGAGTAAATGCAAGGGCATCACATTCTGTGTGCCTAGCCTCGGACAGTGTATGAACGATGCAATATCATGCTTACTAAGAAATGAACTGCATGTACAACACCTTCTCAGTACATTATTGTTTAAGTGTAAAATATGATAAGCACAAAGGTGAAACTAAAATGGAGACTCAGACTGGGCCCTAATGTGCCTCTCTACAGCGCAGACTGGTGTGCTGTAGATTGGAGTGGGGTAGATTGTGGTTGAATGGAGTTAGGCAAATTGGAGTGGGTTAGATTGGGGTGGAGTGAGTTAGATTAGAGTGGAGTGGGGTCACAAGAGTGGGGTGGTGTAGATTGGATTGGGGTAGATTGCAGTGGGGTAGGCTAGAATGGCTTAGATCAGGGTAGAGTTGAGTGGAGTGGGATAGAGTAGATTGGGTGGATTGCAATGGGGTTGATAGGAGTAGACTTGGGTGAAGTGGGATAGATTGTGGTAGAATGAAGTGATGTAGATTGGGTTAGATTGGAATGGAGTGGTCATTTAGACTGGAGTGGGGTGGATTGGAGTGGAGACTGGAGTGCGGGTAGATTAAAGTGGAGTGAGGTAGATTGGAGTGGGACAGATTGTAGTTGGATAGGCTGGAGTGCAGTAGATTCAGGTGGGGCAGATTGGGGTGGAGTGAGAGGATTTGAATGGAGTTGGGTAAATTGGGGTAGATTGGATTAGAGTGGAGTGAGGTAGATTGGTATGGAGCATGATTAATTGGACTCGAGTGGGATCGATTGGGGTAGTCTGAGTGGAGTGGGGTAAAGTGAAGTGGTGTAGATTGGGGCAGAGTGGAGTGGGGTAGATCGGGGTACATTGGAGTGAAGAGGGGTAAAGTGGAGTGGGGTAGATTGTGGAAGACTGAGTGGACTGAAGTGGAGTAGGGTGGATTTGGGTTCATTGGAATGGTGTTGATTGGAATGAAGGGTGTAGATTGGGTAGAGTGGAGTGTAGGGGCATAAAGTGAAGGAGCACAGAGTAGAGTGACAAGTAGAGTGTCTTAGAGTGGAAGGGAGTGAAGTGGCATATTTTAAAGTGAAGTGGCATGGCATGGAGTGATGTGGACTGTCGCAGAGTGGAGTGGGATGTTGTAGAGTGGTGTGCAGTGTCGTAGAATGCAGCAGCAAGGCGTGGAGGAGCAAAGACTGAAGTAGTGTCACAGAGTGAAGTGGCGTACAGTGGAGAAGAGTGTTATATAGTGAAACACTGTAGAGTGCAGCAATGTGGAGTGGAGTATGAATGGTGTGGTAGCACACTGCCTTTACAGAGAACACATTTTCAACTGAAATGACCATTACATTTGCATGTACTTACAGTTTTACTGTGCACAAACAACGTGTGGTAACGTCATCACCTAGTGTATTGATGTGTTTTGATCGTATTCAAATATTTTTTCCAACACAGTTCAGAATCACAAAAAATGAACTTAATTTGTTCTTTGCTAATTCTAATATATTCTGAAATATGAGTGCAGTTCATTTTTGTTGTGTGTTAGAAAGCTTCTAGCAAGATTGTCACATAAATTCTCTCACTGTCAAGTCAGAGCAAGAAAATGAAACACCAAGCTCCCTCAGAAGACAGAGCCTGACATTTTCACCTATGCCACAACACATTTGACAAGATAACAAGAAGATTTAAAGGCCTGTTTACAGAAAATGAGCACTCAAAAGGATAAGGCAGTAAATAAGCAATGCTCCACTGGACAGCCTAACTCAAGTTGGGCAGCCTAAAACAAATAAACCAAGCAAGTAGAAAGCAAGCAAATGTTAGTTACAAACCACAAAGCCAATAGTCAGCAATGGGCAGAATGCATTCCTTAGGGAAGCTTTCAGAATGTCCACAAGAAGCCATTAGCGTACTAGACAGCGCCGCAGTCTGGTAGGCTTCAACCTAAAAAGAAGCGAATGAACAGTAGCTCCTCTCCCTCACCAAAACTCCCTTGATACGGGTACTAGGGCCATGTTAAAGCATGTGCTTGGAAATAACAGACAGAGGGGATAACAGGAAGGGCTTTTAAAGGAAGACAAGGACTGCTTAATCATAATTTCTGAAGAACACAAACATCTATTAGCTGCAGGGTTCTTTGATACTAGAAAATATATGTTCTTCAGGGGTCCTGCAGTGGAACTAAATGTTACACTCTGCTCAGCAGGGGAGTCAAAATATGAATATATCTTAACTTATAATAATGAGAAAACTCTAGCTACCTGTATTATACACCCTTCTGCACAATTCTAAGGCAGAAAAAACAACACATTGGTATAGATGGTTCCTCTCTTTGAAACATTGTATCATAGGATAAGGACTAAGGTAACAGAGCTACATTGTTTTATTACTTTTTACTACTTTAATTACGCTATCATATGTAAATCCTGTCTATATATCAGTGCAAACCTGAGTTTGTTAGGCCTGGTATGAGGAACAAGGACAAGTAATGCCTACAATATTGGCAGTAATCTCCATTTCACCATCACTCATCATCATTGTCTCATTCCCTCTTTTAAGACATTATGAAGCTTCCGGCTTCAGTTTTCCTAGGAGAAAATAGCCTAGATTGCCTTCGCTTTTAGGACTATCCTCCTTCTGGAAAGAGCTATAAAAGCGGAAAATGCTGAAATAGACGAGTAACAAAAACGTCCTTCAGGCCCAAATGATCTGGGCAAGAGAATTGTCTGTACTTAAATAGCACAATAATGAGAGAGGACAATCGAGTTTACCTTGTAGAATCTATCCCTCCATCCCTCACCCCATCCTCATACTATTCTCTAGTAGTTAACATGCTTCCAGGTAGAAAGAGGACAAATACAAGAAAGAAGTACAATAGACAGTGAGGCAACAACCATGAACCTATTCCAATTTAACCAGAATAAGTCAACTCAAGACAGACCTTCCCATCTGTAAATCAGTGCTATCCAGACCTGACAATCAATAATGTGACAATATGTTTGAAGTAGAAGATCAGGTAGCAGCCCAAAAGATTTCAAGCTGGGGAACCTCATCAGCAGAAGGCATGTTAAACAACACCCCTAGAGTTGAATGACCCAAACCAGTGGAGGGAGACTTACCCCAGTGACACAATAAGCCCTGGAAATGACAGCTTATACCATCTATTGAGAGTCAGAGTAGCAAGCTAAGCCAAGACCCACAAATGTAAAACAAAATGTCACAAGACCAAGAGACAACAGTCCATGCCCAGTACATCAAGACAGGTTGATGAATATCAAACCCACATAAACTATAATAGAAGGTATCCACCAGAAACTCAGCAAGACTACCTCCTGGCCCAGGTGAAATGATGGCAGAACTCTCAGGGGGAAAGGAGGCTGGGTGTCAAAACAAAGGAATCAAGATGCACCCTATGATACATAGCAGTAGGCACTAATAAACCCAAATCCCCTAGACGCTGCAGAGAAATAACCAATCCACCAATAACCTTGTGCATCAGTAATCCCAAGAGAATAGACTCAAAAGGAGGACCTGAAAGCACCAGTTGCACCAAAGGAAGAAACTGGATGAGAATCAAAACCTAGAAAGGAAGATTCAAAAGTATAAACCTTTTTACCAATCATGAAACCAAAGGTCATCTCTCTTTCATCCAATACATCAAGGCACTAGAACACCAAGTTTGAAATGCAAAATGCCAGAGGAAAGCACACAACCAGCTTTACTGGTCTGATCTTAAATTCTCCCTTTGATATGGATGGAAGTTAAAGATGTCAGATGACCACAGGGCACAGACAATTCTTGGCTGCCACAACTGTCAGAGCAGGTGACTTCATACCCCACTTGCAACTATGATAGGCCTTAGACACAGTGGTGTCCATGTGCACACCACATCCTTGTGCAGCAGATGAATAGAGAATGCTGACATTCACCACCAGATGGCTTCCAGTTATCCCCACAAAGGTAAATGTGCTGAATTGGCCAAAGCCCACAGCCTTTGAGCCTTCAGCTGGTCAACGTTGGTACCCCAGCTTCCAGCACCTGCATCTTTCCAACTCCCTTCTCATGAAGAATCATGAAAAGATGTTGGGGCTTGATCATTCACACCCTCCGCAAGCCCACATCAGACATCACCAGGTAAGCCCTGACATGAAACCCTCAAGGGAAAAAGAAAAGAGGAAGAAAAGAAACACCTGGTGCTGAGGCCTTAAGGCTGACAGCAAGAGGATGGTTTATACCTGGAGTCAAATTGAAAGAAAAGGCAAGGACAGAGGTGACTGGAGTGTCCTGATCGATGGCCTATACCCCAAGAGGGGTAATAGATATAGGTAAGTAGTATGCATCAATTGGAGACACATAGCTTCCCTCGATCAACTAACACTGGCTGCTACAATACAGAACGTGCAACAGGACTGAAGCTATTCTTCTCTGATGAGGCCTAAATAGACCAAATTGATGTGGGGTTTCTTGTGTTTCTTTCTGCAGGGGACCCGGCCACTATTCCTACTGGAGCACGCCCAAGACTCATTTGCATATGGTTGGTCTCTGTCTAGACCAAGTGGATGGAAAACAATTGTGGCCCAGAGGGATCCACAAATATTGAGTCTAATTCAAGCACTCTTACAATGACTTTGTTGTAAGTAAAAGAGGCAGAAATGAAGACACAGACCTCCATTAGAATCTAACTGATTGGGGCTCAAGGGCAAGCCTGCACACTTAAGCTAGAGAGATGGGCGAAATTACAAATACAGAAGAGGCAGAGTTGCAAGCTTCAGACTAGCTCCAATAGGACAGTATGTCCTCTGAATCTCGATTTTTCTAAAATTTTCAAATCTCCTCTCAGACATCGCCACAAAATCTTACAAAATATTAGCTTAATTTGGGTAAGACAGAAGTACTGTTCTTGTCATGTAACCCAGTACTAAACACAGGGCCTTATTTCGAGTTTGACAGAGTGAGACCACCACTGTAAAATAGCATTGCTCCTACCACACCCAATTTGTGATGCCCCTGCTCTAATTAGACTTAGGTACACTGGCAGAACTCCTGTTGAGTTTGCCAATGTAGATTTCTGAACTGGCATTCTGTCCATAAATGGACCAACAGGTCACAGTTATGATCGTCCCACCCACTTTGGGAGTTTGTTTTTCCTAAACAATTCTGCAATGTGAGTGCTTTAAGCATGGTGACTCTTGAGCTGACCTGCAGTTTTGTGAAGGGGGCTACTGCACCTACGGATACTTTCACAACAAGAGATCTCTGTCACGCAGGCGGGAATCTTTAAACATGGTGGACGGTGCTCCACCAGATTTGCAGAGGCTATGGCCTCTGCATCCACGTTGGACCTGTAGACCATTGGCGAGAGTTTATATAATTCCCTTAGTTTCTACTGACTCATGCCGTTTCACTAGTCGTTGGTCCTGATATAACCCTGTGCCAGGCAGACGTTTACAGCCCTACAGTTTTATATGAAACATTGGTATTGCCATGGTCCACATAACAATTTACTAGACAGAGATTCAACAACTCACCCTGGCTTTAATTCACCCAGCATGTTGTTCAAGTCAGTAATATTTAGGTGGATAATAAAATAAATTTATGAACATCTTAAATGATCATCATTAGTGGAATTTACAAAGGTTTGCTTAGAAATGTAGAATACAAAATTGGCACAACTAAAGTATGGTAGACATTTCTGTATGTGGCACCATGCAGAAATAGGTGAATACCCACAAACATGTAAATTTGTGGGCATTCGGATATCTCTTTCAGGTAGTTTCCCAAAGTGAAACCACATGTAAATTTGCTTGGTTTGAAGGCAGCGTTAAGTGTATTTCTAGGGTGTAAAAGAGGAGGAAACAACCTCATATTTAAAGGGAATAAAATAGAGGGGGTTTGTCTACCACAAACATATTTCACTCTTGAGAAAAATAAATAAATAAATGCTTCTGCTAATGCACATTTGTCTTCATTAATGCATGCAGAATTTTCTAAACTGCAATACAATTGCATGCACCAAGTTCTCTAATTAACATATACCTGTCATAAAGGTGCTCATCTACTGCTGGAATTGCTTGTGAAATCATCTAAAAGCCATGAACCCGGCAGGTGGCTGGTGACATTTGAAGGTTGTGGGGCATAAAGGTTCTGGATGAGTGATTTGTGGTGAGCGAATCCAGCCCGCATAAGTGGGGTTCAGTGTTCTCCCCAAGAACATTTTGAAAAAAGATTGGGCAAATGGTGCATTTTCAAGCAAATTTGAGAAAGCAAGGAGAACCAAGAAGGTTAATAAAGCAATTGTGAAAGTGTAGATATGACATCAATAACGAGATTTCATATGATAATGACATCTGTAGCTGCTTATTCAGTATTACCTGGCCGCAGCACTATGCAGGACGCTATCTCCGCTGCAATTTATGATTTTCATTTTAAGATGCTCCTTTTGTAGATGTTACATATTTGTGCACGGCACTTTATAAAGCTGTTCTTTCTGTGTCATTTGGAAATCCGTACAGTTCATGCTTATCCTTTTGGAAACCGGGCTGCAAATGCACCGGAGGGTGTGACTAGCTGAAGTGCAAAGTGTCACCAGGGCAGTGTGGCAGGTACAGTGGTGCAGTGGCACCAGCAGTGTGAAGGTCCCATACACTTTAATTAAAGCTTTTACTATTACTACCATGCCAATTCCTTGCTTGCCTTTTACCCTTGCTGCACCACCGCGAATACGCATGCACTGTTTACAAATAGCACTTAGTATTGTGGATCCATTATCATGATAGAGCTATGTTTTGGGCAGTTTAATCCTCAATTAGAAGCACAGTGGTGACTATTGTTGGAGTGTGACCTTTAAAATTAATATTAACATGAAAGCTTGCAATATTTTGTGTATTGAAGCTGCTTAGAAAATGTGTTAACGTAGAAAATAATGCACGTGTCTGAAATGTGCCCACGGGGAGTGGCCACCAATGTATACGAGAACTAATGAAACTTATTAATCATGAATTAATAATGTACTAATGTTATAAATTTGTATCGGCATATTATAATTAGAGTTATGTATTAGGGTTCTGTTAACTAAATCACTAGGCCTTAGTTAGCGAGGGTCTTGGCCTAGCTGCCTGGTCTCATATTAAACTGTGTTTTCCTAACGTGCAATGTGCTGCTTTCCTGAAGGACACGACGCTGTACTTTTCCAGAAGCTAGGGATGTGGGTGCAGCCGTAGTAAATTCTTTCTCGTGGAACCCGACTTGCTCAAGGAGACATTCTTGCTGAATGCAACAGTGTAATTCGTAACAGGTGCAAGGCTGCATGGAAAAGGAGAAAACAATGGGACTACTGACTGGAGCGTAGAGTGTAACTTTTCTTACTTGACATTCCACCGATGAAGACGTCAATAACAGGAGCCAATCAATTGAATGAGAACTGTGTTCTGTGGAAAATTCTAGTGAGGTGTGTGAAGAATTATTGGACAGAGATAAAGATGCACCAAATATTATCCAATGGGGAATTAAGGGCTAGTTCGACAGTTTTAATATAACCGCATGACCTTAGGAGAAATCAGTCATTCTTCGCCATTCCTTGCCATTCCACTGAGCCATAATTAGCCATACTTTGCCATTTCGAGACTTTGCTGTTTACTCTTTCTGATACTTTAAACCATCCTCTATCTAAGCCCTTGCTGATGCTTACTTCTCTTCCATATGAGGGAAGTGCCTTATTCTTTAGCTATGCCATACTGAGACTTTGTCCTGTCCTTGCTGATGGTGAATCGACTGATGTCCTGAGGACGAAGACTGACGCTGATTGCTGATTCGTTGGAGGGGGTAACTATCTGATGAAAATTTTAATTGTCTGCCTTTTCTTTCTAGGTACCAACTGCTCTTTTGAAAGAGGCCATAGTTAGATGTTTTCCAAATTTGTGTTTGCTAAATTGTTTTGCATGAAGCCCAACATGCTAATGCTAATTCGAGGTTAGTTAAGGTGTTCACTAATATCTGACGCAAATAAACAAATGACTGAGTTCTTGCTTTGTTGAATCGTGTGTACTGAGACTTTGCTAAGCTGTTCTTTTTAATGATGTGATAATGCTGAATAAATATTCTCTATGAATTGATTAATTGTGTGTCTAAATAAAAAGTTTGAAGCGTTACGAATGAGATGAATTGCTAATGAGATTAACGGAGATGATATTAGATTGTAACCAATAGGGAAATAAATATTCTAACTCTTAACTAAATTGGTGTGATTATTCCTGACTGAAAGGTCATGGTGTATTCACTTTATTGATTCTTAGTAAATGTTATTGATTGACTTGTTGATTAGTTACTAAGGATATTGATTGGGTTATTGATGTATTGATCTTGGGATACCAGAAAGATACCTCGTACTGGGAAGTCTCCGAACGTGGTCAAAAGGTTCATTGGCCTAGGTGTGTCTCCTTGTAAGTTTACTTATCAAGGTTCTGACGTGCTAACAGTTTTTGGTAGCAGAGGATGGTTTGGCCCTCTGGGGCCCCAGGATGAGGGACTACTGTTTGATAAGATTGTTGACTTGAGAGGTCTGAAGGTCTGGTAGAAATTGATGAGCGTAGTTTGGAAGTAAACAAGGTGTATCAGAAAATTGGGTTTTGGGAAAATTGTTCTGTTTCAATGATGCAAATTGGAGAGATGATGTGCCCCTAATTCCCAAATGACTTTCCTGGAATCTCTGAGCTTGCTGAAGGAAGTTTGAGTATGTTCCTGGCGTTCTAGTGATAGTTTGAGTGACGTAGGGTTTGCGCTTGCACAGCTTATGCATACCGCAGGTGAATTGTGAAGTTTGTGAGGATTTTAGGCCAGGTAATGTTTTAGTAGGAGTGCGTGTACTCCGCAGTATGAGAGTAGGGAAGTCGGCGAACTTCATGTGGTTGTGGCGCTTTGTGCTAAAAAATTGTCCACGTGGTTGTTGGTGATGTACGGACCCTGCGTGGTCTAAGACTCCGGAGTATATTGAAAAGTGTATGAGACACTTGGTATATGTTGTAATTTGCGCGGTTTAATAGGTCGATGGTCGAGTATGAGTCAAGGTGAGTGAATGAAAACTTTGATGGAGATTTGGTGAGTTCTAAAGTGCACTAGAGGAGCCCATTGACAAGTCGAGACTAAAATTTGCGGGTCAAATTTTGCTTGCAAGTGCTGGATCTGAGAAGGAGAGAGTGGCAGCCGAGGCTAAGCAAAATCTCTGTAAAGTTCTGAAGTTATTGTGTTACCCTTTCCTGTAGTAAACCGGCAAATTTGAGTTGTTTTTGTTGGTGCTCGCAATATATTGCATTAGTTTTGTGTGAATCAAGAGAGAGGAAGACAAGCAGCAAGACTTTGTCAGCCGCAGTGTGTGTGAGTGTGACGTCATTGGAGCCGTGCTGGGATAGGTCGGTTAGTGAGAAGGGTTGTGCACGGATTGGCAGCTGTCCGTGAGAGGCAATTGGTTGAGAAGGTAGGCGAAGGGGGTTCTGGGAATTAAAGTCATTTCCCGATTCGATTGTGAACAAAATAAAAGATGCAACGATGACATTTTTCAAGGCTTTAAAGAGTGCTTTGAGGGGAGATACATACATTACTGCGAGTGTAGGGGAGGTTACACCACCAGAGATTACACCGGCTTATGCCGTAATGGAGGAGAGGGGAGTCGTGCCATGCCTTTGGCTAAAGCAGTGGTGCAAAGCGACAGAGAAAGAAGGGTGTTTGGCATTTCCAGAGCATGGAACATTCAATATAAAGGTTTTGGAAAATTTGCAGAGGGTGCTAAATGAGCTGAAGCCAATTCCGAGGCCAGCACAGTTTGAGGCACTAGCAATTTGGGAACTGATGGCAATAAGACAACAGCAGCAGAAATTTGAGAGGAGAATGAGGAAAGCAGAAAAGACAGTAGCGGAGGCTAGGTGGGATAGTGCACAGAGAGTTTGGAGGAGAGAAACAATAGATGGAATCAGAATGTTTCCAGCAATAGCTCAAGAAGGTGAAAATAAAAGGGGGAAAGCTACTTGTAAGACGGACAAAAGTTCTTCTAAAGACAAAGAGGCTAAGAAGCCCTGGTCAGAGATGGATGACTCAGACGATGATGAGTTCCTTAATCAGTTACTGAATGATCGACCGCCGCCATATGCAATAGATGACAATAGACCGAGTACTAGTACAGGTCCTGTGAGTCCGACTCATAACAAGGGGACAGCGAATACGGTACAGGTTAGTCCGGTCTCGACACCAGTTCCGGTGCAGAGTAGTATTAGTGTGTCCACTGCTCCAGAGATGCAACATCAGCTACAGCCACCACAGGTTCAGAGACTTTACCCTGATGTCCCAATATTAAAGAGTACAACGAATCTGATGGTGCCGATAGAACCGGCACATTCGAGACCAGAGCTGATTCAGACCGATCCAACTCCACCTTTACTGCCCCAGGTGCAGCAACAAATGATTCCAAATTACACTTCAGTAACAGGACCGCAGTCAGCCATAGCCCCAGTAATGAACTAGAATATGGGAGTTAATGCTCCACAGGTTTTGGGAAACAGGCAGCCATCAGCCGCCATATCTTTGCCCATTACGGTTTGTCCACCAGTACCATTGTATGCATAGGCGAAGCCTAGTCTATGTGATCAGGGAATAATGACCCAAGAGATGACAAGAGGAGGCTTCATAGGGAGCTCCCAAGGGATGATTCCAGTGGAACAGACATTCGAAAGGTCTAGGTCTTTATTAGACTTCAGTCCGATTGGAGCTCCTCCAGATGCCATGAGACAGTCAGATTTGGGACTGCTGACACCGCAGATCTCAAGTGCGAATATACCGCAAACACCGATAGTGCAGGCTGGGAATATCTCCTTGCAAGGTTTAACTGCGCAACAGCTGAATGATTGGTTAGATAAGTTGAATTCACCACAGACTGCTCCTGCAGCGGCAGGAAGGTCAGAAGGGGAAGAGTACCAGAATTTTGTGAGGTTGGGCATGGAGGCAAATGAACTTGTTGAAGGGAGTATGGGAGTGAACAGGTTAGAATCATACACGGAAGCATAATTGAGGTACTTGTATCCAAAAATAACAAAAGAAGTGAGCAGGGTGCACCAGAAGTTGGCAAATTTGGCAGATAAATATGGAATCGACTTAGAAAGTACTAAACATCTGAAAAGGAGTTACAGGTTAGACTTTGAGCCTAAGGATTTTGAACACATGAGATCTACTGGGATGAAGGCACACCTTAAAGAAATACTGCAGAATGCCCAGGTTTGGGGAGCCTTAGAGAAGTGGGAAGGCAGATGGGCAAAGAAAAGAGATAAGAGGAAAAGTGATTGCATAGAGCAGCCAGCAAAAGCCTTACAGGATGCTGGTACGGTAAAGATTTTACCAATGAGAGAAACAGCCGGAGGGGTTCTTGTCCATGTGCCGTGGACTAGAGGTGATATTCTGTCATTTACGAATGACTTTCCCAGGCTGAGGGAGAAGCCAATAGAGTGGTATCAGCAGACGGACAAGTTTGTGAAGCTTGCTAAATGTCTCTGGGAAGACCTGAATACTCTCTTTGAGATCATAGTCCTGGCTGATTTGTGGCTTGAGTGCAAGAGAGGTGTGGATTGGCCAACCACGGAACCGGCAAGGGATAGAGTCACAGGAGCACTGTCTCCTGAGGTGATGAAGTATTACTATAAGGTGATTGAGTTCCTGAATCAGAGAGTTTCGCCGCAGAATATTGATTGGCAAAAGATTGATCGGACAGCACAGGAACCCAAAGAGTCGATACATGCCTATTATGAGAGGTTGTTGAAGGCATTCAAGCACTACAGTGGTACAGAGGTCGTTGAGGCGAAGGACATGAATCACCTTGTGTCCAGATTTGTCGAAGGGTTGAGACGTGGGATTAGTCAGATGATTAAGAATCACTTGATTTGCTGGCAAGCGAAGCCGATTGACGAGGTGTTGCAGTATGCAAAGTACTGCAGTGACGAGATTGAGTTGAAGCAGAGAAAGTTGAAGGAGAAAGCGATGGTGTTGCAAATTATGGAAGCACAATCAGGAATTCAGGGAGGCTGTCTACAACAGATGGTGCAACAGCCGCTAGGAAACGGGATGTTTCAGGCGCAAGTGAGAGGCAGAGGTCGCGGAGGTTTTGTGAATCGAAGTCCGGATTTGAACACTGTAGTAGTTCAAAATGATGTGCAGGGGATGAAGAAGGATGTTACCTTGTAATGCTTGCGGGGTCGTTGGACATTGGAAGCGGTAGTGCCCGATGATGGCGCAGGAGGGTGTTGTTCAACAAAGCAATGATGTCAGTGCATTCCAAAATGTGAAAGGGCCGAGGCTGAGAGGTCCTAATCTGAACTTTCAGAATCATATGAATCAGATGCAGGGGTATCAACCCATGCAGTGTCGTAGTTTGGAGTCTTGCTCTGGGCAAGACTGCTTGTTAAAGGATGACAGTACTTTTGTCTGTAGGCGACTATGCCTATCCTACAACAAATTGCAACTGTTGTCCCAACCTTACCGGCTCACTAGCAGCACCTCACCAGAAACACAATAGTAAAAAGGTGATTTGTGACAGCCTTTACGCATGAACTCGAGAATAAGACATCTCAGGGAATGTCGTGGTTAAACGAAGATTACCCCTTTCTCACAGCTATATTATGTCTCATACAAACACAGGCAATGACAAAGATGAAGTAAAGTTTCAATCGTTTTTATTCAACATAACTGCAATTTGCGATAAGTTGCATGTGCTGCAATGATTACGATAATGAATAATGCAAGAAACAGAATTGTGAAGACGAGAGTCATTATTACAAAGACCCCCACCATCTTGCAATGCATAGAAGAGACATACGAGATGTAACATGCCCTAATACCCTAATGTGAAAGGCCTAACCTCCTACCTAAACGAGAGCTGGGTTTGTTAAACCTAATCTGCCAATGCCATGTCGATGAGAGGAGCCACCAACCCTCGTTACCTTGGAATGATGTCTCTATCTCAGACTTTGCAAGGACACGAAGACTGAGTCAGCGTCAAGACGACTGCAGCATCGATATCAGCGATGGTGGCGATGCCCTCTGGTCGGAATCCCTCTGATTATCTGTCTAAAGTGTGATATATTTATACAGATCTACAAGGACCCCTGACGTAGGTGTGTTCCCAAACAATAGATAACAGTCATGCTTGGGACGGCAATTATTACAAACAATCCATTGAAAGTATAGAGAGGGAAAATCCCTAACTGGGAACACCTAGGGGCATATTTATACTCCGTTTGCGCCGGAATTGCGTGTTTTTTTTTTACGCAATTTCGACGCAAAACTAACTCCATATTTATACTTTGGCGTTAGACGCGTCTAGCGCCAAAGTCCATGGAGTTAGCGTCATTTTTTAGCGTGGACACCTACTTTGCGTTAATTATATGCAAGGTAGGCGTTCCCATCTAAAAAATCGACTCCGAGCCATGTGCGTCGGATTCATACTCCCTGGTCAAAATTCACGCCCTGGAGTGGGCGGGTCAAAAAAAATGACGTACGCCCGCTTTTGCGCCGTTTTTTAGCGCCTGCAAAAGGCAGCCGTTAAGGGACCTGTGGGGTCTGAAGGAGCACAGAGGTGCCCCCCCCCCATGGCCCCAGGGACACCCCCTGTCACCCATGCCCACCCCAGGAGGACACCCAAGGCTGGAGGGACCCATCCCAAGGACATTAAGGTAAGTTCAGGTAAGTGTTTTTTTTTTTTTTTTTTGTGGCATAGGGGGGCCTGATTTGTGCCCCCCTACATGCCACTATGCCCAATGACCATGCCCAGGGGACAGAAGTCCCCTGGGCATGGCCATTGGGCAAGGGGGCATGACTCCTGTCTTTGCTAAGACAGGAGTCATTTCTATGGGGGTTGGGAGTGAAAAAAAATGGCGCAAATCGGTTTGAGGCGAAAAAATTGCCTCAGCCTGACTTACCCCATTTCTTGACGTCCAAGCCCCATATCCCCCTACGCCGGCGCTGCCTGGTGTACATCATTTTTTTTAACGCACACCAGACGGCGCCGGCGGCTAACGCCGGCTAACGTCATTCAATAAATACGGCGCCCGCATGGTGCTTCAGAATGGCGTTAGCCGGCGCTAATTTTTTTGACGCAAAACTGCGTTAGCGCAGTTTGGCGTCAAAAAGTATAAATATGGGCCCTACTGTTTGTTTGTCTTTGTTGCTTGATCTTGACGCCTTAGTGCAGTGACACTGATAATGTAACTCATAACAAGTGGCCTAACTATAAACAAGGCAGCCATCTTAGAAGAATTAAATAATTAAATGGGCTAAGACAGAGCAAGCTAAGTAGGTTAAAAGTCACTAGGTGACGGGGGCACAAGTCTGCAAGCCGGAGGCTAAGCTAACTAAAACGAACTAGGATTCACTACACCCTCCCCATTGCAGTAACAGGTATAACGAAGGCACAGGAACCCAAACTCTAAAATTGCTCTGAACTAAAAGCCAAAAGCATGAAAGCAAGCTAAAAAAATCTTTAAAATGTGTTAAAAAGATATTAAAAACAAATCTGCTAAAACACATACAAAGATGTTAATGTCAACCATGACAAGCACAGCGTGCCAAAGCAAGTTAATGTAAATGCATAATTTTGAATCGGTAATGGCAAGTCAATTCATCAATTATTTGCTGTACACATGATCTTGAAGAGTGTCATCGAAGTCACCAACCAAGGACCTCAAAAATGAGTCAACATCATCTGATGTCAAATCGAGTGCGGGGTGGACAAATGGATCCACAGAGCAGTAGTGAGCAGTATTTCCTGGTGTAACATTATCCGTTGCAGTGTCCTCATCTGCGGTGGATCTCAAAACTGAAGGTTCATAGGTGGCCTCGCGGAGCAACCTCAGTCTCAAGGGGCATGACCGTGTATGAACCCTCATCAGGGACATCAGCAGTTCGTGGTCCACAGGAGATGTCGGTGCAACAGCAATACAGACCATAGGCAGATGTTCAAAGAGACACCATATGCAGCGGAAGACTTGTTATACGCACCAGAGAAGGGGCCGAAATGACAACGACCAGTCATGCTCCAATTCCACCAGCAAGGGTGCACCGAAGATCCGAACCATGCGCTCACGGCACAGTGGAGTTGGTGGGAGCGGCTCCATTGCTCTGCGTAGCTGGAGAGAAACAACCACTGTGAATCAGAAGAAATAGCAGTAGTAGTCCGCCAATTAAAGCCAAAATAATTGGAAAGCCACCAAACACACTTGAAAAGAGCGAATGGATGGCTGACGGGATGACTCCGAAGACAGTCTGGAAGATGGATACGAAACCAGACCGACAGCCTTAAAGAAGTGAACAATCCCAGTGGTGCTCGAAGCATTGAATATTTTGGATACCAGTTCTCCAAAGTGCTTGGGGAAGTTGGTATTTAATAGGGATTGTATCTCTGCTGCTGATCTCGCAATCTGGAGAGTATACGTCTCTTTTGCGGATGTCAAGGCGACCTGTTTTTGAAACAATAGCGCCTTTAGCCTGCTCAGCTTGTCATAGTTCACATTAATAGTATCTATGTGGGGCCACATAGATACTTTTATCTCTCGTGTCGGGGGAAACAAAGCATGTCCACAACACGTAATGACCTTCGAGACCGAGACTGCGTAGGCAATTCCTGGTCGCATGCCGCAACAACTTTGATTGTTCAGTACCAAATAACTTTCATTGGAAAGTACATGAAATACCGGGCGAATAAAAAGGGACGGGAGTACTCTTCAACAAACCGGCCAAATTCGCGACCCCCGCATTGCAAAGACCGCGAAGAGACACCTTCTTGCATATCATGGAATGACGAACAGCAGTCTCACATTCGTTCTGCTAAGAAAGACCTCTGTTTCGCCGTTCAGACATTTGTAGTCAAAGGGCAACTCCCACTCTTCCTTAATATAGCTATCTCCTAGTTGCTCGTACCTTCCCACTGCAAGATGTTTCAGGCAGCTCGAGAAACGAAAGGTTGAAATCGGTAAATTAATTATGCCATGTAAGAGCCAGATAGTTGAAGGACTCCCTGCTACCGTGAAGGGCAACTTATCTAATTTTTCTACGTGAAACACAGTGAAACTAGCCTCCCTTTTAGCCATTGTCTGTTGTTCCTTGGAAAAATTAAAAGCAGTGAAGAATTCACCCCCATAAATATACTTCCATGGAATGCGGCCATTTTTCAGTGTCTGTAAAGTACAACCCAGCTGCATGATGGAACGTAGCTGTGTTTGCCCATGATATAACCGGGACAAGTCTGTCTGAGTGATATCAATAGCAGACAACACTATATTTGATAGTGAATAAATCCTGTTGGACAGTGTATTCATGCCGTTGTCGACAACAACTAATGCCTTTTCTAAATTTTCTTTATCCAATTGCCTTAATCGTGCAGCAGCCTCAATCTGGGAAAGGTTCCAAATTTCATTGTGCATAGCATATAAAAACCTTTTCGATCGCTGTTTCCTAGGACCCAGCAGAAAATCCTGCAAGTCTATAGCTTCAGAAAGAGTATTCAAGTGTTCCTTAACTGCGGCTAACGTGTTGGTCTGTACCCATTGCTGGCACAGCTTACCCACACTGTATGTCGTAACTATACCTGTATGTTGACCCGATACAAAGCGAGGGTCTGGTCTGTTAATTGAGAAACCCCCAGAAGAGTTAAAAAAATGCGCCTGACCCATTAGTGTCAGTAGGCCAGATTAACCACCCGCCGGGACTATAAAGTGAAGAATTATAAGTACCAGCCTTAATCATTGCATCTAGCTTGTCCTCGTGATATTGAGGAAGTATTGCCAATCTTTAAACCTTGCCGGGGTGGGGATACTGGGCGTGTTCAAGTCTTTAATTTTTGCTAACCCCAGACAGGATGTCTGCTGAATAGTGTCATTTAAGAAAATCATTTGCACAGGAATCAGGCATGCTCGAAATAACGCCCTCTACCCTGCATCTGACAATCTTGTGTTCCCCATACACTTTTCAAATCAATAGTGCTCTTCCAGTGTTCATAACCTTCAACTGCGAGCCGGGAAACAAAGGGATCTGACTAAATCAGTTTTGTATCAGTTAGCAAAAGTTTCCTAATTTGTGCCGGAGGTATTTTAAAATAATACAACTCTGCTTTTCTTGTGTCATGCCCAGAAAAGTATGTAAATTTATCACTATAGTACTTTGGGCTCCCCACCGGTGGTGTTGAACAGTGTTCCCACTGTGTGTAGTTTAATACTGGCCTGTATCTAGTGGCACGGTGTAGGTAGTAATGTCCCTAATTGTTATAGCAGAACATTTCCCCATAATTCATTGTATGTTCATATACATCATCACTTTCAAAAGCGGAATAGTCCTTCATTTCAGTTAGCATGGAATAAACTGTGTGGACATCCCAATCATCAGAGACAACATCAGGTGTAATTACATCAGTCATTGAGATTTTGAACACGTATGGTATTTGAATAATTTCAGTAGGCCCGTATATATCGAATGGAACTTTGTCCCACACAATCCCATCAGAAATCGGTATTGCTGTAATATTCACAGGGGACAAATCTCTCCGGACCTTATGTGAAGAATGATGTGGTGTTAAAACTTCATCAACAGGCTCCACAGAGGAGCGATCAGGAATATAGTGACCAATTATAAGCAAAAAGAAAACATTCACAAAACCAATCCATAAAAATAATGCAAAAAGTGTCAAACAGAACCATAAGTAGTTCCATGGGTATTTCAAATAGTTCTTTTTAAGCCATTGATACAGCTTACTACTTTTTGAAACATTGTCAATTACAGTAGTGGATGAGTCTGAAGAAAAATCATCAATGTCAATGAAATAGCCAGAGGCAGCCTCTGCAAACACGGGAGCCGGTGTACTTTGGTCCACTTCAAGTGGGGGCTCTTGGTAGAGAGTTTCATTAGTCTGCGATGTGTTTGCGTAAAAACAGCTAAATCTTGAACCATGGTGGTCACTGAAGGAGTGACTGGAACCAGCAAGAATTCATTTTCCGCCCTTCCCTTGGTCATGGAGGTGTCTGGAACAGCAGTTGACATTGTTGCATAGTCTGTAGTAGTGATGTTCATCCTACTATGTAGATGCATGTCCAGTTGGGTAGTGAGAGGGGATCGGGAACCACCCAAGGGACCTCTTGGTCTACTGTGAAGGATCGGCCACATGGTGTAATTTGATGTCATCAATGGAGATGAATCGGTTCATCTTAGAACCAGACAGTGGTGGTAAGATGACAGTCCTGGTGCCTTGAATTCCCAAGACTGGTACAGGTGCTCTGTTTGATGGACCGATCTCCTTCTTCACTGCGTTCTTCTCACGAACCAGAACCCCAACTTTAGGAATCCAACCAGTCGAAGTTTTCGCTAAATCCCTTATTCCTAAGGTGGCAGCACTTGCAGATGATTTATCATCACGAAATTGCTGAAGCTCCTGTAAAACAGTGAGACATTCATTTATGTCAAATGGTGTTTCTGCTGCCACCATACCAGGGCCATCAAGATCTGGGACATACATAGGTATCCCAAAGAGAACCTCATACGGAGTCCGTCCCCCCAAGGACCGTCTTGGCAGATTATTCAGTGCTCTCTGGACCCCATATAGGTGATGTAACCAACTGCGGCCTGAACCTAATACTCGAGCTGTTAAGGACTGCTTTAGATCACGATTCTGCCTCTCCACTACGAATTTCCCTCAGGATGGTATGGTGAGGAGTAATGGAGTTCAACACCCATCGTCCCCATGATGTCCCTGAATGCCTTAGAGGCAAATGCAGGGCCCTGGTCCGAATGGAATGCTGCAACCGCATATGTACCGATAAAGATCAGCAAGTCTTTTATAACAGTCCGAGCGTCAGCCGACTGCTGTGGCCATACCCACAGGAATCTAGAACAAGAATCCACAACGACTAAAATGTATTTCTATGTACCATCAGGCTGTAAGGGACCACAATGGTCCAGGTACACACACTGTTGTGGCCTGTTGGACACTAAGAGGGATGTCTGCGGTGGGCGTTTGATATTAGAGCCCTTAATCTGCTGGCAAATGTCACAGCAAAGGACATACTGCTTTGTTCGTCTGCATAAACCAGGCCACCAGAAGCGTTTCTGTAGGAGTGTTATCGTGGCCTGTATATCAGCAGGTGCAGAAGCGACACCCTCATGCGCTGCTTTAATTAGATCTAATCTCTGGTCTTCATTGGGGATCACTCGATCTCCAACCACAGGAATTGTTGTGTAAGCAACATTCTGTGCACTGATATGGTAAGTATAGTTTGTAGGGTATCCTTTCGGAAGGGGCTTGACTGCAGCGAAGCTTTAATGGCAGTCAATATTTCATTGTCCAATCTCGTCTGAGAACGAGTCACTGCAGCCACAGAAGCCGTAGCTACTGCTGCTTTGGCCGCTTCATCAGCCAATGTATTACCGGTAATGTGTACTACTACACGTTGGTGTCCCAATGTATGGACCACATGGACACACAGCAGCTTATCCTTGAGATCAGCCACCCTCCCCCACAGTATTTTGTATTTAATGGTGTTCCCTTTAGAATCTCTAAACCCGTTCTATTTCCAATGATTGAAATAGTCATTGTATGACTGGACCCAGTAATAAGAGTCACAGACTATTAAAGTCTGGCATCCTGGCTCAGTATGTTCGAGCGCTAGAATAAGAGCTTTAAGCTCAGCCAACTGGGCTGTGCAGTCCCCTAAGGTCTGCGTGTAGATATTGTGAGGGTGGAAAACTCCATCTTCCATCACTCCGCTCACTGCTGCGCAAGCAGCCGAGTATTGATGTTTAGTACCTACAGCCGGTTGTGCGGAACCATCAGTGTATACAACAGTATGTTAGTTGTCTAGTGGCAAGATGTTTAGAGGAGCGGGGTACTCTTGTTCGTACTGGAGAAACTCTTGTGTCTGAAGTTTTGGATTGAATATATAATCGACATCAGTGGCGGTCAGAGACGTTGCCCATTGAATCCAACGTTGATGTAATGCTTTAGCGTTAGGAACGCTTGCTTTGGTGACAGCCTCTAAGGCCGGCACCGGGGAGACAACAATAATACGTTTCCCCTGGGCAAGTGGCCTCTCTTTATGACGGCCATCTGAACTGCCGTCAGAATCTTTTCTGTAGGTGCAAAACGCTGTTCGGCATTGGAGTATAAATGTGATTTATACGCTATTGGTACCGTGTCACCCTCATTGAAGGTGACATAAGTAAATCCAATGGCACCAGCAACTATTCTGATGACCAAATTTGTTTTATTGTCACGTGTGCGCAAGTGTTTAGCTTCTAGCATGTACTGTTGCATTTCCCTAAGGATGCATGTGTGTTCAATTGTCCAGTGTCTGCTAGAAAAATTGGGCTGAACCAAGTCATAAAGCGGCTTGATCCGTTGTGCATATTCGGGAATGTATGTTCTACCAAAATTAAAGAAACCTAGTAATGACTGGAGTTTCTTAAGTGTGTTTGGAGGGTGCAGTTGACCACATTGTTCTAGAAAGTGCGGGGCCAGGCTCTTCCACTCGTTTGATAGCTCATATCCCAGGAATAATACGCTAAGAAAGGCTAGCTTGCTTTTCTTGAAATTGAATTTGTAACCGAGGTCTGCAGATCCCAAAATGATCCAATCGACCCTCGCAAGATGAATGTCGAGGACGTCGTCTGTGAGATATGTGTCATCCACATAGGATATGGCCTCAGAATCAATATCGTGTAATATTGATGTTACACGAGCTGAAAATATCCCTGGGCTATTTTTATAGCCTTGAGGTAAATGACAAAAGCGTTTCTGAGAGCCAAATGAGAATGCATTTTCAGGTGCTAAATTCTGGCAGAAGAATCCATTCGATATGTCTAATGTTGTTTTATATTTTTTGCGCATATATTGTTTATTAGTGCTGTGTTGTGTGAATTTTGTAGAGCATATGTGCGTGTATGACTATTTAAATGTCTATAATCAATTACTATTCTATATGAATGGTCTGGCTTTTGCAACGGGAAATAATGGATTATTCAGGTGTACAGGGCTCAATCACTCCCTGGTACTCAAGTTGGGTGAGAATCTCTCTCACCAGAGCTTTTGCTTCATGTTTATCAGGATATTGTGGCTGCAGTTGGGGTGTAGACCTAACGGGAATAACATGACAAGGAGACTCCTTGTCCCAACCTACATGATTGCGATAAAGCCCATTCAATAGCATAGGCTTCTTTGTCTGCTTCCGGAACAAGATTGGAAAAAGAAAGCAAAATGACATCTTCCCCTTGTGGGAGCTTTCGGACGTATTCAGGTGGCCTGTCTCTTTCGGCTAATAGGATCACTAGTAAGTTCATCCCAAAATATCACGCTAATAGTGCGCTCCACGTCTCCCTCTATCTGAATTTTTAAATCATAAACCCTATCAGTGGGAGAACGCAGCCATCCGCTGTTTCAACTGCAATGAAATCACTAGTTGCTGTCGCATCCAGATGATCTTTCAGACTCTGGTGACATATCGTGACCTCTGCCGCGCTGTCTAACAGAGTCACTGCCCACGTCTTGTTCCTCAACAGTGTTCTGGCATTTTTAGCTGTCAATGCTGCCACCTTCTTCTTTTTAAACTGTGGCTTTTGCTGAGGAGTCTTTTCTTCCTTTTTAATGGTAGACTGCGGCGAGTCTTTCTTTTCTTTCACGTATTCAGGACATCGATCTTGACAGCCCCCTCTCTCGCTACGTCTATCCGGTGCGTCCTGAAAGGAGCAAGAGGGACGCAAATCAGTATATCTTTCTGGAGTTTTAATGTTCTCCCTATTTCTGAGATTATATATCCTTTCGGAGTTCTACGTATAGAGAATCAGCTCTCTTATTTCTTCATTCTTTGAAATCTTTTTGTTTGTCCCAGCGCTTCTTAGAGCCCTCTTGTGCCTGCTTTGTACCCTCCTTATGGGCGGTACCTCGTAACTCCAATTTCTTTGGTTTGGATCCCAAACTATCCTGTCCTATACTAGTATAGGTATCGTAAATAATTTTCAGTAGCTGTCTCTCTTGTTCCTGGTGTGGAGTTTCCCGGAGACGCCGGTGAATTGCCAGTGCTACCTCTTCCCCTTTAATAATACTGAGTATTATTGAGGATACGGCGTCAAAGTTACGCATTAATTTCATCCCCAAATCCAGGGCTGGTGTAGCCCCATGCTCATTTTGTATTTGTTTTAACACTTCCGGTAAATTGGCAAGTGTTGAGGTACCATGTGTGGTAGTATATATGGCAGCGAAGACTGTACCCCATGTGGCACAGTCATCCACTGAGGGAACCATCCCAAAAGGCAAGCACATAGTGAGCAGTCTATGTTTTTCCTGTGGTCCCGTATGGGGAAACACAGCTTCCAGCTGATTAGTTTTCTGGGTAATCCAGAACGGTATTTTTTCCCATTCCGCGGGCACTTTACCCATAATAGTATGTACTGTTGTGGATTAATCCCAGTAGCCAATTGATAACCACCAGGTGCTGGCGGTGCTGGACGCACTGGTGTTGTGTTCATTGTTCGCATTACCAACTGAACTAATCGTCTATATAATGTCACTAATTCATTATATAAATCTCTCAGATCTGCTATTTGCATATTCTGTATGCCTGGGTGAGGTGTGTAGGTGGCGAACATAGGCCATGTTGGTCCGTCATGACTTAATGGGCCTAACCTCACTCTTTGTAGTACATGTGGTAGGGTGCCTTCGAACCAGTTCTGATGCTCTTGGTATTTGAGCGATATTTAATGATACTGGTATGCTCGGTACCGTTGAGGTAAGTTCGCAATTTCATATGTGTGGAACGTATGTGTTCTCTGGTCCACCTCAGGAAAGGTGACCCAACAGTAAAATGTTTCTGTTTGGTATGCTTCATTAGCTTCTATTATAAGAGTAACATCCCCGCCCTCATCTGTAAGGCCATGCATTAATAAATGTTGTGTTAGTGCTTGTCTAGCATTTTCAGGAATGTCAATGGCGTTAGCCATATTGTTTAGAAAAAAGGAACACCAAAATTGGGGAGTAAAAGTCCTTTTATGAGTTCGAGCTCGAACAACCTACAGCTTAATCAGGTGTTACCTTTTCGGCTAAGGAGGATTTTCCCAAAGACCACGGACGTCTCCATATAATGGTACTTATTGTACCTATTGTCTGTGAGACAGTGATAGTCGGGGTATCTGTAAATTAGTGCCTAAACACCATCGTCGGTGGCGCCATGTCGTAGTTTGGACTCTTGCTCTGGGCAAGACTGCTGGTTAAAGGATGGCAGTACTTTTGTCTGTAGGCGACTATGCCTGTCCTACAACAAATCGCAACTGTTGTCCCAACCTTACCGGCTCACTAGCAGCACCTCACCAGAAACACAATAGTAAAAAGGTGATTTGTGGCAGCCTTTACACATGGACTTGAGAATAAGACATCTCAGGGAATGTCATGGTTAAACGGAGATTACCCCTTTCTCACAGATATATCATGTCTCATACAAACACAGGCAATGACAAAGATGCAGTAAAGTTTCAATAGTTTTTATTCAACATAACTGCAATTTGCGATAAGTTGCATGGGCTGCAATGATTAGGATAATGACTAATGCAAGAAACAGAATTGTGAAGACGAGAGTGATTATTACAAAGACCCCCACCATCTTGCAATGGATAGAAGAGACATACTAGATGTAACATGCCGTAACACCCTAATGTGAAAGGCCTAACCTCCTACCTAAAGGAGAGCTGGGTTTGTTAAACCTAATCTGCCAATGCCATGTCGATGAGAGGAGCCCCCAACCCTCGTTACCTTGGAATGAGGTCTCTATCTCAGACTCCACAGGGACACAAAGACTGGGTCAGCATCAAGATGACTGCAGCATTGATATCAGCGATGGTGGCGATGCCCTTAGGTCGGAATCCCTCTGATTATCTGTCTAAAGTGTGATATATTTATACAGATCTACAAGGACCCCTGGCATAGGTGTGTTCCCAAACAATAGATAACAGTCATGCTTGGGACGACAATTAATATAAACAATCCCTCGAAAGTATAGAGAGGGAAAATCCCTAAGTGTGAACACCTATTGTTTGTTTGTCTTTGTTGCTTGATCTTGACGCCTTAGCGCGGTGACACTGATAATGTAACTCATAACAAGGGGCCTAACTATAAACAAGGCAGCCATCTTAGAAGAATTAAATAATTAAATGGGCTAAGACAGAGCAAGCTAAGTAGGTTAAAAGTCACTAGGTGACGGGGGCATGAGTCTGCAAGACGGAGGCTGAGCTAACTCCTGTTATCCCATTAAAACGAACTAGGATTCACTACAGCAGCAGGTGCAGATGCCACGTATACAGCCAATGCAGATGCAACAAATGCAACAGCAGGTTCCTATGGTACCTAGACAGCAAATGCAAGTGCCCTTAGCACCAATGGAACAGCAACAGGTGATGCTTCCTCAACAGGTCACAGGTCAAAGAATGAGTCAAAATAACACAGTGCAACAATTCCCATTGCGTGGTGAGAATGGAATAAACGATGAATGGTCGGATGAGAGTTCAGATAGTGAGGAGTGTAGGCTTGCAGCATCCTTAGAGGTAGATCAGAAAGGACCCTATGTTCAGGGAAAGGTAATGGGTCACAAGGTTTCATTCTTGGTTGACACAGGAGCTACACGCTCTAGAAGTCGGTGTTCCGAAGCTGCCCCTTTCGGGACGTACAGTTAAGGTAGTGGGAGTGGCAAATCAACTCCTGACTAACCCGATCACAGATCCGGTTCAAGTTGAGCTTGGCACTTTTCAGGGATTGCACAGATTTGTGGTTTGCGATTCGAGTCAGTGTCCCTACTGGGAAGAGACTTACTGTGCAAGACAAGGTGTTTGATCACCTGTTCCAATGAGGGAATTGAGGTTCAGACAAACAGTGACGATGAAGGAGATGAAGGGCAGATTTCAGAGCCTGAAACAGAGACCACAGACGAGGAATATCCTCTGATTAGATTTTTCCCAATGTTTACTGTGGCTGATCTCCCGGCAGACTTGCAGGGAACTGTCCAAGAGAAAATGTGGGATTTAACAGGGAAAGAAGTAGGACTGATAAAAGGAGTAGAACCAGTTAAAGTCAATGTAAAGCCAAATGCTGTGTTTCCCCAGGTACCACAGTACCATATGGCGCAAGATGTCCTTATAAAGGTGGCACAATTAATTGCAGACTTTGTGAAACAGGGAGTCTTGAAAGAAGTGATGAGCAGCCCATGTAACTCACCAATAATGGGATTGAGAAAGCCTTGTGGGAAAGTTCGAATTGTCCAAGACTTGAGAAAGATCAATGACATAGTGGTGAAATGCTGGCTAGTGGTGCCAAATCCAGCTGTGATTATGTTCCAGGTTCCATGTGATGCAGAGTGGTTCACAGTAATTGATTTGTCCCAAGGGTTCTTTTCTGTGCCTCTTCATGAGGACAGCCAATTTCTTTTCAGTTTCAAATTCCTGGATAAGGTTTACAATTGGTGTCGAATTCCTCAAGGGTTTTCGGAATCACCTTCCATATTCAATCAGATACTGAAGAAGGATTTGGAGTCGTTGGGATTGCCTTTTCAATCGACTCTAGTGCAGTACATTGATGATCTGTTGATCGCATCCAAAACGAGGGATGAGTGCAAGTATGATTCGATTGCCTTACTGAACCACTTGGGAAAGAACGGGCACAAAGTGTCCCCCAAGAAATTGCAATACTGCCAGAAAGAGGTGAAGTATTTGGGTCATCAAATTGAGAAAGGGTCAAGGAAATTGTCCAGGGAAAGAGTAACTACACTGTTACAGATGAATCCCCCAACTACACAGAGAGATGTTAGGATGTTTCTGGGAATGGTGGGCTACTGTCGTCAGTGGATCCCGAATTTCTCAGTCATCTCCAAGCCGTTGGTGAGACTGACGGTCAAGGAAGGGCCAGATGTTATAGTGCTGTCAGAGAAAGAAATTAAGGTGTTCACTGAGCTAAGGGAGAGCATCTGCAGGGCTCCAGCTTTAGGTATGCTTGATTACACGAAGCCTTTTGTTATGTTTTGTCACAAACGTGATGCATGTTCTTTGTCTGTCCTGACACAGGTCCATGGAGGTATAAACCGACCAGTAGCATATTTTTCAGCTACTTTGGACCCAGTTGCAGCAGCCTTACCAGGTTGTCTGCGTGCAGTAGCAGCAGTTGATCAGAGCCTCACACAGTGTGAAGGCATAGTGATGGGACATCCTTTAACAGTCATGGTCCCTCACTCAGTTGAGATCCTGTTAACCCGTACCAAAACGCAACACATGACAAATGCAAGATTGACAAAATATGAAACAATAATATTGGGGTCACCAAATGTAACGTTGAAAAGATGTACAGTGTTGAATCCAGCAACTTTGCTTCCAAATGAAAACACAGAATTCGAAGATGTTGAAGATGTAGAACATGATTGTCTTGAGGTAACAGAAATGTGCACCAAACCGAGGCCTGATATTAAAGATACCCAATTGGAAGAAAATGACCAAATTATCTTTGTTGATGGCTCATGTTTGAGAGATTCAGTAGGAGTGCTGAGAGCCGTATACGCTGTATGTACAATCTCTGGTATCCTTGAAGCGTCTTGGCTTGAGAGAGTATATTCTGCTCAAGTGGCTGAATTGGTTGCTCTTACTAGAGCTTGCCATGCCGCTGCCCAGCTGAGAGTAACTATCTATACTGATAGCAGATACGGATTTGGAATTGTCCATGATTTTGGCCAGCTATGGTCACAGAGGGGTTTTCTGACCTCTTCTGGTTCTCCGGTGAAAAACGGTGAAAGAATTAAGGAGTTGTTGCACGCGATTCAGTTACCTCATGAAATTGCCAAGGTGAAATACAGTGCTCATTTGAAATCCCAAGACTTTGTTTCAATGGGAAATGGGTATGCGGATCAAGTCGCAAGGTTTTGCGCATTGAACTGTAGATCGTTTAAAGATCAGTGGGAGTTGTTACCTGAAACAGAAAATGAGACATGCACAAGTTACGCATTAAGGGTGATTGACACGCTAGAAGAATTGAGATTGTTACAGGGACATGCTAGCAAAGATGAGAAGCATTCTTGGGTTAGGATGCAATGCGTACAAAGACCAGATGACTTGTGGGTTTCAGATGAAGGGAAAATGGTTTTGACAAACAGTCTCCTGTCACAGTTTGCAAGGTTTTATCCAGGTCAAGCACATATTGGGAGAGATGCCATGATCAGGTTGTTCAAAATTGACTGGTTTAATCCGAAATTCAGGCAAGCTGCAGAAGTAATCTGTCATAGGTGTATCATCTGTCAACAGCTGAATGCAGGGAAAGGGACAGTGGTGAATTTGAGCCACATTGGGAGAGCAGGAGGTCCATTTAGCAGAATGCAACTGGATTTTATTGAGATGCCTGTGTGTGGAGGTTTGAGATATGTGTTGGTGATTGTGTGTATCTTTAGTCACTGGATTGAGGCATATCCTACACGCAGAAATGACAGTCTCACAGTAGCGAAGCTGCTGCTTAGGGAATTGATACCACGTTTCGGGTTTCCGATCTCTTTAGAATCAGATAGGGGAAGTCACTTCAACAACGAGGTGGTTAAGCTATTGTGTGCAGCATTGAACATTGAATAGAAGTTGCATTGTAGTTACCGCTCTGAAGCATCAGGACTAGTGGAACAGATGAATGGTACCCTGAAGTCGAGAATGGCGAAAATGTGTGCAGCCACAAATTTGAAATGGCCCGATGCATTGCCTTTGGTGCTAATGTCAATGAGAAATACACTGTGACAGATCGAACAATATACAAATGACGACGAGATATGCGTTTTAGTTTATGGTGGGATTTATTCTAAGATTAAGGTGGAATAAAGACAAAAACTTGAAGTATATAATCAAGCGGGCGGGGTTTCCTTAGGGTGTTCGGTGTTGTTGTTCAGTTCCTGTAGTGTTGATTTAGTCTCAATGTTTCTTTTCCCGGGAGACGTCTGGCGGATCCCCTCAGGTGGATTCCCGGATACCAGAAAACAAAGGAAAACAACACCCGGGTAAGTATGGGGTTTAACCAAAAGGTTATTTCACTTTTTCTCTGTAGTCTTGTCTGGGTATGGGTAGGACCGATAAGGAGGGGGTGTCTGTGAGGAGTTGGGGAATAAGTGCTCTCACTCTCTAATTATAGATTTTGTGGGGTGCCCATATGTGCTCGTTATCGTGCCCCTTTTGGTTCCCTCCCTTTCCACTTCTATATTCCCTCCCCCCCCCTAGTCTGATATGGCCTTTGTTTTGGTCCACAAGGACCGTACCTTGGTGAGCCACGACCCTCCTGGGTCGTGGCTGGCGTTGTGGCGTTCCTCTGCTGCGGTCTCTTCTCCTGCCGTCTTTTTTTTGGTCTCCCTCTCCTGGGCTCTCCTCTCCTGCTCCTCCGGTCTCCTCTCCTGGGCTCTCCTCTCCTGCTCCTCCGGTCTCCTCTCCTGGGCTCTCCTCTCCTGCTCCTTCTCCTGGGCTCTCCTCTCCTGCTCCTTCTCCTGGGCTCTCCTCTCCTCCTCCTCCGGTCTCTTCTCCTCGGCTCTCCTCTCCTGCTCCGTCTCCTGTCTCTTCTCCTCGGCTCTCCTCTCCTGCTCCTCTCTCTCTCTCCCGGTGCCGTCCTCCCTTTTGTTTATGCCGCGCCGGGAAACCCATCCGGTTTCCCGGGCAACGGCCTTCCCCCTGCCTCATTCGGATCGCGTCGCCCCGGCAACGGGGAGACGCGGACATGACGCATCGGCCTGATCCGATGCGTCATGACGAGCCGCGGCTGCCGGGGACGCCCGGTTACACACCCCTTCCCAAGAACGGTCCTGATCGAGGACCGAGGTAGAGTCTGGGTATCTGGAGAGCTAATCAGCCGGGGCCTTTTGGGGACCAGGGATGTGACGGACCTGAAACGAAAAGGGTTGGAGTTTAAGGAACCACCTCAAGATCCGTGAATTCGTATCTTTATGAGCCGACAACCAAGTGAGGGGAGCATGATCTGTATAGAGAATAAAAGGGCGACCCAAAAGGTAATACTGCAAGGTGTCTACAGCCCATTTGATGGCCAAACATTCCTTTTCAATCGTGGGGTAATGGCGTTCCCGAGGAAACAGTTTCCTGCTAATATACACTATCGGGTGATCCCTACCGTCCCCATCGGGCTGGGTCAGTACCCCTCCTAGCCCGACATCAGAGGCGTCTGTATAGAGGTGGAACGGTTTCGAGAAATCGGGGCACCGTAGGATGGGCTCCCTAGTCAGAAAGGCTTTTAGCTGTTCAAAACTAGTATCCTGTTGATCCGAAAAAGGGGCTAATTGATTAGGACGAGATTTAGCCAGAAGATCTGTAAGGGGGGCGGCTAGGGTGGAATAATTGGGAATTAATCTTCGATAGTAGCCGACCAACCCTAGGAAGGAACGCAAATCTTTCTTCGTTGCAGGGCTAGGTGCATTGAGAATAGCTTCTACCTTTTTAGATTGTGGCTGGAGGTTCCCTTGACTGATTTTGTATCCTAAGTATAATATGTCAGGCTGTCCGATAACGCATTTTTTTGGATTGGCAGTTAACCCTGCCTGTCTCAGAGTATGGAATATCTGTTGCAAATGCAGTAGATGATCATTCCATGTTTCACTGAAAATAACTACGTCGTCTAAGTAAGCAGCTGAAAAATGTCGAAAGGGGTTTAGGAGGCTGTCCATTAACCGTTGAAATGTTGCTGGGGCTCCATGCAGTCCGAACGGCAACACTGTGAAGTGGTACAGGCCCGACTGCGTGGCAAAGGCCGTTTTCTCTTTATCTTCTGCGGCTAGTGGAATCTGCCAATATCCTTTAGTTAAATCTAGGGTGGACATGTATTTTGCTTTTCCTAGTTTTTCTAATACATCATCCACCCTGGGTATCGGATAAGTATCGAACATGGAATGTTCGTTGAGTTTCCTGAAGTCGATGCAGAACCTAATAGTACCATCAGGTTTTGGTACCAGGACAACTGGGGACCACCAGGGACTAGTAGAAGGCTCTATTACTCCTAATTCTAGCATCTTTTGGACCTCGTCCTCCATAATCTGTTTCCTGGCCTCTGGTATACGATATGGTCGTAACCGGACAATTGTACCTGGTGCAGTCCGTATTTTATGGGCAATCAAAGAGGTTTTGCCTGGCACTATGGAAAAAAACGATCTGAAATGTTCCAGTAGACTGAATACCTGTTCCCTCTCTAATTTTGTTAATGAGGCGTTCACTGTGGTAGATTCTCCCCAATAGTGGTCTCGGTCGGGCAAAATTCAATTTGAACCCTCCCATTGGGACATAGGAACCGGCCCACGGCTTCGGTCGAGTTAGAGCCCTCGGGTTCTTCCCATTTTTTTAATAGATTTATGTGATAAATCTGGGTTTTCTGCGGCGTGGTCGAGATTTCAATTAGGTAAGTGACCGGGGAAACGGCTCGTAGTACTTTATGTGGACCCTGCCATTTTGCAACCAATTTGTGTTCAGACGTGGGGCGCATTATAAGTACCTGATCTCCTGGTAGTAGAACTCTTAATTTACTCCCTCGATCGTAATATTGTTTTTGGTTCTGTTGGGCATGTTCCATATTTACTCGGACTGTGTCCCATAACCCTTGTAACTGAGACCGTAAGTCGTGGGCATATTCTAACAAGGGTTTCCCCCCTTCCTCCGCCTCCTCTTCCCAAGCTTCTATTGCCATGTCCAGCAGGGATCGGGGCTGTCTTCCGAACACAAGTTCAAAAGGACTGTGTCCGGTAGATGCCTGTTCATGGGTACGTATAGCATACAATACCAAGGGCAACTTTTGATCCCAGTCTTTACCTGACTCCTCTACTACTTTTCTTAGCAGGGTTTTTATGGTACGGTTGTACCGTTCTACCAGTCCATCGGTCTGTGGATGGTACACCGAGGTGCGAATTTGGGAAATGCCTAACGTTTTGCACACCTGCTTCATGAGGGTAGACATGAAAGGAGTTCCCTGATCAGTGAGTATTTCATGTGGAAATCCTACTCGAGAAAATACATTAATCATTGCTTGTGCTACTGTTTTGGTTGTCATACTTTTTAAAGGAATGGCCTCTGGGTATCGGGTGGCATAATCTACCATGACTAGGATATATGTGTGCCCTTTCGTGGAGGGTACTATGGGACCTATCAAGTCCATTCCCATCCTACTAAATGGAACGTCTATGATGGGTAATGGCATGAGAGGCGCTTTTCTAGGTCTACCGGGTTCGGTAAGTTGGCACCTGGAACATTGGGAGCAAAATTTTCGTATGTGGGCAAAAACCCCCGGCCAATAAAACCGCCGGAGGAGATACTCCTCTGTTTTTTCCCTTCCGAAATGACCTCCTCCGGGTTGACAGTGGGCTAAGGTTAAAACATGTTCTCTATAGTGCTCGGGCACCAACAACTGTTGCTTACGGTCCCCGGAGCGATTAGTGGTTATGCGATATAAGAGTTTTTTTCTAATTAAGAAGTAGGGACCCACCTCTTCGGTTTCTTCTGATTTGGCCGACTTCCAAGCTTGAGCGAGAGAAGGATCTTCTCTTTGTCTTTGGGGAAACCCGACAGGCACCTCATGTGTCTCGGCAATCAGACCTGTGGGTGTGCTATGTGCCTCTTTCTCTCGGTGGTTTGCTTTTTCAACACGTTTCTCCCTACGTGACAGTTTCCTACGGGTAGAGGGGGGCTCTAGGTCGCTGTCAGAAAAAGGGGCACCCTTCCACCAGTCCTGGGTCAGGGTTGGTTGTCGAACGTGGTCCAGGATCTCCTGAAAATGTTCATAATCCGTCCCAATAATACATTCCTCTATCAGATCTGAGATTATACCCATAGGAAGGCTGTCCCTGTAGTTCCTCCACTCTACTGTCAGGGCCTGTAAGGGGTATCTCTCCTTATCCCCATGAATGCAGCAAATAGTCACCCAATGTTCGACTTCCCGGTCTGCTAGGGCTAGGAGATCCTTCCTTATCACGGATTGACTGCATCCGGAATCTATAAGGGCGCAACCCATTCGACCATTGACGTTTAAGGACTGTTTAAATTTGGGGTTGTTCCCCCGGGGTTCGCTGCTTGATATGCGGCTTGTAGGATTCCTGTAAGTAGAGGGGCGACATACTGGCCCCATCTATCTTCCGGCCATTGTGCGGTTGAGGCCACCCTTTCAAAATTAGTAAAAAAGGATTCGGGATCATCCCCTTCTTGATATTTTTGCAAGACGGAACTTGGGACATTGGGGTGTACCTTAGTGGTAGCAATTGTCTCCGTTAGTTTCTTCATGGCCGTCTCGTGGACCAGTTGATTATTGGCCAGTATGGTTGCCTGACTTTTCAAAGCCGACTGTAAGGCTTCACGGTCCTCCTTAGCCTCCCTCTGGTGGGCCTCCCACACCAGTTGTAGGTGTCGTTGGCCTTCGGCCAACTGTTTTATCATGTCCTCCAGCGAGGGGGCGTCACTCATTGTGTATACTGTTCGATTGTCGAGGAGGATCTAGAGTCTGATCCCACTTCTGACACCACTGTGACAGATCGAACAATATACAAATGACGACGAGATATGCGTTTTAGTTTATGGTGGGATTTATTCTAAGATTAAGGTGGAATAAAGACAAAAACTTGAAGTATATAATCAAGCGGGCGGGGTTTCCTTAGGGTTTTCGGTGTTGTTGTTCATTTCCTGTAGTGTTGATTTAGTCTCAATGTTTCTTTTCCCGGGAGACGTCTGGCGGATCCCCTCAGGTGGATTCCCGGATACCGGAAAACAAAGGAAAACAACACCCGGGTAAGTATGGGGTTTAACCAAAAGGTTATTTCACTTTTTCTCTGTAGTCTTGTCTGGGTATGGGTAGGAACGATAAGGAGGGGGTGTCTGTGAGGAGTTGGGGAATAAGTGCTCTCACTCTCTAATTATAGATTTTGTGGGGTGCCCATATGTGCTCGTTATCGTGCCCCTTTTGGTTCCCTCCCTTTCCACTTCTATATTCCCTCCCCCCCCCTAGTCTGATATGGCCTTTGTTTTGGTCCACAAGGACCGTACCTTGGTGAGCCACGACCCTCCTGGGTCGTGGCTGGCGTTGTGGCGTTCCTCTGCTGCGGTCTCTTCTCCTGCCGTCTTTTTCTTGGTCTCCCTCTCCTGGGCTCTCCTCTCCTGCTCCTCCGGTCTCCTCTCCTGGGCTCTCCTCTCCTGCTCCTCCGGTCTCCTCTCCTGGGCTCTCCTCTCCTGCTCCTTCTCCTGGGCTCTCCTCTCCTGCTCCTTCTCCTGGGCTCTCCTCTCCTCCTCCTCCGGTCTCTTCTCCTCGGCTCTCCTCTCCTGCTCCGTCTCCTGTCTCTTCTCCTCGGCTCTCCTCTCCTGCTCCTCTCTCTCTCTCCCGGTGCCGTCCTCTCTTTTGTTTATGCCGCGCCGGGAAACCCATCCGGTTTCCCGGGCAACGGCCTTCCCCCTGCCTCGTTCGGATCGCGTCGCCCCGGCAACGGGGAGACGCGGACATGACGCATCGGCCTGATCCGATGCGTCATGACGAGCCGCGGCTGCCGGGGACGCCCGGTTACATACACCTAACAAGAAAACAGGACTGTCTCCTCATGAGATTCTCATGGGCCGAGATATGAGACTGCCCACAGTGCCTGTGAATGCTCTTGTGAATATCACGGATGATATGGTGTTGGACTACTGCAAGGGTGTGGCTGACGTGGTCCGCTCTTTTTCTCACCAGGTGGAAGCTACCACCCTGGCACCGATAAATGATCCAGGACACAATCTGAAATCTGGTGACTGGGTTGTCATCAAGAAACACGTAAGGAAGTCATGTTTGGAGCCATGTTGGAAGGGGCAGTATCAAGTAATACTAACGACTACTACTGCTGTGAAGTGTGCGGGAATCCCTAACTGGATCTATGCCAGTCACACGAAAAAGGTGACATGCCCAACTGATGAGGAAGTTGAGTTGTTGAAAGTACCAACAACAGAAAAGGAAGTCTCAGGGCCGGAGAGTGATCGAAGGGGAACTGAGACAGAAGGAGAGTCCATTGAGGACGGCTTGGTCACTCCAGTAAGAGACGAAGGAGAAGAGACCCAGAGGGGTGACGGTGAGCCTATCTCAACTGAGGCACCAGGAGAGCCAAATCAGAGGGAGGTTCTTCCAGAAGCAGACGAATATGGAAATGAGCTAGAGCCCCTGACAGACCCAGAGGGCGAAGGAGTTGAGGCAGAAGAGAGTCAGAGTGTCCACACTCCTCCTGAGCAGATTGCAGGTCCATCAAGAGAAAACACCATAGAGTCAGAGGAGGGCGAAGGGCTGCCCCAGGAAAGATCAAATGCCAGAGAGACACTGAAGGGAGATAAGTGGCCAGAATTGCAGGTGAAAAAAGGAAAAGTGGTCATCGAAGATGCAATAGAGGAAGAGGTTGATACAACAAGGAGAGAAGATCTAAGTGAGGGAGAGTTGCAAGGTGATTGCAAGTTGACGCGGGTCCTGAATGGGCGTATGCAACATCAGCTGAATGGCAACAAGAGTTCTTGGCGTTCTGTTTTGATCGAGAGGTCCCAGGTCAGTACTTCGGTACCTAAGTCTGGCCAAAGAGACTGACTTGGCATGAGAATTGAAATAAAGAAGAACTGAGAAAAGAGACTGATAACTTACCGGATGTGACACTGGTAACCTGAATCAACTTTTGAAAATCGATTTTGACAAGCTGCTAACCTGAATTGACAAGGATCCTGGGAGTGAAACTGAAAGCTGTAAATAATTGCTGAAGAAAGACTTTTGCTTGCTTTAACTTTGCTGAAAAACAAGGTTTTAACCATCCTCTGTTGGTTGTTGTGTGAACTAGTAATCTTTCACTTTCTGATTCTTTACAGATCATGGCTAACACTAGAGAGGATAATAGAGGGAATAGGCGTTGTAAATGTTTGGGTGTTGGGTTGGGTGTCGTGTGTGTGATAATCATCATAGTTGTGATTGTGGGTATGCCATTAGTGGGTAAGAGTGGAACTAACAATGCTACAATTCCTGAGACCGCCACTGCACTAACAGCTTGGGAGAGGTTCAAACAGGATACGAAATATTTGCATGAGGGAACTAACGCAAAAGGGGAATGATCAACTAATGTTATATATCGCTAGCTGAGTGAGTATGTTGACACAATGGATGCGAAAGATTGTTATGTGTGTACACAGATTCCTGTTTCGGTACAAGAGGGGGTTACCTATAATAGTTTGCCCCTAACATATGGGATAAGCTGAAGTCTGTTACTAACAAGATTCTATAACCAGGAAGAGATTCAGTATTTTTATTTGCACCATGGCCTTGTGTTTTCTTATGTGCCTATCATAGAGGATTTGTGTAGTGTAGCTAAATATTATAGCGTAAAGTTAGTCAAGGGATTCTTTGAGGCGACATTAACAATTAGTACATACTATGCACACCGCAATAATTTGACATGTTTGCTTGCACCTGTAGAGAAAAGCTTTCTAGATCACACGGAAGATAGGAGAAGGGTGTTGAAGGGTAAATTGGAGAAAGGATTGCGGCAGCGAGCTTTTGCTAGTAGTGAGGGTTATAGTGCAATTAGGGAACAGGGGAAGTTAGCTTTAGATGCACTACACATAGGTAAGCTTTGCATATCTATGCCGAAGTCATATTATGGCAATGTGTTTGTGGGAACGAGTGAATGTAAGCATGTGTTTTTGTTTCAGAGTAAGTGGACGTTCATGTTAAATAGATAGGATCCAGCGATCCCTGGGATCTATTATATATGTGGACTAAATGCTTATTACCGTCTTCCAAAGGGATGGTATGGAACATGTTATTTGGGGATAGTTTTCCCAAAGATATATCAACTTGAGGATTTGAAAAGGTTTCCGAAATTGTCTGAATTACATCGTACTAGACAAAAGAGAGAGACTGCTGCTGGTGTAGTAGGAGACATATTTGGGGCGATAATTCCTTCAGTGGGAGTTATCTTTAACTCCATAAAGATATGAAAGTTGTCTACTATTGTGGATAACACGCTGAAAAATGTTTCAGGGGTTATATTCCTGATGGATACTGAACTTGCTGCGGAGAGGGTTATGACTCTTCAGAACAGGCTTGCTTTAGACATTCTTTTAGCGAAAAATGGCGGAGTTTGTAAGATGCTTAATGAGCATCACTGCTGTGCTTACATACCAGATAATAGTAATGAGATTAGAAGTATGCTTACTAACTTAACTAGGGATAGTACGGATTTGAAGGAACTGAAAGAGCCAGGTGTTTGGGAAAAGGTTGGAAAAGGACTTGCTTCGGAGTTGGTTTAGTAGTATTTGGCATGGGATATTGGCGAAAATAATACAGGGAATATTGATAATTATAGCTTGCTTATTTGGATTATGAGTGTCATGTAAAATTAGTAAAAGAATAAAATTGAAAATGGCGAAAAATAATAAGAGGAGGGAAGAAAAACAAAGGGAAAAATTATTCAGGGCAAAATCACAGGGGGAACGATTAAGAGAGGAAATTGAAATGAAGGAATTTTGGAATGTAAAATTCGAGGGGAAAGATTTGTGTGATGACAAGAGTCATCAGAGGAGGGATTGTTGGAGTGTGACTTTTAAAATTAATATTAACATGAAAGCTTGCAATATATTGTGTAATGAAGCTGCTTAGAAAATGTGTTAACGTAGAAAATAATGCACGCGTCTAAAATGTACCCACGGGGAGTGGCCATCAATGTATACGAAGAATAATGAAACTTATTAATCATGAATTAATAATGTACTAATGTTATAAATTTGTATTGGCATATTATAATTAGAGTTATGTATTAGTGTTTTGTTAACTAAATCACTAGGCCTTAGTTAGCGAGGGTCTGGGCCTAGCTGCCTGGTCTCATATTAAACTGTGTTTTCCTAACGTGCAATGTGCTGCTTTCCTGAAGGACACAACGCTGTACTTTTCCAGAAGCTAGAGATGTGTGTGTAGCCGTAGTAAATTCTTTCTCATGGGACCCGACTTGCTCAAAGAGACATTCTTGCTGAATGCAACAGTGTAATTCGTAACAGGTACAAGGCTGCATGGAATAGGAGAAACAATGGGACTACTGACTGAAGCGTAAAGTGTCATTTTTCTTACCTGAAATTCCACCCGATGAAGACGTCAATAACAGGAGCTAATCAACGGCATGAGAACTGTGTTCTGTGGAAAATTCTAGTGAGGTGTGTGAAGAGTTATTGGACAGAGATAAAGATGCACCAAATATTATCCAATGGAGAATTAAGGGCTAGTTCAACAGTTTTGATATAACCGCATGGCCTGAGGAGAAATCAGCCATTCTTCACCATTCCTTGCCATTCCACAGAGCCATTATTAGCCATACTTTGCCATTTCGAGACTTTGCTGTTTACTCTTTCTGATGCTTTAAACCATCCTCTATCTAAGTCATTGCTGATGCTTACTTCTCCTCCATATGAGTGAAGTGCCTTATTCTTTAGCTATGCCATACTGTGACTTTGCCCTGTCCTTGCTTACGGTGCATCGACTGATGTCCTGAGGACGAAGACTGACGCTGATTGCTGAGTCGTTGGAGGGGTAACTATCTGAGGAAAATTGTAATTGTCTGTTTGCCTTTTCTTTCTAGGTACCAACTGCTCTTTTGATAGAGGCCATAGTTAGATGTTTTCCAAATTTGTGTTTGCTAAATTGTTTTGCCTGAAGCCCAACATGCTAATGCTAATTCGAGGTTAGTTAAGGTGTTCACTAATATCTGATGCAAATAGACAAATGACTGAGTTCTTGCTTTGTTGAATCGTGTGTACTGAGACTTTGCTAAGCTGATCTTATTAATTATGTGATAATGCTGAATAAATATTCTCTATGAATTGATTAATTGTGTGGCTAAATACAAAGTTTGAAGAGTTACTAATGAGATGAATTGCTAATGAGATTAACAGAGATGATATTAGATTGTAACCAATAGGGAAATAAATATTCTAACTCTTAACTAAATTGGTGTGGTTATTCCTGACTGAAAGGTCATGGTGTATTCACTTTATTGATTCTTATTAAATGTTATTGATTAACTTGTTGATTAGTTACTAAGGATATTGATTGGGTTATTGATGTATTGATCTTGGGATGCCAGAAAGATACCTCGCACTGGGAAGTCTCCGAACGTGGTCAAAAGGTTCATCTGCCTAGGAGTGTCTCCTTGTAAGTTTACTTATCAAGGTTCTGACGTGCTAACACTGGTGATGAAAATATATGGAGACAGGACATGGGCAGTTAATGACACTTCAGTTCCTCAGGACTTTCTAATGGCTGTGGTAGATAGAGTGAAAGTGGGTCCAAAACACTCTCCTACAAATCAGTTGTGTCTGCGAAGTTGCAAGAGGAAGAAAAAAAACAAGTTGAATCAATTTGCAAAATTTTTGGTGCTGGTGCAAACCGAATATAAACGCAGGCCTGTATCTGAGTTGCAGCTATGGGCCTATTTTTTGGGCAGTGGGGTGGCGATTTGGGCTGTCTCTGTCTGTGCTGTTCAGATGCCACCAGTGGCCAAGTGGGGATCTGAGCAGCCTTTCAGGAGGCAGATGGACCTAAATTACTTCTCTTTGGCCAACAATGTAGAGGTATCATCCCCAGTCTCTCACTGGGCTGGCCCATAAAGTATGCAGATTGAGCGGGGGCCTTGGCAGAAGTAATCTGTGTACATAGAGTCCTGGCAACATTTGCATTGTTTTATCATAGTGAGCGTACGAAAACATGCCTCTTTACAACATAATATTGTCAGACCCCCCTGCTCCCCTATCCTCCCCGCCACCCGTGCTTAACAGGTGTGAGTGGTTCACCCAAATATGTTTTATACTCCCATTAAAAGGAGCAGAGTGAAAAGACAGCACAGGCAGGCGTCATCTTCTTAAAAGTGATGTCCACCTACAATGATTACTTGCCACCCTTCATCAAAAACAAAGACAGACAATACTCATAGCTTACCAATGAATTTTTGTCACATGTGCCACCGTCAGACAGACCCTATTTCATGCATAAACTAGTACCAAGAAGGAGAAACTACAAGTCCTAGAAAATAAAGTGGTGATGGCCAAAAACAAGACTGGCTGAAAACTCACACACAACAAACTTAGCAGCTGTGTTGCTGAATGCAAAGTTTAGTTGGTTTGAAGAACTGGCTGAAAGTGGCTGAAATGATGTGGGAAGAGGATGCCATAATGACATCAATCTGAGCTAAATAAATTTAAGCAACGTTATCTAAGGTGTAGGGCGTTCCCAAACAAGTAGTTATTGACGAGGCTGTTGTCAGAGGGTCTGAGCTCGATTCAAAGGCGTGGAGTGAAGTAGAGCCTATGTGGTCAAGGTGCTCGTCACCAGACATTCATCTGTGTGATCTGTTAAAGGTAGTAAGGAAGCGCCTGGCCATGGAACTATGCAGGACACTGTCTCAGCTGCCATTTCTGATTTTCATTTTAAGGTGCTCCTTTTGTAGACGTTACAGACTTGTGCAAGACATTTTGTAAAACTATGTTTTTTCTGTCTCATTTGGAAATCCGTACAGTTCATGATTAACCTTTTGGAAACCGGGCTGCAAATGCACCGGTGGGTGTGACTAGCTGAAGTGCAAAGTGGCTCCAGGGCATGCAGCAGGTGCAGTGGCACCAGAAGTGTGAAAGTCCTATACACTTCAATTAAAGATTTTACTATCATGCCAATTCCTTGCTTGCCTTAAGGCCCATTGCACCCTTGCTGCACCACCACAGATGTGCATGCACTGCTTATAAATAGTGCTTAATACCATGGATCCATTATAAAGGCAGAGGTATTTTTGGGCAGCTTCATCGTTTGAAACATGGTGGTGATTGTTGATGAAAAAATATGAAGATTTGCCTAGGATCGGTGGCTAAGTAGGGGAGTTGTGATTAAAACTCCTTTCCATAAATTAAAGAATCAACCAATTTAAGAACTTACCTAATTGTTTACAGAATTAATCTTGGCAAATGGCAGGACAGAGTCCTGGAAGGACAACAGAATGCACATATTGCCTTGTCCGCTATAATGAATCCCTATTATAATCGTATGGGCAGCAGCGGCCCGTCAGGCATTTTGGCTGATGATAACTGTCATTTCTATCTACCCGCCCCTAATTGGAAAATAGCTAGATGAAGCCACTTGCTTCACACAGTAACGGTTGTAGGTAAACCAACTGAACTTTGCATTCAGCAATTGGCATATGACTTTAGACCCACTAAAAGTTCAAACACTCACCTCCCTGGCCCTCTCAGCACGAACACTTCTGACTCCTGTCTTTGCTTCCAGGCATGCTGCGAGCATGGAAGTTATGACCTGACCTCCCTCCAGTCTCACTCCCTGCCCCATCCCTGCGACTCCTGAGCCAATCTTGATGCTGCTCCCTTGCTGCTTATGTTAGGAAACAGCAGGAGAGCACCCCAAGGATTAGCTCAGGCAGGTCCTGCCAGTGCTCATTTGGAGCCTTGTGGGCTGTGGCAGCAATCTCTGGAGCTGCTACATTGCAGAGGTAGGAGAGGGTTCAAGTGCGCATGTCAGGCTGGTCAGAGCAAGGCACCCATCCAACCCTGCATGCGCACTTCACCCCAAGGAGACCCGTTAGCTGTCAATTATTTAGCGGCTCGGATGGTCCCCATCCCTTTCTTTCTAATTTTCTTTTAATGTGGCCCCCGGAACTCACTGTTCTCATTAAAGGGACGGGCAGTCCTATTCTCTAGGCAACCCAGTGACAGGCTGAACCTCTACAACCCAACACTCTTCCTAAAAAGGAAAGAGCATAGGTAACGCTCAGCACCTTTGTAACCCCCTTACAGGAGCAAGTTTCCACGGCGGCCATGTTGCTTTGTGGCACACTGCTAATGGCACGCACAGAGATCACAACACTATAAATGCCCCATTATTTTATAATGGAACATTCTGTGTCTTCATTTCCTTCAGTAGCACAAGACTGCATTTAGTAGAACTTTTTGTCAGCAGAATAGCTCTACACCCGTACAGCCCATGTTGATTGCATTAAAAACTCCTGGACATATAAACGTTTTAAAATGATGACACTTAGAAGGGGGAGCTTCTTGGGCCTGTTGAACTTTATAGCACCAAGGAAGTAACTGCAGACAGATTCTGAGCCTGTTCTAGCTTTGCACGAACCTCCCAAGCCCCCGTCCCCGGACCTATTCACCATCTCAGATGTCACCCTGAGCAGTGCAGAAGAACACAGAGATGTCCCTGGGCTGAAAGAATCCGGTCTGGGTGAAAACAGAACAATGATGCACACACAGCCTTTTCGTTTACTTCATCTACTTTCTTGAATGTTCTCAGGTGTCTACGTATGAGGCACATTCCAGAGCAATGGTTGGTGGAGCTTTCGCTTGCAGACGCATAGCTTGGTCAGTATAATTGGGGGATGTAACATTCAGATTTCCAAAACGACATCTTGTTAAAACATATTATATGAGAAGCTGGACATAAGGGGGCTAAAGGGGCAATGAAAAGAAGAGTACAGATTGTAAGGGGCATGCAACATTTTTCAAGCTAATCAACATTTGTTATGGGCTTCAATACATAGAGGCGAGAGAGTTTGTGTGTTTTTGTCAGACTGAGCATGTAAAAATCCCACTTGAAATTATATAGACACTTCACATTACTCGAATAAAAGCACTTGTACCCACCTATATACATCCACATTTACTTTTATGGGGGTGTAACGCCTCAAACAGCCCCCGGAAGCTACCCCCCCTGTTCACTTGCCTCCCTCGAGGGATGCTGGGTGTCACGTCATGGAGGATAAATCAACTGGGTCAGTATGTTCAGATAAGTTTATTCTCCTTCAAAACAGCACCATGGCGAACCCTTGCTCCGGCTCCAGGCGTCAGTCGTAATTCAACTGACTAGCCTGGAACCTTCACAGGGATCCGTCAAGCATAAGCACATGCATATGACCTCATCCAACATACACATATGCTCATCAGTTTTAGTTTTAGAAAATAGTAGAATATCATCCTGATAAGCAAGGACATTTTTTCAGTTACCAAACAACTTGAACATGAGGTTTTGAAAAAGCAGAGGCCACAGAGGCCAAGCCAAATGGCATACTTAAAAATCTATAAGCTGCAAAAGGAGTGTTGAAAGCCGTAAGAGAGCGTGATTCTTCTTCCAATTCCACCTGATGGTATGCCACTCTCAAGTCTATGCACGAAAATACCTTGGCATCCCCTAGCTGTGCTAACATTTCCTGTATTTTAGGTAATGTGAAACAGCCAATTAGAATATTCTTGTTGAGTGCCCTCAAGTCAACGCACAATCTATTGTCACCAGTTTCTTTTTTAGTGATGATGATTGGTGATATCCATTGTGAGGAGTCGATAGGTTCAATAACCTTCTCTGTGCACAATTTTTCCAAATGTTGCTGTAGATCGTTACGGGCGCTTAGGGGTACATTGCGCACTTTGTGGATCACAGGTATCGTATCTTTTTTTTGTTTAATGTTATATTCATAATCTCACACTGTCCTTGAAAAGGGACGCATGTTTACTCAATAAGTGTTGTAAAGTTCCTTCTGTTGTAGGTACATCCACAAGTGAAATGGGACACAACGTGCCTGGTCACAAAATCATACCACATTTTCCTTGGTCTTTCCAGCCTAGAATATTGTAGCCTCTCTTCGCTACATACACTTTCGTTGATATGGATCTGTCTTTATAATGTATAGTGTCATTAAAGTAACCCAGCATGTCTATGTCCTGTCCACCAAATTAGATTGTAGGGATGTCAGGTGGTGCAAAGTTAAAGGAGTTCCAATTCTTGTAATATAAATCATCAGTTATAAATGTGATCGGAGATCCTGAATCCACAGTGACCTAGATTTGAATATCAGCTATTGAAATCATACATAATTGATCACCTTTATTGTTCTTACACCGCTTGTCCTCTGCAGTTTCTCTGGATAAATCCTGAAATTCCAACATGCCAACTCTCTGGGTACTCTTATGTACTCTTGCAAAATGCCCATGATTTTTGCATTTTGCACATGTTTTCCCTATGGCTGGACAATTTTTTGCATTGGCCAAGTGAGTGTTGAAGCCACACCTGAAGCATGTACCTTGTTTCTTGCTCTCTGATGCCTTGAAAGTTACTAATTTTAGTTTAGTTACTAGAGCATTAACTGCCTCCAACTCCAAATTGTTTCTGGATTTGTTTAACTCCTTTGAGGCTAAAACTGATCTCTCAATACCTCTTGCAATTTCTAAAGTGTCATTAAGGCTGGGGTTCCTGCAGCAAAGAAGTCGTTCTTGAATGTTTTTATTGAAACAGTTTAGCATTATTTGATCCCTTAAATAAGAGTCAAGGTTGGCATTAAATTTGCAAGTAGATATTAATACCCGTAAGTAAGTATCCATTGGTTCATGTTGTAGTTGGCGTCTGGTGTAAAATCTGTGTCTTTCAACTGATATGCTTGTGTCATCTTTGTAGTGATCTTGAAGTCTACACACTGCGTCTACATAAACATTCCATTCTGAATCTTCATGTCTAGTTGCCTCAAGTAGGTGATCAAAAATATGTTGGCCTTCAGCTCCCATGCAATTGTACAGAAGTGCTAATTTTCTTGTTGGCTCAAATTTTGAGCCATCTATTGCTATTAACATTAAAATCCCCTGAACCATTGTTTCCATTTCGTTTTTAGTAATCCAGCCTCTGCCAGGAAATGTGTGGGACAATTTATAGATTGTATGGTGAAAATAAGGAGAGGTTAAAAAAAATAACACGGTAATTACTGAGAGAAAATAGATATATATTCCCAAAAATAACCCAGAAGAAGATTGGCATCCTATGCTTCCCTATGTTTTCCAGCAGTAAACAAAAAAAAACAACGAAGGTTGGCGTTCTATGCTTCCTTGTGCAGTAGCCAATGAGATGGAGATTTTTAAGTATCACCTTCCCATAATCCACTGGGCTGATACTAGGGAGGAAAATCAAGCTTCCAGTATGATCCTGGTCAGTATGTTTGTACTGATAGAATCACACCTGAAATAGAAGTAGGTAAGCTGATAACAAGCATGTGCAGCTTGAGCAGCGCTGATGACAAAGCTAGGGTTGGAGATAAGAGAGAATACAACTTGAAAAAGCATCCGAAAGCACACAGCAGGGTGAATATCGTAGTCTTAAAACCTTTATACAAGAAAGAAAAGTTCTGCCAACCATAAAGAGTGCTGTTTGAAGTCCCACGCTTGTCTCCAAAATATGTCACGTTGCACCTAAATCGACTGGGTCAGAAAGTATGTTCAGATAAATGTATTCTCCTTCAAAACAGCACCATGGCGAACCCTAGCACGCGGCTCCAGGCATCGGTCGTAATTCAGCTGACATGCTGGAACCTTCACAGGGATCCATCAAGCATAAACACCTTCTACCCACGAGCTGATTAAACAACTTCACGCGCTAGCGTGGAGACTTCCAAACGCTAGACATAACACTGGGTTTAATTTGATAAATACTAACCACAGCCTTTTAATAGCACCCAAAAGCCTAATATCAGCACATTTGTTCGCATGGATGTTTTAATAATCCTAAAAATGGCTGGTTTGGAGGAGTCAATAGAGCATTTAGGATGTCACCTTCACACGTGATCGACTCGGCTTACTTAGGAAAGGGTTCTGGCATGACCTGAAAGCACTGATGGGAAATCTCTTCAGACTCCTATTTAATCTCAGTATCAGTTGTTTATTAAAAATAAATAATAAAAAAGCACGAAGAGCTCGTACCTGTTGTGCGAACGCACATCCCACTTACAAGTGAAAATGCTCTCTGTACGAATCCTGCCTGCAGGGGAAGCAGTTTGAGGCAGGCACTTGGCAAGTCAGTGTGCAGGTGTTGCTGCCATGCTGCTGCATCCAGGCCTTTGGATGTAAAATCAAGCTCAATCGCAGGATACAGTGGACGAGTCCAAGAATGCAATAGGGAAAAGAAGTATTCATGCATTGATTGTGTTGAGAATTATCTATATTTTTCTTAAATGCAAATAAATGCGTGACGTGCACGTCCCACGTGAACAAGGGAACTAAAAACAAATAAGAAAGGAGAATACAGACAGTACAAAAAGAATGTGCAAGTGTCCAAAACTGTGATAAACAACCATATTGGTAAATTATCAAATGAAACCGAACCCTTTTATCAATCAAATGATATGGATATTTGGTTCTTAAGTGTCCATCGAACCAGTTATCCGACTCCTTTGAAGTTTCTTGCTTCTGTATGAATACAACATAGGGAGCACAGCCGTTTCATCTCCAACATTTTTCAGTCTTTCTTTCCTTCATTGCATCGCCCTGGTCTCATTTCCCCAGCTGTATCAACAATACAGAAGACAAATATTTAATGTGGCATCATTGGCAATCAACATAATTGTGTATTTTAGGAGAACGTTGATGAACTGAAGGGAAACAGAGAAACACTGAGGGAGAACCGGGGAAGAAGGCAGATTGAATGAAGGTGGCAGAAGGATTTAGACCTATTTAGGTAGCAGGAAACAAATGTGAGGATATTGTGATCAAACCCCATTCATTTATTGCAGATGGCACGATATTAAGAGAGAGAGAGGTGGAGAGAGAGTGAGCGAGAACAGAAGAGAGAAACAGAAGTAAAGAGAGAGAGGCAGAGACTGAGAGAGAGCAGAATGACACATAGAGTAACAGAGAAAAAGAAACGGACAGAGAGAGAAAAGACGGACTGAAAGGAAGCGAGAGATACAGGGGGCAGGGTGATAGAAGTAGACAGATAGATAGATAGATATATAGATATATAGATAGATAGATAGATAGATAGATAGATAGATAGATAGATAGATAGATAGATAGATAGAATGATTTATGAAATGGTTTCTTATTGTTTTGTCAGCCGATTTCTAAGTCGCCTATCCTGATTCATCTTATCAATTTCAATGAATGAGGTACAGGACGTTAAAGTGTTTCAACCACCATCACATGAGTTGGAAAACAGAAGAAGTCGGGATTAGAATGAGATGCTCCCACTTTGCAGTCAACGCGTTGTCATTAGTTCGCACCAGTCGCGGTTTGCAAATAACTGGTTACTTTTAATGGGGTTTCTAGTGTGCTGGACACAATCACGGGGGGAGACCAATTAACGACTCAACTGTTCCAAAGTCAAAAAAAGGTGAGGTTGAGGCAGTGAGCATCTACAGTGTGGCGTCCTGTGCCTACAACTACAATAATCTATGGGCATAACTGGACACACGTACTTAAAATACTGGGTTGGTGAGGGCACCCATGGCACCAAAAGCATAACCTGGACCCAGAGATTTCACCACTGGAACTGGACACTAGCATTTAAGATTGGGGTCTACTGTGACTCTAGTTTATCGATTTGCGAATTTTATATAGTGCTGTGTCACCTCTTATATAGCGCTCTGTGTTGCCTCACAGATACCTCACAACACTGCACAGTTCGTTTTAAAATACAGGATTGTGGAATGGCTGAAGCTCAATTGTGCACAGGAAATGACTTCTATCAGATATTTTTCACCCTCTGATTTTGAGTCTGTGGTTTACCAAGCAGTCATTAGCATAAAGTGAAAGAGAAATACTCTTCGGGGAGGAGCCCTCTAGATGTATGTTAAAGTATTGATAACAAAAGCTCATGACGCAGCTGCTCTGTCAAGCTGATTGCAACAAAGTAATAAACATTGGAACAAAGGAAGTTTATACTTCCCACCACTCTCATTACAATTTATGTTTCCCTCTTCTAAGCCTCCACTAATTCATCTTTGGGTTCCAAAGTAGCGTTCTACTCGCTGAAAAGTGCTTCAAATCCTCACCCGGGATAGTAAGCACCATATAAATAAAATTAGATGGATGTGGTCTAGTCAAAGGCTATTCTGAATAGCTCAATCTATAGGTATTTCCTGAAGCGCAGGTTGTTAGGCTCTGCCATCAAGATTGTAATGTAAGGTGGGTTTATAGAATGCTGTTTGTGACCCGCTGAGTATCCAATTGTTGAGTAGGTCAGTGTAGGCATGTGGTGAGGCTGGGCCTGACTACAGACAGTCTTATTGGGCCCGCAAGAAGACTAATTGAAAAGGCAGGGCTTCAGCTTCTTGCGGAATTCAAGTGATGAGGAGCATCTGATGTGTTGGGGGAGGTCGTTCTGATTGGGTTCAGAACCTTACATAGCTTTGGGCCTTGGACTCCTAGGGATCTGTCTCTATGTTTTTTCCCTTGAAAGCTTGCTGAGTGATTCAGGTCAATGTAGTTGATCAAATATTACTAGTTTGAATGGAGGTGGGGAGATTTTGCACATACTCCAGGGTTTTCTTCCAGTCTGCCTTGTGCCTAATTAATTCTCTGTTCTACCGGCAGCCAGTGTAGTGCATTTAATACTGGCTTTATATGGTCATGCTTTCAAAGGTTTTGGCACAGGCATTTTTTCATTTATTCAATGTCTACAAAAAATAATTCTATTTTGGTCTTAACTCTTCAAGAAACTGAACTTTGCTTTACTTTTTAGATTCAGAGTGCAAGTAAACATATTAGGTTGCCATGCTCAACACTAAAATTGTCCTCAGGTAACACATAACCAAGAAATCTAAGACGGATTGGTACCAGTTCTGTCCTCTAAATTTCTGTTTGTTTCGTCTTTACATTCTGCTACATGTAGATATGGATTTCATATCAGAAAAGCAGAACCGTAAGTACTAGGAAATTCATCCTTCATCAGGGTTATGCTGATCCCTGCTTGGCTATTTGGGACATTAATATATCGGGGAGACACTCGACTGTAGTCACACATTCATCACAGGGATGTGCGGGTGTGCACATCTAAGTATCCTCATGTCTGGCGGTCAATGGCAGACAGGAGGCTACTTAGGTGTGCACGCAGGGGAGTGTCTGCCTCATTCGACAGAAAAAACCCCAACCATCCTTAGTTTGGGGTACTTCTCTCATAGGAGAGGGTCAGAACGGTAAGAACATTAGGCCTCATTATATTTGCATGTTATGAGTGAGTAGCCAGGCAGGGATCAGAGTAGCCCTGATGAAGGCAGGAGACGTGAATGGGCCTTCCGAACGACTGAAACTTACTGGCACAGTTATACGGGTAGATGGGACATTATGGGGGGTCATTTTGACCTCGGCGGTCTTTTTCCAAGACCGCCGTGCGGAAGCCCGCCAGTGGTGGCGGTTTGCCGCTCGGCCTATTATGACCGTTGGCAGCTCTCCGTCCTTTTATGGACAGAGAGCCGCCAACAGCCATACTGGCGGGAGGCGGGGAAGTGGAGGTTCCTCCACCTACACCGCCACGCCAACAGAACACCGCCCAGCGAATCACGTCCTGTGATTCGCCGTGGCGGTGTTCTGTTGACGGTGTGGTGTCAGCGGAGCTGCCCCCATGGCTCCCGTTCCCTCCCGGAGGATCGTCGGACCAGGTAAGACGATCGTCCGTGAGGGGAGGGGGTGGGGAGGTATTGTGTGTTGTGTGCGTGCATGGGGGTGTGCGTGTGTGTATGTAGAGGGGGTGTGTGAGTGCATGTATGCTTGCGGGGGTGTTGTGTGTTTGGGAATGAGTGCGTGTATGTCTGTAGGTATGTCTGTGTACGTGTATGTTTGAATGTGGGTGTGCGTGTCTGACTGTGTGTGTGGATGTTGGCATCTATGTCGGTGTGTGTGCGTGTATGTGTGTTGGTGGTGCCTGCGTGCGTGTAGTGTGTGTATGAATGATGTTATGTTGGGGATCGGGGTGGGGATGGGGGTCCTGCCACCATTGGGGGGTGGCAGGGGTGGTGGGGGGTTTAGGGGAGGGAGTCAGGGTGGGTGTGGGGGAGACCCCTATCAGTGCCAGGGAAGGAATTCCCTGGCACTGATAGTGCTTACTGCCATGGATTTCATGGCAGTTCCAACCGCAGGAAATCCACGGCGGTAAGCCGGGTCAAAATACCGCCGGCGGTATAGTGATGGCCGCCGGGCTGGAGACCTAGGTCTCCAGCCCGGCGGGCGGAACGGAGAAGCGGTGGATGACCATGGCGATAATACAAAACAAAGACCGCCAGTCTGTTGGCGGTCTTACTGCCGCTTCTCCGCCTTCCGCCAGGGTCATAATGACCCCCTATATCTCATTCTATACCCAAATTATTACAGGGCTTAATCACATTTGGGATACCTATTTTTAAAGGATCAATCCAGGGTATATCTCAAGATATTTTGAAACTTATACTGGCTCCTTACAATTATCCAACAATCATTTATCTAGGAACTCTCTGCAATGGTCAGTTGCACCATGGTTGTATTTACCTACCATGGTGGGAAAAAGCACGATAATGAAGTATGAAGTATGCCACGAAAAGTTGTGGGTGAGATAATTTTTAAAAGTCTTGAGATTCTCGTAGTGTAATCCTGAAACAAACAAAAACATGTTTTTGTGGGTACCTAGTATTCTTGGTGATATTATGTTGTGATGTGGAGGATATGCCTTGTATTTTTTCCCTCTTTCTCTCCAACCGTGTACATATGAGAGGCTGAGAAGACAGTGCCATTTCTGACGCATTGGCTCTGATGCGTCAGATTTCTTGCACTGCCCTGCGCCCCCCTAACAACATCATGGTAGGGCTGTATTTATGATAGGGAGCACTGAAGTGCTGCATTGCTGGGCTACCGTATAAAATAATGAAACTACTCCAACAATTCAAGGAGGACCCAATAGGAAAAAGCCCAGCGTCACTTTAACACCTGCTCTGAGCAGACTTAAAAATAGGATGTTGAGAAGACGCCGAACGACTCAGTAAAATCTTATAGATTTCACTGCGCCAGTTCTGCATGGCTTTTAATGGGGGAACGCCTACCTTGCATGTATTATACATGGCGCAGGTATAATGTGGTGCAAGGCTTTACACACTGGCGTAATGGTCCCATTGCACCAGTTTGTAAATGTGGCACACTGCAGGGGACTGCTTTGCACCACCGTTGCATAAAAAAAAATTATGCAACGGTGGTGCAAGGTGCTTCAAAATAAGCCATATAGTCTGCTTCACCCTCTCTTCTGTTGCTGCACCAGACACTAGGTTGTGTCAGTAGTTATGTATTTTCTGTGGCCACATCACCTAGTGTCTCCTCCTTCTGCAACCACTGCAGAGGATGCCCATGCCCTTTCCGGCACACAATAGGGGCCATGCTGTGTTGTTGACGGTTGTGGGTGGTGTTTTACAGTACCTCCACACCTCTCCCACGACATAGGCCATCACTGGCCCTTCCTGCAATATTTTCTGTGCTCCAACTCCTCTGCCACTTCTAAACTGTTTCTTGTCATGCTGCACCCTCAAGCCTTACAGGCTGTCCCTGCCAATGCCTGTACTGTGCACCAAGTATGCTGTGTCCGTGGCTGCAAATCATTCATTATTTGTGTGTGGGGATGCTTCATACAACCCTGGCTGGCTCTTCATCACATCATGCTGTACCCTCCAAGGCCAATTATCTGATGCCTGTCAGTTGCCTTCAGGCAATCACCTTGCCTGCCTCACTACCAACTTCTGGGCATCAATGCAGGCTGATGGCTTCCGGGCTTATATGTTCTTATATTTGTACATATTTCTAGTTCTTTCAAGAGGCGGTAACAAGATGTTTTTTTTCCTCTGTTCCCCGTTGTCATTTTTAATCACCTTCCTCCTGTCAGAAAAAACTAACCTTGCAGCCTAGAACCAATAGGTGAAAGGTATTATTCCACACTTCATTGTTTCAGCTACTAACTTAACACAGTTGCAGTTAGTCCAGAGTAGACCGTGAAAGGGAAATGGGAAAAGAAAGAGAAAACACAGACACTGAACGTTGCCACTCTAACATCAGTTTGGCTGGGAATGGATTTCCACTAGTTAAGACTATTAATGCCTCATGAGTTATACTGTATCTAATTCTACATATAGGTATATATATCTTATATATAACAGAGTGGCAGTAGTTTCTTTGTAGGCTTCTGAGACATAGAAATTCCTCTAATTTGTGATTGGTAATAACTCTGCCACACTTTGATCAATCTCCTTGAAACTTTCCAGACCTATTCCTTTTTCTACATTGGATGATGGAGCACAGTTATGTGGTGATTAGTTAAAGGGGGTGCAAAGAGGAAAGGGAGGTCCCAAAACACGTACAGTATTTCCACCAATTAATTTTCCATAGACTTTTTAGACAGACATAGAAGCAAAATGGCTAAAAAGAGTTTTGATCTGAATTAGTTCAGTAGTTTATAAGTAATAAGGGACAAAAACTTTGTGAAATATTGGACTGCTGTATACCACAGTACCTTCGAAGTATACTGCGGTACCTGGAGATGACAAAACACAATACGGCTCGTTAATGAAAGCCATTGCAAAATGAGAAGGCAGCCATATTGTTTACACCACACTGTGCCTTTGTTCTGTGTTTTAATGTGAAACATAGGTTATTACTTTTCTTTTCATGCACTCTACAAAATTCCTCCAAGACACTGTACTCCACTCTATGCCACTCTACAACAGTGTACTCTACCCTGTGCGACTCTACAACACTCTACACAACTCTCTTTATGCCACTCAATGCAACTTTAATCCACTTTACTTACTTTACTTACAAAACCCTACTCCACTCTGCAACACTCCACACAACAGTCCACTCTACAACACACCACACCACTCCACCATATGCCACTCCACTCTACAAAATGCCACTCCACGACACACCACTCCACACCCCTCCAATTCCACACTCTACGACACACCACTTCACTCTACAACATGTCACTTCACTCTATGCCACTCCACTCTATAACATTGCACTCCACTCTATGCCCCTACACTCTACGCCACTCTACAACACACTATGACATGCCATTCCACTTTATCACATGCCACACTACTGCATGTCACACCATTCCAACACATGCCACGACACTCCCTCTACCACTCTCCACACCACTTCACTTTAACACACACCACTTTACAACATACCACTCAATTCTGCAACACACCACTTGAATCCATGCCACTGCACTCTACACTCCTTCACTCCAAGACACTCTACAACACACCACTCAACTCTGAAATGCTACTCCACTCCATTGTACTTTACGACACACACTATTCCACTGTATGTCACTCCACTCTATGCCACTCTACCTCACTCTACAACACTACATACAACTTCCTCTATGTCACTCAATGCCACTTTACTCTGACACACTTCTTCACTCTACTCCACTGTTTGCCACTGCTCTCTTTGTCACACACTTCAGGTGTATGCTGCCCTATTCTACTCAAATTTATAACACTCTATGCCACTCCAGTCTACCACACTCTACTCCACTCTATGCCACTCCACTCTACATCACTCTCTACCACTTCACTCTACAACACTACATCACTCAAATCCACTTTACCCTATGAAACACTACTCCACTTAACTGCAATACTTCACTCAAAACCACCCAATGCCACTCCACTGTACATCGGTATATGCCACTCCACTCTACCACACTCTACAATACTCTACTCCACTCTTCGCCACTCCAGTATAGAACACTCTACTCCACGCTATGCCACTCCACTCTCACTCTACTCCACTCTACCACACGGTACGACAATCCACTGTATGATACTCCTCTGTATGACACTTCACTGTACAACACCCCACTCTACGCCATGACACTCTACACTACTCTGCTTCACTTCATGACATTCTACAACACTCCACTCAACAACACTCCAATCAATGACACTCCACTCTATGATACTCCACTCTACTGTACAACATTGTACTCTTCTATCAAATACAATAATGGAGTATATTAATTACAATGTTGTTTTTCTGATACCTGAAAAAATATATGGTTGATTTTGGTACAAGCTCTTTATCTTTTGAAATATTTGGTTAGTTCTGAAAAGAACTATTTTCTTTTTTTCTAGATCTTTTTCCTTGATGTTTTCTATTTTTTCAAAGGTCAACATGACTAAGCAACAAAAAAAGTCTTAACAGACTACAGGAGGACAACAAAAGCAAACAAAAAAAACAAACTAAAGCTGTTAGGGAAGACACTGGTGAGCCATGACCATCTCCAGGTTAATAGTCAGATCTCTCTCTCCCGCTAAAATCACAGTATTGCGCAGCAGACAGATGTGGCAGTACTGCCGTATTGCTTTTTAATTTGTCTATTATTCCTCAACAGATCTACTGGCACAGCGGTACCAGGAGTAGGTACTGATGGGGGAGCAGATGCACCTGGTGGTGGTGAAGGAGCTAAAGAAGTCGAAAGTGGTACTGGGGAGACAGATGTAGCGGATGGTGGTGAAGGTCCTGATGACTCAAAGGAAGTTGGAGGTGTTGTGGTTGCCGAAGAAGTGGCCACTGCCAATACTCCTGCTTTGGACTCTTTCAACTCCTTCTGATGCCTTCTGTCAGTCCTCCCAATATGGTTGAATGATAGTCAGCAGGTGTTTCCTTATTCCTGTCATACCAAATGAGTACTGTTTGATGTTCCTATCAGAAATTACTTTGCTGCATAGGTTGCAGACTACCAATTTGGAATTAACCTTTTTTCCTCCAGGTGGTAATGAGAAAAGCTCCCACACATTTGAATCCTTCATTTTCTTCCTTTGCTTTACCTCCTATTGCATTCTCCACTCCACCTCTTCTTCCTCTTCCTCCAGCAGGACAGGACCTTCTTCTTGAGCCATTGCAGTTCTGCAAAACCTCCCAGGTAGTTTCTGAAGACAAAAGTTTTACTGTTGGAAAGACCACAACTTTCACCTGAAGATCTCAATTGAAATGGGGAAATTGGGAGTACACTTCCTGTTTCCACCAAACAGATAGAGTTGTAAGCCAATGAAATGCTGTTTAATTAAAGTGAAAATACTGCTTTAGTATTGTGATACGATTGTGGTACCAGTATAATTCAGAAAAACAACCTATAATTTCAATATTAACACATATACACATTTTAAAAACAGAACCAGCCATCAATCCCTAAATCCAACATTTAAATATAATATAATTATTTGGTGCAAATAGCATTTTCAAAATTTATGACGGTACTGCAAAAGTACTGCAGTACCAAAAAAAAATTAAAAAATTAATACCATAATGAAGAATATTTAAAAACAACTTTTTGGGAAAAAAATCATACAAACTCAATGGAAAAACAAAGGCTTAGGGCTAGGTATAGTTAGGAAAACTTAATTTATTATTTCAAAAGAAAAACTCAAACTGCAAACACCTTAAAAATAACAATGTTTTAGCTATAATTTATAGATACAGGAAAGTTGTAATTTACGCTCCACCCTAAAAAATACTATAACTTGTGCACTGCTGTGCAGTGTTCTCAACTCGCTAGCCAGACTAAATTAACTATAACTCACACCTTCCACATGCATTGATTATACCCTATCATGTAACATCACTTTTAGCGTGTTTCATTATAGCATTCACAGGAGCACTCACAACATCGGAAATTACACCATTAATGTGGAGAGTGTGCATGATAGAATGCCGAGTTATAGTTCACTTAGTCTGGCTAGAAAAATGAGAACACTCTGTACGGAGGTGTGTGAGTTTTGCTGCAGAAAAACATAAAGTATATTTTGTATGAGTCACTGATACTTTGCTTATTCCACAAGGAAGTGTGGTGACTAAACTGACACCAAATATCTGTGATATGGTAACTCTTGTTTAAAGATTTATAGATGAAAAGGGAAACCTACTTTCTATTATGAAATGGTTGATTTGTTTAGTGAAGTTAATGCCCTCATTCTCAGCTTCATGGCTTCTAGTGTAGGATGTAGATGTATCACATTGCAGGTGGCAGTCCTAGTTTTCTTAATTATCCAGTGCAATGTAAAAGCTGCAGTTCCTTCTTTTTGTTGCCCTATAAAATATTTGACAAAACTGGATAGTAGCCTACAGTCTGTTTAAAAACAATCAAAAGTGAAAAAGTCATGCTCTTGGTAAAACCAAAGTTGATAACAAAGCTGTTTAAAAAAAAGGTTGATTGACTATTAAGTAAGCAGCCAGAAAGAAATATTGATAAATAAGGCCATTGCCTTGCATTCCTTTTTCAGATAGCTGAGGCAAAACTTTGAGTATCTACATATTGTCCAAAACACTGGATTTGGGTGTGTGCATTATAAAATGTAGTGCCATTTGAAGATGAAATTTCACCATCCAACACAACATTCCATGGTCAGAGTATGCCTTGTGTTGACTAACATTTGCCTTGCCTGTCCTCAGAAAAAATACATTTATGTTGTGCTAATTAGGTGAGTTTTATCAGCATATTTATTTGTGTTCTTTGTATATGCATACATGTGCATACTTCTAACCTTTGCACTTAATAAACTATTAATGTTTTAAACACTCTGTGCATTAGTTCCTTTCCAGGGTTTTCCAAAGTATTATAACCCCTTGGCATTTCTCTGGACAAATCCTAAATAAAATGTCTAATTTTCAATTAGATAATTAGATTTACAAACCACTATCCTCATTGCAGGATAATCCTCTGTCAATACATTCTTCATTGATGTGTTTATTTTATAATTAATTGTTTACATCACAGCGGGTAAGAGCACAGAGCGAACCTTCTGAGAATCATCAAGCCTTAATGTGGTGGCTGATCCGACTCCTCATTTGTCAATGCTGATGGACAGGAAGGAAGCCGTAGGTTGAGTCAGCAAAATGTGTGCGACCCAGGAAAGATGGAAGATAGTTGACTGTAGGCATCTAACCAGCATGTCCTGGGTCAAACAGGGGCAAAGAAGATTAGAACATTGATTCAGGAACATGGATTCAGGTAACCATAACTCTCAGCGGGAACAAAGGTGTGAGATCACCCTCCTCTATTGCTCTCCATTGTAACAAAAACTACACCATAAATGCGGCTCTTGGATGAAAAACGTAGGTGGTTGTCTTACGTTATGAAAAATAGCTCTTCAGAGAAATGTGCATACATTCAGTCATAAATATTATTATGTCTTTTCTTCTGGGTATTCCCTTTCTGGAGTGACATGTGTTAGTCAATGAAATGTGAATATGTGTGATAAGCATGGAATGTACATTTAGCTTATGTTATTTCTTTTTGCAACATGACAAACATCAGGTTTGCTTGAATATATTTGCAGTACTTAATCTAAAAAGTTACAGTTCTCTTCTATATTATTTGTTATTGCTTCCTGAAGAGTTTCTAGATAGTTTATAACCACGTGTCTCATTTATTGTTATTATTCAAAAGAACACAGTTTTGCAGAATGAAAATAACCAAAAGGGTGTCAGGCCACTCTCTGCTAATTGTATTTTTATGAGAGTTTCAACAATTGTGAAATAATGTTATAAAAGCTAGGCATAAAGAGAGAGGTAAGCATGGAACCTTCAGGCCAGGCGAAAATGGGACAGGTCATACAGAATCATATTCCCCATTCTAGTTGAAGGCCACTGGGAAAGGCAGCAGACAGCCTTTGCTTGCTGAGATTATGAAGCCCAGCTTCCACTGTGCGACAAGAATAGCAGGTTTTGCTTTCAAACTGAACACAGGTATGCTGATGTAAACCATCTCTAAAACTTGAAATAGGTTTTTATTTTCTGCTGTGCTAGAGTTGCTTTAGTGCTTAGAAGAATCTGAAAGAGGGTAGAATTGCTATAAAATTATGCAGCAATCATAATGAAGTTTTTTTCTTTTATTTACACTCTTAGTAAACTTTACTACAATTACAATTCATATCATGTGCGCTAGATGGGGTTTTGATTTTGAAATAAATCTTTTAAAAGTGCCTCGTTTCTAGAGTTCTTCAGTGTGTTGTTGCTTAATGAAACACGGTTTGGAGTTCTACCAACTATCCCTATCATGGTATTGATTATACTTGAAACACATATCAGTCAAATATTGCTGAGTGGCATATGGGGTGTGCGCAGTCCAGGTGTGTTTTTTTGTCTCGGATTAGCATGAGTCCTTAGTGCCAGGAGGTCTATAAAACTGAATTCTGTGTTCTAGACAATCAAGAAAAACATATAATTTCCACTGTGCCCTACTGGGATTACATTTTAAAAGGCACATCATGGATGCATTTAATATTCCTACGAGAACACAAATGTCAATATGAAATCTTATGACTTGTGCCCTTGCAAGTTCCCTATCACTTTCTGTCCCCATTTAGCAAAATGCTGCACTATTACTGTGTACAGGGGTGTGATGCTGGACCCTGCAACCCCTGTGGCATGGGAGCCCCACCATAGAAGCAACCTCCAATGTCTATGAATATCTCTAAAAGTGGAGTCCCATGAGTCACTCACAGAGTTCTGCAGGGGGTCCCATCATTCTTGTTACACACCTGTCTATACAGTTGACACTACCGCTGTTGCCTGGCCATCCTGGTAGGCTATAATTCACCATGTACTTTCAATATAAGTAGAAGTTCTGAAGTATTTAAGGTCAATATACACTAAAATTGTATTGACATAAGTTTTATAGTAATTCTATTACATATCACTGGCTTCACAAAAAATATATATGAAGTGTACTTATCCATTAATCCGAGGATTGAAATCTTTCACTATCCTAATGCTTTTAAGAAATGTCTCTTCTTATAAAACTACAAGCATATAGTCTGATGATGGTGTCTGGGACGGGAATCATTTGAATTACCTTGAAACCAACAGGCACTTCTCACCCTTATCTTATGTTCATTACTACTATTATGATTGTTACCATCCTCCTCACGCCATGAAATACAGAATATATATAAATTAGAACCGCTTTTTTGCTGTGGTTTGTAACATTGTATTCAGCATTGGATGATACAAGAATAACTCTGCACAAAGCTGAAGTTTACGATGGGTGCAGAGATGTTTCAGTGCTATTAACGTTTGCTGTAGTTTCCAGGACAAGGGTGGCATTAAGCAATTTTAACAGTTTAAAAAGAAGTGTATTGGTCTCTATGATAATTATTTGATTTTTCAGCAATGTTTAACTCAGACTTACCCTGTGATTCTTGGTTTAGTCGCTAAGAGCTCATAGTTTATTAGTCTAACTAATTCCACTCCTGCTCAACGGAAATACCACCTGGGGGCTTCCATCGTAAAATGTAATAAACTAGAGACAGCTTTAGTTCCATGTGCCCCTTATCCCTGGAACCGAAATCTGTATGTGAACTATTACTGTGGCATCATTCACTGTTTAAAGACGCATTGTATACATACACTGTGTTGTTTCTTCATCCTTTCATGAAGTACTTGGTTTAAAGAAGTAAATATAAGCTCCAACATTTAAGAATAAAAAATTACTAGAAAACACTTTTTTTAATTACCTGCCTCAAAATCTTCTGCCACAAATACCGTTTCTCCCATTGGCATGGGCAGTGCAGGGGCCCCCAGACAGGGCCCCGTGCAGCTTTTCACTGTCTGCTATGCAGACAGTGAAAAGCACGACGGGTGCAACTGCACCCGTCGAACGGCCGCAACACCGCCGGCTCCATTTAGAGGGGGCTCCTGTGTTGCGGCCGAGATCCCCGCTGGGCCGGCGGGCAAAAACTAGGTTTCCGCCTGCCGGCCCAGCGGGGATCTCCTAATGGCTGCGGCTGCATTGGTGGCCGCCTGGCGGTCTGATCTTGGCGGGCGGCTTCAGCCGCCCGCAAACGTCGTAATGAGGGCCAAAATCTTAGAGTGTTCCTACTGCCTGCCCATTGCTTGGCTTTATTGTCATCCTCATTTTCTTGCTTGTTCATCAATGGCGTGCCTTCCTCTTCTTGTGTTCGTCCCTCTCCTGGAGCATAATCTTTTTACCATCCTTCTGATTTGCTGACTTGTATCCGTCTACTGTTTTCTTTTTGTTTAAGCACTCCATTAGAGTACATGCATTTTCTTGCTCTCGCGCTCTTTTCTGTGCTATTCCTCTCCCAAATACCCACCGCACTGAACACTTTGTGTTGCTCTTCTACCCCACTTGCTGTTTCCCCCACGTGCTGCTTCTACTTTTGTAGCCACCATCACCACATGCACTTCATATTGTTCTCTCCTCCACCATTTCAGTTTTTAATTTTACATTTTTTAAATTCCCCTGCTCAATACCCATTACTTGCCTCCCATCGGCTCCCCCAACTGCTCCTACACCTACATAGTCTTTTATATAAATGTTTATATTTCTTTGGAGGAACCTGCAGCTGTCACTTGCTGCTGGGTGCACTGCATTCTTAAATACAGTTTGCGCAAGTAATTTTTCAAATGTATTTACCAACCTAAGTGGTGTCCACCATCTTCGATAGCCAAATAAAAAAAATAACAAAATGGCACCTGCGTCATTCTGGTGGATCATACATACACGTGCATGTGTGCCTGCAGAATCATGCGGCCGCATCACTGCACCTTCTCTTTATACTGCAAAGTATGGCCAAAAAGGATTTTGCCATTTACCAATGCTGAACAGCATCAGCAAAAGCATTGGCAAACCCAATAGGATAAAAAGGCGAGACCCTTTGTCTTTACCAATGATTGTTTAACATTATTAAGGCACAGAGGTGGCTCAACACGAGTTGGCCCTATGTTGCATGCCTTTCATCTCTAGTTACTGAGATCTGAATTATTGTCCTAATAAGTGGTTGTTGTAGACTTGGTGAAAATGATAGGTGGGCTCTCAATTATCCCCTAATTGGATAACAGAATCCATCAAAACCTGGTTTGTAATGCAGAGAAGCAAAATATCAAACTTAATTACTTACATACCTAATAACATAATTGCAATTGATGCATTTAGAACCCTGTAAATGTGATCAAAAGTTACTTAAAAAAAACAGAAAATGTAATTTGGATGGGAATTTTGCTGGGACTGTCCGTGACTCATCTACTTCTGCTTGTGATATGCTCTTGGCTGGCATCTGTCGGCCATGTGGCCCACTCTGTGGCAATAGTAACATAATATAGGGTCTGACTGCTGCCAACCTCCCTGATTTCTGTAGTGATAGCTGTGTTTAAACCCTCTAGGGTTTTGCGATGGAGCTCCCTTCAGAGCTGGTGCCACTTTCGCTCTTGCGGCCCTCGAGGGTGGTCTTTTTTAACTTATGTTGGACCAACTTACCGGTGTCCCTCTGGGCTTGCTACTGTCTTTCCTTGTCCTTTTCTTCTTTTTGTGAAAATGTAAGATGTGAGCTTGTATCTCCCGCCAAGGTTTTGTATCTAGCCCTACTACGCTGTCAAACCGCTTTGTGTCTTGGTGCGCAGCCCCTTTTTTGAGGATATAGAAAAAGAATGCAACCTGGAGGCCTGTATCGGTCCATGGCTGTCCTGTCTCTTGTCCCCATCCTTCTCTCATCCTGTCCAGAAAGTCTGTTAAGGTCTCCCCAGGTTTCACCGTTTCTGCCATTAACCCTCCTACATCTGGGCAGTCAGGGAACATTTCCCTCAGGGCCGTCCATATTTGATGCCTGTAAGAATATAATACAGCCTCGTCATGCTCGGTCTTTGTCAGTGTGATTGCTGGGATGTTGGCTTGGGTGAACACCGTGTTAGTCTGCTCTCCTATAAAACTACTTAGCAGACTCTTAACATTGCCTATTTCTCAGGTTATTCCTGCGGTGTTCTTCTCCAAATATGAGATCAATTTCCCCGCCCCATCCAACAACGGTGAATGTTTGGCTCTTAGTCCTTCCTTGTCCATCTGAGCCCATGGCACAGAGATGGTCTCTGTAATGCCCTTCTGCAGTAGCTGGCATATTCTCGTTTTGGGAAGTACCACTGGTTTCTCCTCAACATAGTGCTCCTATCTCCTTCGACACTTGGGATCTCCCCCTCCGTGCTGGATACAGTCCTCTGCAACAACTGTGTCCTTTGGTTCAAAGGATCCCTACTCCGGCCAGGGTCTATTGTACTGGTCACTTCCTTCGGTCCATCGGGCTAGCAGGTAACAAACTTGTCAGCAAAAATCTCACCTTCCTATCAAGCCACTATCTTTCTTGGAGGCAATTTGTCTGTCTTGCCCGTACGGAAGGGGCAGCGGACATCTTCTTCGCCGCTCATCTTGCGCGAACACAAAGGTGCCATCTTGGTTCTCTTTCATCTGAGTTGAGTTTGCGCCAAGCTACCTTGGTATCTAATGTCCTGGTCAGCCCCTTTCTTACAGTGGCACTCTGGTGAGGCTCGGACCCCAGTTAAAAGTCCCCACCCCTGATTCTACCTCAGATTCTTCCTCATCGGGGCTCTGTACCTACCCCTGTTCTCTTCAGGTGGAGGGCACGCTGCTCTACTCTCTCATTGGGCTTCCAGGGTGCGAGATCTCTCTCAGCTTAATTCACGTTTTTCCTATAAATGCAACCTAGTTTGCCTCCTTTGCTCTGAGCTGTTCTTTGTGTTGGGACCTGTCCTCAAACTCGCTCTGTGTTGATCCCTCGGCTACCTGAGTGTACCCTGTGGTTCCCTGTGGGCTCCCTTTCCTCACCCCCGCTAGTTGTCTCACTGTCCAGACCTGGTATGAATCTCCCTGTCACTCTGGTGTGTTCCCCGAACAAGTAGGAGTGCGTGTACTCCGTGCGGCTGAGGTTCGGTAGCTGGTCACGTCCGATGGGGGGGTCGAACTTTGGGGAGTGTGACGGGGCATCTTATGCTGAAGCCGCCCCTCGGTGCCCCGGGGGCACACATCCGAGTGCGGAAGGCCCAGGGGAGCCTTCCGAGGAGGAACGCCCTGACCCGGAAGCACTTCTGGAGACTGCCAGCAGGACAACGGACGTCAGGCCATTGGGGCTTTTTAAGGAACTCCACCATCATTCAGGGCGGCCACCACCAGAACAGAATGACATCTCCTGGCGACCTCCCGACGCTGTCAAAGAGGAGGATCGTGGCCAGCGGAAACCTTGGGGAGCCAGGAACCAGGAGGGAGCCTGCGCTGAAGCCGGCCACACTCTGGAAAGCGTGGCCACACCAGGTACGGGAAGCGGGTTGACAGTAGGAGGGGTTGGGGACGGATTAGGTTTCTGTTTGTTTGTTTTTCATTTTTTTGTAGCGCGTTTGGGGATTTCATTTGTTTGGAGACTTAGGGATTCGGGCATGGCATTTTAATATTGGAGCAAGCCCCCACTAAACCCGTGTTTGCTCCTTAAGGCTACAACAGTGTTGTTTTGTATTTTTTCTCTTCTCTTATTGCTTTGTTTTTGAGTCGCCATGAGTAGGAGAATACCCTGAACTCGACTGGCTCGGCAGAAAGACTGTTACGTTATTGTTTATTGGTACTTGTACAGAATTCAATTGGTGTGATATCAAATAGTATTACAGAACGCCTTTATTTTGATCTGAAAGCCTCAAGATCAATCTAGATACAACAAACAACATATTGTGATAAATCACCCAGATAAAAGAGAAAAAATCCCTTCAAGCAGACAGAGATAGAGAGAAAGATAGAAGCGAGAGAGAGAGAGAGAGAGAGAGAGAGAGGGGAAGAAATAGAGAAAAAAAGAAGAGAAAAGACAAAAGGAAGATAAGAAATAAAGGAAGGGCAGAGGGACATTAAGAAGAAAAGCAATAAGGAGATACTAGCAACAGGAAAGAGAAGAGAGGAGAGAAGAACGAAAGGGATTCCGACAAATGACAGAAAGGAAAGGAGAAGAAGGGGGAAAATGGGAAGAATAAAAAGGAAAAAGTAAGGAAAAACATACTTACCCACTACCTGTGTTCTTCTTTCCTTTGCACGCTCCTCCTGAGTGGACCCTGGGAAACGAAAGAAAGACAAGAGCACAAGCATGAAAACCCAAAGAGAAGACAGAGAGAAGGAAGAAAACAAAAGACTATCAAAGACGTTTCGTTTTTTTTCCACAACAAACCTACCATTAACTTATGTTCACACAATAAAACTCTTTTGAAAATACGTTTGGGTCCCTCCATTCTCTGATGCCTCCCTCACAGGGAGCTCTAGCCCTAGACCGGGGTTGTGCTGGGATTGCCTGTGCATGTTGGCCTGTTGGTCTGTCAAGGCTTGACCTATCAGTGTTATTGTTTGGTAGGGGCCCTTTTGGCACCCTTGTCTGACGGATTAGTGTAACCTAATGCAGGGATAACTGGTGTCAGAGAGAGCACCTCCATTCCTATACATGGTGGGATAGGTGTGAAAACCTCGCTTGCTGGCTGTGGGATAGTGTTATCAGTCTCTCCAGAAAAGACTGCAACGGATACAGAACGCCTCCGCACGCCTCATCCTCAACATCCACCCCCACAGTCACATCACAGCCCACCTGAGAGACCTACACTGGCTTCCTGTCAACAAAAGGATCATATTCAAACTCCTAACCCACACCCACAAAGCACTCCACAACGCTGGACCAGCATACCTCAACGATCGTCTCACCTTCTACACCCTGAACCGTCAGCTCCGCTCCGCCGACCTCACCCTTGCCACTGTCCCACGCATCCACAGGACAACAACCGGCAGCAGATCTTTCTCCTACCTTGCGGCTAAGACCTGGAACACCCTCCCCATCCACCTACGGCAGACCAAGGCCCTACTGACCTTCAGGAGACTCCTCAAGACCTGGCTGTTCCAGCAGTAGCAGCTCCCCCCTCCTCAAGCGCCTTGAGACCCTCACGGGTGAGTAGCACACTCTACAAATGCATTGATTGATTGATCAGTCTGGGCCTCGAAAAAGATGCTCCATAATTCTAGTAATGCTTCTATCTTGTTTTGCCCTGTGTATTTTATCTGAATGTGTGTTCTTGTGTGTTCAATTGTTAGTGTCATAGGTTCCCTCCTTTGACCAGGGGAACGTGTGTGCCTTGGTGTCTGTGCCATTCATGGCAAAAAGCATTAACCTTTTTAGCCTGAGTGGGGAACCTGGTTTGCATATACTTTAGTGGCAATTCTTTGCCAAATTTGGGTAGTTTTTTAGGGGACAGTTACTCTTCTAGTTTTTATGGTTTTTGGGGATCTTAGGGAAGTTATATGCATCTAGTTTTTCTGTTGTTTTAGAGAATCTTAAACTATTACTCTGGTAGCGGGAATTTACTTATACGAGGATTACTAGTTCTACTCTGGTAGTGGGAAAATATATACACAGAGATTGCTAGATTTAATGAGCTCTGCATATTTACAGATGCATCAAAATAAACATTTAACAAACACAAATAACAATGCATATGAAGGGTCACATTCTAGGAGAAAATTCAGTTGTTCACTCAAACTTGGCATCAAAATAGCAAGCTTTACTTTGGTATCAAATAGCAATTTGTGAGAATTAGCAATGCCTTCACATCGCACAAAAAATCATCTACCAAACACAACACTCAAGACACAACACAGTTGCATTAATTTACCATTTCATATGGCACACAAAAAAAAATTGACAGATCACAAAAATTATGATTCTGCCAGAGATACCTCAGCCTGCTATCTTGTAACCAGGGGAAGGTCTGTGATACACAGAACTAAGTGAGCCCGACAGTCTGTCAAATTTTGGCTCCTGGGATTAAGATAATAATTTGTGCAGAGAAAAGAAAAGATAGCTTAACGACCATAGGCCCTTCTTGGCCAAACACAAGCTACACCTAATATCCCAGATCAAAATGTTTTACTTCCTTAACGTCCGAATCACACACTATTTCACACCCAGGGATTGTGCGCACCATCTGTGTCAGGCCCAGCAGTCCAAGTGAATGACAGCACCTCTCTCTTCTTCCAGATACCAACAATGTTAAGAAACCGGTGACACTGAGAAACCCTTTTAGACTAGATAACAAGTTTGAGGTGTGGACCCTATATCACATCCTGGCCCTATGCGTACCATCTGTGTCACGCCCAGCAGTCCAAGCGACAAAACATTATTCAAAACAACATTTCACCTTTCCTAGCGTGCTATCAAAATGGTGACTTTGCGGGTTACGTTTCTTCCTTTGCCATACGCCAAATGATAGGACTAACGATCTAATGTAGTCTCTTACCATTCGGACAGCAGCTTCAGGAAAGACCTTCGCCCCGTGGATTCAGCAAAACTTCCAATCAATTGAGGCGTCTGCTCATCTTTCTTGTTGCGCCAATGTGAATCCGTCCGGGCGGACTCCCCTTCCTTCGGTAGAAGTTGGGTCTGAGGAACCAATCAGCACCTATCTAGCTTGCCAAAATGTTGCTCAAATGTGAATTTACCTTAAAAAACAGAAGACAAGAGGCGTTTGGCAAAACAGGAATGATCCATTTAATTAAACATTATGGCTAGGAGATCAGTTACAGAAACAGGGTCTGAGGACTGTCTCTTGTTGTACAATTGATCTGAGTCTTTTTATACGTTTCTCTGAGTGTCATAAAGTAACTACAACATTTCTTTTGGGATAAAGAATGTGAACAGTTTTCTTTGAGTCATAAACAAGGTCCTGATAACATATGCAGGTGGGCCTGGACCTGGCATGGACACAATGAGGATCAGTGGGTAACATGTCCAGATGTTTGGCCTGAGTGATCACTGTGTGCACTGTGTGTATTATTCTCTGATTGGATAAGTGTTTTTAACTATGTGTGATCTGACTTTATGGTGTTTGGGAATGCGGGCATCCGTCTGGCCATGTGTGTTTTATTGAGGCCAATCTTCTGGGACCATTGTGGCATCGCTACGCCTAACTGTGGGACTAATCTTGAGTTTCCTGTTCCCGTGCTTGTTTGCTGCCTACATGCTGCCCCACCTGTGACCTATCAGTCACTAACCTCAGGCCTAGGTTTCAGCGCCTTCCGGACCATGTATCTTGGAGTCGGGGTTGAAGGAGAATTCATGTCGGGTGGATTAGCTAATAGTGATGTGATTTTGTTTGTATATGTGATCATGCCATGGTGCACATCGACTTTTCCAATATTAACAAGGGAAGACAGCAGTTCCTCACTCATCACAGAATGGGATGTGCGCAGTGAGACTGCTGACCCAACCCCACTCTTTAACGAGGTATCACTGATTGACATTCGGCCCTGGGCCTTTCAGGGCTTAAAACTGAAGCACCCAGGTCCGAGGCAATATGTGACACTCCCTATCAACACAAGGGCGGAAGGCCTTGTGACAGTTTTGCCTGGCTGTGGAGATCACGCCCACACGGCTGTGAAATTGTCAGCTTGGCAAATTTCAGCTCAGGCAGCCAGGCTCCTGCGCATTTAGTGCCTGTACAAATCCTGGCTTGAACAAGAAGAGTGTCTTTCATGCTGACCTTTGCTCAGCCTAAAAGACACTCTTCTTCTCTGGGGAAAAAGGTGGGGGAGTGGCCCCTCAGCCGGTACGGACAGGCCGCAGCTGCTAAGACTAATGCTAATTTTAAGCCTATGTATGCTCATATCCATAGGCATTATTTTAACAAGAATAATTCCAGGAATTTGGCTCTAGTGCTAACCCTATAATTAACCCTAGCTTCGTGCCCTGTCCTAAGGCTCATGCATACCATAAGCCCTGAACCTATTATTCTCATCATAATTCTAGACCTAACCCTGGGAGTAAGCCCATTGCTAACCCTATGCCTTTCCCTGCTCTGAACCTCAAAGTAATGCTTACCCTAAGTGTAGAACATAGATACAGTGTTAAGCTTCATTTTAAATCTCTGCAATTTTGGCATAAAAGCTAAGGAGACATATGAAACTTGGGGAACCACCAAAAAATATTATGTGACACCCCAGCCACTGTATTAAAAGTTCCCTACCGCTTTGGCAGGGCATTTTTCTTAAAAGTGTTTTGGTTCACACAGTGGGAACATATCCTGTAAAAATATAATGCCAGGTGGGCCACCATATCATGGCAGCCGATTTGATATTATTTTTGTGTTACAGAAATAAGCTCCAGAAATTGATATTTATTTCTGTAAAACAAAAAGGGGTGTTCCTGACATGCTGGGAGGAGTCTTCCAATGCCTGGGGGACAGTTTTCAATTTTTCATGTTCGTGACAATGAAAAATACATTTGAATGAAAGCCTTGAAAATGGTGGGCATTTTGAAGCATTGTATATGGGAGCCATGAATAGTAGATGCGTCTCAGCTGGATCTGGAATGTAAAAGTATGTGGTTCTCCGTCCTCTAAATGAGATGGGGAACTCTGGGTTTGAGAGATGAAGGCCCATATTTAGACTTTTTTAGCGCCGCATTTGCGTCATTTTTTTTACGCAAAAGTGGCGCAAACATACAAAATACAATTATGTTTTGTAAGTTTGCGCCTATGTCACAAAATGACACAAATCCGGCGCTAAAATAGTATAAATATGGGCCGAAGTATCTGATGATCTTTGAAATGTTTTCAATATAAAATATTTCAGACTTAATCAGATCAACTGATTTAGGTGGTTTAGTTTGATCTTTTATGACTGGTTAGCCCCTCGTTTGGGATGCTAAAGGCAGGAAGAGCTGACGGAACGTTGCTCAGTTTCTTTAAACTTTTAAAGAATTCCCTCCGTTGTTGGCCTATGAAGTGAGAACCAGGACAACTTGGGTAGGGGCTTAGCATTGCCATCTGGAATGTAAAGCCTGTGTGCTTGGTGTTATAAAGAGCACTTGGTGCCGGGGCTCGCCATTTGGCTCTTCTCTGTTCTCTATTGAACAAGAAATCTCACACAAAAATAATGTAAATATATAATGTTTGTGGAGCTGTAATTGCATCTCGCTATCGTCTACTTTTCTGATTGGATAGAAGTAAAATAAGAGAAAAATATATCACCTAAATAAGCATTTTGGAATCTGCCCTAGATACTTGCAAAAAACTACACATTTTTTGCCCACGGAAGAGAACAGATTTATGGATGAAAGCGACCACTCCTGCACGTGTCGTGTTTGCTTCCTGAGTTATGGTAAGTGCATCGTGCCCTTGTGAGCTCTCTGTGTACTGCCTGCTTAGCCCGGAAGTTGTTTCTAGGGCCTGAAGGGTCATGTCACCACGGTTGCTGTTGATGACATGCACGTGCTCTGTTCGCCTTCATGCTAAATGCTACAAAGATTACAAACTCCGATACCAGTTTGTCATTGAACGTTGACAGGTCCCAAAAACCAGTGTACTGCCAGTCGCAGGTGCTGGCTCCTGCATCTCGCATGCACGTTGACATGAAAATGGTGGCAATCGTCCACTCCAGGGAGGTGTCTGGACTCCTACTGCCTTTCACACCTTGAACCACATACGGCGTGGAGCCTGTTTCTTTCGCCTATAATTTTCATTCGTTAATCTGTTTACTCACATGGTGAAAATGAGCCTGGGGACTCTCAAAATCTGCGAGGCTGGTTACCGAATATTCCCATGAAGAAAAAAACACAGATTAGAAAATGCATATACATTTGCTGGAATATTTCCGCATGGGCAAACATAAACGTGCACATTTGCTTTGGCCAAAAAGGAAACTGCTAAAGAAGTCCATGAGTACTTTTGGGAAAACTGTGACAGTATTATATTCCCAAGAGAACTCCTGGAACCATGGTGAATTCCCAGAGTCAGAAATGTATGACAACCGTTGGAGAAAGCCTATGGGATTACATGTCCAAAAGGTTTTGTGAATTGAGGGTCCTTTCTCATGCTGCAATTTCCTGGCTATTGGCTAGTTAGTGTTGTGTTTTTTTCAGACCTCTTTTGGCAGACCTCTCGTCCACCCTTGCAGAGTGCGTTTCCTTGGCGAACATATGAAGGGCGGTGTATGCACTTCCTATGTGTGTGCTGGAGATGACACAAGGGCGTCACGAAACTTGAGGAGGCCCCCTGCAAAGTACATCGAGGGGGGACCCTCGACCCAGTCAGTAGCTCCAGGCAGGGGTCTGCAGCCGGGCCACAGCTTACTGTGCTGAGGCACCGGCCCACCTCACCCTTCCACCCTCAACCACCGCCACCGCGGGGGCTGCAGTCGCTATTGTTACGCCAGTGAGGTGACAGTGACTACAAGTCTGACGAGTCCCCTCTGCGCCCATTTTAACCGATAGAAGCCATGCCTAGTCTCAAGAGAACATATTTCTGCGTGACGCATTTCCGTTATAATGGAAGTGAAACATTTTACCACATTTTATGGTTTACAATACCAGACGAAAATACATTGCAATCATGTACGTTTGGTTTCTTTTATACAAGATTCATTGTCAGCATTATTCCAATCAGAAGCCAATCTGTTTTAATCTCGGCAGCATAAACAACCAGTGTACATTTTTTTTCACCCGAGCTCCTGGAAGGGGTGCTACCTATGTCCACTCCTTATGGCCACTGCATGTGTTCTCTTCATGCCTAGCTTTGTAGCTCACAATTGAGATAGGCATGGGAGTGGTCGAAGAAGGTGGTGGTGGAGGGGAGGGGGACATTATTTGATGTAACCTTTCTACCCCTTAATAGGTAAGGGTTCTGTCCTGTTTTGTCTTCCTCTCGGGCATCGAGGCGTACCAGGTTTTTGCTATAACAGTGTTCTTATTTCCAAGACCGCATTTTGTTTTATTCAATTTCTTTCTAGCCTGCAGCCTCGGCACTCCTAGCTACCCCTCATCCTTAGAACTCCCCTGGCATGTAAGGAGAGTCTCTGGTCGGTGGGTTGCACCTTGCTGACCGGTCAATCTCAGGTATCTAACCGAGACATGATTTATAGTCCGGTGGGGGGGTTTATGCAAGCATGAAGGGAGCAGCACAAGTAGAGGACGCCACCACTCAATAGGTAGAATCATTATGAGTAACCTCTCGCTAACCAGTATCCTGCATCTTTGCGTGGAGGCATCATCCACTTTTGGATTTTGCGTACATCACAGCAAAAATCCCTCTCAGTACCCCTAGATGAGCGATAAATTCAGATGTAGCTTTTTTCCAGACTAGTTGGAGTGTGTGGTACCCTCTTCTCAGCTGGTTAGCACCAATGAATATGGAGAGGACGACAGAGTATGAATCGCCTTCATTTAGACCTAGTGACTGACAATGGATGGGGAGAAATAAAGACTGTAATCATAAGCGGGCAACCCGTAGGTCAGGCTTCAGGGACAGGTAATAATAAACATTCATCTATGAGTGCACAAGGTGAGGGATATGTCCTCGTGCCCAAGCTTTAAACAATGTCAAGTGATGTCATTGTGGGTCACATTTGTTCTATTAATGAATAAAATTGGACAAGTAAACTGAGTTATTCATTTAAATTCAATTTAAAGAGCAGTACATGTTTTAATCTCACTTAAATTCCTAAATAAGCATGAAGAAAGTCAGTTGTATTCCATTATTCTTCGCTCTAGGTATTTATTATGTTGTATCCTTATTATCGAAGGTACAAGTTGACCAAGAGAAGGAATATGTGAGTGTTCCACGTCCTGTGAGGTTGGGTGGTAGAGGGCCATGCTCTGCCAGTTCACCCCACCCATTCCAGTGCCTGTCTCATTGTATTCCTTCGCCTTCAGAACAAGGCACAGTGGGTGGGATTCCCCAGAGTCCTAATATTCAAAGTTCAACTTGTAAGGTACCAGTGAGTGGCACAACTCTCAGGCAGTGTGACTCGATGAGTTAGTTATTCTTTCAAGGTTCAGCAAATGAAGTCTTTGGAGTTGTGCAATAGAAACATCTATTATCATTGACATTAATGGCATATGTACGAAAGCTTTTTCCCATAGACACAGAATGGGTAAAATCCTTTCCTACATCTGGCCCTAAGTTTTTCTGCCTTGAAGGTGTTGCTCCAGGTCTGATGAGTTTCATTCAACCTACTGTTAGGGAGATATACACACCAGAATTGCAGGAAAACTACTCGTTTGGACCCCTAATCAGCCTTCCAGATGTTGGCACACGTACCTTACAAGGGCCTAACACTCCTCCACCTCCAGCAACCCTCACTTCCCCCACCTTGCCACGTCCTCCTTCTCTGCGGCCCTGTAATATGTCTGCCCCCATATTAGAAGGTTGCAACAAGTTATTGCAGGCATTTACTTGGCACTGAGTAACGCTAGTCACACAGATACTGTAGTTCAGTCAGTTTGCGGTTCTGCACTGGTGTCTGGCTCGCTCAAGCCTAGGCTTGTTTTGTGTGCTGAGAGTATTTTTTGGTTCCCTGTGGATTTTAATGCTGATATTTTAGTACAAATCAACGAGACGTGCTTCACGAATTATTTTTACACACTTATACACTGTTGTCATTTTTAAGTCATTATACGGTTTAGGTTGTATTTTTCTACAAGATGCCATCAAGCTTAAATAAAATCTTCATTGGTTGACACAATAATGACCTCCTAGTTAACTGAATTATAAACTCATTCCGGTTTGAGCTTTTTTCTCTTACTAAATGCGATATAACATACCATTCGCGTGGTTTTCCTGAATTACACAGCAGGCAGTCTTGTAATATTTGTTTTGTAGACAATATTGCTGTTGCCAACAATTTTTTTTATTAATAACCTTTGCTATTTCAAGCTGAGTTCGGAAAACAACCTTCTTAAACGCTCTTGCCACGAGAGAAGTGTGGCTGCATCTGTTTTTTAACTCTTATAAAGAATGGGTGATTAGGAGAGAGGGTTGAGAACCTCACTCGAATAATAAAAACAATCCTTGTTAGGGTGAACCACAAAAGCCACTTAATAAACTTGCGCTCAAACCTCTGGTAGATTTGCACAAAGCAATATATAGAGGCAATGTGTAAAGTATCTATGCAGCACTTAAACAGTAATCAAGTGAAAACACAACACAAGAAAAAACCCAAACAAATTTGAAAAAAATATAGTACATTTTGATAAATTATTTGACAACAAAATGACAAAAATCCAATCAGTAGAACCAGTGATATGAACTTTTAAAGTTTTCATTAGAAAATAGGGTTAAAAGCACAAAGTGCCAATCACAGTAATCTCTGTGCGGTGGAATGGGTCAAAGCCAAAAGTTAGGTTCAACCCCCATGGTGTATCGGTTTGATGCAGGGACCATGCTCATCCCAGTGTAAAGTTTACCTTCTAACTTAGTTCAGTTTTACACAAGAAGATCACACCAATGAGGTTGTCGCCAGACAGGCAGCAGGCTGGATACAGACTGTGGGCTCGTCAATGGTGGGTTGCTGAAGTCCCACGCATCAGTTGGTGACTTGCGTTGGCGGTTGTTGTCAGAGCGATGAGCTGCTCGGCAACTGAAACTTTGCATTGGCGGGAAACGCAGGGCAGATGCCGTCAATGCGAAGAGTTCCAGCAGTGAAGTTCCATGGTTGCATCTGGGAAGGTTTTGTCGGCAGTCGGATGCGGGTCCCGCATTGACCTTGGTGAAGTCTACTCGCATTCACGAAGACACAGAGGGCAGTTCTTTTCGACAAAAAGAGCCTCTGGTATTTCACCTAGGGTTCAGTTCTTGCAGCTTTAGGATTAAAGGAGTACACTCTAACATCGGTCAAGGGTCAAGGACCTGGTGGGCACCTCTTGGGGGTACGGACTCACTTCAGCAGAGGCCAGCAGCAGAGTTCATACAGGTCCAGTTGGCAGTGGTCAGCTGGGCAGTCGCAGAGAAAGGCCTCTGGAAGCCTGTTGTTTTCCTGTAGCTCAAACAGGAGGTCAGCCAGCTAACCTTTGGAGTCACTTTTGGGGCCCTGGGTCCAAGGCAAGCAGGCCCAAACGTCCTTCAGGCTTCAACAGCAGGGTAGTCCTTCTTTTGATTCTCCATAGGTTCAAGCCTGGTTGCTAAAGGAGGAGGGTTATGTGTGGGGCTAGCTACTCCACCATGTAAAAAAATCCTAGCTACAGAAACGTCAGCCAAAAGCCCAAAAGACAGCCTGGCCTGGCGAAGAGGGGAATCTCCTTCATGAATATCTATGACACTTGTGGTGAATGTCAGAGATCCTGGGAAGACACAAACCTGATCCAATTGTTTTCAACCAAGACCATTACCATCGGGACATGGAACATGAGACCATGCACAAAACAGGCAAGACAGCCCAAGTGGCAGTGGAGATGAAAAACTACAACCTTGCTTTGCCTCTGGAGGCCAGATGGGCACAGTCTGGACAGAAAAGACTGGCTCCAGGAGGAATGCTGCTGTATTTTGACATGAGGAAGAATACGCCGCCATCAACTCAGGAAGTAGCACTGATGCTATCACCAGCAGCCAACAGAGCTCTGATTGGCTGGGAAGTCCCAAAAGAGGATCTACATGAATGTTATCCAGTGCTATGCAACTACAAATGACAGTGAAGAAGAGGAAAAAGGACAGTTTTACAATAGACTCCAGTCCATCCCGAGATATGCCCAGAGAGAGGCATCACCTTACCAATGGGGGCCCTCAGTATCAAGATTGGAGTCGACAACACCGGACATGAAGAAGTCATGGGCAACCATGGCCTAGGTGATATGAACAAGAATGGTAAAAGGGTTGCAGTGCTCTGCACCCTAAATAGTCTGATGATAGGCAGTAGTGAATTCCCACACAAAAGAATACACAAGGCAACATGGCTGTCACCAGATCATTCAACAGAGAATCAGATCAACCATGTCTGCGTTGCCAAGATATTCAGGAGGTCACTGCAGAATGTGAGATTGATGAGAGGAGCGGACATGGCATTAAACCGTCACCTCTCAGTGGGCAGGCTTAAGTTGAAGAAAGTATGGATGGAACCAGCAAACCAACTCCAGCGATATAACAACACCCTCCTAAAAGATGCACAGAAAGGGAGTGAAAACTCAGTCACCCTCAGCAACAAGTTTCAAGTTCTGCAAGAACTAGGAAATGACAGAGAGCCATTAAAGAGTCAATGGGAGAAGATCAAAGAAACAGTGACATCAACCTGCCAGGAGGGACTGGGTCCCAACTAACACCAGCAAAAACAATGGATCTCCACAAGACTCTCTGCAGAATCCAAGAGAGAAAGGAAAAGAAAGCTGCAGTCAACACCAGCTGAACAAGAGCAGAAAAAGCGAAAGCTCAGGGCGAGTACATGAAAACCAACAAAGAAGCAAAGAGAAGCTTAAGAGTAGACAAGTGAAAATTCACCAATGGTCTTGCCACAGAAGCCCATGAAGCAGCAAACCACGGAAACTTAAAAGAACTCTACGACATAACAAGGATACGCTTCAGCAGATACAGCAAGCCAGAAAGCCCTGTTCAAGACAAAGCTGGAAAGATAATCATGGGTAACAAAGGCCAACAATGAAGATGGGTGGAGCACTTTGAAGAACTGCTGAACCAGCCCATGACGCAGTCTCCTTCAGGCATACAGCCAGCCGATGAGAATTTGCCGATTGAATGTAGCAGACCAACCAAGGAATTAATACAGGAAGCCATCAAACATCTGAGAAATTGGAAGGCAGGAGGATCTGACAACATTCCTGCGGAGGCACTGAAGGCAGACCTTGAAAAATCAGCAGACATACTCTACCCCATGTTGGAAGTATCTGAGAATAGGAAAAGGTACTGTCAGACTAAAAGGAGGGATATCTCATCAAGATCACCAAGAAAGGTGACCTGAGTAATTGTGTAAGCTACAGAGGGATAACTCTTCTATGAATCCCAGGTAAAGTGTTCAACAGATTCAGCCTGAACAAAAGGAAGGAACAAGTTGACACTCAGTTGCGAGACCGGCAGGCTGGCTTCTACAAAGATAGATCCTGCACAGACCAGGCTGCAACACTGCGCATCATCATTATTGAGCAGTTGATTAACTGAAACTCCCCTCTTTAAGTCAATTTCATTGACTATGATATGGCATTCAAGAGTGGACAGAGACCCTTTAAAAACTCCTCTGCCACTACGATTTGCCAGATAAACTCATAAGAAACATTAGGGACTCCTATACATGTAGGACAGCTAACGGAAGCCTTTCAAGTGAGGGCCAGAGTCAGCCCAGGGTTGTTTGCTCTCCCCTTTTCTCATCCTGAAGGCCAAAGACTGGATCACAAAGACACCTACAGCACAGAGAAGAAATGGGATTCAGTGGACATCTTGGACAAAGTTTGACAACCTAGACTTTGCAGACAACCTGGCCTTACTGTCCCATAAGCAGATGAAAGACAAGAAATTCAATGTGGCAGCCACATCAGCACAATTTGGCCTCAACATCCACAGGGGAGAAACCAAGATCTTAAAGGCTAACACAGCCAGCACAGATGTAGTCACTCTTGCAGACAATGTACTGGAAGAGGTTGAGGCATTCATCTAGCTGGGCAATGTCATAGACAGGTAGGATGGCACAGACATTGACATCAAGGCAAGCATCTGCAAAACAAAGGCTGCCTTCATTCAGTTAAAGATGTGGAGCTACGTGGCTGTAAAAGCAACCCAAGATCAGGCTTTTTAACACCAATGTAAAATCGGTTTGTCGGTATGTAGCAGAAACTTGGAGGACAACAGTGACCACCAACACCTGTTGGAGGAAAACCCATCAAATCTGCTGGCCAAACACCATCAGCAACCACAACTTATGGCAGTAGACTTCCCAACTCCCAGCCCATGAAGAAATCGTGGAGAAAAGCTGGGGCAGGATAGGCCACATCCTCCACAAGCCTGTGTCAAAACCCACCAGGCAAGCACTGACCTGGAACCCTCAGGGGAAAAGGAAAAGAGGAAGGCCAAGAACACTTTGTATGTATAGTAGTATAGATATGTGTATATGTGTATATATGTGTGTGTGTGTGTGTGTGTGTGTGTGTATATATATATATATCTTTAAAAAAGAAAGGTTCAAGCTTAGTTATAGTTAGGAAAACTTATATTACCTATAAAAACCAAGTTTAAACTACACAAAGTTAAAACAAAAATCTAAAGTTATAGATATAACTTTCATTTACACTTTATCCACCACCTTCAAATTATTATACATAGCGGACCTCAATATACACTCTATTGAGCTCGCTAACCAGACAACACTAACTATAATTTGCCACTCTACTATGCAGTGTGTTGTGAAAAATAATGTAATTTGAGATGTTAGAAGTGTTGTTATGAATGCTATGATTTCACATGATCTAAGTCATGTAAAGGGTATAAACAGTGCATGGGCAAGGCATGAGTTATAGTTAATGTAATGTGCTGAGTGAGGTGACAAAACTGTGTTCTGAGATGCACCACTTATAGCAATTTGAAGGTGGTGCATAAATTGCAAATTGAAGTTATGAAAATGTTTAATGTTTTGTATTTTAAGTTGTGTTTATATAGAAAGAATGCATAAGGTGTTTCTAACTAGAAATGATTCTTAATATGTTTTTTCATTGTATGCAAATGGTTTTATTTTTTAATAAAAATGTGTTTCAAATAGCTGTGTAGAGTGTCATGGGTTGGAGTGTCATAAAGAGGGATGTAGTACGGTACAGTGAAGGAGAGTGTTGTAGAGTCTAGTGCCGTAGAGTGTAATATTGTAAAGAGGAATAGAGCAGAGTCCAGTAGAGTAGAATGATGGAGAGTACAGTGGAGAGAAGTTTTATACAGTGGAGTGGCGTGGTGTGTTGTATCATGGAGTGGAGTATTGCAGAGTGGAGCAGTGTGTTGTACAGTGTAGTGGCATGTCGAACAGTAGAGCTCAGTATTGTACAGTGGAGTGTCATCAATTGGAGTGTCAAAAATGGAGTGTGGTAGAGTGGAGTGTCATCGAGTAGAGTGTCTTAGATCAGCTTTGATTGTAGCAGAGTGTTGTAGAGTGTAGTGGCATAGAGTGGAGTTCAGTGGATAAGAGTCGTATAGTTGTGTTGTCGAGAGTAGTGTCGTGTAGGATAGTTGAAGAGAGTCTCGTACAGTGTAGTGATGTACAGTGGAGTATCATTGTTTGTGAGAACACAGTGCACGATAGAGTGGTGAATTATAGTTACTGTTGTCAGGTTAGCAAGTTGAAAAGAATGTGTAACTAGGTCCGCTACTTATAATAATTGGAAGGTGGTGGATAAATTGTAAATTAAAGTTATAACTGCAACTTTAGAATTTTTAAAGTTTGGGTAGTTTAAACTTGGTCCGTATATGGAAAATATGTTTTCCAAACTATAACTAAGTTCTAACCTCTGTTTTTTCAATTGAATTTCAATAGTTTAAAAAACATATTTTATTTTAATACAAATGTGTTTCAAATCGTTAGTGTCGCAAGTGGATAATTGTCATGTGGAGTGCCTTACAGTACAGTGGAGGAGAGTGTTGTAAATTCTATTATTATAGACTGGAGTAGACAAGATACTAGATGATATCCTTGCCTGGGAGACGATGGTACAGGCCCTGGCGGACGGCACAGGCATAGAATGTGAGGATAAGTGGGACTGAATTTATGGGGCCTCCGACGCTACATTAGAGGCGTGCCCTCTTGCAGACCACAAATACCTACAGAGATTCCTGACGACAACGGTAGGGAAATACAAATAGGGTGACTATTATGACATAGCTTTACAGAAAATCGGAAGCACTGGGAGGGGCGGGTTGTTGGGGTTGGGGGGGATTAGGTTATGCTTAGACCTGTTTAGACCCACTTGTTAGGTCCACACACCATTTGCTTTATATCATAATGTTGGAGCACTGCCAGATGCTAATCTTATTGAACTCAATGTGTGATGCCTCTGGTGGATACTGTTCAATACAATAGACAACTATACACATCTCAACATGCAGGATCATTGAGATGCAGAAATAAAATGGAGCACTGAAGTGCTACTGGAGTTCACTGAAACACTATATTATCCCAAATGAAGTCCTAATTGGAAATGTACCACTATATACTGATAAGTGTGTTGGATCGCTTTGTTTACTATGTGAAAATCATTAAAGAAATATATTTAAAAAATCATAGACTGGCGTATTGTAGATTGAAATCGAGTATAGTAGAGTAGATTGTAGTAGCATATTGTACAGTGTAGTAATGTGTTATATAGTGTAGTGGTGTGGTGTCGTAGACTGGAGTAGTGTGTTGTACAGTGGAATAGCGTGTTGAACAGTAGAGTAGGGTATTGCAGACGGTTGTGGTCTGTCGGTGCAGGGGATGGGCAGAGTTCAGCTGGCCACTGTTAGACCTGACAGCCTTAGGGTGGTCATCCCCATTTTTGCTTGCCTCCCTCCACTTTTCTGACACTGTTTTTGCTGGTTTTGGGACTCTGCGCACTTTAACAATGCCAGCCAGTGATAAAGTGAATATGCTCTCTCCCTTAAACATGGTAACATTGGTTCATCCCCAATTGGCATATTTGATTTACTTGTAAGTCCCTAGTAAAGTGCACTATATGTGCCCAGGGCCTGTAAATTAAATGCTACTAGTGGGCCTGCAGCACTGATTGTGCAACCACCATAAGTAGTCCCTTGACCATGTCTCAGGCCTGCGATTGCAAGGCCTGTCTGTGCAGTTTCACTGCCTATTTGACTTGGTATCTAAAAGTACTTGCCAAGCCTTAAACTCCCCTTTTTCTACATATACGTTACCCATAAGGTAGGCCCTAGGTAACCCACAGGACAGAGTGCTAAGTAGGGAAAAGGCAGGACATGTACATATGTGTTTTATATGTCCTGGTAGTGAAAAACTCCTAAATTCGTTATCCACTACTGTGAGGGCTGCTCCTTTCATAGACTAGCATTAAGACTGCCCTCCTATACTTTTTGAGTGGTAGATTCAGATCTGAAAGGGGGAAACTAGCATGGGCAGAATGGTAATAGAAAATCCTGCTTATTGGTGAGGTTTGATTTTATATTAATATTTTACAAATGACACTTGGCCTGTGCTGGTTGACAGCTCCTTTGTGCATTTCACCCAGACAACCACAAGCACAGGACACTCAGTCACATCTGCATCCAACTGCATACTGAATGGGTCCTCCTGGGCTGGAAGAGTGGAGGGCGCTTTCACATATTTCAAAGGCCAGTGGCCTGCCCTCACACAAAGAACTGATAACCTCCAACAGGACCCTGGCAGACAGTACTAGGCTGGAAGGGGAACTTGTGCACTTCAAAACCACTCTTTGACGTCTCCCCCACTTTAAAGGCATTTTCTGGGTGTATAAACTTGGTCTGTGACCCCACCAACTCAGACACTTCTGGATCTGTACCTGAACTCTGTGAGAAGACCTGCCTGGCTGCCCAAAGGACTCTCTGGACAGCTTTGCTGAGAAGGACTGCTGCCCTGCTGGCCTCTGACAGTGCTGGAAGGTCTGTGCCTTCTCCCAAAAGTGCTCTCCAAGGGCTTCGAATGAGCTTGCCTCCTGTTCTAAAGTCTCAGGGACAGCAAAGACTTCAACTGCTAGCATTTTGCTAGTACCCAACTCTAGCGACTCCGGAACGACTTCAGCGATGTCACAGCCTGCTCCCGCTCCATGGACCTCGCTGCATGCAATGACTGCGGCCTGCAACACTAGTCCAACATTGCTGCGACTCCGCTGACATTACTCAGGGTCATCGTGACACAGCGCAGTTGACACATCATGTCATGACGAACCGGAACCAGCGACCCCGCCGGGTCACAAGGAATTGACTCCATCGCGGAGGATGACGCATCGTCTCCCCCTACATCTGGACGGAACTAACGCCTCACCTCCACCTGCTTTGCAGCACGGAACCGATGCCTCTTTCCTCGGAAGCAGTAAGGGACTGACGCCACACCTAGTCCACTGACACCTCTTTCCTACTACGTGCAACGTCCTTGTTCTCCGTTTTCAAAAGGTACTGTACCTGGGGGTCGGTGTGACTCCATGAACGACACAAATGGTGTCAGATTGTTGGGAACAATTATGTCAATGACCCTGTGATAGCCCCAGTTGGAGCTATTGTGTTTCTAGGTGCTTTAGTTTGATTTAATTTATAAAAATTTATAACTTTCCTCGTGTATATTGGATTTTCCTTGTTTCAACAGTATTTTAATCAGATATGTATTCTCTATTTTTTTCTAAACCTGTGTGGTATCTTTTTGGTGTTTTCACTGTGGTATGGTATAAGTTCTGCACAAATGCTTTACATATTGCCTTCTAAGTTTAGCCTGACTGCTCAGTGCCAAGCTACCGCAGGGAGGGGCACAGGATAATTTGGATTGTGTTATGACTTACCCTGACTAAGATTGTGGTCCCTACTTGGACAAGGGTGTATACCTCTGCCAACTACAGACCTCATTACTAACATCCACGAAGCGTCATTCCATGGAGAGCTGTTGTTCCCAAAAAATTAGGACTTCTGTCTTATCCATGTTGAGCTTGAGACAGTTATCCTTCATCCAATCAGTGACGTTCATCATACATCTGTGGAAGTTGGTTCTGGTGGTGAAGGGGTCTTCTGACACAGAGAGGATGAGCTGAGTGTCATCAGTGTAGGGGATGATGTTGAGTCCATGAGATCTGATGATGATGGCCAGAAGGGTATTGTAGGTGTTGAAGAAGGTGGGGCTGAGGGATAATCCTTGGGAGACTCCGCAGATGTTCTTCTTGGTTTCCGATGTGAACAGTGGGAAACTGATTCTCTGGGTTCTTCCGGTGAGGTCTGAGGTGATCCATTTGAGTGCATCTCCCTGGATCCCTGGCCCCTCATACAGTGTTGAAATGTGTTGTACAGTAGAGTAGAGTTTTGTACAATAGAAAGTACGGGCATAGAGTTGAGTGCAAATTTGGACAGTGAAGTGTATGGGGATAGATGGAAGTAGAGTCTAGTAGAGTGACACAGAGTGTAATAGAATTTTTTAGAGCCTAGTAGAATGACACATATATAGTATAGTAACATTTTATAGGAGGAGGAGGAGAGTACACTGGAGTGGCCTAGAGTGGAGTGGCATAAAGTGGAAAAGCATAGAGTTGACTAGCGTAGACTGGAGTGGCGTACAGTGGAGTGGTGTAGATTGTAATAGCATATAGTGTAGTAGTATACTGCTGAGTGATGTAAAGTGTAATAGATTATGGTGTACTAGCCTACAGTGGAGTAACCTACAGTGAAGTGGTTTAGACTGGAGTTGTTTATTGTGGGGTGGGGTAAAGTGTAAAAGTATACACTCGGGTGGGGCACAGTCAAGTGGGGTAAAGTGGAATACCATACATTTGAGGGGAAAGGACTGAAATTGCATAAATGGATTAGCAAAGAACAGAGAGGTGTACAGTGGAATCGTGTCGAGTGGAGTACAGAGGAGTGGCGTAGAGTAGTAGTACAGTGGAATAGCGTAGAGTAGAATAGCATAGTGTGGAGTGGTGTATAGTGGAGTGATGTAAACTGGAGAAGTGTACAGTGGAGTAGGGTAGAGTGAAGTAGCATATAGTGGAGTGGCATAGAGTGGAGTGGCATTCAATGGAATAGCGTAGGGTGGAGTGGCGTGGAGTAGTGTACACTGGAGTGGCATAGAGTGGAGTGGCATACAGTGGAAAAGTGTAGAGTGGAGTGGAGTACAGTAGAGTGGTGGCATAGACTGGAATAGCATACAGTGGAGTAGTGTACAGTGCAGTGGCGTACAGTGAAGTGGTGTAGACTGGAGTGACGTACACTAGAATTGGGTAGAGTGTAATAGCATGAAATGGAGTGGCTTACATTGGAGTGGAGTCAAATGGAATAGCATAGAATGGAGTGGGGTAGAATGCAGTGGAGTGGCATACATTGTAGTGGCATAGAGTGGAGTAGCATACAGTGCACTGGCATAGAGTGGAATAGCATACAGTGGACTGGCACAGAGTGGAATTTGGTAGAGTGAAATAGCATACTCTAGAGTAGCGTACAGCAGAATGGCATACAATGGAATTGTACACTTAAGAGGTGTGTAGTGGAGTTGCATAAAGTGTAATAGCATAGAGTGGACTGATGTAGAGTGGAATTTGTACAGTGTAATATCGTAGAAGGGAGTGGCGTACAGCAGAGTGTTGTAAACTGGAGTGGCGTAGAGTGTAACAGTGCATAGTGGAGCTGTGTACAGTGGAGTGGAATATATTGGAGTGGTGTAGTCTGGAGTGGCATACAGGGCGTGGGGTAGTGTGTAATAGCATACAGTGGAGTGGTGTACATTGGAGTGGGGTCCAATCGAATAGCTTAGACTGAAGTGTCATAGAGTGGAGTGTCATACACTAGAGTGGCGTACAATGGAGTAGTGTACAGTGGAGTGGCGTGCAGTGGAATAGCATACAGTGGAGTAGCATACAGTAGAATGGTGTAGAGTGGAAGAGCACATATTGGAGTAGCGTATAGCGAAGTGGCATACAGTGGAGTGGCGCAAACTGATGAGGCATAGATTGGAGTTGCATACAGTGAAAAAGCGCAGAGTGGACAGGGGTAGAGTGGAGCTGTGTACAGTGTAATAGCACAGAGTGGCGTGTTATACAGTGAAGTGGCATAGAGGTTGATAGTATATTGTGGATAGCGTGCAGTGAAGTGGTGTATACTGGAGTGATGTAGACTGGAGTGGGGTACAGTGGAGTGGGGTCCAATCAAATAGCGTAGAGTGAAATGGCATAGAGTGGAGTGCCATACACTGGAGTGTCACAGAGTGTAGTGGCATACAGTGGAATAGCACAGAGTGGAGTGGCAACAGTGGCATAAGGATGTATGTGAAATTTAGCAGTAATGTAGCTTATGGTGTGCAGAGTAACATAAAACAGCGAACTGCCCTGCCTTGCGTTTCTCCACATTTAACAATCAACGCAGGGCTGTGCACTTTGGCCTTGCATTCCTTTGTAACTCTTACTTAAGTATTGCATTGCCCATGCAACCCCATGAGTGATACAAGGAAACTGCAATCCAATAATACAGCTGGACTTAGTTATATTTTGGGTCATGGTATAAAGGGATAAATTTGCAGTATACCATGTTACATGGCGATGAGAAGCCAGTATATAATTGGGTAGTGGCTGCTTTTAGAAAATGAAAAGGTAGGGATATTGTTTTTATCACATTTTGGCTTTGTTCAGTGTTAGGGCCTTAGATATAGGTAAGTAGTAGTTCCTTACCTATTACCACTTCATTTAAGTGGTAATAGGTAGGGAAATGTATTTACGTTTTTATATATATATTTTTTAATATGTTTACAGCCATGTACTATGGTAGTTTCACAAACCTTTGTACCACGGTGACAGATATCATTAGGTTTAAATGCCTTCTAACTTAAAAAATACATACCCTACTTAACTGCAGTATCCAAAAAGCATAATCTCTTCACCGTAATGTACAACCCTGCCAAATTGCATGTAAATCCATTGAGCTGTTTTCACAATACCTAAAATACAATAGTCTCTGGAAAATGAATTGGTGGAAAACTAGAATTTGGGACACCCTTTTTTTTTTGCACTCGCTTAAGGATTCACCACAAACATTTACATAATCTCAAAATGTAGAAAATGCTGTAGGTATTGAAAGTTTTGTGGTGATTTGTCAAATGGGTGGAAAGCTATTAGGGAGCTAATATCGAAGGAATTCCTATCTTTGAAAATACTAACTACAGAGTGGCAATCAGATGTAATGTGCTTTCTTTCTTTTTATCTATAGTTTATTTTAAGGATTTGCTCATTGGTTTACATAATCATATGACCATAAATGTGTCTTTTAGTTGTTCATGTAGTACTTCTGAAACCTTTCATATGCAGTCTAGTTAATTTTTTGTCCTTGATACTTTTAGTAGGATTTTGCTACATTTACAGCCCAAAGTGAATAAAAGCCAATCGTTGTTATAACAAATAAGATTCTTTTGTAGTGAGACTCACCAAGATAACAAGACTGCTGAGTTTTGGGTGGCAGCCCCGCCGAGTATAGGGAACTGAGTTTGATCCCAAACCGTGTGGCAGCTAACCCTTTCGGCTAGCTAGCAGCACCTCATTGATACCGTAGGTAAAAGTAATTTGTAGCAACCCATGACACTCTTACACCACTAAGGGAAGTCATGGTGGAAACCGATTGTGCCCTGTTCTATCAGTTACACAAGTCTCATACATGTAATGACAAGCATAAGCATATCTTGGTTCAATCAGGTTTATTGAAGCAAATGCACTCTACGTAAAAAGGCATTGTAGGAAGCTGGCCTGGTGTGTGGTGGTCACCTATGATGTTATCACCTTATACCAGGTCTAGGTATTCCCTATTAGCGAGGTGTAGACTGTGTCTAGGAAGCAAGGGCTCTGTCTAAAGGTAGCTGTGGAGGGAGCACCCAAAACTTACTTATCTAGGAGACATGCAAACTTATGCAATACCACTACAGACACACAGCGATTACACACATGAAAGAACCACACAGTGTTACAAAAATAAAGGTACTTTATTATGGAAACACAAAAACTAAAATACTGTATAGGCAATACTCCACTAGGAGGTCAGTAAACACACTATTATATACACATTAAAAGTCAGTGATAAGTTTAGAAAGCAATAGCAAATAGTAAAACAATAGAAAATAGTGAAGGCCTTAGGTGGGACCAAACCACATACTAAGTAAGTGGAATGCAAAAGTCAGTCCCCCACCCAAGGAAGTGGAATCTGTAGAGGGGAGCTGGAGGAACTAGGAACCCCAAAAGGTAAGTACCAGGGTGCAACCCAGCGATCAGGAGAGCATGGGTAAGTACCTGTTTTTTCCCCAAACCCACAGGAGAACTTTGGAAAAGGACTGTGCAAGACCCAAACAAGACTGGAAGAAAGATGAATCCAGAGAGAAGGGGACCAAATCCAGTTTGAGTTGGAATGCCCGGGTGTGGCAGGAGCCACTTCCCACCCTTCTGAGGATGCAGGATCAGGTCGATGGTGGATGAAAAAAGTCAGCAGTGCAGCACAGTAGCAGAAGAGGAGTTCTAGAAGTGATGCAAGTGATGCCCCATGTCGTTGGTCGTGATGCAGTCAGTCAATGGTGCTGGAAAACTACCAACCAGCCTTGGCAAACGGAAGAGTCAGTGAAGAAGGTTTTGCAAGGCTGAAGAGGACTAGCAAAGCCCAGGGGACTCGACTCAAGGAAGGGAGTCCGAGGTGACCCTCACCAGCTGGGAGAGTCACAAGAAGAGGAGGCAGCCCCCACAGGCAACTCACAGGCAGCAGGCACAGGAGTCACAGCGAGGCCCAATCAGCACACCTGGAGAGGAGTCCCACGTCATTGGAGCAGCAGGCTGGAGACTGCTTTGCAGGAAAGAGTGCTGCAGGTGGGGGCTACACAGAGCCTAAAGATCCCTTAGAAGAAGAGCCAACAAGCCTTGGTAGTTGCAATAGTTGTGGTGCACAGGGGTACTGTCCTGTAAGGAGAGGCAAGGATTTACTATTTCCCAAGTTGGACAGCTATTAGAGAGAACCAAGGGGACCACTACTAACCACCATCTGTGTTGTAGGATCCACAGAGTTTTGCAAGAGAGAAGATCCACGGAGCCAGTCGCCATTGCAGTTGGTGCCTGTGGATGCAGGGGAGTGACTTAGTTAAGCAAGAAAATGCCCACTGTCTAAAAGTGTCATTTTCAAACAGACAATCTAAAAACCAACCCTACCAAAAGATGTATTTTTAAATTGTGAGTTCAGAGACTCCAAACTCCAGATCTCTATCTGCTCCCAATGGGAAACTGCACTTAAAAGATATTTAAAGGCAGTCCCCATTTCAACCTATGGGAGAGAAAGGCCTTGCAATAGTGAAAAACAAATTTGGCAGTATTTCACTATCAGGACATGTAAAACACACCAGTTTATGTCATACCATTTAAATACACTGCACCCTGCCTATGGGGCTAACTAGGGCCTACCTTATGGGTGACTTACATTAAAAAAAGGGAAGAGCCTGGTAAGTGGGTACACTTGCCAGATCAAATTGGCAGTGCAAAACTACACACACAGACACTGCAGTGGCAGGTCTGGGACATGTTTACAGGGCTACGCATGTGGGTGGCACAATCAGTGCTGCAGGCCCACTAGTAGCATTTTATTTACAGGCTCTAGGCACCTCTAATGCACATTACTAGGGACTTACTAGTAAATCAAATATGTCAACCATGGATAAACCAACTCACCAATACAATTTACACAGGGAGCACTTGCACTTTAGCACTGCTCAGCAGTAGTAAAATGCACAGAGACAATAAACCAGCAAAACAGAGTTCAGCATACCATAAAAACAGGTCAGAAGGCAAAGGGGGAAACATGCCAAAAGATGCCAGGTCTAACAAAAATAATAAAATATCACCACTAAAATGATGCCTCGCTAAAATAATAAAAGAAATAAAATGCCAAGTGACTCAGTGAAGGGTCACAGGCCTCAAACCTAAGCTAAAAAAAGGCAAAAATGTGTGTATGCGCCCAAATGACTAACCTCACGACACCCATCCCATTGTCAGTTCAAGAGATCTATGTTGTTTAACAAATCCTACAATTAATTTTGCTGCAAACTAATTAAAACATGCAAAAAATATACCTGAATGGAGATGAGAATGTCTACCCTGACAAGCCAGGTCTACTAAGAGCTAGCCAAATTAGATAGGACAATTTAGAACTTTAGAATTGATGTAAAAAGCCATCAAAAATAGAAAGCCAAATATAAGATAATTGACAATAATCATGATCCTGAACAAAAATTTCCAATGTCTTCAAATGTAAATGGATTTAGAGAGGACTCCACATCAGCCGATGACAAGTTAACCAGTTCAGTCAGAAAGAAGGTGAGGGAGAGCTCACATTCCTGGGCTTCAGCCAGTGGTCCGCCCAAAGTGGCAGTGTCCCATGAAATGCCAGGTGTAATAGCATCTTGCACCACTTGATCCACAAATGGCGGTTCATAGGAAACTTCTCGTAGCAATCACAATCTCAATGTGCATGTCTGGTGAAACAATTGTACTTGAAGGGCAGCTCCCACACCTCATGGATGTAACTTTCTCCTAACATCTCTAATATGTCTACTGGAATGTGCTTTAAAACCGAGGTGAATTGTGATGTTGGAATGGGCAAATTGATAACCCGGTATATTACCCTAACTGCAGATGGTATTCCGCCACAGTAAAAGCCAACTTTTCTAATTTCTCAATGTTTATCATTACATAAGTAGCTTCATTCTTAGCCATCATTTGCTGTTGCTGCATTAAGTTAAATGCTGCAAACAGATCATGTGAGCTGACATTCTGCCAGGGTACTGGACAATTTTTCAGAACCTGTAACGTCCAACCTAACTGCATGATGGACCTAAGTTGACTTTGTCCATGTTGTGAAAAAGACATATTGGTTTCATGATGTCTATTGCAGAAGAAACAATGCTATTTAAGGTGTAAATGTGGTTGATTGGACAAAGTGTTCATACCATTATCTACAACAGCCAAAGCCTTTTGGATATTTTCCTAGTCTATTTGCCTTAACCAGGCCGCAGCTTCCATGTGTGATGATTTCCAAATTTCATTATAAATTGCATACAGAAATTGTTTTGCCCATCGCTTATGGGGTCCTACCAAAAAAACTTTTAAGTTGCTGTTTTCGGAGAGGCGACTAAGGTGTTCTGCTAAAGTGAATGTTTTTAACCATTGTTGACATCATTTTTCCACACTGTAAGTGGTAACAATACTGGAGTGTTTGCGAGACATGTAACAAGGGTCATACTAAGTGGCAGCTCCTCTGCTAGAGCGGAGGCGCGTCGCCCCCCACCAGCAGCAACCGCTGCAAATCCTTTCACAAACCATCCTTTCACAAACCATGTTTATTATCCTTTTCTTGTGAAAGGGCCGGGGCCTTGTGGGATGACCTGGACGAGGGGAGTGCACGGTGCACTCCCCTCAGAGTGCATGTGTGTTTCGCCGGCTGTCTCGGGCTGGCCAAATACACATGCATCATAGGCCGTAGGCTGTCTCCAGCCCAGCAATTGTGTTGCTGGGCTGGAGAGAGCCTGCACAAGCTCCCAGTCTGCCTGGGAGCACCCTGGCTGGGCGCCCCCAGCCAATCCTTATGCTTCTCTAAGCAGTGTCAGGAATAGCGCAGGGCAGGCTGGGAGCCTGTTCCTGCAGCAATGTTGAGGGAGAGGAGCAGCGTGTCACGGCAACGGAGGAGGTAGGTGTAATTATTTTTTTATTTTATTTTATTTAATTAATTCCTCCCCCTTCCCGCTCTCTGCCCCACCCCCAGTTACACTCATGAGCCGCTACTGGTGATACTACTCATTCAAAAACCCCTTGTGCAATTCACAAAATGTGAGTTACATCCATTTGTGTCCACTGGCCACAATAACCATCCATTCGGACCTAAAAGTGTCAAGTTAAATGTTCTATTCCTGTTCCACTCATTGAGCTGTTCTTCAGTGACATCTAAAATCTTTTGCCATTTTTCACATTTCGCTGGGGATGGGATACTGGGCAAATTAATTTTCTTCACTTTTGCTAAGCCTAAACAACTTGTCTGCTGCACTGTTTCATTTAAAAATATAATTTGTAATGGAATGAGGCATGCTCTAAACAAAGCTTTCCACCCCTACATTTGCAAATTTCTACTTTCCCATGCACTCTTTAAGTCTATTGACTTCAACCAATATTCATAGCCTTCAATAGCCAACTTGTAAACAAATGAATCAGAATAAATCAATTTGGTGCCAGTTAACATGATTCTTTGTAAGTTCGTAGGAGGCAATTTAAAATAATATGAATCAGCTTTTTCAACATCACGCGCAGTAAAATAAGCAAACGTTTCCAAATAAGTTTTGTCTCTCCCCATTGGTGGAGTTGGGCAGTGTTCCCATTGCGTATAGTTAAAAACAGTTCTTGAGGAGCTGGCTCTATGCATAAAGTGATGTCTGTAATGATGATAACAGAATATTTCACCATAGTTGGCACTTGTCTGGTAAACAACTTCACTTTCAAATACAGTATGATAGTCAAGCTCAGAAAGCATAGAATCAACTGTTTTCACATCCCAATCATCAGAAACAATCCCAGGTGTTATTACATAATTCATTGAAACTTTAAACACATATGGAATTTGAATCACTTCTGTGGGCCCGTATATATTAAAAGGTACTTTATCCGAAACAATCCTATCAGGAATCGAATTAGCTGAAATGTTCACTAGGGACAAGTCTCTTCGGACCTTATGAGAAGACAGGTAACGTTTTAATACCTCCTCTACCAGTTCGACAGCAGAACATTCAGGAAGATAGTGACCACGTATCAGTAAAAAGAAAACAATGACAATATCAATCCAAAGAAGGAAGCCAAGCAAAGTTAGCAATATCCACAGATAATTCCATGGGCAAATCAAATAGTTATTTTTAAGCCAAATGACTAGCTTACGTGATCTTGATACATGTGTAGAAAAAGATGCTGAAGAGTTATAAAAAGTGTCATTGATGTCAGTAAAATATCCAGAAGCAGTTTGTGCAGATATTGGTGCTGGTACTGGCGAAGGAGAGCTAATGGATGTATCTCTTGGTGGTTCATAGTAAACGATTCCATCCATTTGTGTAGAATTAGAGAAAAATTACTCAAAACTCTGGACATTTCTTGTTGATGGTGTTGAGACAGGTACTAATGAGAGATCATTTTCCACCCTCCCCAGGCTCGAGGAAGTCTCATCAATGTTGTTTAAATTTTGGAGAGGCACATCCTGATCTGCAGTGTGAGGGATCCGGGAACTGCTTAGGGTTCCTTGTGGTCTACTATGTAGGACTGGTCACATGGTGTAACTTCACATTGTCAATGAATACAAAGTGGTTTTCTCTGGAAGCAGACAGCTTGGTAGTATGATAGTTCTGGTACCATGTATTCCTGGAACTGGAACCAGTGCTCTATTCTTTATAGCAATCTTTTCATGCATTAGATCCCCAACCTTTGGAATCCAGCCTGTAGCTGTTTTTGGTGTGTTCCTCATTCCCGAAGCGCGGCACATGCAGATGAATTTTCATCACAGAACTGCTGTAATTCCTGCAAAACAGTGTCACATTCAGTTATGACAAAAGGTGTGTCTGCCACCACAGCGTCAGGGCCATCAAGAATTAGAACATACATGGATATCTCAAACAGGACCTCATATGGGGTACGTCCTTCCAGGGACCTTCTGGGCAGATTATTAAGTGTCCCTGGACTCCATACAAATGGTTAAGGCAACTTCAACCTGTACCTTATACCCTTGATGTTACCGAATGCTTTAAGTCACATTTTTTCCGCTCCACTACCAAATTTCCCTCTGAATGATAGGGTGACAAGAAATGGGGTTGAACCCCCATCGTAGCTATGGTGTCCCTGAATGCCCTTGAGGCAAAGGCAGGGCCCTGGTCTGAATTAACAGCGCAACTGCATAAGTACCGATGAAGACTTGCAAGTTTTTAATAACATCTAGAGCGTCAGCTGATGACCATACCCATAGGAATCTACAGCAAGAATCAACAATGACCAAAATATATTTGTATGCACCATCAGGTGTTAGGGGACTGCAACGGTCCGTGTACACGCACTGTAAAGGTTTGTTGGAAATTAACAGGGGAGTCTGCGGTGGGCGTTTTGCAGTGGACCCTCTTATTTGTTGGCAGATGTCACAGGAAAGGACATACTGTCTGGTCTGTTTGTATAGACCCAAACACCAATAGCGTTTTTGCAATAGTGAAATAGTAGCTGCCACACCTGCATGGGCAGATGCAACCCCCTCATGCACTGCTTTAATAAATTCTTGTCTTTGGTCTTGGTTGGGGATCACACCATCACCCACCCCCGGTATGCTGATATAAGCAATATTTTGGGCACTTAAATGGTAGGAATATTTAGTGGGATATGCCTGGGATAAGGGCTTGCTGTCAGCAAAAGCTTTCACAGCAGCCAGAGTTTCATCTTCCAATCTCATTTTGGAACAAGTAACCGCTTCAACAGAAGCTGTAGCAACTGCCGACTGTATTTCCAACAACCAGGGACAGCTCCTTCGCAATGGCGAAGGAGCATCGCCACCCTGGCAAAGAGCCAGGAGCTAAAAGATAAAACAATATTTCATTATAATTTTATCTTTCATCTGCTGGATCAGCCAGCAGTGTGTTCAGGGAGGGAAGGGGCTGGGCCATGGGAAGGGGAAGAGGAGAGGGGGAGGAGGGGAGAGTGCACCTAATTGCGCATGTGTGTTTGTCCAGCTGTCTCAGGCCGGCCAAAGACACATGCACACTTAGGTTTCTCCCACCCGGCTGTTTTGAACAGCCGGGCTGGAGAAACTGCACAGACCCCGGGGTTGTGTCTGAGTGGCAGTCCAAGCTGCTCATACCAATCCTGTCACCGCTTTCATGCTAGATTTGGCATGAAAGCAGCACCAGGGTTGCTGGGGAGCAAGTGCTGGTGTCCCAGGAAAGCCAGGACACCAGAAGAAAAGAGGAGCGCAAGGTCGCCGGTGGTGTCCGTGAAGGTAAGATTTTTTTTTAATATTATTTTTTTTCCGTGTCCCCATCCCCCCCAGCTGCCCCTCCCCTTGCGATTTGCGGCAGCTACCGTTGCAAACAAAATGCATTCCTACACGCTGGTGGCCCATGGTGTGTACAAATCAGCTATTTTCCCCCACAGGAGCATGTGTTTAATGGTGTTCCCTTTTGAATCTTTGAATCCATTCTGTGGTCTATAATGTAGGTATTCCTTGAAGGACTGGACACAATAGTATGACACACTATGAGTGTTCTTAAGTCTGGATCTGTATGTTCCAGTGCCATCGGGAGAGCCTTAAGTTCAGCCAATGGAGTTCCCTAGGCTCTGTTTTTATGTGTTCTGAGGGTGGAACTGACAATCCTTCATAACACCACCCACTGCTGTACTGTTGTTTTGTGCCTACTGATGGTTGTGCTGAACCATCAGTGTAAATGATCATCCAATATTGGTTGAGTGACAAAATGTTAGCAGGCATTGGGTATGCTAGTTCATATTGGTAGAACTCTTGTGTCTGTAATTTAGGGTCAAAAACATAGTCAACATCAGTGGCCGTCAAAGAGGTGGCCCATTGTGTCTAACATGGATGTAATGCTTTTGCTTTTGGAACGCCGGTTTTGCTAACAGCTTCAAGAGCTGGTATCAGGGTCACGACCACAATGCATTTCCCCTGGACCAAAGGTCTCTCTTTAATGACAGCCATCTAAACAGCAGTTAAAATCTTTTCAGTGGGATCAAAGCGTTGTCCAGTCATGGCCTATAGGTGTGATTTGTATGCTGTTGGAACAGTGTCACCGACATTGAATGTTATATAGGTGAACCCGATGGCACCAGCAATTATTCTGATGACCAAAATATTTTTATTGTCCCGCATGTGTAAGTGTTTTGCCTCCAGCATGTCTTGTTGTAAAGCTCTACTTATGCGTGGGTATTCCACTGTCCAGAATTTACTTGTGAAGTCTGAACATGTTAGATCGTACAGTGGTTTTATGCACTGTGCCTAATCTGGAATGTTTGTTCTGCCAAAATTTAAAAAGCCCAAAAATGATTGCAGCTTTTATATTCTGTTTGGTGGTCGTAATTGTGCACACTTTTCTAAGAAATGCTGCGCTAGACTCTTTCCTTCATCTGATAAATCGCATCCCAAAAACAGGACAATGAGGAAGGCAATTTTTGTTTTTTTTAAATTGAATTCGTAGCCAAATTCTGCGACACCCAGTACTGTATTGTCCACCCTTCTTAGGTTTTGGACCAGGTCGTCATCCATCAAGTATATATCATCGACATAGGACAATGCCTGAGGGTCAATGTTGTGCAATACAGAAGTTACACATGCTGAAAACAGTCTAGGACTGGTCGTATACCCCTGTGGGAGTCGTGAAAAATTTCCTTTGCAAGCCTATTGCACTGAAGGATGTCAAATCCCTCCTCTCAGGCACTATATTTTGGCAAAAGAACCCATAGGAAACATCCAGGGCCGTTTTGTACTTTTTGCGCACTAAATTGTTGATGGTGATGTGAGTGTTTAGTATTGCTAATGTATGAGTATATCTGTTAAAATGTCTGTAATCTAAGACTATTCTGGATGAATGGTCCGGATTTGCTACAGGGAATAAAGAGTTATTCATAAGAGATAAACAGAGTTCTATTATACTCTGGTACTCAAGTTGTGTGAGTATCTCTCACACAGGTGCTTTAGCTTTGTGTTTAATTGGATTTTGTGGTTGTGGTAATGGGGTACATCTTACCAGTATTATGTGGTAGAGGGAATCCCTAGCCCAACCCTACATGGTTACGATACAGCGCAGGAGCTTGTGCCAAAGTACAAACTACTGGGTAGTCTTCTCTTAATTCCTTAGGAATGAGAGGTGAGAAAGAAGGCATAATAACCTCTTCCCTGAACACAAGATTGGAGCAAATTATGGTGGCCAATCCTTTTCTGCCAATAGGATATCATATCAATGAGTCCTTCGAGTTGCAATTTTAATTTGCAAACTCTGTGGGGGGGAGAAGCGCGCGTCTGCAGTTTCAACTTCTAGTCGCTAGTTGCTGTTGCATCCAGAAGCTCTTGAAGATTCCGGCGAACCATCATGATCTCTGCTGTGCGGTCTAGCAGAGTCAGTGCCCACTTCCTGTTCTTCAATAAAGCTCTCTACATGCGTGGAATTTAGGGCTGAAATAGCTGCCACCTTTTTCTTTTAAACTGTGCTTTCTGTTGGGGAGGTTTCTCTTCCTTTTTTATGAAAGGTTCAGCTGAGCATTTTGAATCTTTTCTTGGTTTCACGTACTCGTTTCATTGTTTGGAAGGCCCACCTCTCTCACTGCATTTGTCTGGTGAGACCTTGAAGGAACGAGACTGGCGTGTGTCAATATATTGGTATTTATCAGGAGTTTTCAAATTTTCTCTATTTCTAAGGTTATAGCGCTGTTCGGAGCTCTCCGGACTTGAAGATTCTCATCTTTGTTGAACATTATCTTTATTTTGTTTTTGTGTATCCCAGCATTTTTTAGAACCCTAATCCGCTTGTTTGGTAGAATCTCTATTGGATCTACCTTGTAGTTAGGGTTTACTAGGTCTAGCCCCCAGACTATCCCGACATATACTACTATAGGGCTCAGTGATCATGTAGCGGAACATCCTGGAGCTGCTGGCATACTGCCAGAACAACTGCCTTTCTTTAAGGTTGCTGAAAATTATTGAGGACAGTGTGGCAAAATTGCCTATTAATTGCATCCTCAAATCCAGAGCGGGGGCAGCCCCATACTCATCTTGAATTTGTTTCAACACTTCCAGCAAATTTGCAAGTGTTGGTGTACGTCGTGTGGTAGTATAGACAGCAGCAAATACTGTTCCCCATGTTGTGCAGTTGTCTAGTGAGCGAACCATCCCAAACGTCAAGCACATTGTGAGACTTCTGTGTTTATCTTGGGGTCCCATATGGGGATCCAGTGTTTTGAAAGAGCTAATTTTATGTGCTACCCAACACTGAATTTCTTCATGTTTGGAGGGTACTTTACCCATTACTGAGTGCACTGTTGCAGGGTTGATCCCTGTTGTTGCCACATGTGGTTGCGCTGGAGCAACCATTGCAAGTGGGGTGTTTAATGTCTGCATTCCGAACTGAATTAAATGTCTTTATATTTCTACTAAATTAGTGAATAGGTGGCGTATTTCTGCTACTGCCATTGTATCTATCTGTGTGTGTGGTGTATAGTTGGACAACTAAGGCCACGTTGGTCCGTCATTTATTAATGGGCCTAGTCCAACATTCTGTTGGACGTGTGGTAGGGCGACATCAAGCCAATTCTGGTGTTCTTGATAAGAAAGAGGTATTTCTAAATATGCATACGGTCTGTATAGTGCAGGTGCGTTTGCTGGATTGTAATGCTGAAATGTATGTGTGTTCCCATCTGCTTCTGGAAAGGAGACCAATGAGTATAAAAAATTCTGTTCTGTAAGCTGCGTATGCCTCAACCACGAAGGTTACTTCTCCTTCCTCCTGTGAGAGGCCATTTTGCAATAAGTGCGTTTTGAGGGGAATCTTTGCTGCAATCGCGACCCTATTGGAGTCTGCCATTATAACAAATGTAATACCTTGTTCAGAGACAGAAGCACCAAATGGGGATAATCATTTTAAAAGACTCAAGCTTGAACAACCTGTAGCCGAAAGGTAGGTACTACCTACTTAGCTGAAGAGAATGTCCCTAATATCACAGACGTCTCCGTATACGGTAATTAGGGTGTCTATACATGTAGTGAGAGAGAGAGATACTTGGTAGATCTGTAAAATCAGTGTCTAACCAACATTGGGGGCACCTGTAGGAAACTATCCAGTTGTTGCAGTACCCCCCCAAACATTTTGCCTGATATCTGATGCTAAATTGAGTGTGTGCTGGGATCCTGCTAACCAGGCCCTAGCACCAGTGTGCTTTCCCTAAACTGTATCATTGTTTCCACAATTGGCACACCTCTGGAAACAGCTAAGTCCCTTGTAAAAGGTGCCAGTGGTACCAACAGCTCTGTGGCCAGAAAGGGTCCCTAAGGATACAGCATATATTGTGCCACCCTGCGGGACCCCTCACCAAACACATGCATACTGCCATTGCACATTGTTTGTGTTTGTGGGGAGAAAAAGGTAGTCAACATGGCCTCCCTCTCAGGCTGAAATACCCACAACCCACTGCCTGTTTACTGATGATAAGAAGTACTTACATGGGTTTAGCTTTATTGGGACTACCTGTTCTAGACATTGGATGGTCCTAGGGATTGATACTGCAGAAGAACATGCTAGAAAACTTGCTGAGGAAATTGAATAATTAGAAAAACAAATGAATGAGACCAGTATGATTCCTGATGCAAAGGCTCTCTTGGAAAAAATAGAAAAAACAGTTGAAGAATTTACAGAATTGAACAAGATAAATAACTAACAAAGTCAAAAGGGATATTAGGAACTTTAGGTTAAATAGGACATACCCTTATCTTACCAACAAATTCTATACTAATAGATCATATTCCAATCCTAACGTGGCACAGCCCTGGGACAGATTTAATAGACAGAATACCATTGTAACATTTTCTGCCACATCAGGTGAATCCTCTGATGCTTCAGAACCAGGTGAAGGAACCACCTCACCTGCCAACACTCCATGTACAACTTGTTTAGGGAGAGGTCAGGGCAGACCACCCAGACGAGGTAGAGGCCAGTCAGGATGCTGGTATAGCATTCCCGGAGATCGACAAACCAGACAGAAGTATTATCAGTGCTAGGAGGCATAGAACCTAGGCACAGGATCTCTACTACTATGCATGACACCCAAGAAGTCCTGATTTTTTGTTTATCTGCTCATTGCCTCTCTTATGATCAGAGTTAATTACTGAGCAAGGGCTTCTCATGTGTCCCCACAACCCGGACCAATTTCTTTGATCTACAGACAGAGATACTTTGGAGGGTCATTATGACCCCGGTAGTCGGTGGTAATATGAAGGAAAGTACTGCCAACAGGCTGGCGGTACTTTTCTCCATATTATGACACTGGCGGTTTGGCTGAAGCCAAACCGTCAATGTACCACACCAACCGCTACAGCAGTAATGGCCGCCAGACTGGAGACATCAATCTCCAGCATGGCAGCCGTCACTTGACTGTCTGCGGGGTTATGACCCCGCCTTACTGCCACTAAAACCATGGCGGTAGGCATGGTTCCCTGTCACTCTTAGGGGTCTTCCCCACCCCCGCTCCACAGGTGCCCCCTGACCCCCCTTCCTTTCCAGACCCCACCTTCATACACGCCCCTCCCTTAACACATGCACACACCCATTCCCACATTCATCCATGCATGCTTACATTCATTCACACACACATCCTCACACACTTCCATACATACACGCAGACACGCATTCACACAACTCAACATACATGAACTCACACACCCAAACATTCACACACATACAACACGGAACACACACCCGCATACACGCACGAATAGATATATACACACACCCACACACAACACTCCCCGCCCCCTCCCCTGTCGGAGCACCCACTTACCTGTGCCCAGAGGGTCCTCCGGCAGGAGACGGGATGGGGCGCTGCTGCCAGCAGCAGCGTCCCCCAGCAGAACACCGCCAGGCCGTGTTATTTCTCATAATATGGCCAGCAGCGGTCTACCGGTGTGGCGCAGCGCCTCCTTACCGCCGTCCACTGGCATGGTCACAGCCAGATTTCCACCATCCTTCTGGCGGAAATCTGGCTGTGGTCATAATATGGCAGATGGCTGGTAGCCGCGGCAACGGTTTTTTTGGCGGCTGTCACCGCAGCAGTAGGTGGTTTTTGCCGCCAATGTTATAATGAGGGCCTTTGCTTGTTCAGCAAGATTTGTCTGCAGGGCTTTTTTCTGAAAACCCTACTACTCTTTGCACTGCCAATACGAGTCTCCGCCCCCTCATCATTTTCCCCTTTGCATAGTTGTTTACCACCTGCGATTCACACTTTTGAGAATTTGATTCTCAAGGAACTGTCTACTATGAAAAGGAAGAACAAATGTGTACTCTATAATTTGTCTATACAAGAGAAACATCCTCTCCTTGATCTTAAGCTGAATCAATCATTGATCATAAAACCAGCGGAGGGGGGTGGTGTTGTGATCCAAGACATTGACACTTACAAGGCTGAAATTGCCAGACAACTGGTGAATACAAATCAATATGTGTGATTAGGGTCTGACCCTACTAGTGAAATCCAAAAGATGATCCTTGATCTTACTGAGAAAGGCAAGACAGATGGTTCCTTGACCCAAAATGAATTTTTGTACCTTACCACAAGGTTTCCAAGAACACCTGCCAGATACCCTGCCTAAGATTCCTAAACACACAGAACCACCAGCCATTTGCCCCATAGTGTCAGATTGTGGTTCTATTCTCGAGCCCTGAGGGCTGCACGTAGACCTTTTCATCAGGGAGTTTGTACCTAAGACACAGTGTTATGTAAAAGACACAATGGATATAATCAATCAGATTGAACATCAGGTTTTTGACCCCAATGCAGGTATTTTATGTACGTTGGATGTAGAATCACACTATACTAACATACCACAGGAAGAGGGTATTAAGGTTATTGAGAGCATTTTGGAGCCCAGGACTCGCCCCGATGCAGTCCCCACTTTGTTTATTATTATTCAACTCCTCAAATTGTGTCTTTCCCGGAACTTCTTTCAATTTGATGGCTACTTTTATCAACAAGTTAAAGGGACATCCATGGGGCCGTTTTCGCCCCCAACTTGGCCATTCTTTTCATAGACAATTTTGCCGGTGAATAACATCCTTCCAGATCACAACCCTTTTCATAACAACATTTCCATATGGAAGTGATATATTGACGATATTTTTATGATTTGGCATTGCACAGCAGAAACCCTTTCTGAGTACTGTTGCTAGCTAAACAATAATAACATGGGCCTCAAGTTTACACTATCATACAGTAGATCTGAGATTGCGTTTTTGGACCTACTGATTAAAACTACAGATGAGGAATTAGTCTCATCATTATATCGTAAACCAAAGGAACGGAACACACTATTAACATATAACAGTAGCCATCCCTGGGCACTAAGGGAATCCCTTCCATTCTTCCAATTTCTTTGTATTCAGAGAAATTGTTTTTTTAAACAAGATTTCTTCATGGAGGCCAATGGCCTAGCAAAAAAACTATACCGTAGGGGATACCCAGGGAAATAAGTCAAACAATCCATGAAAAGGGCCTGCTATTGTCTTAGGGAGGTGCTGCTTACTCCCACCACAAGAATGAACAATGAGCGCCTGGTTTGTGTGACCACTTTCTCCCTTATCTCCAATCAACTCAAAAAGATTTTTCTTAAACATTGCAGGGGAACTTAGGCCCTCATTATGAACTTGGCAGCAATCACCACCGACCGCCGTGCTGTCGGCGAACAAAAGACCTCCAGTGGTGGTGAACTGCATACCGCCGTATAATGATGCCAAAAAGGCAAACCTACAAAAATCCTGCAACCTCCACCCACCGCCAGGGCCAACAATGGCCCAAAGACAGTACACTCCACTCGGCCACCACCATGGAGACAAATCCAATGCTTACCAAATAATGATGCACAAATCAGCTTGGTGGACAGTGAATGCCGAACGACCATTGGCGGTACGGCCGCCACAGCCAGCAATGGAACCCGCCAACAACAAGTGCACACATTGGCAAGTTTGAAAACCACACACCTAACACGCATCCACAACACTATAAAACACACACATACACACCCCACAATCCTTTGCAATGCCAATAGCACAACAGATATTGACAACAAAACACGCATATACTGAACACACCATCACACAAGTCACACACACAAATATACCACCAAAACACATACATCGCTCAACCACCATCACAAGCCACACACCCAACCACACAACAGCACCCTCGCCAATACACCTACAACACACCACCCACAACACACACCATGACACCCCCTAAGCACCCCAGTTCACAGACATGGAGCTAAGGACCATGGTGGACGAAATACTCAGGGTCGAGCCACATCTATTTGGGGCACAGGTGCACCAGACACCTGTGGCCAGGAAGATGGAGCCTTGGCAGACGATTGTCAACAAAGTCAATGCAGTGGGAAACTATCCACGCACAAGGTAGGACATCAGGAAGAGATAGAAAGACCTGCACAGGAAGGTTCGGTCCATGACATCGCCGTACAAAAGACTGGTGGTGGTCCCTCACCTTCTCCCCCCGCATACACCGACTGGGAGGAGAAGATCCTGGCTATCCTGCACTCGGAGGGCCTCACGAGACTCACTGGAGGACTGGACTCATGTAAGTCAACTACAATACCTTAACAGGCACCACACCTATAATGCATGTATCACCCCATCCTTTGACTACCACCAGGACCCCATCCCCTACCAGTCCACAACACCCACACACCCACATCCAAGTCCCCTGCATGCCCACAATCCCCCAAACAAATCACCATCCAGCCCCCTCTGCACAGTCACCTACGCCTGCATGGAATCCCAGTGGCACTACAGCACCCACAATGTACCTCTGCCCCCCTCGAAAAATGCATCTAAATGTACATGAAGGGACCTTGCATGCCACTACATGGGAATTTAAGCATCAATTAGTGCTGACCCGTGCTGCAATTGACAAAAAAGTACAGGACACCCACATCTCTATTCTCTCACACACAGGCACCACCACCCATGCCACCCGGACGGAGACCTCAAGGAGTGCCAGTCCTCCACCTGAAGATGGAGGCCCCACTCAGGAGAGTGCAGAGAGATGTCTGGACACAGAGGAAATCCCTGGCCCATCCCACACCCCTGGACAGTCACCCTCCAGAAGCCCCACCCTGGACACCACTGACACCCCTACCACTCAGCCACCAACATCATCTCTGGCCAAACGATCCCACACCAGTGTCACTAGGCCACGGATTGGCTGCCCACATGTACAGAGGCCAGAGTCTCCACCCACAAACAGGCAGGATGATGAAGGGCCAACTGCAAGTGGGACACAGGCACAAGGGGCAAGGGTCAGTGGCCCAGGGGGGTGGCCAAAGGATGGATGCAGCAGCCCAGGAGGTGATATCTGAGGTCCTGGGAGCATACCACCATTCCCAGGACAGAATGAGCCAGATGCTGGCCACCTTGGAGCAGAATCAGAGGCTGCAGATAGCACACCACATGGAAGCCATGGAGCAATGGAAACAGCTCAATGCCATCATGGCCTCCATTGCAGGGGTGCTGCAGCTCCAGTACCACAGCCAGCCTGAGTCCTCCACCCACCTGCAGGCCCCTACTACTAGCCAGGATACTGCCCTGCCATCTACATCTGTAGCATCCACTGGACTGGTGGCACTGCCAGAGGACTCACAGGACATCAGCACCCCTAACCATGCATCCCAGCTGCACCTTCGCAAACGTGCCCTCAGACCCAGATATGGCACTGCAACACCAGCCAAGACCAAGCCCAGTGCCAGGAAGTGACCCTGCCTTGAACTGTCTCCCTTGTGTGCCACTGAGCTACCTCGTTGACGTGCCACTGCCATCTCACCATCTTCCAATGGCCCCATGGGCGATACCCTGTGCAACCAACAGCTGATCATATGTACCTGAGTATGTTGTTCACCATGTGCCCACTCCCCTTCACTGTCCCAACACTCATGTATATTTTGACATTGAATAAATACACCTGTGCACTCAAAATGCATGTCCTTAATCAATATGAGAGATCAATTGTGAACGTGAATGCATTAGTCAGTTACCATCATAATGCCACTTTTATTGCAGGAGGGGCTCCAATACACTGTAGTGTCTGATGTACCATTGTGTGCACTGGCATCTGCCACTTCAGTCATGCTTTTGCATTGTCACTGACAAAGGACACCACAGTACTTATTACATGAGTCAGACTGAAACAATCAAGTGAAGGCATCAGCATCATAGAGCAGTACCTGAGAGTCACTAGAAATATAGCCAGATTAGCTGGGTCCTGGAGTTGATATCTTCCCCCTCTTCTTCCTCGCCATAACTCTCATCCCTCCTCTGAGGTTGCAGGGCAGGTTGGACAGCACCCTTCTCTTCCAGAAGTGGGACAGCTTTCCTCACAGCCAAGGTGTGCAGCATGCAGCAGGCCACCACTATCTTACACACCTTGTCAGGGACATAGCACAGGGATCCTCAAGAGAGATGGAGGAAACTAAATCTTGCTTTCAGGAGTCCTATAGTGCGCTCTATCACCCTCTTAGTATGACCATGGGCCTCTTTATAATTCCTCTCTGCATCTGTTCTGAGATTCCTCACAGGTGTCAGGAGCCATTGCATGTTGGAGTAGCCAGAATCACTTGCAAAAGTGGGCGAAAGAGGACTTGAACACACACATTTTACTTGCATACAGCCTGCCTGTCAACTATGTCACTGATCCAGTGTCATACACACTCACCTATGAGCCAAGCTCTGTCGCCCTGTAGTTGTCTCATCATGTGTGGCACACTGCTGTTTCTCAGGACAAATGAATCATGGACTGATCCTGGGAACCTTGCATTGACATGTGAAATGTATTGATCAGCAGTATACACCAATTGAACATTCATGGAGTGATAGTTCTTACGATTCCTATACACCTGTTCATTCACTCTTGGGGGTATGAGGGCTATGTGGGTTCCATCAATGGCACCTATCATATGGGGGATATTAGCAAATCATAGAATCCAGATTTGATGGAGGTGAGATCAGCCCTTTGGGGAAAAAGGACATAAGTTTGCAAGTGATAAACGAATGCATCCAGGAAATTGGAAAGGATGTGGATGATCATTGGCTGAGATACCCCTGCAGCTATGCCCACTGTTACCTGAAATGAGCCTGTGACCAAAAAATGGAGCACAGATATCACCTGCAGATTTGTAGGTATGGCATGCTGCTTCTGATTGCCCGGCTTCAGGAGAGGATCCATTACTGCACAGAGGTCAAGGATTGTAGCTCAATTAAGTTGGTAAGTTATGATGATGTGACGTTCCTCCATGGTGGCCAGATCTACCAGGGGTCTGTAAACAGATGGGACTCTCCCTCGCCACATGGGGCTGTACGTATGGGTGATGAAGGAACACATTTTGAGTTTCGACGTACACTTGCATCACATGATGTCACTATACTTTTCTACAATGCGACACATAGGTAATGCACACAAACACAAAGAATGAGGTAGACAGTCAGGCTAATGTGTGCTGAGGTTTCTCAGTCATAATGGCATCACAGTTTAGGCACACATCCAACCATGACTTCATGTGAGGATCAAAGAATCGTGTCAGTAATCGGAGAAGGGGAGAGAGAATGGGGCCAGGGATGAGGTCCCCAGCCATAATGGCTGGGGACCTCATCTTAATGGCCACCTTAATCTTGAACACCCCTTATTTGCTTTCTGTAGAGGCAAAAACATTAAGGACCACCTGGTCAGGGCACATTTACCTCTGAAAAAATCTTATCTTACAATGATTGTGGGGTTTCCCTGCCGTACTTGGACACTTTAAATGTGGCAATTGCAGTGTATGCCAGTTTACAATTGAAACTAAAGAATTTATGCATGGTACCAAGAAAATAACTTTAAATCAGTTTTCCACTTGTAATACCGAAAATGTTGTATATTCCATTGTGTGCCCTTGCAAAAAAATCTACATAGGCCAAACAACATAGAAAGTCTGCATACGCATCTGTCAGCACAGAAGTAGACTGCCACGCCGAGTGATGTCTGCACCTTCGGTGGAACACTTCATGGAAATGGCCCATAGTGAGAATGACCTTCAGTGGCAAGTGATCACGGTGATTCAGACCACACCTAGGGGGACTGACATCAATGCCCTCCTGAACAAAGAAGAACTACAATAGATTTCACGAACTTATAGCCTACACACAGGCTTAAATAGAAAGGAGGACTGCTGTGATACAATATCGTCCTTTGTATATGCCTTACTGTTTATCTGTTTCTTTCATGTACTATGACTGACGCCTGTTGGTCTGGTGACCAATCAGGGTTGTATGTTCCCAAACTCTCTGTTCCTAATACTGTTTTACTGATGGGCTTAAATGCCGATTTGATGTATGTTGTCCTTTCTTCTAACAGTTCCTTTCAGGATTACTTTATAAATGTGTACAATATGGCTTCCAATAAGAGCATAGGGTAGCGCCTTTACTCTCAGAGAATTAGAGATCATTCTTACATATCAGGTACTTCAGCACACCACGAGGTTTGGGCACATTGTATGTGGCACTCCGGCAGCCTGCTAAAGTATATAATGTCAGTATGATTAATTTGAATTGACTTTACTTTCATGATCACCATTCTGGTTCTAAGTGTCTCCTCTCCTTCGCCTCTCCAATGTTTCAATTCTTACTATTGGGTGGCCTCATCACCTTAAGCCTCACACCTTGTTTATCTGTTCACTGCACATGACATTACCTGTCCCGTTACACTGTACTCAGATGTCGAGGTAGTGATTTGATATAGTTCGTGTTTATGATTTCCCCACTCTGTAAGGACCGCCGTAATTTCAGGTTTAGTTCCTTTTAGGCATGGCCTTACTGTCCTTTATCTCAGACCATTCATGTCTGTTTCCGCTACTATTTGTCATCAACGTGGGCACGCTTATTTCATCTCCCACTGTAATGTCACCCTGCACAGGGATTTTGCGTGCCATGCAAAGGTAAACTACTTGCCGCACATGATTTAGGGATCTCTTCCGGGCATCTTTACAAATATTAACATTGTAATGAATTGTCTTCCAGGCTGCACATACGGATATCGAGTTAGGCGGTAATTGTGATTATTTTTCATTACTGGGCACGTGGACCCATTGGGAACACTCTTGTTACATTTCCAGGTTAGTTTCTTTTCGTGGGTACTTTTGTTTTCTCATCAGAACATTTGTTGATTTGTTACTATTAATCTTTTAGGCAACAGAGTTCGGCTTAACGATCCATCCTGACTTGGCACGTAGTGTTTTCAAGCATATACTTATTGTTATCACGCAGGTCCCCCTTGCTTGCGGTGGTTTGTAGAAATTGAAGTACATAGTCATACTGTGTCAATTGCTGTTCGCAGCTTAATTTTCATAAATGTAGGCGTCACTTGGAATCCGATTACGTTGCATACTAGTCTAGTTCCCAGTATTTATCGGTACACGTGACTGTGAGTACTTGCAGTTAGTTTTATTTTGCCTCCTAACCTACACATATCCGCACTTGCATGTTATCACAGGCATCCCTTCAATCACAGTCCTCTCATGCATAGCAAGTCACATCTTCATCACATTTGTTGGCTATTACTTACTTTCCATTTGTGGCCCTTTCACATATTGCCACCTCGTTATGTTTTTCTATTTTTCTTTTCCTCCTTTTTCTTATGTCTTCTTTCTTTTGTTTCTCCTTTAGGGTAGGCATCTGATTACCTTGGAAGTAACCTTCCTTCCTCAGGCACAATTGTATCCTGATGATGATCCCGACATTGTGTTGAGGGATTAAAACGTTGTCGACTGCAGTACCCTAACTGATTTTTCTCTGTCATTTTTCAATTAGGTTCCTATTAGTATGGGTACCGAACATATGTGGCACCAGATATATATATATATATATATATATATATATATATATATATATATATATAACTTTATGTCACTCTATGTCACTTGATGAATGCCTCAGTGTATACAAAATTGGTTTGTGCTGGTTAAAATGGTAAAGGCAGTATTACATTTTACTTGATGCCTTGTGTTCTCACTAACTGTTATTTTAAGGTTAATAAATGTGGTATCTTCTCCATTTGGAAACTCAGCATAGACTTCATGGTGCATCTATACGGTATTGGATCAAAATAGTCTCTCTCTGTGGGACTATTGTTCTTTTTCAAAATATGTGGCATAGGTAAGTCACCCCTCTAGCTGACCTTACAGCCCTAAGACAGGGTGCATTAAACCACAGGTGAGGGCATAGCTGCATGAGCAATATGCCCCCACAGCGTCTAAGTCCATTTTTAGGCATTGTAAGTGCAGTGTGGCAATATTAGGTACACAGGTTGGGAGTTTATCATTACGAACTCCACAGCTCCATGATGGCTAAACTGAAGACTGGGAAGTTTGGTATCAAACTCCTCAGCAAAATAAACCCACACTGATGCCAGTTATGGAATTATTGTAAAATGCACACAGATGGCATTTAGAGATGCCCCCTGTATTTTACCCAACCCTTTAGTGTATGGCTGACTGGTCTGTGCCAGCCTGCCATTAACAGACAAGTTTCTGACCCCATGGGGTGAGAGCCTTTGTGCTTTCTGGGGTCAGGAACAAAGCCTGCTCTGGGTAGATGTGCTTCACATCTCCCCCCTGCTGGAACTGCAACACTTGGCGGTGAGTCTCAAAGGCTCAGGCCTCCTGCTACAGTGCCCCAGGGCACTCCAGAGCTGAAGTGACCCCCTCCTTGCAGATGCCTCCATCTTGTTTTGGAGAAGAGGGACCATTAGAGATAGGAATGTGCCCTCCTCCCCAAAGGGAGTGGGAATAGGAAGAGTGTAGCCATCCTCAGGTACAGTAGCCGTTGGCTACTCCCCTCTTACTCCTGTAAACCCCTTAAGTCTAGTATTTAGGGGCACCCCTAAACCTTGCTCACCATATTCCTGGTGACCTCAAGAAAGAAGAAAGAAGAGGGACCGCAGAGCCGACCCCAGCAGTGAAAACTCCAGACGACAACTGACTTGGCCCCAGCCCCATTGGCTTGTCTGCAGCTTCAAGACTCCTACTACAAAAAGGCAACGCATCCTGCAGGACCAGTGACCTGTACAAACCTCCAGAGGACTGCCTGCTCAGCAGAGGACCAAGAACCCCCGAGTACAGTGGCCCTGTCCAGAAGAAACCTTCCAAAAGGACTCCAGAACCTCCCCGGATTCGCGAGCCCTGCCCACTCTGCACCTGATGCCCACAGCCCGAGTCTAGGTGGCTCACCGGTCCAGAGAAGGTCACCAGACGATTATGTCCTCGAGTCCACCCTGTGTTGACCCCTCCTAGCCAAGATGAAGACGCCTGCAGCCTGAATCTGGAGGGCCCCCCTGACCGCAACCGGATCCAATGAATATTCGCAACCCCCAAAGGTATCCCTGCATCTGCAGCCCCCTGGCCTTGGGGAATCCAACCGATGGTCCAGCATGCACCTCTCCTACTTGGTCAGCCTTTGGTTTTCCAGAACCAACCCCCTGGACTCAGCCTGCAGCATCTTTGTGACACCCGGGGCTCCCCCATTGAAAAGCATTGGGTGCCTGACATTATGTGTGCACCCTGCACCCGGCCGCCCCTGTGCCACTGAAGTTGTATCCTTGGTGCTGACCTAAACCCCCCAGGCCTGTGTCCTGAAACCACGGTACTTACCTGCAATCTGCTTTCTTACGAGTGCCCCCAGCCCTCATAAGATTCCCTTGCAAACCCAACGCCAACTTTGACCTCTCTCAACCGGCCGGCCCTGTGTTGCTGGTGGTGTAATTTTGGGCTCAACTTGAACTTTGATTTGTGGAGATCCCTGAAGACTGTGATCGTAAGTCGATTACTTACCTGTTAACTGTGCTAACACTTGTCCTCCCCTAGGACTGCATTGGTTCTTATGAGAAATTGCACAGTGCCAATTTTAAAACTGAAAAGTGTTACTTACTTGCAAACGGTTTTATCTGTAAAACCTAAACAAAATACATTTGATACATAAGCTTTATACCTACTGACAACTGTAATCACCTGCAACAAAGACCTTTTGGTTCTAGTAATAAAGTAACAAAATATTTTTTTGCTATACAAAAACATTGGACTGGAGTTGGCCCTTGTGTGTGTGCCTCATTTCTTGATTGTGTGTGTACAACAAATGCTTTACACTACCCTCTGATAAGCCCAACTGCTCGACCACACTACCACAAAAGAGAGCATTAGTATTATCTACTTTAGCCTCTGTTAAGCCTCTGGGGAGCCAATGGACACTGTGCACACTATACCTCATTTTGGTATAGTATATACAGAGCCAGCTTCCTACAGCTCCATGTCATGAGACTCTTGCCAAGATATTGAGACTGTTGAGTTTTGGACGGCAGCACCACGGAGTAAGGGGAACTGAGTCAGATCCCAAACTGTGTGGAAGCTGACAGCCTAACCTTTTCGGCTAGCTAGCAGCACCTCACAAATACCGTAGGTAAAAGTGATTTGTGGGAGGACGTGGCCGACCGGACATGATCTCCAGAGGCTCCTTTCGAATTCTTCACAGAGACTTTGTTTACAGTGTCCAGATGTGAGCCAGACACCTGAATTGCACCTAGGAAGGTGCAAGTAGCATGAGGTGCCGCAGTAGAGGCTCAAAGGAGAGGACACCGCCAAAATCAGAGCCCCCGGTGCCAGATCTTGGAGGCTACCTTAAGGCGATTTGGGTTTAGTGACCAATTTATAGCAATGATAATGGGCAACTGCACTTGCCCTCATTCATGAATTATGGTAAATGTGGTGGCATCAGCATTCTTTGACCTGACAAGGGGAATGAGGCAGGGCTTCCCCCTCTCCCCCCTGCTATTTGCACTCAGTGTTGAGCCCTTAACGTCCAGAATTTGAGCACAGCCGAGAATTCAATGTATCCAGTTCAGTCCTGACCAGCACAAAATCTCATTGATTGCGGATGACATTCTACTCTTTATCACCGACCCCGAACGACTCTGCCTGCAATCTAGGGGGACCTCACTTTGTACGATCAAGTAGAGGGATTCAAAGTTACTATGGGAAAATCAAATATGCTCAATTTGACCGTACCAACAATGAGATGGGAGAGATAGCTTCTGAAGCACCTTTTCTATAGTCTAAGAAGGAGATCACCTACTTAGGCACTAAACTAACCTTAAAGTTACTGATCTATTTAAAGTAAACTTCCCACCCCTTCTCAGAAGCCTGCGAATGGACTTTAAGTGATGGTCACCCCTCTTCCTCACCTGGATGGGACGTATTAATGTCATCAGGATAACGGTACTTCCCCGTATACTATATTTGATCCAAAGCTTACCCATCGACGTTCCCAAAGACTTCTTTATGGAAGCCGGTACAATGATTACCCGGTTATTATGGCAGGGAAACAGGGCTAGACTATCTAATAAACTACGCTCAATGCCGAAGGAGACAGGAGGCTTGGCACTCCCAGACCTTCAACTCTATTACAAGGTGACTCAACTTTGCTTCATTGCCGAATGGTCCCTCTTGTCATCAGATAAACTAAGGCTTCATATCGACTGAGCTGTGGTGGGGCATACCATATGGGATATACTTTGGAAACCTAGCAAAGATCGTCCAAGGAATGCTTTCCTGAGCACCCCCACCGCCACTACATAAAAGTCTGGGACACAGTAACTAAGGCCTAGGGATGACGACTTTCCCCTCGCCATATATCCCCATCCACTACAATGTGGCCTCCCCCCCAGTGTTGCCACCAGGGTCATTTGACAGGTGGCAGGAGGGAGGATGTCTGCGGATTTCAGACTTGTATCATGTAGACAACATACTTGCGTTTGAGAACTGCTGCAGGGACTTTCAATTGCCCTTGTTAGAGCACTTCCATTAAACTCAGTTTTTACTGGGTCACACAGCCTCACATACCCTTGGCGGCCGCCTGGGAACTGCTCCTGATTGAACAGTTTGTATAACTGGGCGGGGTAGCAAAGGGAAGTATCTCTACGCTATGTAAACTACTGATGTCTGCACTTCGCATTTACACTCCCCATTATATCACATTCTGTGAGCAGGTCCTGGATTTAACAATGGAGGAGAAACAGTGGAATGTACTTTGTGATATCACAAAATGTAACTGCTCCATGGGTGTAAGAGAAGCACATTATAAATTACTTTACAACTGGTACCTGTACCCAGAAAAACTTTAAAAAATCTTCCCTCCTACATCTGACAGGTGCTAAAAGGCTGTGGCCTGCTGGGGGACTTTAGGCATATCTGGTGGGACTGCTCAACTATCCGCCCCTACTGGGAGAAAATCTTGTCACAAATCATGTAAATTCTGGGTTACCCTGTTCCTAAATCTCCAGCGCACGTATTACTAAGTATATGGGAACCAGCCCTGAAGCACCAAACAATGGAAGACTGCTCCATTATGTGGCTAGCACTGTGAGCTGCCAAGATGGCCTGGCATCATATTGGAAGAAACCAGAACAACCCCCACCCATAGCATTGTGGCACGCTAGATTGGGGCAGTGCCTCTCCATGGAGCGGTTAGCAGACAAATTCACAAACTCGAGAAGGGGCCTTGAGTATATATGGGATCCCCTGGTGCAGTTTCTATCCAGGGGCCTCGCCACTCACGTCTTAGGGCATTGCATCTATTCCATATGTAAAAGGGCTCCTTCTCAGACAGGGGGAGGGCCATGTGACGGTAGGAATTTTTTAAGTAGGACTTCACTGCCTAAGCCTCCATTGTCTCAATGGCTATGCTACCTAGTTTGGTTATACCTTGTTGATGTTATGTCTTCATAATCACTCATGTGGTACCTATGTCAGCACTATACAGTATGGATTGGGTGGGGGAAACCTTCCTACCAACTTTGCCTTGACTCCAAAGTAAGCCATGTCCTGTTGATGATGAACATATTTGTAGCCTACAGCTGGAAATGACAACTCATAAGGTTTCAAATGTCGTTTTACCTGTACCACCAAAACCTCAATAAAGAAAATGTAACAAAAAAAAGTGATTGGTGGCAGCCCATCGCATGACACTCGTAGACACCTCAGGGACGTCCCGGAGGAAACAGATTGTGCCCCGTTCTCTCAGTTACACAAGTCTCATCCATGTAATGGCAAGCAGAAGCATATCTTGGTTCAATAGGGTTTAATGATGCAAATGCACTCTATGTAAAAAAGCATGAAATGCGATTATGAGGATGACAAAACCAAACACTATTACAATGGTGACGAAGAAAATGAGACATAGAAACAGTCCCACAATATTTGTCACAATAGTATTACCAATATCCCAACACACACTACTAAGATTCCTACATGAAGGCAAGTAGCAGTGATACCCCTAATCTGCCCACCTAGTCCCGGGAGTGTAGCGCGAGCCCCATACCTGTGTTGTAGGTAAAGGAGAGGTTGGTTAGTGTGGTGAAAATCCTCCTCGGTAACAGAAGAGAAGGCACCAAGTCTCTGCTGAAACTGCAAAGGCGAGGGACAGCAGAAGATGGCAATCTGACTGGAATGTCCCCTCAAAGGATACTAAGGCAGCCTGATGTTTTATAATAAACATTGTGTTATTCTAGGAACTGCCCTGATGTGACAACACAGCCCTTTCTGTGTAAGGAAAACACTGTACTCTCTGAGCCGGCAATACCTGGGAACCTATCATACGTAGCCTTGATGTGAGCACAGAATTAAATGTCATGCAAAGCAATGAATAACAAAATTCTGCAATGGAGGAGAATAGATAAGAATAATAAAACATCACCACTAAAATGATGAGCGTGCTAAAATAATAAAAAAATAAAATGCCAAGTGACTCGGTGAAGGGTCACAGGCTTCAAACCTAAGCTAAAATAGACAAAAATGAGTGTGAGTATGTGTCTAACAACTAACCTAACCTCACAACAATTTTTTTCCCTAGTGACAATAATCGTGACCTCCATATAGCACTTTGTGTAGCTCACTGCTAGGTCACTTTTTAATTTTGTTTCACAGAAGTAAATAAGGAAGATGGTTTTTGTTTGGCATGTTGTGTACAGTTTTATTTTGTGAGCCAGATAGCAGGCAAATAAAAGGTATGTCGATTAAGATGTATTCTATTTGTTTATAGGTTTCAATTAGCATGTGACCATATATGGGTCTTTCAGTTGTTCATGTAGTAAATGTGGAACTTTACATATGCAGTCTAGGTTATTTTTTGGGCTTCCTTACTACTTTTAGTAGTACTGTGATACAAGATATAATTACGTTAAAAGCCTTATAACTTGTGAAATGCTTACTTTGCTTACCTGTAGTACCCAAAAGAATCATCTTGCACCCTAATATCTCTGCTGCCAAATTTCAGCAAAATCTGAATAGCTGATTTCGCACTTTGCAAAATGCAAAATTATATGTAAAATGCATTGGATTTCAAGTCTGTTATGGGACCCCCCTTTTTTCTTTCCATCCCCTTAACCAAAAGCCACAAAACTTCCAGTACCCTGACAATGAAAAGAGGAGCAGCAGGTCTGCAAAGTTTGGCAGACATTCATCAAACAGTTGCAAAGGTATTTAAGGGACAAATATCAAATAACTCCCTATCTCTGGTCACCCTAACTATAACTAAAGAGTAGCGACCACCACTGTGTAATATATAGAAACATAAATATGCACATAAACATCTATTTTCATTATATATTCAATTTTCTATGTAAGTACTTATATACACACATATACGTTTCATATACTGATTTTTTTAGAGAACCCCCAAGCACTTTATAAATATATAAATATATATATTGGTTGCCACTGGGTAGTTATAGTCAGGTGAGTCTTTTTTGTGTTGCTAATAACTTTGGCTCCATTTGACAAATCTCTGCAAAACTTTCCAAAAAGGTGCTACTTTTTGATTAATTCGTGCACAAGGTGATCCGTCAAGTGAAGGGCGAGAAAAAGGGGGCTTCCAAACACAAAATCCCCATGCATTTTCCATACACTTCTTTAAGAAGGGCTACAGTAAAAACTGCTGAACAGAGTTACACCAGATTTGGCCGAAAGCTAGATCTTGGTTCGCAGATTGCGCTTTCTGTAATTTGGTATAAATCCATTCTGGTCCCCAGTGCCTAATAAAGGTTGGGAGGGGGGCACGTGGACCCGACCCCATCAAAAAAGCATAAGGTCCTATAGCTTTGCGTATGGTAATAAAACTTATGTTAAAAAACCTAGAAATTCATTGAAAATGACAAGGGATAAAGTAACTTTATGGCTAGGTGTTATAAAATGATCTGTTTGTGATTTTAAAAAATTCACTGAAAGAACCAAAGGTTAAAGTAACATGTTAGTAAATTGAATATGTCAGTGAAAACATTGACGTTTTATTATTCTGAGCTATTTTGCACTTATTTCCATATCTCTAATGCTATACACGGGTATAAAAGAAGCTTGAATGAAGCTTGAATGAAATCATCAGTGATGTCATCAATCATGCCATTCGAGATGTCATCAGTGATGTCATAAACAATGTCATAGAACATGTCATGAGTGATGTGATGTATTATGTTAGATCATAAGCAGTGCATGGTGGGACGCAAGTTATAGTCAGCTCTGTGTTTTTGTCTTCTCCATCCTGGACATTTTCGGGTGATCCGTCAAGTGGGATCTAAGAAAAGTGGAGTCCCAAACCATTCTCCATAGAAAAAATTGACAACAATACAGAAGAAACTGGTTGAACAGAATTACTCCAAATATGGCAGAAAGATAGCTAGATCTCTATTCAGGAAGTGTGCTTTTGTGACTTGGTGTAAAAATGTTCAGCCGTTTTTGAGAAATGAAGCCCTAAAAAACAGAGATATCTGTATCAATTAAAAAAATAGAGGAATATGATTGGTTGCAAGGCCTTTTTTCCCCATCGGTCAACAACCCAGAGGTCCCTTGGGACTGAATGATTTTAGCTAGCTGCAACATAAAAGAAAATGTTGTGGAAGCCGTTACAAGACCTGTGGACTCTGTCATCATGCCCTGAAATTAAAAAAATGAGAGTAATAGGGGCAGGGTCGAAGTACCCTGACCCCCTGGCCTTATGGGGGGATATGGTCAGCGCAACCCTCACATGGTCCAATCGGACTCTCACAGGAGCCAACAAATACCCCTGCACTCCTGTGTTACCAAAAGATAAATAAAAAACAAAGAATGTGGCATGGTGGGGTTCATGCATGAGTGCCTGCTAACAATGGATTATCCTTTTGTGGGAGCTGGACGCAGGGCTGGATTCACAGGCCAGGCCTTGCGGCCAACCCCACTCTGTACACAGCCAAAGGTGACAAGCAGCGGTTAGCCTCAGATGTATTGAAATAAGATATTTATGTTAAAAAAACATAGAAATTCACTGAAAAACAAAGAAAAAACAAAAGTTAAAGTGGAGCTACACATAAGACTTCTGATAATAAAAAAATGTACAGGTTTAAAACCAAAAAGCACACAAATTCACCAGTTACGTAACTGACATAAGTATTACTTGCACAGCTATGATGTATTGCCTGTGAGTGCACATAGTACATAACTGATGACGTCTGAAATATACATCGGGGCAGGTTTATACTTATGTCAATTATGTGTATAACTGATGAATTATAGAGGTTTGTTTTGGTTTTAAAATTGTGAATTTTTTATTATTAGAAGCTCTGTGTGTAACTCCACTTTAGCATTTGCGATGTATTTTTCAGTGAAAAAAATTGTGTATATATAAATATATATATATAATGTAGTAAATGTAGTAACTGGGGTAATTAGCAGTGCATGCCAAGGGTGCATGTTATAGTTATCTTAGGACACAAGTTATAGTTTAAATAAATCTAACAGCTGAATTTCTAAGGTTTTGTGCATGTAAAATCTGAACCTAACTATAAATTTTCTGTAACCTTTCTTTTTTTAGTGAATTTCTATGTTTTTTTAAATTCTATTTCCTAACTATAACATTCCTGTAACCTTTGGCTTTTTCCGTGAATTTCTATGGCTTTTTTAACGTTAAGCAAGATGCCCATTGCAAAGCACAGTGAGATCGTGTTGGATGCAGGGCTTGGCCTGGCATTATGCTGTCCACACCAAAGCTTGCTGCTCCTGCCCTCTTCCTCCTTGTTATCTATTGTTCAAGTCCATGCCACTGCTCCCTCATTTCAGGCCTGTTTCACTGTTGTTCTGCCACTGTCCTTTCCGCCAACCTTGAACAGTTAGCTTGCTCTCCAATCCACCTCCTCCCTACCCTCTGTTGTCCGAGTCCATAGACCAGTCCCCTCTCTCCGCTGTGCTGCAACTGCTCCCTCCTTCCTGCCATTCATGGTCCGTTATCCTGCAACTGTCACTTCTGCCCTGCCTGTCTGGTATGGTCAGCTTGCAGCCCTTGCTTCTTTCTCCTCTGCTCTCTGTTGTCCATGCGCATGGTCCAATTTCCTCCCTATTGCTTTCCATGGTCCATTGTGCTGCACTGCTATCCCGCGTGTCCTGTGTGATGTATTGTGCTACTGCCTACCCTGATGCTTGCCCTGTAAGGTCAATTTGGTGCCCCTGCCCATCTCCCTCCTGCCCTCTGTTATTTAAGCTCATGTCCCTACCCCGTTCCTCCTGCCCTCTGTGATCCAATGTACCATACTTGCCAACATTCTGAACTTGGTAAGAGGGAGATTTTGAAACAAAACCCAGGAAATGGATTTTCCCCATTGACCTACACTGAAAAAGAGGAGATTTTATGATGGAGGCAGCTAAATTAAAGCCCTTTTCAGCTTAGAAACATCGGGAGTCTCCTGTCTGTATCGGGTCTGTTGGCATGTATGGTTCTACTGCCCCTGCCTCTTTCATATGCCCTCAATGATGTGTTATTATGCCTGGCTTCTCTTGCCTGTCCTGCATGGATTGTGTGTTACCCATACCCCCAGCTTTCTCCTGCCCTCCATGGGTCGTTGTAGTGCCACTGCCCCTCCTGCCTGTCCAGTTTGGTCATCTTGTTACATCTGCACCCTCCTCCCTGCCCTCAGTTATCTGAGTCTGAGCCCCTGGCCTCTGTCTCCCCACAGTATTCTAACGAACAACTAGACTGCTAATATACTATACTTATTGCAAAAGTGTAGCACGCCTGACCTCATTTTGATGTAATCGAAACTGTAATACCCAAAGCATTTTGTGTAGAAATTATAAAAATAAGAGGGTCTTATTCCCATAGAAATTATGGTTAGTGCTCTAAAAAACTAAAATGAGGACATATTTTCGGAATTCTCAAATAGCGACAAGGCACTTTTTAATTATGTACCAAAATGAATGTGTACTTGTGTAATGTAAGTGATGCTCATGTAAAGCACTCAAATACCTTTGGCTCAAGTCTCCGCTATATAATACTGCAAATAAACTACAGAATTAAGGCCACACTGCACCACTTTTGAAACACGGGGCTGCGCCGTATTTACAGGAATACGGCGCAGCCCTGCATTTCCCCCTACACCGGCGTTAAATTAAGCTGCTTCGCCAACGCAGGTATCCTTGCACTATAGTGCAAGTGTGTTCACATTGAGGGGAAAGATTGTTTATGTGCAGGAAGGGAAACAAAAAATGAGGAGGAATAAAAGCATTCGTCCTCGTCTTGCCATTAGTTTTTGTCGCTGCCTCAGGTTTACGACAACTCGTAAATTTGAGGCAGTGTCAAAAGCAATGGGTGTTGCAGTGGAACTCCCGCACACCCCTCTGACGCAGAAAACTGCATTGGAGGGGGCCATGTTTACACCTCCTTGTAAATATGGAACAGTGGTTAGCGCCACTGGAGTGTCACGAAAAGTGACGCTCTGGTGGCACTAGGGGCTGTAAATCAGCCCCTAAGTGTTTTGCACACTTCTGTCATTGGGCTACACTTTGGCTACATTTGAGTGATATGTGCGCTACATTTGGGCTCTTTTTTCTCTGATGGCCATTTTGGGAGGGTTGTTTGGTATGAAAACTCCGTTATTTCCTTATTTACTGCAGTAGGCTCAGTAGAAAATGTTTTCAGCTTTCCACTTCAATTCCATCAAGATGGCATACAGATGTGCGACATTTTTGGCTTGAATTCAGAATATTAGCACTCTAGTTGCCCATTAGAACAATGTAAGCTGCTGATCAGGGAGTTAACTGGCAAGCTTCTGCTGGGGTTGAAAGTGCATGTTTCAGGCTGCATTTGAGGACGTTTTAATGAAGCAGAAGAGAAAAATATTTGAGAACTTACTAAAAACAAGTCATTATTTTTCTTTCTACATCACTAATCATAATTTCTGACAAAAAGAACCCCCTCATTTTGTTTCTTTCTAAATTAAATGTTTTACGTTTCACTACTTTGATTCATTCAGTATGGCTTCAGGTGTGTCACAATTTTGTCATAAGACTGTTAGCTCTCTCATTGTTCCTTAGAGCACTCTGGGAGGCTGCAGTAGAACACAACTGACAGACTGCTCCTGTTGTAAGTTCATGTTTTACTGAGAATGTCAGACTTCATTCTCATATAGCTGAGAAAGAAAGTGTTAATTAACAGAAATTATGTTTTCATTTTAGCTTTTGAGGTACCTTCCATAATCTCTAAGAGAAAATAATGAGAAAACAGTTTGCTCTCAAACACGATTCATGAAATCACAGCAGGGTAAAATCACCTTAGAACACACCACCATTCCTAAAATTGGTATGGTACCATCAACAAATGATTTATACTGTAGCTAAAATATGTTATCATCCTTTATACGTTCTCCTTATTGTGACCTTCAAAACCTGCCATTCACTACAATGCATTTCAATGGGTGCTATCATGTATATTGGTCCCGCGATGGCTGCAATCACTTTCTAGTTGAAGTGCTGAGAGCCAATCAGATCTCACCATGAAATCTGTGCTTTGACTCCACCCAGATATACAAATTTGGATTTTGTTTCTTATCTCAAAAACTACTGAATGGATTTACACCAAATACTAACAAGCATTTGCAATGCAAAGGGTCTCGTGTCTGCTCGAGTTAGTGTAACTTGCATTGAAAATTACTAACTGGACTTCCCTTGCCACACAAACTACTGTAAAAATAAAAAGTAATGCAGTTGAAATAAGCAAGCCAATTCAAAGCGCTGCCGTGAGCGTGAAGGAGACACACAAAATGAACAATATGTTAGCTTGCAGTCAAAGTTATAGGCAAAAGTGCAGTTATCCATCTAACAAGGTCGATGGCCAAGGCGGTAACAAAACTGCCCTAAGGAAAAATATTAATAAGAGGTATTTAAGGTAATGGGATGGGTATTTAAGTTTCAGGGGTGGATAAGGGATAGTAAAGTGTTTTAAAGAGTTGCGGGTTCGGAAGATTGATCTGAAAATGTTTTAAAACTTAAGATAATATATATATATCACCTACTGGCAGTCACCAGTAGGTAGTTAAAGTTATGACCTAGTTTCAGTAGAAAACACTTTTTTTGACTTAGCTATATCTTTGGCAACTTTTGACAAATTTTCATGAAATTTTCCAAAATAAAGTGTGCCTATGGGTCTTGTTGTGCTTGGAAAGTTTCTGGGTGATCCATCAAGCGAGGGCTGAGAAAAAAGAGGGGGGGTTAAAAAAAAGTGTGTTTCCCATGTTAATTCTCATAGACTTTTCAGACATGGCTGCACTCACACAAACACCATCCAGTTGCAGACACATCAACATTCACTATTTCCACTGTCTCCCCCTCCTCCCCCTCCATTACCTCCCTCCCAGCCACGTCCACACACACACACACCTGCATGCACTACATCATCATCCACTACCAGCATCATCACCACACCAAGCAGAACACACACCTCACTGGCAGACACCTCCACAACAGACATGCAGACGTCTCCTGTGTCCTCTCCCACTGTGTCTGCCCCCCCCCAAGGTCCACAAACGCAAGCACTCAGACACCCAACAGCCATCCACCTCACAACAGCATACATCCCATGCACCTGCACCCAAAAGCAGCAGACAGACACCTCTAACAACCATTCCCTCATCCTCCACTTCCATTCCTTCTGCCTCTTCCCACACAATTTCCCTAAAAAACTTTTCCTATCCACCAGTGACCTCTACCCCCCATCCAGCACGTATGAGCTGGGTATCACAAACCCAGCCAAGCACCTCAGCCACACAGTCCACGGGCCCAGTCCTAAACGCACCCCCTAATGGTGGAAAGGGATTCAGGCCACATGTAATGAAGGGGAAGGAGTCTGCACCAGCCAGCCTCAAGTGGAGGGAGACAGCCCCAGCCGGCAAGAAGGGCATGGAGCCTGCACCTGCCACACGGAAGGCCAAGGAGTCTGCCCCAGCAGGCATGAAGGTCAAGGAGCCTGCACCAGCAGGCAGGAAGATCAAGGAGCCTACACCAGCAGGCAGGAAGATCAAGGATCCTGCCTCAGCAGGCAGGAAGATCAAGGAGCCTGCACCAGCAGGCAGGAAGGGCAAGGAGCCTGGACCAGGAACTGTGACAGAGCCACCACTACCAACCATGGTTGTGCAGCCGTCTGAGGTTGCAGGGGATGGGCAGGAGCCTCCTCCCACAAGCAGCACCACCACTGTGCAGCCGTCTGAGTTTGCCGCTGGCAGATGGTATGTAATCCTGCGTTTATGGGCTTCTGTGCGGCCTGTCCACTCCAGAACCAGTGGGTATGACACCCACCTTAGAGACTGTGACCTTGCACTCCCCAGGATCAAGCACAGGTCATGTAGCCCTCTCCTGAACCAGTGGGTATGACACCCACCTTAGAGACTGTGGCCCATCACTCCCCAGGATCAAGCACAGGACACGTTGCCCCCTCCAGAACCAGTGGGTATGACACCCACCTTAGGGACTGTGGCCCATCACTCCCCAGGATCAAGCACAGGGCATGTTGCCCCCTCCAGAACCAGTGGTCTTGTTACATCTCCAGGCTGAGATGCCCCCCTACCCCCCGTCCCCCTGAGGTGCCTGCCTATGTACCAACTGATGCACCTGCAGTGTTCTCTCCGAGTTGAAGCAGGTGACATGTGTGGCCTTGGACTTTGGCCTGTGGCCATGTGGCCTACGAACATTGAGGACTGGGCTGTGTCTCTTTTTCTGTAAATATGTATACATCTATTATCTTGCCTCACTTATTATTTCTACTGTGTTGATCTTATTACATACACTTTTACAAAATCGTTTTGTCCTTGCATTATTCAGCCGAGTTACATGGTCAAATTGTTTTTCTAATGCATCTGGTTGTGTTTATGGTGTGTGTGTGTGTGTGTGGGGTGTGTGTTGTGCGTGTGTGTGTCTCTCTCTTTTTCCTCCCCCCTCCCTTGTGTGCACCCAGTCCCTACATCCAACACCCAGCAGGCACCCAAAATGTGCCACTCATGTCCTTTGGTCCCATGACTTTGGACATGTGCGCAATGGGGATGGGCCTGCCGAATTACCCACAGGCACCCAACACCCCACCATGCATGGCCGAATGCATAGGATTCCCCACTGGGCCTGGTCACCTAAACCCCTCTGGGCAGAGAACACTCATAATTTGTTTTATTTTTTGTGGTGCCTGGGATTCTCTGCAGATCCACATGAGAAGCAACGCTAGGGCTTGCAGAGGATCTGCAGGTCCACAAAACTCTTTGGGACCCAACCACATGGCCTAGGGGGTCAGGCTAGCCCTACCTCGCCCCCTTATGTGTTTCTTCTTAACTAATTGTAGGACTCAGGGACCGAGTTCCCGAATCCCAAGATGGCAGCTGCAACATTTTCCTCTGGTTGTCGATGGCCAATGAGATTGCCTAATTTGGTCCCACCGTTCCACGAGGATTCTCTGCGCCTCCACAGAAGTACTAAGGGCCAGATGTACAAAAATACTATTTTGCATGTCTTAAATAGCAACTTCGTAGAAATCGCTATTTAAGAAATGCAAAACTCTATCTACAGAGATACCAATTTCCTTATAACGATTCCTACAATGTAGGAATCGCTGTTAGGAAATCGGTATTAAGAAATCCCAGTGCATTTTAGTCCAAATGTAATATAACTATCAAGGACATACAAGATATACAAATTCTGCTGTCACTTGAACACACAGACTCACTGGCCCCAAAAATACAAGATATTTTGGAGCACCTCAATATTCAGGCCAACCTGGAAGTGGACCGTGTTCTTCAACCCAGATTTACCTTCATTCCAACCCGGTATTCAGACAACCATATATATGTATTTTATAAGGCAGTTAGTACTGACCTCTAGCTTTTGGAAGACAAATACAAAGCAGGTAGGAATGTACACAAAAACAATATTGGACCTAATGAACGACTGGCTTTAAAGAGGCTAATAAGGAATAGGGAGCTTGTCATCAGGGAAGCAGACAAGGGTGGCAATGTGGTAGTAATGAACAAGCTGGACTAAATATTAGAAATTGATAGACAATTGGGGGATACTCAAGCTTATGTACATTTAATGGGCAATCCACTATCGGATATCACACGACTGACAGAAGAAAGATTACTATATTGGAAAGAACTTTGCCTTATATCGGACGCTGAATGCAGATACATGTACACATCTACACGACAAACACCCTATATCAATATACTTCCCAAAGTCCACAAACCAGTCACCTTTCCTCCAGGTCAACCCATTATACTGGAAGCGGTTCACCTACAGAACATATTTCGGAATACATTGTTTGTTTTCTACAACCTCTACGCAATCTACCATCCTACATTAATGATACTAGGGATCTACTAAGTCAACTGGAAGACATTGATTGGACTAATGATTGTAAGTTTGTCAGTTTGGACGTTAACTCACTATACACATCAATTACGTTGGAGAAAGTTATGGAAGTGCTTTCTGTAATGCTTTCATACAGAGATTACTCTCTTTTTGAACATACAAATATGCTTTAGACCTTACACGCTTGTTGTTGGAGAACAATGTTTCCTTACATAATGGCAATTGATTTAGACAATCCCAGGGAGTAGCCATAGGAGCCAAATGTTCACAGTTTTACTCTAACCTCTATATGCGACACTTTGAAAAACAACATTTATGGACAAACTGCCCACCCAACATTTTACAACACATTTTGTTTTGGGGGAGATACATAGATGATATACTTATTATCTGGACAGGTACCATCTCCGATTTGAACCTTCTTATATGTCATCTCAATGACAATGATTACAATCTGTTTTTTACACATAATGTGGGGTTGGAATATATTGAATTCCTAGATGTTATTTTATATATTAAGGACAACAAAATATTATCTAGAATTTACAGAAAACAAACAGCATGTAATTTGATTCTGCATGCACATAGTGCACATTCTAGCGCACAGTTTAATGCCATCCCGTATGGGGAAATAATTAGAAACAGATGCAATTGCAGAAAATGATGCAATATTCTTACAAGAAATAAAGCTGTTGGAACAACGTTTTCAAAACTGGGGGCACTCTAGCCATGTTATCTCACGAGCTAAAATGCATAATTTCCTAAAACTGTAGTACCTTACTCATTCACAACAAAAACAAACCGAACAAAAATCAACGTTTTTCTTTAATTACCAAATATAGTCCAGTTAGTTTCACAGTATATCGTATACTAAAATGCCATTGGCATTTGTTGTTATTGGACCCCTGCCTAGACAAGGTATTAAATAGGAGACCATACATGGTACATAGTAGGGGACGAACATTGGGAAATTCATTGTGTCCTAGCTACATTGCCCCATTGTAACAGCAGAAAACCAAGACATGGTTGCCCTGCAAACCACCAGGTTTTTATAAATGTGGTGGTTGCATTACGTGTCAGTTTGCTCTCATCAGAATTACTAACTTCTCTTACAACACACATGAGGTCCACCAAATTAAACAGTCTATTAATTGTAATACCAAATACACAGTATACTGCATTGTATGTGTTTGTGGACTTATCTATGTGGGCAGTACCATTCGCCCACTAAAGGAACGGATTCAAGAACACGTTAGAGCCATTAGAAATAATAACTTGAACTATCCGCTAGCTACACATTACAACTCCTCACACAAGGAATCTGAATTCCTAAAGATCAGATTCCCCAGTATTACTCAAATCCCCAATCAACCTAAGGGGGGATAGAAACAGGGAACTTAGAAAATGTGAAGCCAGGTGGATCATTAAGTTACCAGCTGTTGAACATGGTTTGAAAATTTATAGGGAACTACACATATTCCTAGAATAAATTTATATGGTTATACTAGTTTCTTTTAAACATGGCATATATAATCTGTGTTTGATACTGTGACTAGATATTCTTTACAGACTTCACAACTAATGATGATTTGATTACATCTGAATGTATCTAAATGTTGTAACTTTTATGAGGTTTCATGATGATGAGTTTATTACATCTGAATGTATCTGAATGTTTATGACATAAGCTAAAACATGAAGTGATATCTATGTTTCTGTGCAAACTCTGTACATTGCTTCTGTTATCAAATTGGGCGTAATTTATGTACATTTATTTAATCCTTTTCATCTGTACACCTTATATGCTTCGTTATTCTAAATGTTGTAACTTTTATGATGTTTCATTTGGCTAATCACCTAATGATTACTAACTCACAGATAACTCTTAGTGCTACTTCACTTTTATTCTTTCTTTCTTTCTCTCAATTTTTTTACACTAATTTACTCATGTAGATCATTACAGCATGGGGGCCTTTCTCCTTAACATATTTCCTTTTTTCCTTTATTGGTGAGACCGTTTTCAGCTACCATGAATGTGTGTTGGGTTATCTGCATATCATTTCCATTAAATCTTTTCTCGTTCCATTCCTTTGATTTTACTATAGTCATTTTTCTATTCGCATCATGGACCCATCTATCTTTTTATCTTATTTTTTATTTTATCAATAAGTCGTTAGTTCATTGTTCAACAACTTTTGTCAGAGAAGCCGTATATCCAGGCTCTTTGACAGGTACATGAGCTATACGATGCAGTGTTCAATTTATAAGATGGTCGTCACTAATTTTGCCATCTGAATGTTCATAATCTAACACTAACTCTTTTTTTCCCATTGGCCCTCATTTACGTTCGTCGCACACAGCCTTTTTGGGTCCCTGTCGTTTAACTACCCAGGGCGGTCAAACGTACTGGTTATGCTATGGCAACTATGTTTACATTATTTTGTTGTGGGAGTTGGCTCTGGACCTATAGTTTTGTACGTACAGTAACTGGTCCGTTCATCACAGACTAGATCAGTGTTTCATCTACAAGATGGCCGCTACTATACCCGTATTTTGAATGCTTCCAAAATAAAATAAGTTATTTCTTTGTTTCTACCAAGCTCTATTTACGTTCGTTGTACACAGCTCCTTGCCGTTTAACTTCTTCCGGATGGTGGACGCCCCGTCAACCTTACTTGGTATGTCATTGTAACCTTTTATCTTTTTATGGTGATGGCTGGGTCCGGCGGTAAAGACTGTATGCACTGCAACTGGTCTGTACATTTTGGATCAGATACTCACACTATAGCGAATACGTCCTTTGATTTACAATTACTTAAGTTCAGATACTGGTTACATTTCTATCGGTTGTTCCACAAATAGCCCATGCTGTTATCTCTCTAACTCATAACATATTCCATGCCTGTATTTTTACGCAATTGGTGATTACGTCCTTTTTGTTTGCAATCCTTAAGCTCAAATATTGCTTACATAACTACCTGTTGCTCCTTCAACTGTTCCTGTTTAATTGTTTATGTCATTTATGACATGGTAACCTAGCACGTTACTAAATATATGTCTTTACCTCTTCCTCTTCCCACTTTGTTTGCCTGTTACATTTTACTTGTTTCTGTACAGATACAGGACTTATCATGGCACTCTAAATTGCTAACTACCGTATATTATTTTGGAAGACTTGGAACTTGTCCAGTTTGGGGACATTACATGTAATTTGGTTATTAGACTTACGTTGCAACAATTGACTTTCTACATTTTTTAATTGCAGGTAATTTTTCCACATCTCTTTATTTAGCTTGGCTCACACAATTTACATTACTGTGAGCAATATACATACTTTTTACCTTCCGTCTCTCTCTCTCTCCACATGTTAATCTTTAGGTATACAATTATTTTTTAAGCTGTTTTGCTTGACCGACTAATGATAAGTACAGCATCCAACTTGCCAATAACTATACGTAGATGACTTGATTCTCATTTCTCTGGTAGGTTTACTTATTCGATGAGTGTCTTTTGACCATCCTTTTATCTTCTCTTTTGTTTTGGATAGGGTATTCTTTGCCCACATTTTTCGGGTGTGATTTTAACAGATACACATAGACTGACTGCATACTCACTCTATAAGTATTTTACAGTACTAGCATGACTCCTTTTGGAAACACGAGTGGTTTATTTGGGAGTATTCACACTTTAATATCCTTTCTCACCTATTCACCATTATAAGTAGATACTTTTGGCGTTTCAGTGCTTCATTTTCCTCCAGCGTTGTCATGTCTTAATACATTCGCTTACTGTGCTCTTCAATAAATATACATACTTATTTCTTTGCAGCCTTGAAAAAGTCACGGTGTGACAAAACACGTGTTGGCTGCCATTGTAATGTGTGACTAAATGTGGCTGTTATTACAAAGATTAACTACATACCATTTCTTTATAGACTTGACTGAATGGGAATAAAACTACATCAAGGAGGACTCTCTGTTCACACAAACAAATTACGCAGTTGTTAATTAAATGCTTCTACGCTGAGAAAAATAAAAGAATTATTCAGGGATAAAATACATTGAACATTAGACTCCCATACTACAAACTGTTACTGTTTATATACATTTTTGAGAGTGCTGTGGTCTTCAAGTAGACATGCATTTTAGTCAATGGTCCCAGACGGAGGTGTTCTTTCTGAAGATCATTATCTCGGTTTTGTCGGAGTTCAATATGAGGCAGTTATCTCTCATCAAGTGGGCTACATCGGTCATGGCATTGCGGAAGTTGGTTTTGGTGTTAGAGGGGTCTTTGGTGAGCAACAGGACAAGCTGAGTGTAGTCGGCGTAGGAGATGATGATGAGTCCATGGGACCTGAAAATGTCTGCAAGGGGGGCCATGTAGATGTGGAACAGCATGGGGCTGAGGGATGATCCTTGGGCAATGCTGCATATGATGTTCTTGGGAGCGGAGGTGAAAGGAAGTAGACGGATGTTCTGGGTGTGTCCTGAGAGGAATGAGATGATCCACTTGAGGGCGTGTTGTTGAATGCCGATGTTGTAGAGTCTGTCGATGAGGATGTGGTGGGTGACGGTGTTGAATGTTGCTGACAGACTGAGGAGAATCAAAGCCACTGTTTCTCCTTGGTCGAGGAAGGTTCTGATATCATCTGTTGCTGCGATGAGCTCGATCCTGGTGCTATGGTTGGCCCGGGAACCTGATTGTGATGCATCAAGTAGGTGGTCTCGTTCTATGTAGTCGGTAAGCTGCTGGTTGATGGCCTTCTCGGGCCTTTGGCATGAAATAAAGGAGATCAGTTGGTAGTTCTTGAGGTCGCTGGGGTTGGCTGAGGGCTTCTTTAGGAGGGGTCTGATGTCTGCGTGCTTCCTGCCATCTGGGAAGGATGCTGTGGAGATGGAAGCGTTGAGGAGGTTGGTGAGTTCAGTTCTAATTATGGATCGTGGGGGAAGGGGTCAGTGGGTTCCCCTAAGTGAATGGAGGCCATGCTGGTCACAGGCGTTTGAGTGTCAAGTGGGGACCAGGTGGTTAAGTCTGGGCGGGGTTTGCTGGTTGGAAGAGGTTGTTGAGGCTGAGAGTTTAAGTTGTTGTAGATGTTGGCAATCTTACTGTGGAAGTAGTCACATAGTGACTTGCAGGGTTGTTGGGAGGGGTGTACTGTGTTTTTTGTGGCAGTCAGGTTGGATAATTCCTTGTTGATTTTGAAGAGTTCCTTGCTGTGGGTGGCTGCGCCGTTGATGCGGTTCATGATGGCTGCTCTATTGGCCTCCTTGATATGCCAGTGGTAGTCGTTGAGTGCTGTTTTGTGTGCGGCTCTGTTGGACGTGTCCTTGGAGATACGCCATCGCTTCTTGAGTAGAAGGCAGTTGCGCTTGGTCTGCTATTCTGTAGACTGGCAAAGCTACCAAATTATGTAACTTTGATGCAATATTGTGCAAGTGTGATGTAGTATGGAAAAGTTAAATTGTTCTGAATGGTGGTACGCTGTTTGTTGGTTTGGTGAGAGAAATATGCTCTTGAAGTAGTAACGTGTTGGAAGCTATATTGATTCAGTGTAGTGCGCATACTGGTGTAAGGAGATTAGTCTTTTGCAATGAGATTAGTCTTTTTAACCTGGGATTCATGGACTCATGGGGTCTGTGGCACCTACTCAGGGCATTCAAAATGGCTAGAAAATGAAATTATATCAGCAGATTGTTGAAGTATGCACACAAAAAGCAAAATGTAAATTGTGACTTTTAAAAAGCTCTGCAAACATGAAGAATTTGAAAATAGATGCTAAAAATTAAGTTTACATCCTTGGCTTTATTTGTGGGACCAGAACAACCACAGCAAACAAAATCTAATATGGACGATTGATAGCCTCAACTGAAGCACTAGTATGCATCAACAAAAAGAGAGCGTGCTTCTGGCACATCACTTAACCTTTTATTAATAAAGCCAAGTTTTGAAAAGCTCCAACCTCACAATAAAATAATATATTCGATGTTTGAATATTTTTTTAGCTTATAAAGTTAATAAAATACTCCATAAGTTGTGTATTTGTTTGATGTATAGTTGTTTCTGTATTTGTGTGCATTGTTTTGAGATTCAAAACTTAGAAATTGCTTAGGTGGGGGTCCTCGGATTCATATGGTGATACTGTGGGGTTTCACAGATATCACAACATTAAGAACCACTAGTCTATTGCGTTCTGGGGAAGTACTGCAATTTATTGGACAGGAGTAATTAATATGCATTATTGAGTTTTAAGTGCTGTTCGGAGCAAGATGCTCCCTACTCTATGGCATTTCAGAAGTGTCAGTCAGTCAAAAAAGTAAGTTTGTTATACCTTAGTATTTAAACCGCCATAAAACAAACTACATCATTATCATGATATAATACACTATTGAGTTCTGGGGTGTACCAGCTGGCACATTTGCTGACCCAGGTGGAGAAGTTGTGGACGGCCTGGTCGAATTTGGCTGACGTGTTGGTGGTGTGGCACTGAAAGCCTACATCAATTGGCTCTCAGTCACTTTTACCCAGGTACGGTGGGTGGCGCTTTGGTGTTTGGTGATGGTGTGCTGGTAGAGATGGTAAAATGGACAATTGTGTGGTCAGTCCAGGACAGTTTCGTGGTGTGGGTGAATTTCATTCTATCGCTGGAGGAAAAGATGGTGTCAAGGGTGTGTATGGCCCTGTGGGTGAGTTTGGAGACTAGTTGGGTGAGTCTGATGTTGTTCAGGTTCTCCAGTAGGGCTATGGAGTTGCTGTCCTTGGGGTCCTCGATGTGAAAGTTGAGGTCGCCAAGCAGCATGTAGTGAGGAAAACCGATGGCGAGGGGGCGATGATGTTGCTGATGGTGTCGCAGAAAGCTGGCCGGGGTCCTGGTGGTCTGTATGCTAGGGTATCTCTTATGGTTGTCTTGACGTTGATGTGTAGTAGGAAGTTAAGGTGCTCCATGACAGGCGTTGGGTCGTCTTTTGTGGTGGAGCATTGGACAGTTGACTTGAATATTATGGAGATTCCTCCACCATGTTTGTTGGGGCGGTCCCGGTGTATCATCTTGTTTCCGTCTGGGGTGGCGGTGGCGATGTCTGGGCTGGAGGCGGGGTTAAGCCATGTTTCAGTGATGAAGGGGACATCTGGAGTGAGGGTTGTGATGGTGCCCCAGATTTCTGTGGCATGTTTGCTGAGGGACCGGGTGATGATCAGAATGCAGTGAAGCGGTTCCGAGTTGGGGGTGGTCTTCTGGAAGACAGTGGTGTTGGGTCTTGTGTTGATAGGTGGTTCTGTGAGGCAGGAGAAGCGGCAGTGGCGACAGGTCCATCAGTGGCGCGCAGGGAGGATGTGCAGCAGTGGGAGTTTTGACATCCAGTGTTGAGGACCAGGAGCTTGTCTGCAGAGTAGCGGCAGATGATGGGAAGACCAGGTGTCCTGGCACTGGGTGCGGTCAAAGGGAAGACGGGGGCCTGAGCACTATTCATATGATATGGTAATAAAGCCATTCTTAGCTTTAGCAACTCGTATCTGAGTGTGTTGGATGTTTGTGATGAGATATGCCTGATGGGAACTATTGAGTGAGTGTATGATATTTGTTAGCAGCAGGTAAGTTCAATAATTTCGTCATAGCCACAAATTATGATGAATGTACACTTATTAATTGACTGTACACTTGAAATTAAATCGTCTGTTGGTGCTTACAAATGAACTCTGACTGAAATCCAATAGTGTGTATTTTATAAACCTCGAAAGGATGAAGGTTGAACTGGCCCAGCCAAGCCTCCCAGAACCTCTGACTAGCAAGAACTTTTAAAAATACATTATATTACCTACTTTGCCTAATACAAACCACAACTGATAAAAGGCCAGATGAATCATGCATTTTTGCATGATATGTATGAATTCCAATTTGCGATTCTGTAACTTGTTACCGAATCGCAAATTGGCATTGCGACTACATACTGATTCAGTATTAGGAAGGGGCGTGTCAAGGGCGTCACTGCCTAATACTGAATCGCAGCTGTATGCAGGAATGTTTTGTGATCCAAATGCGGTCGCAAAACATTCGCTTTTTACCACGTACTTCAAGTAGGTGGTAACCCATTCGCAAATGGGAAGGGGTCCCCAAGCAAGGGATCTCTTCCCCTTTGTGAATGCATGCAAAAAAATTTTTTAAAGCAGGCAGCCACAGACCATTGCCTACTCTTAAAAAATGAAAGGAAAAATTTTCATTTTTCTTTTTTAAACAAACGCATCCCAGTTTCTTATAAGGAAAATGGGCTGCATTTTAAAAAAAAATTGCTTCATTTAAAAGTATTCACAGACATAGTGGTCTGCTGAGCCAGCAGGCCACCATCCCTGTGATTATAGCCATTCACAATGGGTCGCAAATTGAGACCTACTTCATGAATATTAATGAGGTAGGTCGATTTGCGAGCCATTGGGAATCGCTAAATGAAACTCCCAATTTGGAAAAATGATACATCTGGCCCGTAGTGCTGTGGCAGGCACTACATCATTGCACTCGTGCTCACGCCCTCTCGTGCACCAGTGCATGATACAACACACTCCACAGTCGTTCTCTGCATTCGATCCTGTGACCCGCTCAGTGCGGGCTCAAACCGCACGCCCATGCCTGCTCGTGGGTGTGTGGCACCTTGCTGGGCTGTGCACACTTCATGAGTACAAAGTGTGACAGACGTCTGCGTGCGAGTGCTACTTTTAGTTGTGAAACAGCGAGCACACCTCTAACTAGACATACGTGAATCCAACTTTTATTCTGATTCTAAATGTCTTGTGCTCATGGAAGTGCAATTCAAGTTCAGCTGCCACATGACTTGCAAGATGCACAGGAAATACATTCTTGAAATGCCTTAAACTGGTGCTTTCCTTGGTTCTTATCCAGCTCTGTGCTTTTCAGGATCCCACGCTAAAAGCAGCCAACGGGGTAACAAACGAACTGGGAACGACCAGTGAAGTGAACTTTCTGTGTGGAACGAAAAGGGAGAAGAGCTGAATGAAGATACTAAAACTAACAGTCTTTCCAGCTCACGCCATCACGGATCATTAAAAACAGCTTTCTGCAGTATGAGATGTCAGAAAGAACTCGTTTGGGGGAGGGGCGATCCACGGGCCAAGTACAGACAAATGGGTTTTATCCTTGGGGGCTGGAGTCCTTGTGTGGTCCGCCCTTCTATAACTCTTCAAACAGGGCTAAAAAAAACTCATCAATACTTGATTTTCAGTGGCAGTCACAGGCTTCTCAGTGAGGTAGTGTAGTGTATAAGTCTGCAAACTCAGAACTCAGCTACCACCTAACAGAGCAGTATTGCCCAAACCAGTACTTTACCTACAAAAGTACTTTAATACACACATTTAAAATAAGTGGAATACCACATATGTGATATTAGCAGGTACAATAAAACAGACTGGCTATTGGGCTACTGTGCCTTGGGATATTACCCACCCCTTCTCTTTACCCGGGTGTCCCACCTCTTGGGAGTCTAGGCAGGTCCTCTAAGCTTAGTGATTCCGTGAAGCAGGAGTCAAGTTTCGGGCCCAGATCAATAATGACAGTGCTCAGTTCAGCCAGCACCATCATGCAGTCTCAGCACAACGCAGCTCCCCGTGTTCTCTCTGCTGCCGTAGGGGGAACCAGTAACACACATCTTCACTCCTTCCCACTTCTGGGAGAGGACACGCTGGTTTCAAGTGCCAGGTACATAACAGCAGAGTTTGGCAGCAAAAGTCTCCCCCTGAAGTCCTTCAGCAAACAGAAGTACGGGGAGTTGGTGGGACCCACACCAGGCGTTGGACCCACTTCTGGGTCACACTGCGATGCACAACAGATGGGCTCCCACATGGGCACTGCACTGCAGCACAATGGAAGCTGCAGGCCAGATTTCTGGAAGACGGCGGAAGTGACCACCACAAGCACACTTCTTAATCAGAGTGGTGAAGTCTGCCACGAGCACTGCTCTTAGTTATGGTGGCAAGGTTAGCTGCATCTGTTTTTCTTTCACAGCAGCGAGGCAAGCCACCCATCTGCAATTCCTGCTTAGGACCACAATTTTTGAGCAAGTGCACCCACACCTCCTAGAGCTCACAATCCATATTCTTCAGTTTTCCGTCTCCTGGCAGACCCTCTCAACTCCGGGGTCTTGCTTCTTCTGCCACTCTCTGGACAGTCAATCCTCCTGTAGGGATGATAAGCGTCTCCTCTCTCAGCACACAGATGCACCGCAGGTAAGAAGAACAGCTTCTGTAAGGCAAGAATTCAGTATTTGTCCCCTTGTCCCCACACCACTAGGAAGCTGGATGTCAGGCAGTCTTCCGTGGACCACCCTTTCCTTATTCTTAGTCAAAGAGAACTCGGAACTGGAACAACAAGTGGGTCAGTGGCTCCCACTTGTATGCAGTCAAAGCAGACAGGGGATGTGGACTGATCTCCAGACATAGCCTTTGTGTGTAGTGATGCTTCTTACAGCAAGGTAATCTCCAGCCTGGAGCACCCATAACATGGCTATCAAGAGCCACACTGAACAGTGATCTAGGGAAAGACAAAAGATGGGCCTCACCTAAAAGGTCCCTTTCACCAAAGACTTCAGTCCCACCCGTCATGCCTGACTACAGAAGAGCTGTCTGTAGTCAGAGGTCTTCAGTACACTTGCTTTGCACTATGCTCTCTTCAGGTCCTTAAAAGCTTTTTGACACTCTTCAATCTAAATCATCTTCTTGGACTGCTTCTAAGATGACAAAGCAATTAAAGGGACCCCTATGGCCCCTTAGTAACCTCACAAAATGTGTGTAGTAACCAGTGAGTCCTAAAACAAGGCTCTCATTTGTGTATGGTTAGTGGGCATTTCCCACTGAAACACTGACTGAACCTTAGAGTCCTTTGCCGTTACCCACCTGATGCCTCAAGTAGAATACAGAGGACTGCTCCGCCTGGACTTGGTTACTTAATAGTCACTTTCACTGCCTGTATCCTGTCCAACACCTTCTCTATGTGCTACAGATGGTCCTCCCATGAACTATTAAACATGCAGGCCACAAAGATCCCTTTCAGCCCTGATAGAACATAGTTCACCAGGCAATGGAAGGTGGCAGACTGGTGTTGGCCCTGGAGCACGAGCAAAGAGATGGGAAAATTGCCCCATTAACTCTGTACAGCCTTTTTACTGCTCAGGCATTGACTTAGGGGTAAGCTGTACCCCTTTCACAGATCCATCCTTTATGTCACTATACAGTCGTTCAGGAGGAGGTTCACTGTCTTATGCCATAGCCATGATATTCATTATGTAATCTTTCCGGAGGTAAGGCTTAAGCCAGTTCACATGGAACACCCTCCCGGGCTCCCTGTGCACCTGTGTCTACCAAGTAGTCTACATCAGACACTTTCTGCACTTCCTTTTATGGCCCACACTGCTTATCCTCCAAAGCTCTGGGATAAATTAGCTTTAGCACCAATACCTCCTGGTATCAAGATGTCGAGGCTTTTAGTACTAGACCAGGCATAATCAAATCACTGCCCAAGAGGCACCCAGCATCTTGTTGGTCTCTCATTCCTCCATCACCAATGGCTGACTTGCCACTGACTTCTAACTCAGCTCGGGCAATCAGGCACTCCATGTTCTCTAAACAGGCTTTCAAAAATGTGCCTTTGGCAACAGGGAGAATCTCCTTCGGTTTGAGATACTTTCTCTCAACCATAGTGCTGTGAGATGCTGGATCTCTCAGGGGAGGAACATTCCTCCCATTAAAACTAGCTTTCAACATAAGCCCCATCTTGTTTGGATGAATTTGCTTCAAGGCATTTGGATCCATCACTCAAATTTACATAGCCACGAGAATGAGTGCAACTGGACCCTCTAGGATTCCTTCATGCATATTCAACACACTTGCTATCATTGGTACAGCTGGTACAGGGTCTTTCAAAGGGCAATCTCCCTTATAATGCCCTTCCTTCTTACACATGAAACAAGTAATCACTTTGGCGTAGAAGACCCTTCCTGTTTTCCTTTATTCTTGTGTTGTTCCTTACCTTGTGGAATTGAATGAAAATATTTTAAAAATCGTCGGAATAGTTGACACCATATTGGTATATTTAGTGCTATTTTGTTTCCTGTATTGTGCCATTGTTATAAATAACCTGTTCTGTTCTCTAACTTCTGACACTTTACCCACACTCTTGTGCTAGCCACTGGTAAGCAAGGATTCATGAATGACTAGCTCTGGTTTATATTTCTTGTATCTTTTTCAAGGTTCTTTTGCATTCTTCTTACAAGAAAGAAAGGCACCTGAGTTTTGGCTTCGGTCACATTTTCCCTCATTTGAAGAAATGTATGAAAAAACCTATAAAAGTCATGCAAATTGGGGAGTGGGTTAGCATTAGATGATCACTGCTAAAGACTAGGACATTCTCCTGTCTTCGATGGCAATATTGCATTTGTGCATTTTTTCGTTGAAGAAACCTCAGCAGGTGTGTGAGTAGTTTTGCCTTATCTATGATTCACAGCTGCAACCAGAACATTTTTTAAGGCAAGCAGGTCAGATACTTCCAACTCTCACTCCACAGGAATAGTTGGAAGGATAACTGTTAAAGCCCTCCTTTCTGTTTTTTACCTTGTGCCCTACCTCCTTCCCTGGGATGAGCTGCCCTCAAGACTGGCAGACCATTTTGTGTTCCTACAAAAAAGTGTAAAAAGAGGGGAAGAATGGGGCACTTGAAAATCTAAAGCTGAAGAGCCCCAGTCAAAAAGAACTCACGTTCAAGCTATGTACCACCAATATGGGAAAAGCACTTGGAGGTTTTTGAAACAATGGGTCAGACTCACTAATGAAGACAAAGCAAATACAAGATGCATGAGCCGCAAAAGCATGGGATGAAGCAGACCCAGAAGAAACTACAATACCAAATTAGCCTCTTGAGGCAAAGGGCCAGAGCTTGTGCCACTATTGCTCTGCCTCTTCCTTACTAATTTCCCCAAATTACACCTGAGAGATCTGAACTTGAAGAAAAAAAGAAGGAGGGTATATTAGATGTTTTAGGTTTCTTCATGCCAGTGTGGGAAGCTCCTTCCAAAGTGCCCGAAAATAGGACAGCGCTACTGCCAGGGGTACATGGAAGCAATGAGCAAGTAGATGCAGCAAGACCAGCCAGTGTCAGAGCGGACGTCAAACAGTGCACATAACAAGAGACTGACTCGACCACCCCACAACCCAAGCTAGGGGCCGTGTCTAGTCACCCTCTGCTAGAACTCGAATCGACCAAGCTTGCAGTAACACAATTAAAGAGCACAGTCTCAGACACACTGCGAGCCTATTGGCTAAAACATCATTACTGATTGCCCCTGAGACAGCACACCCAGCCTGTCTAGTGACATTGACCAGGACAAGCTCTGAGCGGGTTATCCAGAAGCCCTTTTTCCCCGAAGAGAATACCCAGGTTTGGGAAGAAGAATTATGATTCATGTCCTCTGGTTCCCTGCAGACTTAGTCAATATAGCTTTTGGGAAGAGTGGCAAATATTGTTTTTAACATTATAAACCCAAGTAGGCAGATATGAAACAATTGTTGAGATTGCTGGTGCTGACTGAGGTGAGAGCGAGATTGACAGAGAAAGGTGTCGAATTGCATAGACACTCTTGATAACGACTGAAAGTATAACATGTTTACAACACGTGTTCAAAGCATTCAAAATAAGCAAGAACATTTCCAAATAAATAGACCATAGCTTCACGCCTGTATGGATAAAATCCATACATTTTTGTGCTACATGTATACACTTGTTCTGAATGGAAGCGAGAACACAAGACAGAGCAAAAAGCTACAGACAGGCGCTAATGAAAAGGTGCCGTGTTCTCCGCATGGGAAGAATACCAGAAGACCTTGAGATAGTGCTTGTTGGAATTGGCCCTTTTTGCAGGGTTACCTCCAAACTTTTTGCCTTCTTCCTACTCTGCTAACCCGTGCTAAAGTGCATATGCTCTTTGTCTAAAATGTATTAAGGGTTGCTTTATCCATAATTGACATATTTGATTTACTAGTAAGTCCTAGTATAGTGCACCATGTGTGCCCAAGGCCTGTAAAGCAAATGCTACTAGTGGGCCTGCAGCACTGATTGTGCCACCCACATGAAAAGCCCTGAAAACATGTCTCACACCTGTCACTGAAGTATGTGTGAGGGCAGTTTTAAAATCCATTCCGACCTGGCAAGTGCATACACTTGCCAGGCCCAAACCTTTCCTTTAATTACATGTAAGTCACCTCCAATGTAGGCCCAAGGCAGCCCAATGGGCAGGGTGAAGTGTATTTAAAAGGTAGGACATATACTGGTGTGGTTTACATGTCCTGATAGTGAAATACTGCTAAATTCATTTCTCACGATTCCAAGGACTACCTGTCCCATAGGGTAACATGGAGATTGACTTGAAATATATATTATGTGTAATTTCCCATTGGGAGTAGATAGGGAGGTGGAGTTTGAGTTCTCTAAACTCACAATTTAAAAATACAACTTTTGGTGAAGTTGTTTTTTGAATTGTAAGTTTGAAAATGCCACTTTTAGAAGTGAACATTTTCATGCTTAACCATTCTGTGCCTCTGACTGTCTGTGGAATGCACGTCTGGGTCAGGATGACAGTTGGGCTGATTGTGAATTCACTCTAGACAGTCACACAAAGGGATCTGAGGTGTGCCCTGCATTTCCTGATGGGTCTTCCTGAGCTAGAGTGGTGGAAGGAGCTGACACTTGCCCCTGCATAGGACTGTGCATGTCCTTACACAAAGCAGTCTCCAACCCCCTGGCATGTGTCTGGGGCCAGGGCAGGGAAAGGCAGGGTCTTGTGCACTACAAAAGACTTCTCTTTGAAGTTTACCTACTTCAAAGACATAAATGGGTATAAGTACTGGACCTCTTACACCACAAAGTCAGGATCCTTCTGGACGGAGGGCATTCTTCCAGGAAGAAGAGCTGGATGCAATAGGAGGGATTGCCACTTTGCCGGTTGCTATGCAGTGCTGGCCAGCTGCTTGCTGCTTCTTTCCTGGAAGTTACAGGACTGGACTTTGCTTTCTACATCCTACTTCCAAAGGTTCTCCAAGGGCTTGGACTGAGCTTGCCTCCTGTGAAGTCTTAGGGACATCAAAGACTTCGCCTGGCAGCTGTTGACCTGGCTTGCTGACAGTCCCGACTTGCCAAGCGGTGCCAGATCCAGTTCCTGGGCCTTGGGAGTGAGTTCTGGTGTAACCAAAAGCACATCAACTCCAGAGCAACTTCGGAACCGGCATCACTGTCCGACTCCGCACCGCTGCCTGCACCGGAGCTGTGATCCCCACTGAGAGTAACAACAGCGACCCACGCCACAGGCCTGACACTACAGCAGCGCCTGCCACACCGATATCCATGGCACTTGACTCTGACTCCGTCGTTGCACTTGCGGCCCCGTGGTGTGATTGCGACACTACAAAGTTGACGCCTCACATCTTGACCTACTAGATCCATCGACCCAGCCAGATCTTATGGAACCAACGCCTCGCCACTGACATCCTATCACCTCCCCTGCAGCCGTAAAGAACCAACGCCTCACCTCCCCTGCTTAGCAGTAAGGAACTGGCGCCTCACCTACCTGGGAGCAGTAAGGAACAGACGCCGCACCGGCTCAAGTGACGCCTCACCTCCCTGATTCCATGCAAAGACTTTGTTTCCTCTTTTTCCAAGCTACTGTACCTGGGTCTGTGCAACACTGTGAGCGACTCGTACTCCCTTGCGAGTGGCGTCAGACTGTTGGGAACTACTCTATCCAGATGTTATGATAGCCCCAGTTGGAGCTTTTGGGTTTCTAAGTGCTATACTAAGGTTTAATCTTTGAAAATGTATATCCTTGCTTGTGTATGTTGGATTTTTGTCATTTTGGTCTTGTTTTATTCAGATACATATTGGATATCTTTCTAAACTGGTGTGAGGTACTTTTGTGGTGTTTTCACTGTTTTACTGTGTGTGTATACAAATACTTTACACATTGCCTCTGAGATAAGCCTGACTGCTTGTGTCAAGCTAGCAAGGGGGTAAGCAAGGGTTATCTTAGGCGTGCACTCGCTTACCCTGACTAGAGTGAGGGTACTTACTTGGACAGTGTGCAAACCACTGCCAACTAGAGACTCCATTTCTAACAGTGCTAAATGCTTCTAGCAAAAGCTGGCTCTTCTACTTTCCGCAATCTTCGCTTCGCTGTGCCATCTTAGGAAGGTAGCTCGGCTTACTAAGGTGATTAGTATAAAAAGTGTACAATGCATATTAGCAAATTGGAAACTTCAGTAAATTTGCAATAATGCTAAGGCTTTAGTGAGCTTGAAGTAAGTACATAAATAAAACTGCAATTGATTAATGGAATATATCAGCAGGGATTTATGGAGATTATCATTCCCATAGTGTATAAGCGATCATTAAGGCAAAGATGTATATGAATTCACATGGTCAAGTCTTCCTTTTTCCCTGGAGGTGAAATACTTACAACAAAACAACAGCATAAAGTCAAATAATTCCAAGATTTCAAAACTTCATTCCCCAATTTCCAAACATTCCCTACAGACCAGATGCCACTGATATTGAACTAAAGCCATTTTAAATTTCATATAACAGATTCTTAATGTGATCTATCTCCTTGTGCTAAGGGAGAATTTATTGAGATGAGTGCAACATTGTAGGAAGTTGTCTCTGTATATACTATTTTAAAGTAAGAAATAGTGTGCACAGAGTCCAAGGGTTCCCCTTAGAGGTAAGATAGTGGCAAAAGTAGATAATTCTAATGCTATATTTTGTGGTAGTGTGGTCAAGCAGTAGGCTTATCAGAGGGTAGTGTTAAGCATTTGTTGTACACACACAGGCAATAAATGAGGAACAAACACTCAAAGACTTACTCCAGGCCAATAGGTTTTTATATTGAAAAATATATTTTCTTAGTTTATTTTAAGAACCACAAGTTCAAGATTTACATTAAACACTTTAAATGTAAGGCACTTCACTTAGATACTTTAGGAACTTTGAATGAAGACAATATCATGTACAGTCTTTGTAAAAATGGCAATACGCTATTTTCAAAGTGGACACACTGCAAAAATCAACAGTTCCTGGGGGAGGTAAGTAAAGGTTAGATTAGGAGGTAAGTAAAACACTTACAAGTCTCAGTCCTGGTGCATAGGCAGCCCACCATTGGGGGTTCAAGGCAACCCCAAAGTTACCACACCAGAAGTTCAGGGCCGGTGAGGTGCAGAGGTCAAAGAGGTGCCCAAAACACATAGGCGCCTATGGAGAACAGGGGTGCTCCAATTCCAGTCTGCCAGCAGGTAAGTACCTGCGTCCTCGGGAGGCAGACCAGGGGGGTTTTGTAGCGCACTGGGGGGACACAAGTAGGCACACAAAACAGACCCTCAGTGGCACAGGGGTGACCGGGTGCAGTGTACAAAGCAGGCGTCGGGTTTCAGGTAGGAAACAATGGAGGGACCCAGGGGTCACTCTAGCGGTGCAGGCAGGCACAGGGGGGGCTTCTCGGGACAGCCACCACCTGGGCTAGGCAGACGGTCACCTGGGAGGTCACTCATGCATTGAAGTTCGGTTTCTTCAGGTCCTGGGGGCTGCGGGTGCAGTGTTGGTTCCAGGCGTCGGGTCCCTTGTTACAGGCAGTCTTGGTCAGGGGGAGCCTCTGGATTCTCTCTGCCGGCGTCGCAGTGGGGGCTCAGGAGGGTCGTCTCTGGTTACTCACGGGCTCGCAGTCGCCGGGAAGTCCTCCCTGAGGTGTTGGTTTTCTGCAGGTCGAGCCGGGGGCGTTGGGTGCAGAGTGTAGAGTCTCACGCTTCCAGCGGGAAACGTGAAGTCTTTGGAAGTTGCTTCTTGGTTGCAAAGAAGTAGCTGGTTTTGAACAGGGCCGCTGTTCACGGGAGTTTCTTGGTCCTGTAGTCCAGGGCAGTCCTCTGAGGCTTCAGAGGTCACTGGTCCCTGTCGGATGCGTCGCTGGAGCAGGTTTTCAAAGTTGGAGACAAGCCAGTAGGGCTGGGGCCAAATCAGTTGTCGTCTTCCTCCTTCTCTGCAGGCTTGTAGGTCAGCAGTCCTTCTTCTTTCTTCAGGTTGCAGGAATCTCATTTCCTGGGATCTGGGGTGCCCCTCAATACTGAATTTAGGGGTGTGTTTAGGTCTGGGAGGGCAGTAGCCACTGGCTACTGTCCTTGAGGGTGGCTACACCCTCTTTGTGCCTCCTGCCGGTGGGGAGGGGGGGAAATCCCTCATCCTATTGGGGGAATCCTCCAAACTCAAGATGGAGGATTTCTGAAGGCAGGGGTCACCCCAGCTCAGGACACCTTAGAGGCTGTCCTGACTGGTGGGTGACTCCTCCTTGTTTTTCTCATTATCTCCTCCAGCCTTGCCCCCAAAAGTGGGGGCAGTGGCCGGAGGGGCGGGCATCTCCACTAGCTGGGATGCCCTGGGGCGCTGTAACAAAAGGGGTGAGCCTTTGAGGCTCACTGCCAGGTGTTACAGTTTCTGCAGGGTGAGGTGAGAAGCACCTCCACCCAGTACAGGCTTTGTCCCTGGCCACAGCGTGACAAAGGCACTCTCCCCATGTGTGCCAGCAACATGTCTGGTGTGTGGCAGGCTGGCAGGAACTGGTCAGTCTACACTAGAAGTCGGGTAGGTATTCAGGGGGCATTTCTAAGATGCCCTCTGGGTGTATGTCACAAATTAATTGCACACTGGCATCAGTGTGCATTCATTGTGCTGAGAAGTTTGATACCAAACTTCCCAGTTTTCAGTGTAGACATTATGGAGCTGTGGAGCTCGTGTTTGACAAACTCCCAGACCATATACTCTTATGGCTACCCTGCACTTACAATGTCTAAGGTTTTGCTTAGACACTGTAGGGGCATAGTGCTCATGCACATATGCCTCACCTGTGGAATAGTGCACCCTGCCTTAGGGCTGTAAGGCCTGCTAGAGGGGTGACTAACCTATGCCACAGGCAGTGTGAGGATGGCATGGCACTCTGAGGGGAGTGCCATGTCGACGTAGTCATTTTCTCCCCACCAGCACACACAAGCTGTGAAGCAGTGTGCATGTGCTGAGCGAGGGGTCCCTAGGGTGGCATAAGACATGCTTCAGCCCTTAGAGACCTTCCCTGGCATTAGGGCCCTTGGTACCAGCAGTACCATTTACAAGGGACTTACCTGAGTGCCAGGGTTGTGCCAATTATCGAGACAAAGGTACAGTTTAAAGAAAGAACACTGGTGCTGGGGCCTGGTTAGCAGGGTCCCAGCACACTTTCAAGTCATAACTTAGCATCAGCAAAGGCAAAAAGTTAGGAGGTAACCATGCCAAGGAGGCATTTCCTTACACAACCCCCCCCAAACGAAAGAGGATGAGACTAACCTTTCCCAAGAAAGTCTTCATTTTCTAAGTGGAAGAACCTGAAAACAGCCATCTGCATTGGCATGGGCAGTCCCAGTTCTGTGTTCCACTATAAAGTCCATTCCCTGTAGGGATATGGACCACCGCAACAGTTTAAGGTTTTCTCCTTTCATTTGCATGAGCCATCTGAGAGGTCTGTGGTCAGTTTGAACTATGAAGTGAGTACAAAAAAGGTATGGTCTCAACTTCTTCAGGGGCCAGACCACAGTAAAGGCTGCCTCTCAATGACACTCCAACGCTGCTCCCTGGGCAGTAACCTCCTGCTAATAAAAGCAACAGGCTGGTCAAGCCCATCATCATTTGTTTGGGACAGGACTGCTCCTATCCCATGTTCAGACGCATCTGTCTGCACTATGAACTGCTTAGAGTAATCTGGAGCTTTCAAAACTGGTGCTGTGCACATTGCTTGCTTCAGGGTGTCAAAGGCTCTTTGACAGTCCAAGGTCCAGTTAACTTTCTTGGGCATTTTCTTGGAGGTAAGTTCTGTGAGAGGTGTCACTATTGATCCATAATCCTTCACAAACCTCCTATAATAAACAGTCAAGCGAAGGAATGCCCTGACTTGAGTCTGGGTTTTTGGAGCTACCCAGTCCAAAATAGTCTGGATCTTGGGTTGGAGTGGCTGAACCTGGCCTCCACCTACAAGGTGTCCCAAGTAAACCACAGTACCCTGCCCTATCTGACATTTAGATGCCTTGATAGAGAGGCCTGCTGCTTGCAGGGCCTGCAAAACCTTCTTCATGTGGACCAGGTGATCCTGCCAGCTGGAGCTAAAGACAGCAATATCATCAAGATAAGCTGCACTAAAGGACTACAAGCCAGCAAGGATTTGATTCACCAACCTTTGGAAGGTGGCAGGGGCATTCTTTAAGCCAAAGGGCCTCACAGTAAACTGGTAGTGCCCGTCAGGTGTAGAGAATGCTGTTTTCTCTTTTGCTCCCAGTGCCATTCCTATTTGCCAGTACCCTGCTGTTAAGTCAAAAGTACTCAGGTATTTGGCAGCACCCAATTTGTCAATCAGCTCATCTGCCCTTGGAATGGGGTGAGCATCTGTCTTGGTGACAGAATGAAGGCATCTGTAGTCCACACAGAACCTCATTTCTCTCTTGCCATCTTTGGTGTGAGGTTTGGGGGCCAAGACCACTGGGCTAGCCCAGGGACTGTCAGAGTGCTCAATCACTCCCAACTCCAGGATCTTGTGGACTTCCACTTTGATACTTTCCTTAACTTGGTCACACTGTCTGAAGATTTTGTTTTTGACAGGCATGCTGTCTCCTGTGTCCACATCATGGGTACACTGGTGTGTCTGACCACAGGTTAGGGAAAAGAGCTCAGCAAACTGCTGGAGGACTTGCCTGCAGTCAGCTTGCTATTAGCCAGAGAGGGTGTCTGAATAGATCACTCCATCTACTGTGCCATCTTTAGGGTCAGTGGAGAGGAGATCAGGGAGAGGTTCACTCTCTGCTTCCTGGGCCTCATCTGTAACCATTAACATGTTTACATCTGCCCTGTCATGGAAGAGTTTTAGGCGGTTAACATGGATCACCCTCTTGGGGGTCCTGCTAGTGCCTAGGTCCACCAGGTAGGTGACTTGACTCTTTTTCTTTAGCACTGGGTAAGGGGCACTCCATTTGTCCTGAAGTGCCCTGGGAGCCACAAGTTCCAGAACCCAGACTTTCTGCCCTGGCTGCAACTCAACCATAGCAGCCTTTTGGTCATACCACACCTTCCGGAGTTGTAGGGTGGTCTGAAGGTTTTTACTTGCCTCTTCCATGTACTCTGCCATCCTTGAACATAGGCCTAGTACATAGTCCACTATATCTTGCTTAGGGTAATGGAGAGGTCTCTCCCAGCTTTCTTTCACAAGGGCTAGTGGTCCCCTAACAGGATGGCCAAACAGAAGTTCAAAGGGGGAAACCCTACTCCCTTCTGAGGCACCTCTCTGTAGGCGAGAAGCAGACATGGTAAGACGACATCCCACCCCCTTTTGAGTTTTTCAGGGAACCCCATGATCATGCCTTCCATGTTTTGTTAAATCTCTCAAAAAGACCATTGGTTTGTGGATGGTATGGTGTGGTGAATTTGTAAGTCACCCCACACTCATTCCACATATGTTTCAAGTAAGCTGACATGAAGTTGGTACCTCTGTCAGAAACCAACACCTTAGGAAATCCCACTCTGGTAAAAATACCAATGAGTGGTTTATTTTAAGAACCACAGGTTCAAGATATACATTAAACACTTTAAATGTGAGGTACTTCACTTAGATACTTTAGCAACTTTGAATGAAAACAATATCATGTACAGTCTTTGTAAAAATGGCAATAAGCTATTTTCAACGTAGACACAGTGCAAAAATCAACGGTTCCTGGGGGAGTTAAGTAAAGGTTAGATTAGGAGGTAAGTAAAACACTTACAACTCTCAGTCCTGGGGCATAGGCAGCCCACCGTTGGGGGTTCAAGGCAACCCCAAAGTTACCACACCAGCAGCTCAGGGCCGGTCAGGTGCAGAGGTCAAAGAGGTGCCCAGAACACATAGGCGCCTATGGAGAACAGGGGTGCTCCGGTTCCAGTCTGCCAGCAGGTAAGTACCTACATCCTCGGGGGCAGACCAGGGGGGTTTAGTAGCGCACTGGGGGGGACACACGTAGGCACACAAAACACACCCACAGCGGCACAGGGGCGGCCGGGTGCAGTGTGCAAAGCAGGCATCGGGTTTCAGGTAGGAAACAATGGAGGGACCCGGGGGTCACTCTAGAGGTGCAGGCAGGCACAGGCCACCACCTGGGCTAGGCAGAGGGTTGCCTGGGGGTCACTCCTGCATTGAAGTTCAGTTCCTTCAGATCGTGGGGGCTGTGGGTGCAGTGTTGGTTCAAGGCGTCGCGTCCCTTGTTACCGGCAGTCGCGGTCAGGGGGAGCCTCTGGATTCTGTCTGCAGGCAGCGCTGTGGGGGCTCAGGGGGGTTGTCTCTGGTTACTCACGGCTCGCAGTTGCCGGGGAGTCCTCCCTGAAGTGTTGGTTTTCTGCAGGTCGAGCTGGGGGCGTCGGGTGCAGAGTGTAGAGCCTCACGCTTCGGCGGGAAACGTGAAGTCATTGGAAGTTGCTTCTTGGTTGCAAAGAAGTAGCTGGTTTTGAACAGGGCCGCTGTTCACTGGAGTTTCTTGGTCCTGTAGTCCAGGGCAGTCCTCTTAGGCTTCAGAGGTCACTGGTCCCTGTCGGTTGTGTCGCTGGAGCAGGTTTTCGCAGTTGGAGGCAGGCCGGTAGGGCTGGGGCCAAATCGGGGCCAAATCTGTTGTCGTCTTCCTCCTTCTTTGCAGGCTTGTAGGTCAGCAGTCCTTCTTCTTTCTTCAGGTTGCAGGAATCTCATTTCCTGGGATCTGGGGTGCCCCTAAATACTGAATTTAGGGGTGTGTTTAGGTCTGGGAGGGGAGTAGCCACTGGCTACTGTCCTTGAGGGTGGCTACACCCTCTTTGTGCCTCCTCCCTGTGGGGAGGGGGGGAAATCCCTAATCCTGTTGGGGGAATCCTCCAAACTCAAGATGGAGGATTTCTGTAGGCAGGGGTCACCCCAGCTCAGGACACCTTAGAGGCTGTCCTGACTGGTGGGTGACTCCTCCTTGTTTTTCTCATTATCTCCTCCAGCCTTGCCCCCAAAAGTGGGGGCAGTGGCCGGAGGGGCGGGCATCTCCACTAGCTGGGATGCCCTGGGGCGCTGTAACAAAAGGGGGGAGCCTTTGAGGCTCACTGCCAGGTGTTACAGTTCCTGCAGGGTGAGGTGAGAAGCACCTCCACCCAGTACAGGCTTTGTCCCTGGCCATAGAGTGACAAAGGCACTCTCCCCATGTGTGCCAGCAACATGTCTGGTGTGTGGCAGGCTGGCAGGAACTGGTCAGTCTACACTAGAAGTCGGGTAGGTATTCAGGGGGCATCTCTAAGATGCCCTCTGGGTGTATGTTACAATAAATTGCACACTGGCATCAGTGTGCATTCATTGTGCTGAGAAGTTTGATACCAAACTTCCATGTTTTCAGTGAAGACATTATGGAGCTGTGGAGCTTGTGTTTGACAAACTCCCAGACCATATACTCTTATGGCTACCCTGCACTTACAATGTCTAAGGTTTTGCTTAGACACTGTAGGGGCATAGTGCTCATGCACATATGCCCTCACCTGTGGAATAGTGCACCCTGCCTTAGGGCTGTAAGGCCTGCTAGAGGGGTGACTAACCTATGCCACAGGCAGTGTGAGGTTGGCATGGCACTCTGAGGGGAGTGCCATGTCGACTTAGTCATTTTCTCCCCGCCAGCACACACAAGCTGTGAAGCAGTGTGCATGTGCTGAGCGAGGGGTCCCTAGGGTGGCATAAGACATGCTTCAGCCCTTAGAGACCTTCCCTGGCATTAGGGCCCTTGGTACCAGCAGTACCATTTACAAGGGACTTACCTGAGTGCCAGGGTTGTGCCAATTATCGAGACAAAGGTACAGTTTAAAGAAAGAACACTGGTGCTGGGGCCTGGTTAGCAGGGTCCCAGCACACTTTCAAGTCATAACTTAGCATCAGCAAAGGCAAAAAGTTAGGAGGTAACCATGCCAAGGAGGCATTTCCTTACACAACCCCCCCAAACGAAAGAGGATGAGACTAACCTTTCCCAAGAAAGTCTTCATTTTCTAAGTGGAAGAACCTGAAAACGGCCATCTGCTTTGGCATGGGCAGTCCCAGTTCTGTGTTCCACTATAAAGTCCATTCCCTGTAGGGATATGGACCACAGCAACAGTTTAAGGTTTTCTCCTTTCATTTGCATGAGCCATCTGAGAGGTCTGTGGTCAGTTTGAACTATGAAGTGAGTACAAAAAAGGTATGGTCTCAACTTCTTCAGGGGCCAGACCACAGTAAAGGCCTCCCTCTCAATGACACTCCAACGCTGCTCCCTGGGCAGTAACCTCCTGCTAATAAAAGCAACAGGCTGGTCAAGCCCATCATCATTTGTTTGGGACAGGACTGCTCCTATCCCATGTTCAGACGCATCTGTCTGCACTATGAACTGCTTAGAGTAATCTGGAGCTTTCAAAACTGGTGCTGTGCACATTGCTTGCTTCAGGGTGTCAAAGGCTCTTTGACAGTCCAAGGTCCAGTTAACTTTCTTGGGCATTTTCTTGGAGGTAAGTTCTGTGAGAGGTGTCACTATTGATCCATAATCCTTCACAAACCGTCTATAATAAACAGTCAAGCCAAGGAATGCCCTGACTTGAGTCTGGGTTTTTGGAGCTACCCAGTCCAAAATAGTCTGGATCTTGGGTTGGAGTGGCTGAACCTGGCCTCCACCTACAAGGTGTCCCAAGTAAACCACAGTACCCTGCCCTATCTGACATTTAGATGCCTTGATAGAGAGGCCTGCTGCTTGCAAAACCTTCTTCATGTGGACCAGGTGATCCTGCCAGCTGGAGCTAAAGACAGCAATATCATCAAGATAAGCTGTACTAAAGGACTACAAGCCAGCAAGGATTTGATTCACCAACCTTTGGAAGGTGGCAGGGGCATTCTTTAAGACAAAGGGCATCACAGTAAACTGGTAGTGCCCGTCAGGTGTAGAGAATGCTGTTTTCTCTTTTGCTCCCAGTGCCATTCCTATTTGCCAGTACCCTGCTGTTAAGTCAAAGGTACTCAGGTATTTGGCAGCACCCAATTTGTCAATCAGCTCATCTGCCCTTGGAATGGGGTGAGCATCTGTCTTGGTGACAGAATGAAGGCATCTGTAGTCCACACAGAACCTCATTTCTCTCTTGCCATCTTTGGTGTGAGGTTTGGGGACCAAGAACACTGGGCTAGCCCAGGGACTGTCAGAGTGCTCAATCACTCCCAACTCCAGGATCTTGTGGACTTCCACTTTGATACTTTCCTTAACTTGGTCACACTGTCTGAAGATTTTGTTTTTGACAGGCATGCTGTCTCCTGTGTCCACATCATGGGTACACTGGTGTGTCTGACCACAGGTTAGGGAAAAGAGCTCAGCAAACTGCTGGAGGACTTGCCTGCAGTCAGCTTGCTGTTAGCCAGAGAGGGTGTCTGAATAGATCACTCCATCTACTGTGCCATCTTTAGGGTCAGTGGAGAGGAGATCAGGGAGAGGTTCACTCTCTGCTTCCTGGGCCTCATCTGTAACCATTAACATGTTTACATCTGCCCTGTCATGGAAGAGTTTTAGGCGGTTAACATGGATCACCCTCTTGGGGGTCCTGCTAGTGCCTAGGTCCACCAGGTAGGTGACTTGACTATTTTTCTTTAGCACTGGGTAAGGGGCACTCCATTTGTCCTGAAGTGCCCTGGGAGCCACAAGTTCCAGAACCCAGACTTTCTGCCCTGGCTGCAACTCAACCATAGCAGCCTTTTGGTCATACCACACCTTCCGGAGTTGTAGGGTGGTCTGAAGGTTTTTACTTGCCTCTTCCATGTACTCTGACATCCTTGAACATAGGCCTAGTACATAGTCCACTATATCTTGCTTAGGGTAATGGAGAGGTCTCTCCCAGCTTTCTTTCACAAGGGCTAGTGGTCCCCTAACAGGATGGCCAAACAGAAGTTCAAAGGGGGAAAACCCTACTCCCTTCTGAGGCACCTCTCTGTAGGCGAGAAGCAGACATGGTAAGACGACATCCCACCCCCTTTTGAGTTTTTCAGGGAACCCCATGATCATGCCTTCCATGTTTTGTTAAATCTCTCAAAAAGACCATTGGTTTGTGGATGGTATGGTGTGGTGAATTTGTAAGTCACCCCACACTCATTCCACATATGTTTCAAGTAAGCTGACATGAAGTTGGTACCTCTGTCAGAAACCAACTCCTTAGGAAATCCCACTCTGGCAAAAATACCAATGAGTGGTTTATTTTAAGAACCACAGGTTCAAGATATACATTAAACACTTTAAATGTGAGGTACTTCACTTAGATACTTTAGCAACTTTGAATGAAAACAATATCATGTACAGTCTTTGTAAAAATGGCAATAAGCTATTTTCAACGTAGACACAGTGCAAAAATCAACGGTTCCTGGGGGAGTTAAGTAAAGGTTAGATTAGGAGGTAAGTAAAACACTTACAACTCTCAGTCCTGGGGCATAGGCAGCCCACCGTTGGGGGTTCAAGGCAACCCCAAAGTTACCACACCAGCAGCTCAGGGCCGGTCAGGTGCAGAGGTCAAAGAGGTGCCCAGAACACATAGGCGCCTATGGAGAACAGGGGTGCTCCGGTTCCAGTCTGCCAGCAGGTAAGTACCTGCATCCTTGGGGGGCAGACCAGGGGGGTTTAGTAGCGCACTGGGGGGGACACACGTAGGCACACAAAACACACCCTCAGCGGCACAGGGGCGGCCGGGTGCAGTGTGCAAAGCAGGCATCGGGTTTCAGGTAGGAAACAATGGAGGGACCCGGGGGTCACTCTAGAGGTGCAGGCAGGCACAGGCCACCACCTGGGCTAGGCAGAGGGTTGCCTGGGGGTCACTCCTGCATTGAAGTTCAGTTCCTTCAGATCGTGGGGGCTGTGGGTGCAGTGTTGGTTCCAGGCGTCGCGTCCCTTGTTACCGGCAGTCGCGGTCAGGGGGAGCCTCTGGATTCTGTCTGCAGGCATCGCTGTGGGGGCTCAGGGGGGTTGTCTCTGGTTACTCACGGCTCGCAGTCGCCGGGGAGTCCTCCCTGAAGTGTTGGTTTTCTGCAGGTCGAGCTGGGGGCGTCGGGTGCAGAGTGTAGAGCCTCACGCTTCGGCGGGAAACGTGAAGTCATTGGAAGTTGCTTCTTGGTTGCAAAGAAGTAGCTGGTTTTGAACAGGGCCGCTGTTCACTGGAGTTTCTTGGTCCTGTAGTCCAGGGCAGTCCTCTTAGGCTTCAGAGGTCACTGGTCCCTGTCGGTTGTGTCGCTGGAGCAGGTTTTCGCAGTTGGAGGCAGGCCGGTAGGGCTGGGGCCAAATCTGTTGTCGTCTTCCTCCTTCTTTGCAGGCTTGTAGGTCAGCAGTCCTTCTTCTTTCTTCAGGTTGCAGGAATCTCATTTCCTGGGCTCTGGTGTGCCCCTAAATACTGAATTTAGGGGTGTGTTTAGGTCTGGGAGGGGAGTAGCCACTGGCTACTGTCCTTGAGGGTGGCTACACCCTCTTTGTGCCTCCTCCCTGTGGGGAGGGGGGGAAATCCCTAATCCTGTTGGGGGAATCCTCCAAACTCAAGATGGAGGATTTCTGAAGGCAGGGGTCACCCCAGCTCAGGACACCTTAGAGGCTGTCCTGACTGGTGGGTGACTCCTCCTTGTTTTTCTCATTATCTCCTCCAGCCTTGCCCCCAAAAGTGGGGGCAGTGGCCGGAGGGGCGGGCATCTCCACTAGCTGGGATGCCCTGGGGCGCTGTAACAAAAGGGGGGAGCCTTTGAGTCTCACTGCCAGGTGTTACAGTTCCTGCAGGGTGAGGTGAGAAGCACCTCCACCCAGTACAGGCTTTGTCCCTGGCCACAGAGTGACAAAGGCACTCTCCCCATGTGTGCCAGCAACATGTCTGGTGTGTGGCAGGCTGGCAGGAACTGGTCAGTCTACACTAGAAGTCGGGTAGGTATTCAGGGGGCATCTCTAAGATGCCCTCTGGGTGTATGTTACAATAAATTGCACACTGGCATCAGTGTGCATTCATTGTGCTGAGAAGTTTGATACCAAACTTCCACGTTTTCAGTGTAGACATTATGGAGCTGTGGAGCTCGTGTTTGACAAACTCCCAGACCATATACTCTTATGGCTACCCTGCACTTACAATGTCTAAGGTTTTGCTTAGACACTGTAGGGGCATAGTGCTCATGCACATATGCCCTCACCTGTGGAATAGTGCACCCTGCCTTAGGGCTGTAAGGCCTGCTAGAGGGGTGACTAACCTATGCCACAGGCAGTGTGAGGTTGGCATGGCACTCTGAGGGGAGTGCCATGTCGACTTAGTCATTTTCTCCCCGCCAGCACACACAAGCTGTGAAGCAGTGTGCATGTGCTGAGCGAGGGGTCCCTAGGGTGGCATAAGACATGCTTCAGCCCTTAGAGACCTTCCCTGGCATTAGGGCCCTTGGTACCAGCAGTACCATTTACAAGGGACTTACCTGAGTGCCAGGGTTGTGCCAATTATCGAGACAAAGGTACAGTTTAAAGAAAGAACACTGGTGCTGGGGCCTGGTTAGCAGGGTCCCAGCACACTTTCAAGTCATAACTTAGCATCAGCAAAGGCAAAAAGTTAGGAGGTAACCATGCCAAGGAGGCATTTCCTTACACAACCCCCCCAAACGAAAGAGGATGAGACTAACCTTTCCCAAGAAAGTCTTCATTTTCTAAGTGGAAGAACCTGAAAACGGCCATCTGCTTTGGCATGGGCAGTCCCAGTTCTGTGTTCCACTATAAAGTCCATTCCCTGTAGGGATATGGACCACAGCAACAGTTTAAGGTTTTCTCCTTTCATTTGCATGAGCCATCTGAGAGGTCTGTGGTCAGTTTGAACTATGAAGTGAGTACAAAAAAGGTATGGTCTCAACTTCTTCAGGGGCCAGACCACAGTAAAGGCCTCCCTCTCAATGACACTCCAACGCTGCTCCCTGGGCAGTAACCTCCTGCTAATAAAAGCAACAGGCTGGTCAAGCCCATCATCATTTGTTTGGGACAGGACTGCTCCTATCCCATGTTCAGACGCATCTGTCTGCACTATGAACTGCTTAGAGTAATCTGGAGCTTTCAAAACTGGTGCTGTGCACATTGCTTGCTTCAGGGTGTCAAAGGCTCTTTGACAGTCCAAGGTCCAGTTAACTTTCTTGGGCATTTTCTTGGAGGTAAGTTCTGTGAGAGGTGTCACTATTGATCCATAATCCTTCACAAACCGTCTATAATAAACAGTCAAGCCAAGGAATGCCCTGACTTGAGTCTGGGTTTTTGGAGCTACCCAGTCCAAAATAGTCTGGATCTTGGGTTGGAGTGGCTGAACCTGGCCTCCACCTACAAGGTGTCCCAAGTAAACCACAGTACCCTGCCCTATCTGACATTTAGATGCCTTGATAGAGAGGCCTGCTGCTTGCAAAACCTTCTTCATGTGGACCAGGTGATCCTGCCAGCTGGAGCTAAAGACAGCAATATCATCAAGATAAGCTGTACTAAAGGACTACAAGCCAGCAAGGATTTGATTCACCAACCTTTGGAAGGTGGCAGGGGCATTCTTTAAGACAAAGGGCATCACAGTAAACTGGTAGTGCCCGTCAGGTGTAGAGAATGCTGTTTTCTCTTTTGCTCCCAGTGCCATTCCTATTTGCCAGTACCCTGCTGTTAAGTCAAAGGTACTCAGGTATTTGGCAGCACCCAATTTGTCAATCAGCTCATCTGCCCTTGGAATGGGGTGAGCATCTGTCTTGGTGACAGAATGAAGGCATCTGTAGTCCACACAGAACCTCATTTCTCTCTTGCCATCTTTGGTGTGAGGTTTGGGGACCAAGAACACTGGGCTAGCCCAGGGACTGTCAGAGTGCTCAATCACTCCCAACTCCAGGATCTTGTGGACTTCCACTTTGATACTTTCCTTAACTTGGTCACACTGTCTGAAGATTTTGTTTTTGACAGGCATGCTGTCTCCTGTGTCCACATCATGGGTACACTGGTGTGTCTGACCACAGGTTAGGGAAAAGAGCTCAGCAAACTGCTGGAGGACTTGCCTGCAGTCAGCTTGCTGTTAGCCAGAGAGGGTGTCTGAATAGATCACTCCATCTACTGTGCCATCTTTAGGGTCAGTGGAGAGGAGATCAGGGAGAGGTTCACTCTCTGCTTCCTGGGCCTCATCTGTAACCATTAACATGTTTACATCTGCCCTGTCATGGAAGAGTTTTAGGCGGTTAACATGGATCACCCTCTTGGGGGTCCTGCTAGTGCCTAGGTCCACCAGGTAGGTGACTTGACTATTTTTCTTTAGCACTGGGTAAGGGGCACTCCATTTGTCCTGAAGTGCCCTGGGAGCCACAAGTTCCAGAACCCAGACTTTCTGCCCTGGCTGCAACTCAACCATAGCAGCCTTTTGGTCATACCACACCTTCCGGAGTTGTAGGGTGGTCTGAAGGTTTTTACTTGCCTCTTCCATGTACTCTGACATCCTTGAACATAGGCCTAGTACATAGTCCACTATATCTTGCTTAGGGTAATGGAGAGGTCTCTCCCAGCTTTCTTTCACAAGGGCTAGTGGTCCCCTAACAGGATGGCCAAACAGAAGTTCAAAGGGGGAAAACCCTACTCCCTTCTGAGGCACCTCTCTGTAGGCGAGAAGCAGACATGGTAAGACGACATCCCACCCCCTTTTGAGTTTTTCAGGGAACCCCATGATCATGCCTTCCATGTTTTGTTAAATCTCTCAAAAAGACCATTGGTTTGTGGATGGTATGGTGTGGTGAATTTGTAAGTCACCCCACACTCATTCCACATATGTTTCAAGTAAGCTGACATGAAGTTGGTACCTCTGTCAGAAACCAACTCCTTAGGAAATCCCACTCTGGCAAAAATACCAATGAGTGGTTTATTTTAAGAACCACAGGTTCAAGATATACATTAAACACTTTAAATGTGAGGTACTTCACTTAGATACTTTAGCAACTTTGAATGAAAACAATATCATGTACAGTCTTTGTAAAAATGGCAATAAGCTATTTTCAACGTAGACACAGTGCAAAAATCAACGGTTCCTGGGGGAGTTAAGTAAAGGTTAGATTAGGAGGTAAGTAAAACACTTACAACTCTCAGTCCTGGGGCATAGGCAGCCCACCGTTGGGGGTTCAAGGCAACCCCAAAGTTACCACACCAGCAGCTCAGGGCCGGTCAGGTGCAGAGGTCAAAGAGGTGCCCAGAACACATAGGCGCCTATGGAGAACAGGGGTGCTCCGGTTCCAGTCTGCCAGCAGGTAAGTACCTGCATCCTTGGGGGGCAGACCAGGGGGGTTTAGTAGCGCACTGGGGGGGACACACGTAGGCACACAAAACACACCCTCAGCGGCACAGGGGCGGCCGGGTGCAGTGTGCAAAGCAGGCATCGGGTTTCAGGTAGGAAACAATGGAGGGCCCCGGGGGTCACTCTAGAGGTGCAGGCAGGCACAGGCCACCACCTGGGCTAGGCAGAGGGTTGCCTGGGGGTCACTCCTGCATTGAAGTTCAGTTCCTTCAGATCGTGGGGGCTGTGGGTGCAGTGTTGGTTCCAGGCGTCGCGTCCCTTGTTACCGGCAGTCGCGTCAGGGGGAGCCTCTGGATTCTGTCTGCAGGCATCGCTGTGGGGGCTCAGGGGGGTTGTCTCTGGTTACTCACGGCTCGCAGTCGCCGGGGAGTCCTCCCTGAAGTGTTGGTTTTCTGCAGGTCGAGCTGGGGGCGTCGGGTGCAGAGTATAGAGCCTCACGCTTCGGCGGGAAACGTGAAGTCATTGGAAGTTGCTTCTTGGTTGCAAAGAAGTAGCTGGTTTTGAACAGGGCCGCTGTTCACTGGAGTTTCTTGGTCCTGTAGTCCAGGGCAGTCCTCTTAGGCTTCAGAGGTCACTGGTCCCTGTCGGTTGTGTCGCTGGAGCAGGTTTTCGCAGTTGGAGGCAGGCCAGTAGGGCTGGGGCCAAATCGGGGCCAAATCTGTTGTCGTCTTCCTCCTTCTTTGCAGGCTTGTAGGTCAGCAGTCCTTCTTCTTTCTTCAGGTTGCAGGAATCTCATTTCCTGGGCTCTGGTGTGCCCCTAAATACTGAATTTAGGGGTGTGTTTAGGTCTGGGAGGGGAGTAGCCACTGGCTACTGTCCTTGAGGGTGGCTACACCCTCTTTGTGCCTCCTCCCTGTGGGGAGGGGGGGGAATCCCTAATCCTGTTGGGGGAATCCTCCAAACTCAAGATGGAGGATTTCTGAAGGCAGGGGTCACCCCAGCTCAGGACACCTTAGAGGCTGTCCTGACTGGTGGGTGACTCCTCCTTGTTTTTCTCATTATCTCCTCCAGCCTTGCCCCCAAAAGTGGGGGCAGTGGCCGGAGGGGCGGGCATCTCCACTAGCTGGGATGCCCTGGGGCGCTGTAACAAAAGGGGGGAGCCTTTGAGTCTCACTGCCAGGTGTTACAGTTCCTGCAGGGTGAGGTGAGAAGCACCTCCACCCAGTACAGGCTTTGTCCCTGGCCACAGAGTGACAAAGGCACTCTCCCCATGTGTGCCAGCAACATGTCTGGTGTGTGGCAGGCTGGCAGGAACTGGTCAGTCTACACTAGAAGTCGGGTAGGTATTCAGGGGGCATCTCTAAGATGCCCTCTGGGTGTATGTTACAATAAATTGCACACTGGCATCAGTGTGCATTCATTGTGCTGAGAAGTTTGATACCAAACTTCCACGTTTTCAGTGTAGACATTATGGAGCTGTGGAGCTCGTGTTTGACAAACTCCCAGACCATATACTCTTATGGCTACCCTGCACTTACAATGTCTAAGGTTTTGCTTAGACACTGTAGGGGCATAGTGCTCATGCACATATGCCCTCACCTGTGAAATAGTGCACCCTGCCTTAGGGCTGTAAGGCCTGCTAGAGGGGTGACTAACCTATGCCACAGGCAGTGTGAGGTTGGCATGGCACTCTGAGGGGAGTGCCATGTCGACTTAGTCATTTTCTCCCCGCCAGCACACACAAGCTGTGAAGCAGTGTGCATGTGCTGAGCGAGGGGTCCCTAGGGTGGCATAAGACATGCTTCAGCCCTTAGAGACCTTCCCTGGCATTAGGGCCCTTGGTACCAGCAGTACCATTTACAAGGGACTTACCTGAGTGCCAGGGTTGTGCCAATTATCGAGACAAAGGTACAGTTTAAAGAAAGAACACTGGTGCTGGGGCCTGGTTAGCAGGGTCCCAGCACACTTTCAAGTCATAACTTAGCATCAGCAAAGGCAAAAAGTTAGGAGGTAACCATGCCAAGGAGGCATTTCCTTACACAACCCCCCCAAACGAAAGAGGATGAGACTAACCTTTCCCAAGTAAGTCTTCATTTTCTAAGTGGAAGAACCTGAAAACGGCCATCTGCATTGGCATGGGCAGTCCCAGTTCTGTGTTCCACTATAAAGTCCATTCCCTGTAGGGATATGGACCACAGCAACAGTTTAAGGTTTTCTCCTTTCATTTGCATGAGCCATCTGAGAGGTCTGTGGTCAGTTTGAACTATGAAGTGAGTACAAAAAAGGTATGGTCTCAACTTCTTCAGGGGCCAGACCACAGTAAAGGCCTCCCTCTCAATGACACTCCAACGCTGCTCCCTGGGCAGTAACCTCCTGCTAATAAAAGCAACAGGCTGGTCAAGCCCATCATCATTTGTTTGGGACAGGACTGCTCCTATCCCATGTTCAGACGCATCTGTCTGCACTATGAACTGCTTAGAGTAATCTGGAGCTTTCAAAACTGGTGCTGTGCACATTGCTTGCTTCAGGGTGTCAAAGGCTCTTTGACAGTCCAAGGTCCAGTTAACTTTCTTGGGCATTTTCTTGGAGGTAAGTTCTGTGAGAGGTGTCACTATTGATCCATAATCCTTCACAAACCGCCTATAATAAACAGTCAAGCCAAGGAATGCCCTGACTTGAGTCGGGGTTTTTGGAGCTACCCAGTCCAAAATAGTCTGGATCTTGGGTTGGAGTGGCTGAACCTGGCCTCCACCTACAAGGTGTCCCAAGTAAACCACAGTACCCTGCCCTATCTGACATTTAGATGCCTTGATAGAGAGGCCTGCTGCTTGCAAAACCTTCTTCATGTGGACCAGGTGATCCTGCCAGCTGGAGCTAAAGACAGCAATATCATCAAGATAAGCTGTACTAAAGGACTACAAGCCAGCAAGGATTTGATTCACCAACCTTTGGAAGGTGGCAGGGGCATTCTTTAAGCCAAAGGGCATCACAGTAAACTGGTAGTGCCCGTCAGGTGTAGAGAATGCTGTTTTCTCTTTTGCTCCCAGTGCCATTCCTATTTGCCAGTACCCTGCTGTTAAGTCAAAGGTACTCAGGTATTTGGCAGCACCCAATTTGTCAATCAGCTCATCTGCCCTTGGAATGGGGTGAGCATCTGTCTTGGTGACAGAATGAAGGCATCTGTAGTCCACACAGAACCTCATTTCTCTCTTGCCATCTTTGGTGTGAGGTTTGGGGACCAAGAACACTGGGCTAGCCCAGGGACTGTCAGAGTGCTCAATCACTCCCAACTCCAGGATCTTGTGGACTTCCACTTTGATACTTTCCTTAACTTGGTCACACTGTCTGAAGATTTTGTTTTTGACAGGCATGCTGTCTCCTGTGTCCACATCATGGGTACACTGGTGTGTCTGACCACAGGCTAGGGAAAAGAGCTCAGCAAACTGCTGGAGGACTTGCCTGCAGTTAGCTTGCTGTTAGCCAGAGAGGGTGTCTGAATAGATCACTCCATCTACTGTGCCATCTTTAGGGTCAGTGGAGAGGAGATCAGGGAGAGGTTCACTCTCTGCTTCCTGGGCCTCATCTGTAACCATTAACATGTTTACATCTGCCCTGTCATGGAAGAGTTTTAGGCGGTTAACATGGATCACCCTCTTGGGGGTCCTGCTAGTGCCTAGGTCCACCAGGTAGGTGACTTGACTATTTTTCTTTAGCACTGGGTAAGGGGCACTCCATTTGTCCTGAAGTGCCCTGGGAGCCACAAGTTCCAGAACCCAGACTTTCTGCCCTGGCTGCAACTCAACCATAGCAGCCTTTTGGTCATACCACACCTTCCGGAGTTGTAGGGTGGTCTGAAGGTTTTTACTTGCCTCTTCCATGTACTCTGACATCCTTGAACATAGGCCTAGTACATAGTCCACTATATCTTGCTTAGGGTAATGGAGAGGTCTCTCCCAGCTTTCTTTCACAAGGGCTAGTGGTCCCCTAACAGGATGGCCAAACAGAAGTTCAAAGGGGGAAAACCCTACTCCCTTCTGAGGCACCTCTCTGTAGGCGAGAAGCAGACATGGTAAGACGACATCCCACCCCCTTTTGAGTTTTTCAGGGAACCCCATGATCATGCCTTCCATGTTTTGTTAAATCTCTCAAAAAGACCATTGGTTTGTGGATGGTATGGTGTGGTGAATTTGTAAGTCACCCCACACTCATTCCACATATGTTTCAAGTAAGCTGACATGAAGTTGGTACCTCTGTCAGAAACCAACTCCTTAGGAAATCCCACTCTGGTAAAAATACCAATGAGTGGTTTATTTTAAGAACCACAGGTTCAAGATATACATTAAACACTTTAAATGTGAGGTACTTCACTTAGATACTTTAGCAACTTTGAATGAAAACAATATCATGTACAGTCTTTGTAAAAATGGCAATAAGCTATTTTCAACGTAGACACAGTGCAAAAATCAACGGTTCCTGGGGGAGTTAAGTAAAGGTTAGATTAGGAGGTAAGTAAAACACTTACAACTCTCAGTCCTGGGGCATAGGCAGCCCACCGTTGGGGGTTCAAGGCAACCCCAAAGTTACCACACCAGCAGCTCAGGGCCGGTCAGGTGCAGAGGTCAAAGAGGTGCCCAGAACACATAGGCGCCTATGGAGAACAGGGGTGCTCCGGTTCCAGTCTGCCAGCAGGTAAGTACCTGCATCCTCGGGGGGCAGACCAGGGGGGTTTAGTAGCGCACTGGGGGGGACACACATAGGCACACAAAACACACCCTCAGCGGCACAGGGGCGGCCGGGTGCAGTGTGCAAAGCAGGCATCGGGTTTCAGGTAGGAAACAATGGAGGGACCCGGGGGTCACTCTAGAGGTGCAGGCAGGCACAGGCCACCACCTGGGCTAGGCAGAGGGTTGCCTGGGGGTCACTCCTGCATTGAAGTTCAGTTCCTTCAGATCGTGGGGGCTGTGGGTGCAGTGTTGGTTCCAGGCGTCGCGTCCCTTGTTACCGGCAGTCGCGGTCAGGGGGAGCCTCTGGATTCTGTCTGCAGGCATCGCTGTGGGGGCTCAGGGGGGTTGTCTCTGGTTACTCACGGCTCGCAGTCACCGGGGAGTCCTCCCTGAAGTGTTGGTTTTCTGCAGGTCGAGCTGGGGGCGTCGGGTGCAGAGTGTAGAGCCTCACGCTTCGGCGGGAAACGTGAAGTCATTGGAAGTTGCTTCTTGGTTGCAAAGAAGTAGCTGGTTTTGAACAGGGCCGCTGTTCACTGGAGTTTCTTGGTCCTGTAGTCCAGGGCAGTCCTCTTAGGCTTCAGAGGTCACTGGTCCCTGTCGGTTGTGTCGCTGGAGCAGGTTTTCGCAGTTGGAGGCAGGCCGGTAGGGCTGGGGCCAAATCGGGGCCAAATCTGTTGTCGTCTTCCTCCTTCTTTGCGGGCTTGTAGGTCAGCAGTCCTTCTTCTTTCTTCAGGTTGCAGGAATCTCATTTCCTGGGATCTGGGGTGCCCCTAAATACTGAATTTAGGGGTGTGTTTAGGTCTGGGAGGGGAGTAGCCACTGGCTACTGTCCTTGAGGGTGGCTACACCCTCTTTGTGCCTCCTCCCTGTGGGGAGGGGGGGAAATCCCTAATCCTGTTGGGGGAATCCTCCAAACTCAAGATGGAGGATTTCTGAAGGCAGGGGTCACCCCAGCTCAGGACACCTTAGAGGCTGTCCTGACTGGTGGGTGACTCCTCCTTGTTTTTCTCATTATCTCCTCCAGCCTTGCCCCCAAAAGTGGGGGCAGTGGCCGTAGGGGCGGGCATCTCCACTAGCTGGGATGCCCTGGGGCGCTGTAACAAAAGGGGGGAGCCTTTGAGGCTCACTGCCAGGTGTTACAGTTCCTGCAGGGTGAGGTGAGAAGCACCTCCACCCAGTACAGGCTTTGTCCCTGGCCACAGAGTGACAAAGGCACTCTCCCCATGTGTGCCAGCAACATGTCTGGTGTGTGGCAGGCTGGCAGGAACTGGTCAGTCTACACTAGAAGTCGGGTAGGTATTCAGGGGGCATCTCTAAGATGCCCTCTGGGTGTATGTTACAATAAATTGCACACTGGCATCAGTGTGCATTCATTGTGCTGAGAAGTTTGATACCAAACTTCCACGTTTTCAGTGTAGACATTATGGAGCTGTGGAGCTCGTGTTTGACAAACTCCCAGACCATATACTCTTATGGCTACCCTGCACTTACAATGTCTAAGGTTTTGCTTAGACACTGTAGGGGCATAGTGCTCATGCACATATGCCCTCACCTGTGGAATAGTGCACCCTGCCTTAGGGCTGTAAGGCCTGCTAGAGGGGTGACTAACCTATGCCACAGGCAGTGTGAGGTTGGCATGGCACTCTGAGGGGAGTGCCATGTCGACTTAGTAATTTTCTCCCCGCCAGCACACACAAGCTGTGAAGCAGTGTGCATGTGCTGAGCGATGGGTCCCTAGGGTGGCATAAGACATGCTTCAGCCCTTAGAGACCTTCCCTGGCATTAGGGCCCTTGGTACCAGCAGTACCATTTACAAGGGACTTACCTGAGTGCCAGGGTTGTGCCAATTATCGAGACAAAGGTACAGTTTAAAGAAAGAACACTGGTGCTGGGGCCTGGTTAGCAGGGTCCCAGCACACTTTCAAGTCATAACTTAGCATCAGCAAAGGCAAAATGTTAGGAGGTAACCATGCCAAGGAGGCATTTCCTTACACAACCCCCCCAAACGAAAAAGGATGAGACTAACCTTTCCCAAGAAAGTCTTCATTTTCTAAGTGGAAGAACCTGAAAACGGCCATCTGCATTGGCATGGGCAGTCCCAGTTCTGTGTTCCACTATAAAGTCCATTCCCTGTAGGGATATGGACCACAGCAACAGTTTAAGGTTTTCTCCTTTCATTTGCATGAGCCATCTGAGAGGTCTGTGGTCAGTTTGAACTATGAAGTGAGTACAAAAAAGGTATGGTCTCAACTTCTTCAGGGGCCAGACCACAGTAAAGGCCTCCCTCTCAATGACACTCCAACGCTGCTCCCTGGGCAGTAACCTCCTGCTAATAAAAGCAACAGGCTGGTCAAGCCCATCATCATTTGTTTGGGACAGGACTGCTCCTATCCCATGTTCAGACGCATCTGTCTGCACTATGAACTGCTTAGAGTAATCTGGAGCTTTCAAAACTGGTGCTGTGCACATTGCTTGCTTCAGGGTGTCAAAGGCTCTTTGACAGTCCAAGGTCCAGTTAACTTTCTTGGGCATTTTCTTGGAGGTAAGTTCTGTGAGAGGTGTCACTATTGATCCATAATCCTTCACAAACCGCCTATAATAAACAGTCAAGCCAAGGAATGCCCTGACTTGAGTCTGGGTTTTTGGAGCTACCCAGTCCAAAATAGTCTGGATCTTGGGTTGGAGTGGCTGAACCTGGCCTCCACCTACAAGGTGTCCCAAGTAAACCACAGTACCCTGCCCTATCTGACATTTAGATGCCTTGATAGAGAGGCCTGCTGCTTGCAAAACCTTCTTCATGTGGACCAGGTGATCCTGCCAGCTGGAGCTAAAGACAGCAATATCATCAAGATAAGCTGTACTAAAGGACTACAAGCCAGCAAGGATTTGATTCACCAACCTTTGGAAGGTGGCAGGGGCATTCTTTAAGCCAAAGGGCATCACAGTAAACTGGTAGTGCCCGTCAGGTGTAGAGAATGCTGTTTTCTCTTTTGCTCCCAGTGCCATTCCTATTTGCCAGTACCCTGCTGTTAAGTCAAAGGTACTCAGGTATTTGGCAGCACCCAATTTGTCAATCAGCTCATCTGCCCTTGGAATGGGGTGAGCATCTGTCTTGGTGACAGAATGAAGGCATCTGTAGTCCACACAGAACCTCATTTCTCTCTTGCCATCTTTGGTGTGAGGTTTGGGGACCAAGAACACTGGGCTAGCCCAGGGACTGTCAGAGTGCTCAATCACTCCCAACTCCAGGATCTTGTGGACTTCCACTTTGATACTTTCCTTAACTTGGTCACACTGTCTGAAGATTTTGTTTTTGACAGGCATGCTGTCTCCTGTGTCCACATCATGGGTACACTGGTGTGTCTGACCACAGGCTAGGGAAAAGAGCTCAGCAAACTGCTGGAGGACTTGCCTGCAGTTAGCTTGCTGTTAGCCAGAGAGGGTGTCTGAATAGATCACTCCATCTACTGTGCCATCTTTAGGGTCAGTGGAGAGGAGATCAGGGAGAGGTTCACTCTCTGCTTCCTGGGCCTCATCTGTAACCATTAACATGTTTACATCTGCCCTGTCATGGAAGAGTTTTAGGCGGTTAACATGGATCACCCTCTTGGGGGTCCTGCTAGTGCCTAGGTCCACCAGGTAGGTGACTTGACTATTTTTCTTTAGCACTGGGTAAGGGGCACTCCATTTGTCCTGAAGTGCCCTGGGAGCCACAAGTTCCAGAACCCAGACTTTCTGCCCTGGCTGCAACTCAACCATAGCAGCCTTTTGGTCATACCACACCTTCCGGAGTTGTAGGGTGGTCTGAAGGTTTTTACTTGCCTCTTCCATGTACTCTGACATCCTTGAACATAGGCCTAGTACATAGTCCACTATATCTTGCTTAGGGTAATGGAGAGGTCTCTCCCAGCTTTCTTTCACAAGGGCTAGTGGTCCCCTAACAGGATGGCCAAACAGAAGTTCAAAGGGGGAAAACCCTACTCCCTTCTGAGGCACCTCTCTGTAGGTGAGAAGCAGACATGGTAAGACGACATCCCACCCCCTTTTGAGTTTTTCAGGGAACCCCATGATCATGCCTTCCATGTTTTGTTAAATCTCTCAAAAAGACCATTGGTTTGTGGATGGTATGGTGTGGTGAATTTGTAAGTCACCCCACACTCATTCCACATATGTTTCAAGTAAGCTGACATGAAGTTGGTACCTCTGTCAGAAACCAACTCCTTAGGAAATCCCACTCTGGTAAAAATACCAATGAGTGGTTTATTTTAAGAACCACAGGTTCAAGATATACATTAAACACTTTAAATGTGAGGTACTTCACTTAGATACTTTAGCAACTTTGAATGAAAACAATATCATGTACAGTCTTTGTAAAAATGGCAATAAGCTATTTTCAACGTAGACACAGTGCAAAAATCAACGATTCCTGGGGGAGTTAAGTAAAGGTTAGATTAGGAGGTAAGTAAAACACTTACAACTCTCAGTCCTGGGGCATAGGCAGCCCACCGTTGGGGGTTCAAGGCAACCCCAAAGTTACCACACCAGCAGCTCAGGGCCGGTCAGGTGCAGAGGTCAAAGAGGTGCCCAGAACACATAGGCGCCTATGGAGAACAGGGGTGCTCCGGTTCCAGTCTGCCAGCAGGTAAGTACCTGCATCCTCGGGGGGCAGACCAGGGGGGTTTAGTAGCGCACTGGGGGGGACACACGTAGGCACACAAAACACACCCTCAGCGGCACAGGGGCGGCCGGGTGCAGTGTGCAAAGCAGGCATCGGGTTTCAGGTAGGAAACAATGGAGGGACCCGGGGGTCACTCTAGAGGTGCAGGCAGGCACAGGCCACCACCTGGGCTAGGCAGAGGGTTGCCTGGGGGTCACTCCTGCATTGAAGTTCAGTTCCTTCAGATCGTGGGGGCTGTGGGTGCAGTGTTGGTTCCAGGCGTCGCGTCCCTTGTTACCGGCAGTCGCGGTCAGGGGGAGCCTCTGGATTCTGTCTGCAGGCATCGCTGTGGGGGCTCAGGGGGGTTGTCTCTGGTTACTCACGGCTCGCAGTCGCCGGGGAGTCCTCCCTGAAGTGTTGGTTTTCTGCAGGTCGAGCTGGGGGCGTCGGGTGCAGAGTGTAGAGCCTCACGCTTCGGCGGGAAACGTGAAGTCATTGGAAGTTGCTTCTTGGTTGCAAAGAAGTAGCTGGTTTTGAACAGGGCCGCTGTTCACTGGAGTTTCTTGGTCCTGTAGTCCAGGGCAGTCCTCTTAGGCTTCAGAGGTCACTGGTCCCTGTCGGTTGTGTCGCTGGAGCAGGTTTTCGCAGTTGGAGGCAGGCCGGTAGGGCTGGGGCCAAATCGGGGCCAAATCTGTTGTCGTCTTCCTCCTTCTTTGCAGGCTTGTAGGTCAGCAGTCCTTCTTCTTTCTTCAGGTTGCAGGAATCTCATTTCCTGGGATCTGGGGTGCCCCTAAATACTGAATTTAGGGGTGTGTTTAGGTCTGGGAGGGGAGTGGCCACTGGCTACTGTCCTTGAGGGTGGCTACACCCTCTTTGTGCCTCCTCCCTGTGGGGAGGGGGGGAAATCCCTAATCCTGTTGGGGGAATCCTCCAAACTCAAGATGGAGGATTTCTGAAGGCAGGGGTCACCCCAGCTCAGGACACCTTAGAGGCTGTCCTGACTGGTGGGTGACTCCTCCTTGTTTTTCTCATTATCTCCTCCAGCCTTGCCCCCAAAAGTGGGGGCAGTGGCCGGAGGGGCGGGCATCTCCACTAGCTGGGATGCCCTGGGGCGCTGTAACAAAAGGGGGGAGCCTTTGAGGCTCACTGCCAGGTGTTACAGTTCCTGCAGGGTGAGGTGAGAAGCACCTCCACCCAGTACAGGCTTTGTCCCTGGCCACAGAGTGACAAAGGCACTCTCCCCATGTGTGCCAGCAACATGTCTGGTGTGTGGCAGGCTGGCAGGAACTGGTCAGTCTACACTAGAAGTCGGGTAGGTATTCAGGGGGCATCTCTAAGATGCCCTCTGGGTGTATGTTACAATAAATTGCACACTGGCATCAGTGTGCATTCATTGTGCTGAGAAGTTTGATACCAAACTTCCACGTTTTCAGTGTAGACATTATGGAGCTGTGGAGCTCGTGTTTGACAAACTCCCAGACCATATACTCTTATGGCTACCCTGCACTTACAATGTCTAAGGTTTTGCTTAGACACTGTAGGGGCATAGTGCTCATGCACATATGCCCTCACCTGTGGAATAGTGCACCCTGCCTTAGGGCTGTAAGGCCTGCTAGAGGGGTGACTAACCTATGCCACAGGCAGTGTGAGGTTGGCATGGCACTCTGAGGGGAGTGCCATGTCGACTTAGTCATTTTCTCCCCGCCAGCACACACAAGCTGTGAAGCAGTGTGCATGTGCTGAGCGAGGGGTCCCTAGGGTGGCATAAGACATGCTTCAGCCCTTAGAGACCTTCCCTGGCATTAGGGCCCTTGGTACCAGCAGTACCATTTACAAGGGACTTACCTGAGTGCCAGGGTTGTGCCAATTATCGAGACAAAGGTACAGTTTAAAGAAAGAACACTGGTGCTGGGGCCTGGTTAGCAGGGTCCCAGCACACTTTCAAGTCATAACTTAGCATCAGCAAAGGCAAAAAGTTAGGAGGTAACCATGCCAAGGAGGCATTTCCTTACACAACCCCCCCCAAACGAAAGAGGATGAGACTAACCTTTCCCAAGAAAGTCTTCATTTTCTAAGTGGAAGAACCTGAAAACGGCCATCTGCATTGGCATGGGCAGTCCCAGTTCTGTGTTCCACTATAAAGTCCATTCCCTGTAGGGATATGGACCACAGCAACAGTTTAAGGTTTTCTCCTTTCATTTGCATGAGCCATCTGAGAGGTCTGTGGTCAGTTTGAACTATGAAGTGAGTACAAAAAAGGTATGGTCTCAACTTCTTCAGGGGCCAGACCACAGTAAAGGCCTCCCTCTCAATGACACTCCAATGCTGCTCCCTGGGCAGTAACCTCCTGCTAATAAAAGCAACAGGCTGGTCAAGCCCATCATCATTTGTTTGGGACAGGACTGCTCCTATCCCATGTTCAGACGCATCTGTCTGCACTATGAACTGCTTAGAGTAATCTGGAGCTTTCAAAACTGGTGCTGTGCACATTGCTTGCTTCAGGGTGTCAAAGGCTCTTTGACAGTCCAAGGTCCAGTTAACTTTCTTGGGCATTTTCTTGGAGGTAAGTTCTGTGAGAGGTGTCACTATTGATCCATAATCCTTCACAAACCGCCTATAATAAACAGTCAAGCCAAGGAATGCCCTGACTTGAGTCTGGGTTTTTGGAGCTACCCAGTCCAAAATAGTCTGGATCTTGGGTTGGAGTGGCTGAACCTGGCCTCCACCTACAAGGTGTCCCAAGTAAACCACAGTACCCTGCCCTATCTGACATTTAGATGCCTTGATAGAGAGGCCTGCTGCTTGCAAAACCTTCTTCATGTGGACCAGGTGATCCTGCCAGCTGGAGCTAAAGACAGCAATATCATCAAGATAAGCTGTACTAAAGGACTACAAGCCAGCAAGGATTTGATTCACCAACCTTTGGAAGGTGGCAGGGGCATTCTTTAAGCCAAAGGGCATCACAGTAAACTGGTAGTGCCCGTCAGGTGTAGAGAATGCTGTTTTCTCTTTTGCTCCCAGTGCCATTCCTATTTGCCAGTACCCTGCTGTTAAGTCAAAGGTACTCAGGTATTTGGCAGCACCCAATTTGTCAATCAGCTCATCTGCCCTTGGAATGGGGTGAGCATCTGTCTTGGTGACAGAATGAAGGCATCTGTAGTCCACACAGAACCTCATTTCTCTCTTGCCATCTTTGGTGTGAGGTTTGGGGACCAAGAACACTGGGCTAGCCCAGGGACTGTCAGAGTGCTCAATCACTCCCAACTCCAGGATCTTGTCGACTTCCACTTTGATACTTTCCTTAACTTGGTCACACTGTCTGAAGATTTTGTTTTTGACAGGCATGCTGTCTCCTGTGTCCACATCATGGGTACACTGGTGTGTCTGACCACAGGTTAGGGAAAAGAGCTCAGCAAACTGCTGGAGGACTTGCCTGCAGTCAGCTTGCTGTTAGCCAGAGAGGGTGTCTGAATAGATCACTCCATCTACTGTGCCATCTTTAGGGTCAGTGGAGAGGAGATCAGGGAGAGGTTCACTCTCTGCTTCCTGGGCCTCATCTGTAACCATTAACATGTTTACATCTGCCCTGTCATGGAAGAGTTTTAGGCGGTTAACATGGATCACCCTCTTGGGGGTCCTGCTAGTGCCTAGGTCCACCAGGTAGGTGACTTGACTATTTTTCTTTAGCACTGGGTAAGGGGCACTCCATTTGTCCTGAAGTGCCCTGGGAGCCACAAGTTCCAGAACCCAGACTTTCTGCCCTGGCTGCAACTCAACCATAGCAGCCTTTTGGTCATACCACACCTTCCGGAGTTGTAGGGTGGTCTGAAGGTTTTTACTTGCCTCTTCCATGTACTCTGACATCCTTGAACATAGGCCTAGTACATAGTCCACTATATCTTGCTTATGGTAATGGAGAGGTCTCTCCCAGCTTTCTTTCACAAGGGCTAGTGGTCCCCTAACAGGATGGCCAAACAGAAGTTCAAAGGGGGAAAACCCTACTCCCTTATGAGGCACCTCTCTGTAGGCGAGAAGCAGACATGGTAAGACGACATCCCACCCCCTTTTGAGTTTTTCAGGGAACCCCATGATCATGCCTTCCATGTTTTGTTAAATCTCTCAAAAAGACCATTGGTTTGTGGATGGTATGGTGTGGTGAATTTGTAAGTCACCCCACACTCATTCCACATATGTTTCAAGTAAGCTGACATGAAGTTGGTACCTCTGTCAGAAACCAACTCCTTAGGAAATCCCACTCTGGTAAAAATACCAATGAGTGGTTTATTTTAAGAACCACAGGTTCAAGATATACATTAAACACTTTAAATGTGAGGTACTTCACTTAGATACTTTAGCAACTTTGAATGAAAACAATATCATGTACAGTCTTTGTAAAAATGGCAATAAGCTATTTTCAACGTAGACAGTGCAAAAATCAACGGTTCCTGGGGGAGTTAAGTAAAGGTTAGATTAGGAGGTAAGTAAAACACTTACAACTCTCAGTCCTGGGGCATAGGCAGCCCACCGTTGGGGGTTCAAGGCAACCCCAAAGTTACCACACCAGCAGCTCAGGGCCGGTCAGGTGCAGAGGTCAAAGAGGTGCCCAGAACACATAGGCGCCTATGGAGAACAGGGGTGCTCCGGTTCCAGTCTGCCAGCAGGTAAGTACCTGCATCCTCGGGGTGCAGACCAGGGGGGTTTAGTAGCGCACTGGGGGGGACACACATAGGCACACAAAACACACCCTCAGCGGCACAGGGGCGGCCGGGTGCAGTGTGCAAAGCAGGCGTCGGGTTTCAGGTAGGAAACAATGGAGGGACCCAGGGGTCACTCTAGAGGTGCAGGCAGGCACAGGCCACCACCTGGGCTAGGCAGAGGGTTGCCTGGGGGTCACTCCTGCATTGAAGTTCAGTTCCTTCAGATCGTGGGGGCTGTGGGTGCAGTGTTGGTTCCAGGTGTCGCGTCCCTTATTACCGGCAGTCGCGGTCAGGGGGAGCCTCTGGATTCTGTCTGCAGGCATCGCTGTGGGGGCTCAGGGGGGTTGTCTCTGGTTACTCACGGCTCGCAGTCGCCGGGGAGTCCTCCCTGAAGTGTTGGTTTTCTGCAGGTCGAGCTGGGGGCGTCGGGTGAAGAGTGTAGAGCCTCACGCTTCGGCGGGAAACGTGAAGTCATTGGAAGTTGCTTCTTGGTTGCAAAGAAGTAGCTGGTTTTGAACAGGGCCGCTGTTCACTGGAGTTTCTTGGTCCTGTAGTCCAGGGCAGTCCTCTTAGGCTTCAGAGGTCACTGGTCCCTGTCAGTTGTGTCGCTGGAGCAGGTTTTTGCAGTTGGAGGCAGGCCGGTAGGGCTGGGGCCAAATCGGGGCCAAATCAGTTTTCGTCTTCCTCCTTCTTTGCAGGCTTGTAGGTCAGCAGTCCTTCTTCTTTCTTCAGGTTGCAGGAATCTCATTTCCTGGGATCTGGGGTGCCCCTAAATACTGAATTTAGGGGTGTGTTTAGGTCTGGGAGGGGAGTAGCCAATGGCTACTGTCCTTGAGGGTGGCTACACCATCTTTGTGCCTCCTCCCTGTGGGGAGGGGGGCACATCCCTAATCCTATTGGGGAATCCTCCAAACTCAAGATAGAGGATTTCTCAAGGCAGGGGTCACCTCAGCTCAGGACACCTTAGGGGCTGTCCTGACTGGTGGGTGACTCCTCATTGTTTTTCTCATTATCTCCTCCAGCCTTGCCGCCAAAAGTGGGGGCAGTGGCTGGAGGGGCGGGCATCTCCACTAGCTGGGATGCCCTGGGGCGCTGTGACAAAAGGGGTGAGCCTTTGAGGCTCACCCCCAGGTGTTACAGTTCCGGAAGGGGGGGTGAGAAGAACCTCCACCCAGTACGGCTTTGTTCCTGGCCACAGAGTGACAAAGGCACTCTCCCCATGTGGCCAGTAACATGTCTGGTGTGTGGCAGGCTGGCAGGAACTAGTCAGTCTACACTAGAAGTCGGGTAGGTATTCAGGGGGCATCTCTAAGATGCCCTCTGGGTGTATGTTACAATAAATTGCACACTGGCATCAGTGTGAATGTATTGTGCTGAGAAGTTTGAAACCAAACTTCCCAGTTTTCAGTGTAGCCATTATGGAACTGTGGAGTTCGTGTTTGACAAACTACCAGACCATATACTCTTATGGCTACCCTGCACTTACAATGTCTAAGGTTTTGCTTAGACACTGTAGGGGCATAGTGCTCATGCACATATGCCCTCACCTGTGGAATAGTGCACCCTGCCTGAGGGCTGTAAGGCCTGCTAGAGGGGTGACTTACCTATGCCACAGGCAGTGTGAGGTTGGCATGGCACTCAGAGGGGAGTGCCATGTCGACTTAGTCATTTTCTCCCCACCAGCACACACAAGCTGTGAAGCAGTGTGCATGTGCTAAGTGAGGGGTCCCTAGGGTGGAATAAGACATGCTGCAGCCCTTAGAGACCTTCCCTGGCATCAGGGCCCTTGGTACCAGGGGTACCAGTTACAAGTGACTTACCTGAGTGCCAGGGTTGTGCCAATTGTGGAGACAAAGGTACAGTGTATGGAAAGAACGCTGGTGCTGGGGCCTGGTTAGCAGGGTCCCAGCACACTTTCAAGTCATAACTTAGCATCAGCAAAGGCAAAAAGTTAGGGGGTAACCATGCCAAGGAGGCATTTCCTTACAAAGATTGAGACCCTTATTGCACTGGTGGTCTCTTTGTCTGTATGGAAATAATCTAAGGCCAGTCTCTACAAGATCAAAGTCTTCTGAGAATCTAACTGATCTGATACAAAACTTAGTGGTGTTGACTATTTCCTCCAGTATCTGAGAATTGTGTACAGGCTTGCAGATGGCCTGTCCTGCAAGACACTTAGAGAACTGAATGGAGACCAAATCTTCATTTTGGAGACCTTGCAGTGTCCCCCATTGCTGCTGGATAGCGCAAACAGCAGATTGTTTGATAGTGTGGATGATGTAGCCATATAACAGAAGATCCTCAGCTAGTTCTTGAAACAGCCAAGTGTAGGCATACTTTCCATATATGAAATGTGCATAATTTCTTTGATGTAGACACTTGTGAAACACTATGCCAGTGAGAAGACGGTGATCATAGGGGATTGCTTCATGATTTATATAATTTCAACAATGTCCTATTCACTTTGGCTTACAAAGACATTCCAGTTATTTGTGTCTCGATGTTCGCAAAACTATGGGGAAGTGCTTATACTTTTCACCAGTCCATGGCCATGACAGAATAGATCATGGTGAGTTTTGTTTTTGTTGTGGGGCACTCTGATCAAAGACACTTCTCCCAAGACCTTGGAAGGCTAGTGTGTACAGATTAAGTGGAAGAAACATGAATTGTTTGGCGATATTTCTCAAGCAACAGTAGATAAGAAGAATTTATATCCACACAGAAGTGGCTCCACTCAAACAAAGGAGCAGTACAATTAGGTTTCTTCATAAATCCCAATTCCTTAGCAATGAAATATTCCACCATGAGCCACCGGCTGAGGGCAACTGCAAAGACAACAGGCCAGACTCATGGGGATCCAGTATCCAGGATACAGATGCTTACCTTGGGCGGAGATGGCAACAATGATGAGTGATGAGTACAACACTGTACAGCTGTGGTGGTGCGGATGAAGACAGTGGGCACTGGAGAACTGGCCCACTGGCCTGACCTGGACCTTGACAGAAACAGCTTCAGAAGGGGGCCCTGGCCTCAGACGTGCTGCAGAGACTGAGGAGAAAACAAATATATAACTGGTATAAAGTAGGGAAAAATACAGAAATATTCACCTTGCCAGTGAAAACATTAATTGATCACTGGGGAATTTATTATTTTTAGCAATCACACTTGGTGTACACAAATTAATATTTTAACTGACTTTGTCTCACTCCTCCTCTTCCAAAAAACACGTTATAAAGTGTTGACACAGTGAACATCACTAAAACATATATACACACATTACAACACAATACAAATATATATACAACACAATTTCCAAACAAAAGGCACTGAGTGTATAGGCACTCAAAACTTCCAGCGTAATTTGGAGAGATGGGTTGCCCAACAATTTTTTGGAGGCAGTCTATTCGAGGTAGTGATAATTTTATACCGTCACTAGTAGCAAATTGTACATACTAAATGGGTGTGGTTTAATATTTTATCTAATTCTTTTCAGTTCTTAAATTCATGACACTCCTCAATTTGTTGGGCAACACGTTTCGGACCTTCGTCAATGGGCCTTGTCAGGACATAGGAAGTGATACCTTTATATCGGTTACAGAAGTTAATCTAACCATAAGCAAGAGCGAGACCATCCAAAATGCTTTCTCTGAACTGATATCAAAGTGCGCGCAGAACGGCGTAGTTATTGTGCTGTATATATATTTTTGTTGTGTTGTAATGTGTATATATATGTTTTAGTGATGTTCATTATGTCACCACTTTATAACATATGTTTTTTGCAGGAGGAGGAGTGATACAAAGTCAGTTATAATATTAATTTGTGTACACCAAATGTGATTGCTAAAAATAATAAATCCCCCAGTGATCAATTAATGTTTTCACTTGCAAGGGGAATATTTCTGTATTTTTCCCTACTTTATACCATTTATATATTAGTTTTGTCTTCTAGCCCGGGTATAGTGGGGTTATGAGGGCTTTCCCTCATTGTTTCTGACAGATACTGAGGAGGGCACCAGTGGGCAGGTGTCTCAGGAAGGTGCAGCATGCTTGCACTGGGTGGAGTGGACCCACGTTGCCAGACCACTACTGTCGACAGCTATGTTGAAGATGAGCATCACCAGGTAAGACCACATCAGCAAAGAGCAGACTTCCTCTGATGGACCTAGTTGTATATCCATTTGCAGGACTCTAGGAAATAGCAGGCTTCAGTCGTACACTCAGGTAATGCAGGTTGAACCTGGGAACAGAAACTGTAAAAACTACGTATAAACTTTCTGCAGTACTGGAGGACAGCATAGTTATCATTCAATTCTAAGTCCAATTTGGCAGCTAAGATGGGAGGGTTTTAAGTTAACATGATATGGCGTTCCATGACTAAAGCCTAGTTGTCTAGGTTGATATGGCCCTGATGGACCACAGAGCTAGGGGCAAAGCATCAGGCCATTTCTACTGGATTCCAAAACATCCTTCGTTATTTTATTCTTGAGAGTCCCACTTAGCCGACTGACTTGGGTGAAATGTTGATCAATCTCTAAGGTTTTACAAGTCTCCTGCACTACTGATGTAATAAAGTGTGTTCCTTGTCTTAAATCAACTCAGGATACCAAAATGTGGAAGGAAGACCGTAAGTAAGTGCTTTCCAACTGGAATGCCATCTGCTCTTGAGCTGGGATAAGCTTCCACACACCCTTAAAACATACAGATAATAGCACAAAGGAATAAGAACACCTAGGCATTTGGAAAACGCTCATCTGGATGTGACTGAAGGGGCCAAGTAACACAGGACTGAAAAAGAGGGAAAGGAAGGCACATACCAGTAGTTAGTGGTAGCACAAATAATGCTATCCATCCCGACATGGGCAGTTTCATGGTACAACCATGAAAGGCTGGGTAGTAAAATTGTTGGTGCAACCTGACACATTGAGGTGACTCTTCAGATACTTCCTAGGTCACTGGTGCACCCCTGCCTGATCAAATACTGCTTCTTAGTCTCAGAGGCTTGTTTCCTGCAACAAAGGAAGGCACAGGAAACAAATGATCTTGTACAACGTATACTGTATAGAAGAATTGGTGGTTTTTGATAAGGTGGCTTTTCTGGTGGCTCAATCATAAGGGCATTTGCCTGGAGCACTTCTTTATTTGGGTATTGGTGGGCAGCACATTTTATTACTGTGATCCTTTTTGGCAACATTAAAGCGTCCAACAGATCTTTTATCCCCATTCTTGATGGGGTATTCAGGGCATAGTCTAAACCTCTCAGACTGTCCTAAAATTCAGGATAAGAGTTCTGAGTAATTTGGTTAAATTTGGGTGGGTAAGTAAAACCAGGTAAATTTGAAACAGCGTTAAGGCGATCTCTCTTCCAATGTCCCAGTTGCTCTCTATCCCTCCTGTTACCCCTTCCCACTGTTCATCCTCCCTGCTCGATTCGTCCCATTGTTCCCCCTTGAACTTGAAGAAGCTCCATGCCCTCTCCTCTTCACACTTTCTGCATTTATTTTAATTTTAAATATATTAGTTTAGAGTCAACGTTCTCGTTTTGCTTTCCTGCAATGCCATACAGTGGTTGGCAACAGTGACTAATTTGGCTAGTTTCTGCACTTGCCATCCAATACATATTGTCATCAGCTGATGTCTCATATTTAGCATCAATACCTGCACAAAAGCAGCATCTACAGCTTCCTGACCCATCTCCGTCAGATGGAAAATGCTCGAGTACCTCTGTAATACATCTTTGAGCCTGTCTAAATAATCCATTGATGACACTCCTTTATTCTGTTTGCAATTTGAAAGCATGTCCAATATGTTCTCACTGAGCACACATCTGCAACAACATTCAGCAATGCATCCTTAGCTGTTTTCTGGGCCCCATCTTTCCCGGGGTTCTGCCTCAGTCATTCTGAATTTTTAATCAGCCAATCTCTCATTTTACTGGGTACCACTCACCGCAGAAGTTGACTGACATCAGCACAGTTTGGTCTATGCACTTCAAACACACTTTGCAATTCTTCACAAACTAGGTTGTTTTCTTTTCTAACATTGGGGAACTGATTCTTAAAGCTCATTAAATCAGATGGGATCCAATGGACATGTACTGAATGGACTCTAGCCCCGGGAGTAGGGTAGTCTTTGTTTTCTGTATCACTAGAGTGAGGGGAAGGGATGCTACCCCTAGCCATTGAGTCTTCTGTCCTTCTTAGACTTTCTTGAGTCATAGAGGGGCGGCATTCACAGGAAACTTTACAACCAGTTGGGACTGAAAGTACTCTTAGTCTAAATTTCTCCATAGTAGTTGAGTCTGTGTTTTGTTTGACTATGCACATGCATCTGCCTCGTTGCCTACTGTCAGTCAGTCACACCACTCATTTGTGAGTTACCTCCTTGTGCTCCATCCATAGGAAGTCCAGTAGGAACTGCTCCATTTCTAGGTGCATCTGTGGTTGCCCCCCCTTTCAGCCAGCATGAGGAGAACACTCAACTAATTCTCCACCCTTGGGTTCTCGCTCTTCTTTTTCTCTTGTAGTACCTGGGGGGTACCTGTAATGATCTGGGAGCAAAAATAGGGAGGAGGCATAACAGAAGGAGCACAAGCCCCAACTCTGTCCTTAATGTGACTTATATGGTATTCCAGCTTCTCCTTGGAATGTTTCGTAAAATGCCCTAGGAACTGTGTTTTTGATTTTTGGTCTCTTCATACCATTGTAAAATGAGTGCCCACTTTTTAGCCTCTATTTGATCCCAGGACTCTTTAACTTCTTATGCAAGTTCCCTTATTGATCTATCTATGTCAAAGGTACCATGTGCAGAAAGGGACTTCTTCCCATCCTCATTATTGAGCCCCACACACTGTTTTAGAAAGTTGCACATGGCTTTACTGTACTGGTAGTACATAGTGTGGGTAGAAGTCCCGTTCGGTGTGGGTTTGCTATGTTTAGATTTCTCAGCTCCCATTACTTTCCTTTCATTCACAAAAACTAAGAACACAAAAAAGGTCTGTCACCTTTATGTCCACAGTTCATCCCATGGAGAAAAGGAAAGCATGGTAAGGGCTTCCTCAGTTCAGTTTCTAACTGATCTCATGGAGGAGTGATGAAAAGATAATCTGTACTCACCAAGTATCCCTTGCATCCTGACGTGGCTGGATCAAAGGACACACACACGCATACACCCCACACGTCTCCCTCTACCCTCCAACCACCCCACCACCACCACCTTGTCTGGACTCCTCCCATTCCTACCTAACCAACCAGTATAGATGTCCATTATCTCCTACCAAATACGTCCTTCTGAGTACTATTAATACAATATAAACAAGGTAAGAAAGTACACAGAGGGCATACAAACATATTATGCAATTCAGTTCAACTTGCATACACTGTTTGGCTAAATCACCAGGTACAATGCTGGGCCATGGTTCACCCCAGTTCCCCTGAAAAAACCTCTCCCTTAATTCAGGGAATTCAGTCCAGTGCTCGTCTCTGACCTCAAAATTACTGTAAAAGACAACAGACACTCAAGATAGTGCCTGTAAGTCTAATATGTTTAATGCAAAAATAGGCAGGAAGCATTCAAAATAAACAAAGCAAGTGAAAATCAACAGACAAGAACTTCACCCTAGTCAGTTGGAGCACATAATGCTGAAATTCATTCATTTTGGCCATATATTGGTAAACTTTTTCTCAATGCAAGTAAATTAAGGGAGGGCGCGGGGGATGCCGAAATCAACACATAGGCACTAAAGAAGAGGCATTGGGCTCTTCTCTTTGGAGAATGCGAGAAGACCTTAGGAGACTGATAAAAGTTACTTCTAGAAAAAGCAGACTTTACTGCTTTCTGCAATCCTCAGCTGTGCCAGCTTCAAAAACAGACTACGCTTACTGAGATAATTAGATTAAAAGTTGCAATATACAACACAAGATAATAAAGTGGAAAATTATTTAAAAAGTGTGTGAGTGTGCAAAATTGCAAAGGCTTTGATGAGATTTAGGCAGGTACAAAAACAAAATCGGAACTGACTAATAAAATATATCAGCACATGTTAAAGCATATATGTGGATTCCATTCTCATAGTATCTAAGCAATCATTAAGGCACCTATGCATGTGAATTCACCTACTAAGGGAAATTGGCAATGCTATGCACCTGCTGATTATGTTGCTTAGGCTACTTCTAAACATGAGTTATTGGAGGTCCTGATTTGTCTGGTCAAGACTGACTGGATGAAGATTTCAAAATGTAAACATGCAAGGGAAAGAGTTCTGGAAGTTACTTAGACTATAGGAGGTGTTTGAAAGGTACATGAGAATTGCACAGTCTATGGAATTAGTTCAGGGAGCTGTAGGTGCTACTTTTTTAGCAGAGATTGTTGGTTAAATTCCAATAACAGTTGAGAACTATCTACATTGGGTGGCAAAAAAGGGTTAGCAGAGATAGTCAAAGTCATTGATTATAGTTTGGCAGTTCAAGAAAAGAAGGAAGCCAACAAATCTAAACTAATATCTTTGCAGATGCAATCTTTTTAACAGATGGTATAAGGGAGGGGAGCAACAAACAGAATGGTAGATCGGGTGGTCAAGAATGGGGGTGAAGAGAACGGGAACATGGTAATGGGAGAGGGTGTTGCATAGGATCTCATTATACTAATGAGACTACCGGATTTGGGCGGCAGAATCACTTGCACTGTGGCAGACTGAGTCTGAACCCACTTCAGGTGACACCTGTCAGCCTAATCCAGGTTTTTCTCCGGCTGACTAGCTGTGCCTCATCTCCACCCAAGAGCAGGGATGATTGGGCAACCGAGCGCATGACACAATTGACTCCTCAGGGAAATCATGGTCACTCAGAATTTATCCGTTTCTCTCAGTTGCATTAGTCTTACATATACAAGGACAGAGGCATAATATATTTCAATAAGGCTTTACTGAAGAAACTGCATCTTAGAAAATAAAGTGTGTACTGCAATAACTAGGACGATGAAGCATGACAGGATTAAAATTGTGACAAGGAGAGTGAAACATAAAAATAACGCTACCATAATGTCACTAGAGTTGTTAAAATAGCTCCTACCTAGGCTATGCTAGAGCACAGCATGTTAAGCTCTATTGCAGCCCTTCAGTTTCCCCTGGGAAGACATTATCCCTCATACCTGAGCAAGAGGTCTGTATCTACATAAGCAGCTACAGTCAAGCACCCAGCAATCAGCATACAGTCGTGGTCATCTGGCTGGAATCTCCCTCTAACGTACATGGGCCAAAGTGGTGTTTTTATAATAAAACAGCTGATATTCCAAGAAAGGATTCCCACATAAGAGTGTGTACGTTTCTATGAATACTAGAGACAAAGCGTACCACTCTTGCTGGCACCCAATCTTACTGCAGCCTTGAGAAAAGCACAGAGTGAATGAAATGTCTTGTTTAAGAACACACTGCTGGCCTAGGCAAAGAACAGCTAGATAGAGAAAATAAAACAAGACCGCAAATGTGGCTATTGTTAAAATAATAAAACAAAGCTGAATAAAATATGTCTAGGTTAGAGTGCACAACAGCAGGTCTAGTTCGCTAAAATAACGTCTATGAAGCTATAACTAAAATGGCTACACAACACCCTCACCTTGACGGTTCAAAGGTGGTTCAAAGCCTAATTATATATAATGGCCACTAAAATTCAACCTTATGCATATATAAGAATGTCAATAATGACAAGTTAAAAGACACTTGAGCATGTGTAAAAAGGACAATTTAAAAATGTTAACTGCGTTGTTAAAAAGGCTGAATTTCAAGAGTCAGTGTAATTTTGGAAGTTGCCAATCGAATCCGAGATAATTGAAGATAAGAAATCTTCCACTTCAGCAGGTGGTAAGATAGGAAGTTCATCGGCAAGGAAAAACAAGGAGCATTCATGTTCCAAAGCCTGAGCTCCAGCCAAGGCAGAAGCATTCCGTGGTGTACCCAACAATGAGTTTAGAGTTCCATCCTCCACGAAAGGCAACTCATAAGCATCTTCCCGTACCAAACGCACCTTCAATGTGCATGTCTGGTATTGAGCCCTTAGCAAGAACATCAAGAGATCAGCGTCCAATAAAAGTGAGCGCTGCGTGGAATGACAAACTTTCAGTACATGTTCGAACGAGCACCAGAAGCACCGAAAAAATGGCCTGCACACAATGCAAAACCGGTCTGAATGACAGAAACAAGTCACACTGCAGGAGTGATGCTCCAAAGTACTGCATCATGCGTTCACAACACAGCTGCACTGGTGGAAGCGTTTCAGTCCTCCTTGTTGCAGTGGGACACCCATTGTGCAGAAAAAGTAGCAATAGCAAAATGCCACCTATTATGGCTAAAGTTATCGGAAATCCCCCGAAAATGCTGGAGAATATTGAGTGGATGGCTGATGGTAATAAGCCGAACATAGAGGAGAAGGTGTGAATGAAACCAAAACCAACAGCCTTAAAGAAATTTGCAATTCCAGTAGTACTGGACGCATTAAATATTCGTCCCACGAGCTCACCAAAGTGTCTCAGAAAGTTGGAACTTAAAAGGGACTGTATCTCTGCTGATAATCTGGCCACCTGAAGCGCATAGGTCTCGCGTGCAGATGTAAGCGCCACATGTTTTTGAAACAATAAAGCCTTGAGTCTACTCAACTTGTCAAAATTCACATTTGAAGTAGCGATATGGGGCCAAATCTCAGCTACTTCCCTCTGTTGTGTAGGAGGAAAATGTACGTTCCCGCAGCATGTAAAAACATTAGAGACCAAAACTACATAAACTATTCCGGCTAGCATCCCACAACAGTTTTCACCACTGAGGAGGACATAGCTGCCATTCGAGAGAACCTGGGCTGCAGGTCTAATCAAGGGGACTGGAACTCCCTTCAGATAACAAGCCAAGTTCGCTGCCGAAGCGTTACATTGCCCCATGCAAAGACAGCTGTTTACAAACCATTGAATGGCTGATAGAAGTCTTGCATTCACTACTGCTAAGAAAGACCTCTTTCATGCCACTGAGATATTTGTACGAGAAGGGTAGCTCCCACACCTCATGGATGTAACTATCTCCTAGCTTTTCGTATCTGCCCACTAGAATGTGTTTTAAGCAGGATGTGAATTGAAGTGTTGAAATGGGCAGATTAAAGTCCCTGTGTATTAACCACTCAGCAGATGGTATTCAGCCACAGTAAAAGGCAACTTTTCTAATTTCTCAATATTTAACATGACTTTAGTCGCTTCTTTCTTGGCCGTTAGTTTTTGTTGTTGTGTTAAACTAAATGTGGAAAATATGTCCCTTGCGCTGATGTGTTGCCAGGGAATGCGACCTGCCTTCAGTGTTTGTTGTGCCCAACCCAACTACATAATGGATCTTAGTTGACTCTGTCCATGATGTAAAGAGGACATATGACTTTGTATTATGTCTACTGCAGAAAAAACAATGCTGTTTATGGTGTATACCTGGTCGGACAGGGTATTAATCCCATGATCACAACAGCTAATGCCTTCTGTGAGTTTTCCTGATCTATTTGCCTTAACCGGGCAGTAGCTTCTTGTTTAGAAAGCTTCCAAATTTAATTATAAACTGCGTATAAGAAGCACTTTCTGCAATGTTTTCTGGGGCGACTGAGGTGTTCTCTAACCGCATCTAGTGAGGAACTCTTCAACCATTGCTGGCATACTTTCCCTACACTGTATGTTGTTACTATACTCGCCTGTTCGGATGACACATAGCGAGGGTCTAGCCTACTTGTTCTAAAACCCCCTGTGGGGTTTATAAAACATTTATGACACCCGTTGGTATCTTTTGGCCACAATAACCACCCACCAGGACGTGAAAGTGAAGCATTAAACGTGCCATTCTGAACCCATTCATTGAGCTTATCTTCAGTTGCATTTATATACTTTTGCCATTTGTAAGATTTTGCAGGGGCCAGGAATATTGGGCACATTCAATTCCTTATTTTTTCCTAAGCCTAAACCGCTTGTACAACTTCATTTAAAAATATTATTTGAACAGGTATCAGGCATGCTCTAAATAAAGCTTCCTTTCCCCTTATTTGCCAATTTTGTGTTCCTCACACTCTTTTTAAGTCAATCAACTTCAGCCAATATTTATAGCCATCTATAGCCAACCGGTAAAGAAAGGAATCCGAATGAATGAATTTTGTATCTGTCAATAATATATGTAAATTTTCCATCAATGGCAATTTGAAATAATATGACTCAGTGTTTTTAACATTGTGGGCAGAAAAATATGCAAAATTTTCAGAATATGCTTTAGAACTCCCTTGTGGTGGAGTTGGACAATGTTCCTATTGTGTTTAGTTAAAATAGTTTTTGGGGTTCTTGCTCTATGAATGAAATGGTGTCCATAATAATTATAGCAAAACATGTCACCATAATTCTCTTTAGATTGATAAACATCCTCACTTTCAAATACAGTAAAATACTGCAATTCAGTCATCCTAGAATCAACTGTTTTTACATCCTAGTCATCAGAAACAACTTTGGGTATTTTTCCATCGTTCATTGAAAGTTTGAACACATATGGTATTTGAATGACCTCCGTGGGGCCATATGAATCAAGTGTGACTTTATCCCAAACAATCCCATCAGGAATTGGTATAGCAGAAATATTCATGAAAGACAAGTCTCTACGGACCTTGTGAGAAAATAAAAGGGGTTTTAGGACCTCATCCAGCAGTTCAACTGTTGATCTTTCCGGAAGGTAATGACCATGTATTAATAGAAAGAATGTTATGACTAAGCCAATCCAAAGGAGGAAAGCTAATACAGTCAAAGAAAGCCACAGATAGTTCCATGGGAAAATAAAGTAATTTGTTTTAAGCCAGTTTATCACCTTACGTGTTTTTGACAGTTCAGATGTAGATGAGTCAGAGAAGGTGTCAGTGATCTCGGCAAAGTATCCAGAAGCAGTTTGTGCAAAAGCTGGAGCCGTATTTGTAGGAGAAGAACTGGTAAGGGTCTCCCGCGGTGGTTCACAGTAAATGATGCCATCAATCTGTGTAGAAGTTGTTTCATATTGATCAGTAATTTCTGTGTTGTCTGTTGTAACAGATGTTAGTGGAACTAATACAAGATCACTTTCCACCCTCCCCAAGCTTGGAGAGGTGCCAGCGTTGCTGCTCAAAACTTGTAGAGGGACATCTTGGCCAGTAGTGAGAGGGATTCAGGAACTACTGGCTGCTCCTCTTGGTCTGCTGTGCAGGATCGGCCACATAGTGTAACTTGACATTGTTACAAAGTGATTTTCTTTAGCACCAGCGAGCGGTGGTAGAATGACAGTTCTGGTACGTGTATTCCCAAGACTGGGACCGATGCACGATAAGAAGGACCAAACTCCTTTTTTACAGCAACTTTTTCACGTACTAGATCCCCAACCTTTGGAATCCAGCTGGTAGATGTTATTGGTACATCCTTAATTCCTGCGGAGGCAGCACTGCCAGAAGCGTTGTCCTCACTGAACTGTTGTAATTCCTGCAAGAGAGTGACACGTTCATTTATGTCAAAAGGTGTCTCTGCCACCTCCACGCCAGGACCATCAAGATCTGGAACATACGTTGAAGTTCCAAACAGGCACTTGTATGAAGTACGACCCCCCAGAGACCTTCTAGGCAGATTATTAAGTGCTCTCTGGACTCCATACAGTTGATTAAGCCAACTATGACCCGTACCTAATACTCTGGCTGTTAAGGACTGTTTTAAATCATGTTTCATCGCTCCACTACACAATACCTCCGGTCAAAATGGATAACGAGTAATAGAGTTGGACCCCTAATGAAGGCCTGGTGTCCCTGAATGCTCTTGAGGCAAAAGCAGGGCAGTGGTTCGAGTGGAAAGCTGCAACTGCATATTTGCCGATAAAGACTTGCAAATTTTTAATAACAGTCCGAGCACCAGCTGAGAGTTGTGGCCACAACCATAAAAATCTGGAGCAAGAGTCAACAGCAACTAAGATGTATTTGTATGCACTGTCTGGTGTTAGGGGACCACAATGGTCCAAGTACACACATTGTAATGGTTTGTTGGAAATTAGGAGGGATGTCTGCGGTGGGAGTTTGACGGTGGATCCCTTAATTTGTTGGCAGATGTCACAACAATGGACATAATGCTTGGTCTGTTTGTATAGACCTGGCCGCCAATAACGTGCTTGCAATAATGATGTTGTAGCCACCACACCAGCATGGGCAGATGCAACCCCCTCGTGCGATGCTTTAATCAACTTTGGTCTTATATCTTTATTGGGAATTACTCGAACTCCCATGCCTGGTATCTTTACTTCTGCGTCAAGGAAGCCTCCCATTCAGTAGCAATATTTAGCGGGAAATGCTTTTGGATAGGGAGTGCTTTCAGCCGTGGCTTTCACGGCTGCCCATAAGTCATTGTCCGCTTTCGTTGCAGAATGAGTTACTGCAGCAACAGAAGCCATAGCTACTGCTGTTTTGGCTGCTTCATCAGCCAGTGTATTTCCAGCAACCTGTATTCCAACGCACTGGTGTCCAAGTGGATGTACAACATGGACATTTGGTAGCGTTTTCTTCAAATCTGCTATTTTTCCCCACAGAAGCCTGTGTTTGATTGTGTTGCCTTTGGAATCTCTGAACCCATTCTGGCGCCAGTAATGCAGGTATTCATTGAAGGACTGGACACAATAGTATGAATCACAGACAATCAGTGTTAGCTGTGCAGGATCTGTATGTGCCAGTGCCATCACCAGAGCCTTTAGCTCTGCTAGTTGTGCTGTGCAATCCCCTAGGGTTTGTGTGAATGTATGTTGTGGACAAAATGTATTACCCTCTATGTAGCCACTCATGACTGCGCAAGCAGCGGAGTATGGATCCTTTGTGCCAATTGCAGCTTGTGCCAAGCCATCGGTGTACATGACTCTTTGATATTGATCAATAGGTAGTGCATTTGCGGGAACTGGATACTCTAGTTCATATTGCAAAAATTCTTGAGTTTGTAATTTTGGGTCGAAGATATAGGGGGTCATTCTGACCTCGGCGGTAAAAGGCCCTTACCGCCGGTCAGAAGTCCGCCATTCTACCGCCGCGGCCGCGGTAAACCGCCACGGTCATTCTGACCTCCAACTGTGAAACCGCCAAAAACCCGACATCCACGGAAGCCCGCCTCATCAGCGGGCAGCGATAAACTGGAGATGACCAAACCTCCACCGCCACGCCAACACAAACACGCCCATGCGATTCTGACCCACGAATCCACGCGGCGGTCTTTTAACCGCGGTATTCTATTGGCGGTACACACCGCCGCGGTCAAAATACACACACATATACAAAACACAGCCACATTGGACAATTTGGAATACACACACCTGATACACATACACACACCACTCCCACACACCCAATTAAATATAAAACACACACCCACATCACCCACAAACATATCTGAGAGAAGGCGCAATACACTGAGAGAGAGCACAGGGAACGCAAAGCACAACACACACAGGAACCCACCATCATCACTCACACCACATCTACGCACACATCACCACGCACATAACCACAAACACCACCCCACACCTCATCCACACCACCCCATGGCACCCCAAAGACACCCCAGGTTCTCGGACCAAGAACTCAGGGTCATGGTGGAGGAAATAATTAGGGTAGAGCCCCAGCTCTTCGGCACACAGGTGCAACACACCACAATAGCCAGGAAGGCAGAGCTATGGCAAAGGATCGTAGACAGGGTCAACGCTGTGGGACAGCATCCCAGAAATCGGGAAGACATCCGAAAGCGATGGAACGACCTACAGGGGAAGGTGCGCTCGATGGTGTCAAGACACAACATCGCTGTGCAGAAGATTGGCGGCGGACCCCCACCCACTCCACCCCAATTCACAGCATGGGAGCAAGAGGTAGTAAACATCCTGCATCCTGATGGCCTCGCTGGAGTACCCGGAGGAATGGACTCTGGTAAGTCGATTCTCAACTACTTCACCCCCCCCAGCATGCCAAACCACACCCCCACCCTCACCCCCAATCTCAACCCCCCAGCACACATCCTCCCTGCCAATGTCTCACCAGCACAACCCACCCTAAACAACACCAACCCCTGAATGCCAACACAAACCATAGACACCCATCACCTATGCATGACCACTGCACATACCCATCCACCCCCCCAACCACCCTCACAACACCTTCCACAAGGGAATGCCAGCACTGGTGGACAAGGGCACTCACAAAATGCACGCCATGGCACACACAAAAGCAATAACCATACTCTTTTACCCCTGCAGGGCCCGAACGCCAACACACCGCCACGGAGGGTCCAGATTTGTCCATCCCACCCCCAGAACAGGCCCCCAGTGAGGACAGCAGCTCTGTCGACCTAGAACCTGATGACCAGCCCGGACCATCGGGGACCTCTGGACAGTCGGTTCCCCACACACAGATACAGGCCACAGCAGACCCAACCCCCTCTGGGAATATCAGCACAGCCCCCACCCAGCGGGCCCATGCCTCTGTCTCCAGGACGCGTCAATCAGCGGTGTGTCCGCCACTACAGGGCACCCAGGCTGACCCAACACCCCAACAACAACAGGGACCTGGGGGCAGTGGTAGTGGGCACACCGTCCAGGGGACAGAGGCCCGGGGAAACAGGGCAACTGGGAGGGCTGCAGTGCGACAGGGGGGGGGGAGGACAGGCCCAGGGAACCCACTCTCCAAGAGGCCCTCACCACCATCATGGGAGCATACCGCCACTCCCAGGAGACGATGGCAACGGTATTGGCCAGGTTCACGGAGATCCAGGCACAGCAGGAGGAACGCTACATGGGGTTCAGCAATGAACTCAGGAACATCGGTACCGCTATGGGGACCATAGTCCAGGCCCTCAACCGGATAGAAAACACATTGCAGGACCATGTGGCACCCCAAAGGGCCCCTGTCACTAGCCAGGACCAGGAACAGCCTAGCACCTCCGCCGGCGCTAGTGGACAGGAGGCCCCACCACAACGACAGGCCACCAGAACCACACCTCCTGCTGAAGAACAACCACCCCGCAAGCGGAACCTGAGATCTCACAGGAAGACAGAGTAGGATGCCAAGACACCCGCCAGCATAAGATACCCCCTGATGTCATCCCACTGTCCCACATTGTCACCCTGTCCAACCTTAAACAGCCCCTGCTCCATCCTTCCACAGGCATATGGACAATGCACCTGTGAAACTGAGAACTTGACTCTGCCATGGACATTACTCCACCATCACCCATCACCGTTTTAATATCATGTACCAATATCTAGCACTATAAATAAATCACTCATTGCACTGAAATCATTCAGGAGTCAGCCTGTATTTTTTACAAATGTATTACACATTACTGTTCAATAATGTTCAGTCAATTTGTGATGACAAAATACCGATGTCAATAAGCTTTAGTCCATGGGCTAACCAAGCAGAAGTCACGCAGTGGGTCATACAGCACTGAAAAGGGAAGGGAAAATCAAAAATCAGTTAAAAAGAACTGTGGGGAAATACACAAAGTAGAGATGCAGGAGGCTTTCAGTAAATGTTAAATGGCGTGGGTGATTCTTACCTGTGTGCTACTGAAAATACTGTTGGATAACTGTGTCCCTGTTGTCTGTGTCGTCCCCGTCGTCTTCCTCCTCTTCACTCTCCACAGGCTCCACAGCTGCTACAACACCACCATCTGGACCATCCTCATGCAGGAAAGGCACCTGCTGTCGCAATGCTAGATTGTGCAGCATACAGCAGGCCACGATGATCTGGCACACCTTCTTTGGTGAGTACATCAGGGATCCACCTGTCATATGCAGGCACCTAAACCTGGCCTTCAGAAGGCCGAAGGTTCTTTCTATGATCCTCCTAGTTCGACCATGGGCCTCATTGTACCGTTCCTCTGCCCTGGTCCGGGGATTCCTCACTGGGGTCAATAGCCAAGGCAGGTTGGGGTAACCAGAGTCACCAATTAGCCACACACGTTGTCTCTGTAGCTGTTCCATCACATAAGGGATGCTGCTATTACGCATAACATACGCGTCATGCACTGACCCAGGGAACTTGGCATTTACATGGGAGATGTACTGGTCAGCCAAACAGACCACCTGGACATTCATAGAATGGTAATTTTTCCTGTTTCTGTACACCTGCTCATCGTCTTTTGGGGGTACTAAAGCCACATGGGTCCCATCAATGGCACCAATGATGTTGGGGATATGTCCAAGGGCATAGAAATCACCCTTCACAGTGGCCAAATCAGCCTCCTAAGGGAAAACAATGTAGCTCCGCATGTGTTTCATCAGGGCAGACAACACTCTGGACAAAATCTTTGAAAACATAGACTGAGACACTCCAGATGACATGGCCACTGTTGTCTGGAATGAGCCACTTGCCAAAAAATGGAGGACTGACAGAACCTGCGCTAGAGGGGGAATTCCTGTGGGTTGGCGGATGGGGGACATCAGGGCTGGCTCCAGCTGGGCACACAGTTCATGTATAGTGGCACGGTCAAGTCGGTAACGTAGTATGATATGGCGTTCTTCCATTGTCGACAGGTCCACCAGCGGTCGGTACACGCGAGGATTCATCCTTCTCCTCGCAAGTCCCAGCGGACGGTGCCTAGGAAGGACAACATGGAGTATGGAGTCAAGCAAATCACAGGTACGTTCACCACAGCTTGCATAGCACACGGTTATCTATGTATTGAAAGGCGTGTATGTGTGGCAATGCAAGGCCTAGGCCTGTGTGACGCAGTTGAAATTAAGCCATGTGGGCCCTTGAAATGGCGGCTGCCTGACCTGTGAAGTGGGACAATGGGATGTGAGGTCAATGTGCTGGCGTGGCACACCGTGGCGGTAGGCGGTGGAAGACCACTGTACGAAGCCACATTGGTTAACATTGAAGCCTATGGGTTTCAGGAGCCAATGAGGAAGTGCGCCGGCGGTCGCGGTACGCACCGCCGCGGTACGCACCGCCGCGGGCGTGACCGCCATTTTCTATCTGCTTAATCACTCGAGACCTGATCATCCACAGGAGAGGACCTATACTGCAAGTGCTGCTGTGACCTCGGTCTGGAAGAGACAATGGCTGCTGCGACTGGGGAAAGGGCCCCTGCCTTCACGTCTGAAGAGTTGGAGAAACTTGTGGATGGGGTCCTCCCCCAGTATGCGTTACTCTACGGTCCTCCAGACCAACAGGTAAGTACACTGGGTGCACATTGAATGGGCTATGCCTGTGTTGAGTGGGGTGGATGTAAGATGGTGGGGTGGGGAGCGAATGAGGAGTGCAACGCACGACAGATGAGAGCATGTGCCACATGGCAAAGTTGGGGAGGGGGGGCAATCACATCTAACATGCAGATAAATGATGATATGTCCTTTCAAACCCTGTACATGTCAAATAGGTCAGCGCCCATCAGAAAGTCGACATTTGGCGTGCCATCGCCAAGGAAGTCCGGGCCCTGGGGGTCCACATCAGACGGGGCACCCACTGCCGCAAGAGGTGGGAGGACATCCGCCGCGGGACCAGGAAGACTGCCGAGTCACTGCTGGGGATGGGCTCCCAACCTAGGAGGGCTGCCAGTCGTACCCTGACCCCCCTGATGTCCCGGATCCTGGCGGTGGCCTACCCTGATTTGGATGGGCGCTTGAGGACATCACAGCAGACACAAGGGGGTGAGTATCAGTACATTCTGCTATCTTTATGCGCAGTGGAGGCGTCTGGGTGGGGGAGGAGGGTTGTGGGTGACATTAGGCCAGGGCGCTTTCTGTAGTGTAGTCCTCTCCTTTAGGCATGGCCCAGTGCCCCCGCCCCCCACCTCTCTAGGGTGCCAAGTACAGCTATTTATGGTCCTGCATCATCCATGTGTGTATTTGTTGTGCATAGACCTGTAGGCCTGGTCACAAGTACTGAGTAATATACCCCGATTGCACAGCGTAGTGCATGAGGCTCCTGTGTCTGTCCTCTCCGCCAACGGTGTTGACATTGCATGCACTCAACCTGTTTTATTTTTTCTCCCCCCACCCTTTTTCTTAATCTTCTTGTGCATGTGTGCATTAGCATCATCAGGTGGAGGAGAATTGGCATCGGAGCACGAGGGAGCTGCAACTCACAAGGCCCCGGTGGGCCATGGTACAGACACCGAGGGCACCAGTGATACGGAGGGCGAGGGGAGCACCACAACGGGGACCGGTGGTGACACCAGCGACACCGACACGTCCTCGGATGGGAGCTCCCTAGCGGTGGCGGCAACATCCGGGCCCCCCGCCTCTACAGGTACAGCCGCCACCCAGCGCACCAGCCCCGCCCTCCCAGCAGCCCCTCAGCCTACGCTCCGTGCCCGTTCGCCCAAGAAGGCGGGCATCTCCTTCGCCCCAGGCACCTCAGCCCCTGCCCCTGTTACCCCTGCTGCCCTCAGTGAGGAGGTCATTGACCTCCTTCAGACCATCATTGTTGGGCAGACTACCCTTTTGAATGCCATCCAGGGGGTAGAAAGGGAGGTGCATCGGAGCAATGCCTACCTGGAGGGCATTCATTCGGGTCAGGCTGCCCATCAACGATCGTTCAATGCTCTGGCCTCAGCACTGACGGCAGCCATTGTCCCTGTTTCCAGCCTCCCTCTTCTAACTGCCTCCACCCTGTCTCTGTCTCCTGTTCCTGAGCCTATCCCATCCACACCATCAGACCAGCCTGCACACACCTCAACACCCAAGGGCAGCTTATCCAGACACAAGCACCACAGATCCCACAAACAGTCACCCAAGCAACACCCAGATGCAGACATGCCAACAGTCACTACCACCTCTGTGTCCCCCTCCTCCTCGTCTCCCTCTTCCCTCCCTGTGATGTCTACACTCACACCTGCATGCACACCACCATCAGCCAGTGCTTCCATCACCACCACACCCTCCAGTACAGTCCGCACACGTGCAGTCACCACCCCCACTGCCATTTACACGTCCCCTGTGTCCTCTCCCACTGTGTCTGTCACCCCCTCTTCCAAGACACACAAACGCAGGCAGCCACCCACCCAACAGCCATCCACCTCACGACAGCCTACGTCACAATCACCTGCACCCAAACACAGCACACCTGACTCTCCTACAACCACATCCTCTTCCTCCACTCCCATCACCACTACTCCCACCCTTTACCTTGGTCCTAAAAAACTTTACCTCTCCAATCTTAACCTCTTTCCCTCCCCTGACCCACCCCCTCCATCTGCTAAGAGTCCCAAGAGCACCTCAGCCACCACCAGCCCAGCTACAAGTGTCACTGTAGTGCATGGGTTCTGGAGTCCACCCTTTGGCAGCAGTGACACATCTGTCAGCAGCAAGGGGACAGCCAGCCCCCCCCCTGGCAAGAGGACCCGGAAACTCAAGGGCCGCCGTGAGAAGACTGACACAGCTGCCCCCAAGGACCAAAGTTCGGCCACTTCACCTGCCACAACATCCAGGGGAGGCAAGGCCCAGAGAGCCTCATCTAAGGAGTGAAAGGGCAGCTGGGCGGAGAAGTCAGCCAGCAGGAGCGCGGAGCAGGAGGGCCCCACAAGCCCAATCCCGGGTGTAAGGGAGGACACCCAAGGGCCCAGGACTCCGTCACCGAAGGGTCCAGCAACTGCACGGTCGGAGGGCGACTGAGCAGGGAGTCCAGGCCAGGTCTGGCTCCCTTGAATTACTGGACAAGCACCGCTGAACAGGGCCCCGCCGTGCAGAAGAGCACCGCTGAACAGGGCCCCGCCGTGCAGAAGAGCACCGCTGAACAGGGCCCCGCCGTGCAGAAGAGCACCGCTGAACAGGGCCCCGCCGTGCAGAAGAGCACCGCTGAACAGGGCCCGCCGTCTCAAGCACCGCTCCGCTGGGCCCTTCCTGTCAAGCACCGCTCCGCTGGGCCCCGCCGTCTCAAGCACCGCTCTGCTGGGCCCCGCCGTCTCAAGCACCGCTCCGCTGGGCCCTTCCTGTCAAGCACTGCTCCGCTGGGCCCTTCCTGTCAAGCACCGCTCCGCTGGGCCCTTCCTGTCAAGCACCGCTCCGCTGGGCCCCGCCGTCTCAAGCACCGCTCTGCTGGGCCCTTCCTGTCAAGCACCGCTCCGCTGGGCCCTTCCTGTCAAGCACCGTTCCGCTGGGCCCGCCGTCTCAAGCACCGCTCCGCTAGGCCCCGCCGTCTCAAGCACCGCTCCGCTGGGCCCTTCCTGTCAAGCACCGGTCCGCTGGGCCCTTCCTGTCAAGCACCGCTCCGCTGGGCCCCGCCGTCTCAAGCACCGCTCCGCTGGGCCCCGCCGTCTCAAGCACCGCTGGCACAATGACAGTGCCGGTTCTGTGTCGAGCTACTGTTCACGGTTCACTGTGCCCACCATGCCTCCTCCATGACCAGTGGTCTCTGTAATCCACCTGATGGACTGTGGCTTTGCACTCCCCAGGATTGTACAGTGGGCAAACCACCCACTGTAGAGACATTGAGAGACTGTGGCTTTGCACTCCCCAGGATGGCACAGTGGGCAAACCACCCACTGTAGAGACATTGAGAGACTGTGGCTTTGCACTCCCCAGGATGGTACAGTGGGCAAACCACCCACTGTAGAGACATTGAGAGACTGTGGCTTTGCACTCCCCAGGATGGCACAGTGGGCAAACCACCCACTGTAGAGACATTGAGAGACTGTGGCTTTGCACTCCCCAGGATGGCACAGTGGGCATGGTGGCCCCTTCGTGGATCTGGCGTCGTGGACTCATGTGGCTGTGGTGACCCCCCCTTCCCTTCCCCCTGAGGTGCCTGTAGTTTTATCATCAGATGCCCCAGCAGTGTTCTCTCCAACGGACTCAGGTCTCCTGTGTGGGCTTTGCCCTTGTGTTGATACACTTTGGCCCACGGACACTTGGAATTTCGTTAAATGTGCAGGACTAATTGCCTCGGTTTATCGATTGCACAAAATATTTATTTTCTTTTGTATTATTTTTATTGCTATTTGACCATCACCTAACAGAGGCTATTTTTTACATAAATTTTGTTTCTCGATTTAATTATGTCTTTGCATTTTTCCGGGGGGTTTGGGTGGTGTCACTGTGACTTGTTGCTCTGCATTGGTGTGTACATAGTTTGGGGGGGGTGGGGGTCGCATATGTGTGTGCCGTAACCTTTCCTCCTCCCCCCTCCCCTGTGTCGTAGGTGCAGTACTCACCGTTGTCGTCTGCACCGGCGTTCGTACTCGTGGTAGATGAGCAGGTAGACGAGAGCAGGTAGGATGTTTAATTCGGGTTCCATGCTGTCCTCCTTCCTCGTGGAGTGTATAGAGGTGAGCGTTTTCCCGTTCGTAGTCTTTTTCCGCCGTGTTTTTATCGGCGGGGCTCCCGCCCCAGAAAAGGTGGCGGATTGGTGAGTTGTGATAGGGTGGGCGGTACATTGTCTGCCGCCTGTCTGTTGGTGGTGACCGCCAACCTGTTTGTTTGTCCCGCCGTGGCGGTCGGAGTGTTAAAGTGGCGGGCTGTGTTGGCGGTTCCCGCCAGGGTCAGAATTCCATTTTTTGGACCGCCGGCCTGTTGGCGGGTTGGCCGCCGCTTTATCACCGACCGCCAGGGTTAGAATCACCCCCATAGTCAACATCAGTGGCTGTCAAAGACGTTACTCATTGAATCCCACATGGATTTAATGCTTTAGTGTTTGGAACGCTAGCTTTGGTAACAGCTTCAAGGACTGGAATTGGAGTTATGACAATAATGCGTTTCCCCTGGGCCAGTGGTCTTTCTTTAATGACAGGCATCTGAATAGCAGTGAGAATTTTCTCAGTGGGAGCGAAGCGTTGTTCTGCTGCTAAATACAAATGTGATCTGTATGCTATCGGGACTGTCTCACCCTCATTGAAAGTTACATAGGTGAAACCAATGGCACCAGCAATTACTCTGATGACCAGATGTTTTTATTGTCCCTTGTGTGTAAGTGTTGTGCTGTAAGCATGTCTGTTTGCAAAGCTCTGAAAATAAGTGTGTGTTCAACTGACCAGAATTTACTGGAAAAGTCGGGACGTATTAAGTCATATAAGGGTTTTATTCATGATGTGTAATCTGGAATGTAAGTTCTGCCAAAATTTAGGAAACCCAATAGTGATTGTAGTTTTTAATGGCATTTGGAGGTTGTAACTGTGCGCATTTTTACAAGAATTGTGGTGCTAGGTTTTTCCTTTGCTTGATAGTTCATATCCCAGAAACAGGACATTAAGGAAGGCTACTTTTTGTAATTATTTTTTTTATTGAATTTATAGCCGAATTCGGCAAATCCTACAACAATGCAAGCTACCCGTCTTAGATGTTGCAGTAATTGATCATCCATGAGATAGATATCATCTACATAGGACAATTCTTCAGGGTCAATGTCGTGCTATATTGAAGTCACACAAGCGCAAACAGTCCTGGACTGTATCCCTGTGGTAAACAACAGAATTGTTTTCTAGGAGCCGAGTGCGCTGAAACTTGTTAAGTCTCTTCTCTCAGGCACTATGTTTTGGCAGAAGAAACCATTGGAAATATCAAGTGTTGTTTTGTATTTGTTGCGCACTATGTTGTTCATGAGTGCTGTGCTGTGAGAGTTTATGTACGTGTATGACTGTTTAAATGTCTGTAGTCTAAGACTATATTATACGAATGGTCCGCAATACCTACAGGGAATAGAGGATTATTCATTGGTGAGACACCGGGTACGATTACGCCCTGATACTCCAGTTGTGTGAGGATTTCTCTCACGTTTTCTTTTGCATCATGTTTTATTGGATACTGTGATTGAGGTTGAGGTTGATTTTTTAATAGGAATTACATGATAAGGGGAATCTTTATCCCACCCTACGTGGTTGCGATATAACGCTGGTGCCTGCGCCAATGCCCAATTAATGGCGTAGGATTCTGCAAGCTCATCGGGAACAAGGGGTGAGAAAGAAAGTTTAATAACATCTTCCCCATATGGGCAAGAACGGGCAAATTCAGGTGGCCAGTCCCTTTCAGCCAGTAGAATATCATATATATTTATGACGCGGTCCCAAAAGATTGCATCGATTGTGCGTTTAATGTCTCTTTCTAACTGTAACGTTCATTTGTACGCCCTATCAGGCGTGGAGACATGCATGTCCACAGTTTCAGCTTGTAAGAAGTCATCAGTTGCTTTCACCTCCAGATGCTCTTGAATATTCCGGCAAACTATTGTGACCTCTGCCACACTGTCTAGTAGCGCTAATGCCCACTTCTTGTTCTTCAATAGAGCCCTCTTCTTGAGTGGCATGTCGAACTGCAACTGCTGCCACTTTCTTCTTTTTGAATTGGGTTTTTTGTTGGGGAAGATTCTCTTCTTTTTTAACAGAAACCTCTGTAGAGGGTTGTGATTCCTGTCTAGGTTTCACGTACTCAGTTCTTCGCTTTGACCGCCCACCTCTCTCACTGCGTTTTACCAGTGAGTCCTGAAAGGAACAAGATTGGCGTGTATCAGTATATTGATATCCGTCATATTATCTCTATTTCTGAGATTATATCTATTCTGTGGGGTCTCCGTATGCGGAGATTCTCCCCTTTCTTTTTTAGGTGTTTGTTGTTTTTTATCCCAGCGTTTCTTAGAACCCTCAGGAGCTTGCTTGGTAGAATCTTTATTAGATCTACCCTGAATTTGTGGTTTTGTACGTCTGGCCCCCAGACTATCTCGACCTATAGTACAGTAGGTCTCTGCGATAATCTTTGGCAGCTCACGTTCTTGATCCTGTGGAGGAACATCCCGGAGCTGCATGCGCACTGCTAGCGCAACTGCTTCCTCTTTAAGGTTACTTTATATAATTGAGGATTCTGTGGCAAAATTGCCCATTAAGTGCATCCCCAAGTCCAGGGCAGCCCCGTATTCATCTTGAATTTGATTTAACACTTCCGGGAAATTAGCAAGTGTCGATGTACCATGTGTGGTAGTATAAAGCGTGGCAAATACCGTGCCCCAAGTATTGTAGTTATCTACTGTGGAAACCATCCCAAATGGCAAGTACATAGTTAATATTCTATACTTATCCTGAGGTCCCGTGCTGCTTCCAGTGCTTTATATTTTGAGCTAACCAAAACGGAATCTCTTCTCGTTTGGCGGGTACTTTACCCATGATCGAATGTACAGTTGCAGGATTGATGCCTGGCGTTACTGCATGTGATCGCGTCGAAGCAGCACATGCCGGGTTTGTGTTTAATGTTTGCATTACAAACTGTACTAATCTTCTGTATATTGCCATCAGCTCAGCATATAAGCGACAGACTTCAGCTACTGTTAAGTTTGCTGCAGCAGGGTGAGGTGTTTAAGTGGACAATAAAGGCCAGGTAGGACAGTCATTACTTAGAGGACCTAACCTAGCGTGTAGAATTGTATGGGGTAGGGCGCCATCAAGCCAATTAATTATGGTCTTGTTAAGATAGAGGTATAGGTACGTTTGCAGGTGTGTAGTGATAAAATGTATTTGTGTTCCCATCAGCTGCTGGAAATGTGACCCAAGAATAACAAATATCTGTTCTATAGACTGGATGAGTCTCAACAACAAATGTAATTGTCCCCCCCCCCCGGGCAGTTAGGCCATTTGTCAATAAATGTGCAGTAAGTGGTGGTCGCATATTGACTGCAATTGCTACCTGTTGCGGGTTTGCCATTATGAATGGTAAGTTTGTTCAGAGATAAGCACACCAAAAGGGTATTATCCTTTAAGGGTTCAAGTTTGAACAACCAACAGCATTAGTTAGGTACTCCCTACTTACCTGAGGAGGAAAATCCTCAATACCATGGACGTCTTCGTATATAGTACTGAGGTGTCTTTGTATGTAGTGAGACAGAGATACTCAGGAGGACCCAAAAACTAGAGCCTGACCAAACATTGGTGGCGCCATGTCACGTAGACTCTCATTATTCCAATGAGACTACTGGATTTGGGTGGCAGTATCACTTGCACTGTGGGAGACTGAGTCTGGACCCACTACAGGTGACACCTGTCGGCCTAATCCAGGTTTTTCTCCGGCTGACTATCAGTGCCTCATCTCCACCCAAGAGCAGGGATGATTGGACAACCGAGCGCATGACCCAATTGACTCCTCAGGGAAGTCGTGGTCACTCAGCCGTTTCTCTCAGTTACATTAGTCTCACAGAGGACAATCAGAGGCAGAATATATTTCAATAAGGCTTTATTGAAGAAACTGCATCTTAGATGATAAAGGCGGTCATTACAACATTGGCGGTAAATGCCGCTTACCGCCGTGCAGAAGACCGCCAACACACCGCCGCGGCCGCGGAAATCCCCCACAGCTATTATGACCCACAGCTCGGAATCTGCCAAAATTCATACAGCCACACAAGTCCGCCACACCAAAGGTCAGTGATAAACTGGCGAAAACAAAACCTCCACCATCATGCCAACAGAAATACGCCCACACTATCATGACACACGAATCCACGCGGCGGTCTTTCAACCGCGGTATTCCATTGGAGGTACACACCGCCGCGCTCAAAATACACACACGTTTACAAAACACAGCCACATTGGAGAATTCAAAATACACACACCTGATACACATACACACACCACTCCCACACACCCATTACAATATAAAACACACACCCACAAACCCCTACGACCACAATTACCAAGAGGAAGCCAGAGAGAGACACTACAAACAACTACCAAGCATCCACAGGCACACAATACCATCACCCACATAACTTCCACGCACCTCACACAACACACCACTAAATACTACCCCACTTATAACTACACACACCACCCCGAACATCACCCACACCAGCCCATGGCACGGCAAAGACACCCCAGGTTCTCGGTGGAGGAAATCATCCGGGTAGAGCCACAGCTATTCGGATCACAGGTGCAGCACACCTCCATAGCTAGGAAGATGGAGCTATGGCGCAGAATAGTAGACAGGGTGAACGCAGTGGGACAGCACCCAAGAAATAGGGATGACATCAGGAAGAGGTGGAACGACCTACGGGGCAAGGTGCGTTCGGTGGTCTCAAGACACCACCTTGCGGTTCAGCGGACTGGCGGCGGACCCCCACCTCCTCCCCCACAACTAACAACATGGGAGGAGCAGGTCTTGGCTATTCTGCATCCTGAGGGCCTCGCAGGAGTAGATGGAGGAATGGACTCTGGTAAGTCAAATCTTAACTATTACATCCCCCACCCTACCTGCATGCCATCACATACCCCCACCCTCACCCCCATCACTCCAACTCCTCACAAATGTCCCAACATCACAAACCACACATCCTAACACCAAGCCCTGCATGCATCAACAAAGCATGGACACCCATCACCAAAGCATGGCCACTGCACATACCCATACACCCCCCTAAACCACCATCACACAAGGTCCCACACAGGAATGCAAGCACTGGGGTACACGGTCACCTACCTATTGCACACCATGGCACACACAGATGTAATAAACATCCTTTTATACCCCTGCAGGACCCCTACCCAACGTCACCGGACAGGAGGGTCCACACATGTCCACACCACCAACAGAAGAGGCTCACAGTGATGACAGGAGCTCTGTCCAACTGGATCTAGATCACCAGCCCGGCCCATCGGGGACCTCGGGACAGTCGGTTCCCCTGACACAGTCACAGGCCACTACAGAGGTTCCGCCCTCTGGAAACACCAGCATAGCACCCACCCAATCGGGCCCATACCTCTGTCCCCAGGACATGTCAAGCAGCAGTGTGTCCACCACTACAGGGAACGCAGGCTAACCCACCACCCCAACAACAACAGGGACCTAGGGACAGTGGTAGTGGGCACACGGTCCAGGGGATGGAGGCACAGGAACACAGGGGAACTGGGAGGGCTGCTGTGCGACAGGGGGAGGACAGGCCAAGGGAACCCACTCTCCACGAGGCCCTCTCCAACATCATGGGAGCCTACCACCACTCCCAGGAGACTATGGCAACGCTACTGGCCAAGTTTCAGGAGACCCAGCACCTGCAGGAGGAACAGTATTTGGGCTTCAGGGAGGAACTCAGATCCATCACTTCCACCCTGGGCACCATCGTAGGGGCGCTGAAGGAAGTACTCAACACCAGGAGGGACACTGTGGCACAACAAGGGGCCTCTGACACTAGCCTAGACGATGAACTGCCCACCACCTCCGCCGGCACTAGTGGACAGGAGGTACCACCACAGGACCACCACACCAGCATCCCACCCCCTGCAGAGGGAGAACCACCCTGCAAACAGTCCCAGAGATCCAGGACAAAGGCAGAGCACGATGCCAAGACCCCCGCCAAGAAATGAGACCACCCTGAATGTCCCACTTTGTCACCCTGTCCATCCTCAAACTGCCCCAGCTCCATTTCCTATGCCCATTTGGGCAATGCACATGTGAGACTAATAGACTGGACTCTGCCATGGACATTCCTCCACCATCACCCCTCACCATTTTACAACCCCCTCCAATATTGAGCACTTAAATAAACACCCTTGAAGCACAAAACAATCTGGAGTCAGTCTGTGATTTCGAAATAGTGTATTAGCAATTACAGTGACAAAATGCTCTTTCAAATGTAATGTCAGCATACCTATGTCACACAGCTCTAGTCCATGAGGAAACAAAGCAGATGTCACACTGTGGGACCCACATCTGTGAAATCGTAAGGGAAAGTGACAACTCAGTGACCATACACTGGGTGAAAACGACAGACAGTAGAGAGGTAGTAGTGTTAAAGTACATGTAGTAGGCAGGTTTGTATTCTTACCTGTGTCTTACTGGAAATATTGCAGGATCACCGAGTTCCTGTTGTCGATGTCCTCTTCTTCTGCTTCCTCGTCTTCACTGTCCACAGGCTCCTTAGCTGCAACAGCACCGCCATCTGGACCATCCTCCTGCAGAAAAGGTACCTGTCGTCGCAAAGCTAAGTTGTGAAGCATACAGCAGGCCACGATGATCTGGCACACCTTCTTTGGTGAGTAGAATAGGGAACCACCTGTCATATGGAGGCACCTGAACCTGGCCTTCAGGAGGCCGAAGGTCCGCTCTATTATCCGCCGACTTCGCCCATGGGCCTCATTGTAGTGTTCCTCTGCCCTTGTCCTGGGATTCCTCACTGGGGTCAGTAGCCATGACAGGTTGGGGTAACCAGAGTCACCTGCAAATGGCGAGGGACAACTGTTAGACACACACTAACCTGTAAGGATATCCCCAGACCCAGACAACCATTCCCACTGACTTGCTTCCAGGTGCTCACCTAATAGCCACACAAGGTGCCTCTGGAGTTGCCCCATCACATAAGGGATGCTGCTATTCCCCAGGATGTAAGCGTCATGCACTGAGCCTGGGAACATGGCATTCACATGGGAGATGTACTGGTCGGCCAAACATACCATCTGTACATTCATGGAATGATAACTCTTCCGGTTTCTATAGACCTGTTCACTCCTGTAGGGGGGGGTACCAAAGCCACATGTGTCCCATCAGTGGCACCTATGATGTTGGGGATATGTCCTAGGGCATAGAAGTCACCTTTCACTGTAGGCAAATCCTCCACCTGAGGGAAAACGATGTAGCTCCGCATGTGTTTCAGCAGGGCAGACAACACTCTGGACAACATGTTGGAAAACATAGGCTGGGACATCCCTGATGCTATGGCCACTGTAGTTTGAAAAGACCCACTTGCTAGGAAATGGAGTACTGACAGCACCTGCACTTGAGGGGGGATTCCTGTGGGATGGCGGATAGCTGACATCAGGTCTGGCTCCAGCTGGGCACACAGTTCCAGGATTGTGGCACGATCAAGCCTGTAGGTGATGATCACATGTCTTTCCTCCATTGTCAACAGGTCCACCAGTGGTCTGTATACCGGAGGATGCCGCCATCTCCTCACATGTCCCAGCGGACGGTACCTATGAAGGACAACAGCGAGCACAGAGTCAACCAACTCAGAGGTACGTACCCGCAGCTTACACAGAACACGAATCATAATCTGAAATTTGGCCTGTATGAGTGTTGAGGCAAGGCCTAGGTATGTGTGACGCAGTTAAAAATTAAGCCATGTGGGCCCCTGAAATGGCGGCTGCCTGACCTGTAGAGTGGGACAATGGGATGTGAGGTAACTATGCTGGCGTTGTACACCGTCGCGGTAGGCGGTCGAAGACCGCAGCGCAATTCTGCATTGGTTAACATTGGACCCTATGGGTCCCAGGAGCCAATGAGATGTACGCCGGCGGACGTGACCGCCATTTTCTATCTGTGCAATCACTCGATACCTGATCTTCGACAGGAGAGGACCTACACTGCAAGTGCTGCTGTGACCTCGGTCTGGAAGAGACAATGGCTTGTGCGTCTGGGGAAAGGGCCCCTGCCTTCACATCGGAGGAGTTGGAGAAACTAGTGGATGGGGTCCTCCCCCAGTACACGCTACTCTACGGTCCTTCAGACAAACAGATAAGTACACTGGGAGCATGCTGTATGGGCTATGCCTGTGTGGAGTGGGGTGGATGAAAGATGGGGGGGGAGATTGAGGCGTGCATGAAACGACGGTGAGTGCATGTGCATCATGGCAAGGGTAGGGTGGGGGCCAATTACTGTGACGGTCCATTTGGTAATAACTTTTCTTTTCCCCCTGTACAATTCATGTAGGTCAGCACCCACCAGAAAAAAGATATTTGGCGTGCCATCGCCAAGGACGTCCGGACCCTGGGGGTCTATCACAGACGGAGCACCCACTGCCGGAAGAGATGGGAGGACATTCGCCGCTGGAGCAAGAAGACGACAGAGGCCCAGCTGGGGACAGCTGGGGATGGCCTCCCAACGTGGGAGGGGGGCCCGTCGCACCATGACCCCCCTGATGTTCAGGATCCTGGCGGTGGTGTACCCGGAGTTGGATGGGCACTTGAGGGCATCACAGCAGCCTCAAGGGGGTGAGTACACTCTCATTCTGCTGAATTTGCACGCAGTGGAGGTGTCTGGGTGGGGGAGGTGGGCGGTGGGTTTCCCTAGGCCAGGGCGAGTGTGCTAGTTAGGTCCCCTTGTTCTGGCAGACCCTGTGGCCCCCCACCACACCTGTGTACAGTGCCAAGTACACCTAGTCAGGCTCCTGTGTCATCCATGTGTGCAGATGTCGGCCATAGCCTTGTAGGCCATGTCCCAGAGATTGAACAGTGGAGCCCAAGTGTGCAGCGTAGTGCAAGGGGATTCTGTGTCTGTCGTGTCCGCCAACAGTAGCGGTTTTGCATGCACTCAACATGTCTTTCTTCTGTCGCCCCCCACCTCCCCTTTTTGTGGTCTCCCTGTTCTTGTGTGCATTAGAATCATCAGGCGGAGGAGCAGTGGCACTGAAGCAGGAGGGAGCTGCATCCCACATGGCCCTGGAGGCTGACACTATGGAGTCCACCAGTGGGACAGAGGGCGAGGGGAGCTCCACAGCGGGGACAGGAGCTGAAACCAGTGACAAGGACTAGTCCTCTGATGGGAGCTCCCTTGTGGTGGCGGCAACATCTGTGCCCCCGCATCTACAGGTACAGCCACCACCCCCCCCACCAGCACCGCCCTCCCAGCAGCCCCTCAGCCTTTGCCCCGTGCCCGCTCACCCAGGAGGGTGGGCATCACCTTCGTCCCAGGCACCTCAGGCCCTGCCCCAGTCAGCTATCTAGCCGACATGTTTCTGCCCTTGTGATTGAGCTATGGAGGGTCTCTGGGCATTCATCAGGGCGTTGGATCCCTGTAGCGGATGCTAATAGCGTGCTGCAGTTTAATTCGCAATAGGAAAAAACGTGGGAAGGGAAGGAAGGGCCTACCTTAGCCAAGGGAATACCTGGGGAGAACCCTAACAATAAAGGCTACTAGCCTCTGGTATCCTGGAGAGGGAGCGTCCCCTTATAGTCAGACTTGCATCAAAGGTGGGCGCTCGCTGTGCGCCTATACCGACCTCTCTGTCAAGCGGTCCTGACAGAGAGGTCGGTATAGGCGCACAGCGAGCGCCCACCTTTGATGCAAGTCTGACTATAAGGGGACGCTCCCTCTCCAGGATACCAGAGGCTAGTAGCCTTTATTGTTAGGGTTCTCCCCAGGTATTCCCTTGGCTAAGGTAGGCCCTTCCTTCCCTTCCCACGTTTTTTCCTATTGCGAATTAAACTGCAGCGCGCTATTAGCATCCGCTACAGGGATCCAACGCCCTGATGAATGCCCAGAGACCCTCCATAGCTCAATCACAAGGGCAGAAACATGTCGGCTAGATAGGTGACCTTGTGAGTCATTGTTCTCACACTGGTCTCCCATTCCTTTTAAACACACCACACAGAACCTTCTATTAAAACTCACCCTGGTATCTGAGTAGGTGTTTTTATTCCCATAGCATAGCTGGATCCCTATCTTTCCAGAAATCTAACTAAATTTACGCACTCCCTCCTGTTCCTTTAACAGCGAGGTTGAGTCCGCCCAGGTGGTATTGCCCTACCTGGGTGGGGCTAGGTGGTCATATGATGAAGCATGACACTATATAGTGTGTGAGACCACCTAGTCCGTAAAGGAAATCTCCCTCCACAGACCGTGAACCACCCCGCATTGTATCTCTAGTTGAGATTTAGGACTGGCATGGTGACGCAATTAGCACACTTCCAATCCATTTATATTTCCAAAAAACCCCGTACTCTCTTTTGTGACTTAGTATTGTGTTTGGGGAGTCGAGTACGATGGGTGCCTTTTCTTACTCCCTTATACTCTCCCTTTGTGTACGACCTGCCCCAGTCAGCCCTGCTGCCCTCAGTGAGGAGGCCATTGACATCCACCGGTCCCTCACTGTTGGGCAGTCTACCATTTTGAATGCCATCCAGGGTGTAGAAAGGCAGTTGCAACAAACAAATGCATTCCTGGAGGGCATTCATTCTGGTCTGGCAGCCCTTCAGCGAGCTTCTCAGACTCTGGCCTCAGCACTGATGGCAGCCATTGTCCCTGTCTCTAGCCCCCCCTCCAACTTCCTCCACCCAGACCCAATCCCCTGTACCTCAGCCTATCCCAAGCACACCTTCAGACCAGCATGCACACACGTCAACACACAAGGGAAGCTCTGGTAAACATAAGCACCACACATCCCACAGGCACTCACGCAAGCATCACACACATGCAGACACACCAACATCCACTGCCTCCACTGTGTCCCTCTCCTCCTTGTCTCCCTCCTCCCTCCCAGTCTCGTCTACACTCACACCTGCATGCACTACATCTACAGCCACTACTTCCATCACCAGCACACCCACCACCACACCCCGCTCACGTGCAGTCACCACCCCCACTGCCATTTACACGTCCCCTGTGTCCTCTCCCAGTGTGTCTGTGACGACACCTCCCAAGATACACAAACGCAGGCACACACCCACCCAACAGCCATCCACCTCACGACAGCCTCCAGCGCATGCACCTTCACCCAAAGTCACCAAACAAACACCTCCTACAACCACAACCTCTTCCTCCACTCCCAAACCCCCTCCAGCTACCCGTCCCAGTGTTCCCAAGAAACTTCTCCTGTCCAACCTTGACCTCTTTCCCTCACCTCCCCAACCCCGTCCGTCTCCTAGGGCCCGACTCTCCAGGACCCAACCTAGCACCTCAGCCACAACATCTCCGGGACCAGTGGTGCCTGTAGTCACCGGAATCTGGAGTGCACCTGCCACCAGGGCAGCCGGTGTGGCACGGAGCCACAGCAAGGACAGTCTCCCACCTGTGAAGCATCAAAAGTTGGCCAGTGCCCGGCGGGAGAGGGGGAAGACTCCAGCCACCAAAGCTGCTCCCAGGGGTACAGGTGAGAGTGTGGAGTCAGCTGCGACACCTTCCAAGGTGGGGAAGGCCCACAAGAAAGTCAGCAAGTCTGGGAGAGCAGCACGGCGGAGAAGAGTGCCATCATCCCCGCTGCCCAGGAGGCCACCGCCAGCACCAACCCAGCTGCCCAGGAGGCGAACGCAATCATCCCCGCTGCCCAGGAGGCCACCGCCACCAGCCCTGCTGTCCAGGAGGCCAACGCCACCAGCCCTGCTTCCCAGGAGGCCAACGCCACCAGCCCTGCTGCCCAGGAGGCCACTGCCACCAGCCCTGCTGCCCAGGAGGCCCCCGTCACCAGCCCTGCTGTCCAGGAGGCCAACACCACCAGCCCTACTGCCCAGGAGGCCAACGCCACCAGCTCTGCTGCCCAGGAGGCCACCGCCACCAGCCCTGCTGCCCAGGAGGCCACCGCCACCAGCCCTGCTGCCCAGGAGGCCAACGCCACCAGTCCTGATGCCCAGGAGGTGACCGCCATCATCCCCACTGCCCAGGAGGCCACCGCCAGCACCAGCCCCGCTGGGCCAGACAGGACCGCCAGCAGCTGAGTCACTGCAAAGGACCCCGCCGCCACTAGCACCGCTGAACAGGGCACCGCCGCCACAAGCACCGCTGAACAGGGCACCCCCGCAACAAGCACCGCTGACCCATGAGCGCCAAGGGCACTGACGCTACTGAGTCCGTCACAAGCAGAATGAAGCACTCTGGGCACCAAGCCCCCTCCAGAACCAGTGGAGTATCACATCCACTACCTCTGGCCTTGGCAGGATGAAGCACTCTGGGCACAAAGCCCCCTCCAGAACCAGTAAAGTATCACATCCACTACCTCAGTCCTTGGCAGGATGAAGCACTCTGGGCACAAAGCCCCCTCCAGAACCAGTGGAGAAAGGCATCCACTACCTCTGTCCTTGGCAGGATGAGGCACTCTGGGCACAAAGCCCCCTCCAGAACCAGTGGAGTATCACATCCACTACCTCTGTCCGTGGCAGGATGAAGCACTCTGTGCACCAAGCCCCCTCCAGAACCAGTGGAGAAAGGCATCCACTACCTCTGTCCTTGGCAGCATGAAGCACTCTGGGCACAAAGCCCCCTCCAGAACCAGTGGAGTATCACATCCACTACCTCAGTCCTTGGCAGGATAGAGCACTCCGGGCACAAAGCCCCCTCCAGAACCAGTGGAGAAAGGCATCCACTTGAGAGACTGTGGCTTTGCACTTCCCAGGATTGAACAGTGGGCAAACCACCCACTGTAGAGACTTGAGAGACTGTGGCTTTGCACTCCCCAGGATTGAACAGTGGGCAAACCACCCACTGTAGAGACTTGAGAGACTGTGGCTTTGCACTCCCCAGGATGGAACAGTGGGCATGTGGCCCCCTCGTGGATTTGGCATCATGCACTCAACTTTCCCTTCCCCCTGAGGTGCCTGTCTTATTTCTATCTGATGCCCCTGCAGTGTTCTCTCCGTCATGTTCGGGGATTGAGTGTGGGCCTCGCCCATACCGTGTGAGTCCAGTGTTCCACGGATTTCAATGGAGCACTACCTGGACTACTATTCTTGGTGTACATTTTGTTTGTAGTGTATATATATATATATATATATATATATATATATATATATATATATATTTGCGTACTGGATTTTAATATATTACAATGGTTACACTCATTTTCTTTGGTCTTTGCATTCTTCCGGGGGGGCTGCGGGGTGTAACTGTAATGTATCATGCTGTATTAGTGTGTGTGTTGTCGTGGGTGAGGGTGGGGGTCGGGGTGTTTCATATTGCATGTGTGTGTCCCTGTTTTTTCCCTCCCCCCTCCCGTGTGTCGTAGGTGCAGTACTCACCGTTGTCTTCGCCGCCGGCGTTCGTACTCCTGGTAGAGGAGCAAGAAGATAAGGGCTGGCAGGATCTGGAGCTTGGGTTCCATGGCGTCCGGATTCCTCGTTGGGTGTGTAGAGGTGAGCGTTTTCCCTTCGAAGTCCTGTTTCCGTCGTGTTTTTGTCCACGGTGAATCCGCCCCGGAAAAGGTGGCGGATTGGTAGGTTGTGATACTGTGGGCGGTACATTGTCCTCCGCCTGTCTGTTGACGGTGACCGCCAAGCTGTTTGTTTGTACCGCTGTGGCGGTCTGAGTGTTAAAGTGTCTGTCTTTGTTGGCGGTTTTCACCATGGTCGTGATTCAAATTTTTTTTCCGCCGGCCTGTTTGCGGTTTTCCCACCGCTTTGACACTGACCGCCAGGGTTGTAATGACCACCAAAGTGTGTACTGCGATAACTAGGACGATGAAGCATGACAGGATTAAAATTGTGACAAAGAGAGTGAAACATAAAAATAACGCTATCTTAATGTCACTAGAGTCTGTAAAATAGCTCCTACTTAGGCTATGTTAGAGCACAGCATGTTAAGCTCAAGTTCTGCCCTTCAGTGTCCCCTGGCAAAGACATCATCCCTCATACCAGAGCAAGAGGCCTGTAGTCTACATAAGCAGCTGCAGCGAAGCACTCAGCGATCAGCATACAGTCGAGGTCATCTGGCTGGAATCTCCTTCTAATGTACGTGGGTCAAAGTAGTGTTTTTATATTAAAACAGCTTATATTCCAAGAAAGGATTCCCACATAAAAGTGTATATGTTTCTATGAACACTAGAGACAAAGTGTACCACGTTTGCCAACATCCTATCTTACTTCAGCCTTGGGAAAAGTACAGAGTGAAAGAAATGTCTTGTTTAAGAACGCAGTGCTGGCCTAGGGAAAGAACAGTTAGATAGAGAAAATAAAACAAGACTGCAAATATGGCTATTCTTAAAATATTAAAACGAAGCTGAATAAAATATGTCTAGGTTAGAGTGCACAACAGCAGGCCTAGTTCGCTTAAGTAACGTGTATGAAACTATAACTAAAATGGTCACACAACAAGGGGAGTCCCTCCGGATGGCTCATATTTTAGTTGTCTAAAACCAACACCTAATGGTTCATCCCAGCCCAAGGTCCACAGATTTGCCCAATTAATGCAGTCCCTAGTAAGACAGCCAAGGAGGCACTAACTGCTCAGTAAATATCCTGATTTCAATTGATGAAGTTAGCCCACATGTGAACTGTGTGACTGACTGTAGAGTCACGTCATGTTGTATTGATACTGGGTCCACCTGGTCAACGTTGAACACTTCTGCATTCCCTTCTGTTCCTCTTTTGGGCTTGTTCACTGTTGCGATTTCCAATACTAAGGTTCTGCATCACATCACAATGTCTATTGTTTTAAGACCCATAACTGATGGACATGTCTTCTTACTGAGTTATGTAAATTGAATTGCAAAGTGCATTGTACAAATCAGTGGGTATTTTTCAAGGTGCTCAGAAACTATGAAAATTAAGTGCTGGCTGTTCTGAGTGACTCATATAATGGGGATGAGCCTACAAATAGGGTGATACAAAGTCACTGCAAATGTTACTCAAACAAGTGCCTTCTTTATGGTCTAAAAAGACAAATTATGTTGGTTGCAGGCTCTCTACTGACTGTTAAAACTAAAGTTAACTCTTTGAAGAAACTACCACACATCCCACAGTATCTCCTACATTCAAAAACCAAAGATGGAATTTGACCTGTCATCGCAGAAGTAATTAAACAAAGAGTCTATGGGCCAGATGTATGCATTTCTTAATGGTCCAAATCACTATTTCGGGCCATTAAGAAATACAAACTGGGCTTTTCTTACGTACAAAGCCCTTTAAGGAACCGCAAATTGCGATTTCTACCTCGTAGAAATCGCAATTTGCGATTCCCAGAAATTGAAATAGCAAATAGGGATTTCCTAGGTGTGATTCCTATTCTGATCTACCATGCATTTCCTAAATGTGACTTGGGGACTTAGGAGATGCAGTTACCATCAACTTGAAGTAGATGTTAACCAAGTGCAATTTCAAAAAAGCACCCCAGTGCAATAGAGCAAACACATGCCCCTTAGGCATACGTTTGCTGTACAGGTGTACCCCTATTTTTGGGGTGCACCAAGGCGGCCTTTTGCCCATTGCCATCCTTGGTTTTGCATTTCCTAAATAGCCATTTCCTAATAAGAAATCGCTATATAGGAAAAGCAAAACTGGCCCATTGACTCACATGCAATGGGATTTCTTAAAAGCGATTTCCTAATAGTGACTCCTACTTTCTAGGAATTGCTATTAGGAAATCGGTATCTTAGTACACTGCATTCTGCATTTATTAAATAGTGATTTCTATGAAGTCGCTATTTAAGAAATGCAAAACTGATTTTCGTACATCTGGCCCTAAGTGAGTATTTACAATGCTCCAATTCTCCTGATAAAGAAAGCAGGTTGAAAGATTCTTATCACTTCATGCAAGATCTGCAAGTGATAGTGTTGTAATATATAGTTTCCAGCGGTGCCCAACCTTGCTTTCATGTATTCCTGCCTCTGCAAAATAGTTCACTGTGGTTGATTTGTGTTCTAGCCTCTTTTTTATTCTTATTGATGAAGAGAGTCGGTACCCTTTTCTCGTTCCATTTCCGCAGGAGCCATCTAATGTGGCAAAAGCTTCACCTGGGCTTTATGGAATCCCTTCCATCTTTTACCAAGCTATCATAAAGGATCTTGACATCCTAGTCTTTCCTAAAGTGTATACTCTTGTTCAGTGTCTGCCGCTCAGTGCCAAAACCAGGTTGACTCAATATACTTAAGCAAAATAAAATGAGATGGTGCACCTAAAGAAGAAAGTCCAAAATGTTCATTTTTTACGTGTCTAGCCAGCCAAAGTGTCAACATAGGGTACAATTGACCCATTATATGTGGATGATGGTGTTCCAATGAATAATTATGGGACAAAGAAATTGAATCTATAATAAACTGGAGCAAATGTCAAGATCTGTATTGCTTTACATCTGCATGATGAAATGATATTTTGGACAAAAAGCCCTGAAGAAATTCAATTCATGAACAAAATGTGTTGGATAGAAGGTTGTTTTTATGACTATGGGTTAAAAGAAGAAAAATAAAAGAGACACTTACAAAGTGGATATTTTGAACTTTCTTCTTTGAGTGCATCATCTCATTTTGTTTGTCTTATACTTTTCTGCTTAACCATAGTACCATTCAACGGCTCGTACTTGGGTATGAGTACTCTGGGCTCAATTGTGTGGAATATTGTGGAAGGTGCGATCTACATTTGCCTGCTGTTGGTTTTTGGTTTGTGACTCAATATACCTATCAACAAAATGGCTAAGAATAGGCATGAGACTTAGAAAGAGAAATTGCAGTTTTGTCTCCCTGTATTCAATGTTTAGTTCACAACATCTTCACTGGGAACGCCACTTGTCTGCACATCTGATTGAAACCATCTGAAAAGTTACCACACCCAGTCACAATCTCTCAGATGCTTTCTTGCAAAAGGCATGATGTTCTAGACCAGTGGTTTTTAACCTGTGGTCTGGGAACCACTTGGGGTCCGTGAAAAACTCAGGGGGTCTGCTAATGGATAATAAAATTAAATAATATTACAATTAATACATTTGAATTAATAAGTGTATACAAATGAAACACATAGAAAAACTTTGTCTATTTTTGATTATAAATTAAAGAAAATATTTCAATATTTGGGGATTTGTTTGGTGTATACTTGTTTTTATATTTTTGGGTATTGTTTTGAGGTTCAAGTCATAGAAATGACTTATGCTGGGGGTTCCTGGCTTCGACTTGTAAGAGGACAACCAAGCTGCTGGAATTCAGCTCCTCCGTGCCTGCTGTGTCTTTGTCTGCTTCTGTGCCTTCTGCTCCTGGCCCAGCTCCACTGAATTAGCGTGTACTAAAGTAGTAGGGAGGGGGCATGCTTCTGTGACTTCATAGCCCTGATCTCATCAGAATGCAGCCCCACTTTCTCACCATTACCACCTCCATCTGAAATAGTTGGCTGATCTCCCGCTACTGGATTCCTTAGTGAGTCTGGCAAACTAAGTTTGCAACAAACAGTACTTCGTAGAAATTCGGGGGGAAGGTCCAAAGCAAAGTCCACCCTTCCTTTCTCCAACCCAAGGACCATGTATTCTCTGTACAGTGCAAACACCTCCTGCAAAGGTATCAACATTTTCATAACCTTTTCTGTTGCTGGATCTGCAGTCCTGTGCACACCAATGTCCACAGGGGCATTCCAATGGTCCCGATACCCATTGAAGCAGAAGCAACTTGTCTTCTCTTCCTCCTTCATGGACACGTCCCTGATGAGGTGACAATGTTCATATTCCATAACCATGGGCAATACAGACCTTTGCCTTCCCATTAAGAGCATCATGTCTGTTGCTATCCATTAGCTGGCACTGCTCTTGGCATGGCAAGCAAATCTAAAAACAGCAGTATTTTTGTAGGACATAGCAAAAGTGACATCCCCTGCCTGACTGAGTTGACTTAGAGGACAGTTACTCATTCCTCAGGTGCCCAATACTATCACAGTCAATCCAATGAGTATTACAGAACTTACTTTGTCTGCAGAAACAGAGCCTATGCCTGAATGCCTAGATACCAGCATGGAACTTAACCCACTTGTATTATCCATGGGATACCAAATATACCCAGTCGTCATTCTCATTATAAAGGGCTACTCTGAGTTATCCCAGAAACTGCCCTCTCCTTTGCCATTTTGTTCCTGATGTATGGTATTGGACTGACCATTCATGAAGTTCTCACTATCGCTAAGGTTTTGAAGGCGGTAGTGAATGTGACTGCCCTTGCATTAGGACTTTTCTCAGATCCGTTAGGAGCACAGAAGGCTGTTATATTTCAAGATAGAATGGCCCTGGATGTTATCCTGGCTGCCAAGAGTGGAATGTTCACTATAATCAGTGGAGAATGCTGTTCATTTAACCCAATACTTCCCTTAGCACCCATGAACAGATAGGTCATATAGATAGAGTAATACATTTATATTAGATGAATAATGGATTTGACTTAGATGGACTGAGACAGTGGTTTTGGTTAAAGGGTATTTTTGGTGGCTATGGTATGAAGCTTCATGAAATCGTGCAAGCAGTTTATTTTCTTTAGCACTAGCAGCACTTCTGACATTGACATAAAAAAATGCTGTTATGATTAATTAAATGATGTAATCAGTAGACCTATGCCCATAGAACTGCTTTAGATGTTGCATGTTCAGGGTGCAAACGGGTGGAATTTTGGCACTGAGAGAAACTCAAATAATCACCATATTAGTTGATGCCATATTTATTAATTCACTGCCATATTGCAATAGTTGATGCCATATTTGTTCGTTCACTGCCATTTTTCTTTCCTCATTTTGCCCATGTATTAGATAGCCTATTCTGTTCTCTCACTTCCGATGTTTCAGCCTCACTCACCCGTTTGGCTCTGCTGAGCGAGGATTCATAAATAAGAAGCTCAATGCCACAAGGAAGGCCACATTTCTTATATCTTTTTCAAGCTCCTTTTTTTATTCTTCTCATATGAAAGCTATGCACCTGTTTATCTGGGTTTTGGTTTCAATTACATGTACTCTCATTTGAAGCAATGTATGAAGAAACCTATTGCAGGAAACTGGCCCCTTGTTTGCAGTACCGCCCCCCCACAACACACACACACTTTTTGCCTGAAATCTGATGCGAACTTGACGCAGTGTGTGCTGGGATCCTGCTAACCTGGCCCCAGCACCAGTGTTGTTCTTTCCTTAAACTGTACTATTGTTTCCACAATTGGCACACCCCTGGCCCACAGCTAAGGCCATTGTAAAAGGTACCAGTGGTACTAAGGGCTCTGTGACAAGGGAGGGTCCCTAAGGGCTGCAGTATGTATCGTGCCACCCTAATGGACCCCTCACCAAGCACATGCACACTGCCACTGCAGATTGTGTGTACTAGTGGGGTGAAAAGGTGAAGTCGACATGGCACCCCTTCCAGGGTGCCATGCCCACAAACCACTGCCTGTGGCATAGGTACATCACCCCTCTAGCAGGCCTTACACCCCTTAACTGTGGTATAGTGTGCACGCTAAGGCAGGGCGCACTATACCACAGGTAAGTGCATAGCTGAATGAGCAATATGTCCCTACAGTGTCTTCATCCGTTCTTAGACAATGTAAGTGCAGTATGGCCAAATTAAGTACATGAGCTGGGAGTTTGTCAAACTCTACATCTCCAGGATGGCTTCACTGAAGGCTGGGAAGTTTGGTATCAAACTTCTCAGCACAATAATCCCACACTGAAGCCAGTGTTGGATTTATTGTCCAATGCACTCAGAGGGCACCTTAGAGATGCCCCCCTGTATTTTACCCAACCCTTTAGTGTAGGACTGACCAGTCTGTGCCAGCCTGCTACTAACAGACAAGTTTCTTACCCCTTAGGGTGAAAGCCTTTGTGCTCTCTGGGGTCAGAAACAAAGGCTGCTCTAGGAGGAGGTGCTTCACACCTCCCCTCTGCAGGAACTGTAACACTTGGCGGTGACCCTCAAAGGCTCAAGTCTCCTGTTACAGTGCCCCAGGGCATTCCAGATAGTGGAGATGCCCTCCCCTGGTCCAAGCCCCACTTTTGGCAGCAGGTCTGGCGGGAAAATAATGTAAAACTGGGAGGAGTGATCACTGCTGCAAGGACCACCCCTAAGGTATCCAGAGCTGAAGTGACCCCCTCCCTGCAGAATCCTCCATCTTGTTTTGGAAGGTAGGGACCAGTAGGGGTAGGGATGTGCTCCCCTTCCCAAAGGGAGTGGGCACAGGAAGAGTGTAGCCACCCTCAGGGACAGTAGCCATTGGTTACTACCCTCTGACCCTTGTCACACCCCTAAATCTAGTATTTAGTGGCTTCCCTGAACCTCACTCACTAGGTTCCAGGCGACCTCAAGAAGAAGAAAGAAGAAGGACTGCTAAGTTGACTCCAGCAGTGAAGACTCCAGACAACAACTGACTAGGCTACAGCCCTACCGACCTGTCTGCAGCTTTAAAGGCCCCTGTTCCAAGAAGGCAATGCATCCTGCATGACCAAAGACCTCCACAAACTCCCAGAGGACTGTCTGCCCAGCAGAGGACCCAGATCTCCCGAGGACAGCGGCCCTGTCCAGAAGAAATTACCAAAAAGGACTCCAGAACCGCCCCAGATCTGCGAGCCCTGTCCACTCTGTACTAGAGACCCAAGGGCCGAGTCCAGGTGGCATACCAGTCCAGAGAAGGCCCCCAGGCAATTCCGACCACAAGTCCACCCTGAGTTGACCCTTCGTGGCCAACACAACAACGCCTGCAGCCTGAATCTGGAGGCCCCTCTGACCGTGACCGGATCTGACGAAGATTCCTGACGCCCAAAAATACACCTGCAGCCCCCTGGTCTTGGGGAACTCGACCGATGGTCCAGCAACGTCCGGCGGGCGTTGCTGCCTGTCCAGCCTTTGGTTTCCCAGAACCGACCCCCTCGACTCAGCCTGCAGCATCTTTCATGACCCCCAGGGTCTTCCAATTGAAAAGCATTGGGTGCCCAGCTCTCTGTTTGCACACTGCACCCTGCCGCCCCTGTGCCGCTGAGGATGTGTGTTTGGTGTGATCCTGTGGCCCCGCCCATTGCTGACCTAAACCCCCAAGGCCTGTGTCCTGGAACCCCGGGTACTTACCTGCAATCGGCTTTCTACAGAGCACCCCCTGTCCTCATAGGATTCCATTCAAACCCATTCCCACTTTGACCTCTGCACCCGGCTAACCCTGTGTTGCTGATGGTGCACTGTTGGGGTCAACCTGAAATTTGACCTGTGGACATCCTAACTTCTGAAGACTGTAGTCGTATGTTGTGTACTTATCTGTTTTCTGTGCTAACACTCCCCCCGCCCCCAAGGACTATATTGACTCCTATGAAAAACTGCACTGTCAACATTTGAAATAGAAAAGTGTTACTTTCTTGTAAACTGCTTTATCTGAAAAAAAACATAGTAGGTTTGATACATATGCTTGATACCTATTGATAACTGTACTTACCTTTAACAAAGTTCTTCTGGTTCTAGTAATAAAGTAACAAAATATATTTTTGCTATATAAAAACAATTGGCCTAGAGTTAGTCATTGAGTGTGTGCCTCATTTCTTGACTGTGTGTGTATAACAAATGCTTTGCACTACCCTCTGATAAGCCTAACTGCTCGACCACAAAAGAGAGCACTAGTATTATCTGCATTAGCCTCTGTTAAGCCTCTGGGGAACCTCTGGACTCTGTGCACACTATACCTCATTTTGGCATAGTGTATACAGAGGCAAATACCTCCATTTGTGTACCTATGCAAGACCCATGATCTCCTAACCTTCAGAAAGCACCTCAAATCATGGCTTTTCGAGCAGTAACCTCCCTCCCCCAGCACCTTGAGACTCTACTGGGTGACTAGTGCGCTTAAGAAATTTGTTTGATTGATTGATTGATCAGCGGTGGGGTCTACGACTTTGCATTTCCTGGACTACTCGGCCAATATCTGATCACATGACTAAGTTCCAAAATTGCCTTTAGGTTCAATTAATTTTTGAATTGACACTTTTTCTAAATTTTTGAAAGTCTTGCGAGGGCCTTGGTTAAGTCCCCTTTAGCAGTTCTTAAAGAAACTCTCAACCTTAGTAACAAAATGAGCAGCTCAGAGGACATGGTGGTGAAAGTCAAACTCACCCCTCACCACCATCTTGGGATGCGAGAGCTAAAGAATCTCTGCTGCCTCAAAAAAATCTAAACTGGTTCCAACCCTACCAAGATTAAGCTCCATGAGCTCTTGGCAGAGTATGCAAAGGAACACCCTACTGCAGAGGAAGACCTCCCCTCAGATGGGGGAAGAAGTATGGGATCAGGAGGATGGATGACCTCCCCCTCCTATCCTAACTAGGGAGGACAGGGTCCAAATGCCCCTGACTCCAAGGATAGTACTCACAGGATCTGGATCTCCCACAGGGAAGTCCAGTTCTTCTGGGAACATTGAGGGCAGTCTTAATGAAAAGGACCTCTTTTAAGCAAGGATGGCCAAAAGATTAGATTTGGAGATACAGCTCCTGGCTATAGAAAAGGAGAGATCACAAATGGGCTTAACACCCATTAATAGTGGCAGCAACATAAGAACTAGGGATCGAGAGCACTCTGACACCCCTCAAAGAAGTCTCATTGGGGAGCTCTCCTTTGGGAACTATTTACTGGTAAGTGTAGGGATAGGCTCCTCACAATCAATGGTGCAGATGCTGAATCCTATGACCAAAGGAAGGCTACCCTGATTGTGGGTTTTGGATTCACCACTGAGGAGTATACAATTAGGTTCTTGGGGTTTCACAAAACGTTGAGCCAGTCCTGGGATGATTTTGTAGACTACTCAGTGAAAACACAAGATGGTTGGTTAACTGGAAATGAAGTGCATGACTATAATGGGCTTTATTACAACTTTTAAGTAATTGCTTCAATGACAGTTTGCATCAATATCTAGACCTAGGTCAAATTTCTCCCCAAGAATTGGCAAATAAGGCAGACCATTGGGTCAAGAGTAGGGTGACCAACACTTCCACTGGGGCTGACAAAAAGAATGGGGTTGCAAAACCTTCCCAGGAGAAAATGGGTTACACTCCTAGAAATAAAGAGAATGAATCCTCTGTAGGCCCCCAAAAACCTGTCCAGGTGGGTGGGCACAAAGACACCTCACAAAACAAAAGTGTGTACCAGGGTAAAAACTAGGATGCCACTAAGGTATGGTGCCACAACTGTAGACAGACAGGGCACCACACCAAGGACACTTCTTGTCCTACAAATAAACCCACTAACAAACCCCCAGGGGTAGCCACTGGGGATGACTCCTCAGATGAGGAGATCCTCATAGCCTTTACCTGGAAATAGGGCCCCACCGGTGAGTTGGAGATTCCAGAGGGGAGTAGACACTTTCACCACCCACTAGTGAATGGAATTCCAGCCACTGCCCTGAGAGATACCTGTGCTAGTCACAGAATTGTGCATGACGGACTGGTGCTCTCAAACCAGTACATCCCAGGTTAGATTGCCAGGATAAGGGTTAGCTCAGGGGAGGTCAGTAATAGGCCTGTAGCTTTAGTGCCCCTAAACGTGGGTGGGACACTTAGCTGAAGAATGGTGGTAGTCAATACAGACCTCCCCCTTGATTGTCTCCTTGGAAATGACTACCCAGAGGTTGGTCAGCGTCCAAAAGAGGAACTGGTCCAGTGCCAGTCCTCTTCCAAGGATGATTCTGGAGGTGCTGCCCCTGCAGTGTCTGCAGGTAAACCCCAGAAGAAAAAGAAGACGCAAAAGTGCAGGAAAGGTGGGCAGCATTTAGCCGAGGGTCCAGTAAGCCAAGAAGAATCTGTTCCAGTAGGGGAGAACTCCAAAGTTGGCACTGGTGAGGTCCAGCTTGACACACAAGAAGCCCTGACCAGTCAGGCAACTGTTAGGTATGAGTTTAGTGGCTCCTCAGCTAACAGAAGGGAGAGAATGGAAGGCAAGTGTTTACTACAAGATGTAGCAAACCCCACTCTAACATAGTAAATAGCCACCCTGAACCCAAAGAAGCCTGTATCTTAGCCCCTTCCCCTGTTGGGGAAGAGCTAAACTGGTGGTTCTGGGCACTGTCAGCTGTCAGTAGACTCTGCTGGGTGTTATCCTTTATGGCTGCACTGTCCTTGGCATGGTGGTCTGACCCATGCCAAACAGCAAGATAGACCCCCTGACCCTCTTGGTCATGGTGGGGTTTTTCTGGTTGTGGGTAGCCTCTTTGGGTAAGCTGGGGGTGGCCCTGGATAACACAGAATTAGCAGAGGTGGATGCCTCTGGCCCCAAGATAGAAAGAATGGGTGAAGACATTAAAAACACCGACAAGAGGCCGTTATGATTGGGTTCCATCACTGTTGAGGTAGGTCTGTTCCCCAGAGGATATGACCTGGACAGGAGGATGTAGGGCAGAGTAGGCCCTGTAACAAACCAGCCTGTTTCCCTACTCCTCCTTACCTAACAGACTAGAAAGACTATTCTAGGTTTGGCTGAGTCTTCTGGTCTGTGGGCTAGGGAGCTTGTGGGGGCAATGGGTCCCTTGCTTGTAGTACCCCCCCACTTTTGCCTGATATCTGATGCTAACTTGACTGACTGTTTGTTGGGATCCTACTAACCAGGCCCCCGGCACCAGTGTTCTTTCCCTAAACTGTACCATTGTTTCCACAATTGGCACACCCCCTGGCAAACAGCTAAGTCCCTTGTAAAAGGTACCAGTGGTACCAAGGGCTCTGTGACCAGGGAGGGTCCCTAAGGGCTGCAGCATGTATTGTGCCACTCTAAGGGACCCCTTACCAAGCACATGCACACTACAATTACAGATTGTGGCCCTCATTCTGACCCTGGCGGTCGGTGATAAAGCGGCGGCCAACCCGCCAACAGGCCGGCGGTCCAAAATATGCAATTCTGACCCTGGCGGGAACCGCCAACACAGCCCGCCGCATTAACACTCCGCCCGCCACGGCGGAACAAACAAACAGCACGGCGGTCCCCGCCAACAGCCAGGCGGCAGACAATGTACCGCCCACCCTATCACGACCCACCAATCCGCCACCTTTTCCGGGGCGGGAGCACCGCCGATAAAAACACGGCGGAAACAGACTACGTACGGGAAAACGCTCACCTCCACATACACCACGCGAGATTCCGGCAGTATGGAACCCGAGTTGCAGGTCATCCCCGCACTCCTATACCTGCTCCTGTACCAGGAGCACGCCCGGCGGCGCGGAAGACATCGGTGAGTACTGCACCTACGACACAGGGGAGGGAAAAGATTACCGGCACACACCCACCCACCCACACCCACTACAACACACACATCAATGCATTCCCACAGATCACTGTCACAACCCACAAACCCCCCTCTTCCGAAATAATGCAAAGACCAAAAGAAGAGATCTCAAACGGGCAGATATATTGAAAAATGGACAGCAGTAATCCAAATAAATAAATAAACTATGTACAAAATATATACATCTACTAAATGTAGTCCAACCACTGTCCGTGGACCACAGGGGTCCTGAGCAAAGGGGCAAGGCCCAGTCCCACGACAAGAACTCCACGGAGAGAACACTGCAGGGGCATCAGAAAGAAAAAAGGACAGGCACCTCAGGGGGAAGGGAAGGGGGGGCACCTCAGCCACTTGAGTACACGACGCCAGATCCACGAGGGGACTCCATGACCACTAGCCCTTCCTGGGGAGAGCAAAGCCACAGTCCAAACAGTCCATAGAGTGGGTGGCCTGCCCACTGGGCCATCCTGGGGAGAGCAAAGCCACAGTCCATACAGCGGGTGGCCTGCCCACTGGGCCATCCTGGGGAGAGCAAAGCCACAGTCCAAACAGTCCATACAGTGGGTGGCCTGCCCACTGGGCCATCCTGGGGAGAGCAAAGCCACAGTCCATACAGTCCATACAGTGGGTGGCCTGCCGACTGGGCCATCCTGGGGAGAGCAAAGCCACAGTCCAAGCAGTCCATAACAGACTCCACTGCCACTGGAGGAGGCATGTTGGCCAGAGGACATCCTGCAGGCCTGCCCGAGACAGATCCTGCCCTGCCACGTCCGCCAAAGGGCCAGCGGTTCCTGCCTCGAAGGGCCCAGTTCAGCGGTCCTTGCCTTGAAGGGCCCAGTTCAGCGGTTCTTGAGACGGCGGGCCCCAGCGGAGCGGTGCTGGAGACGGCGGGGCCCAGTTCAGCGGTTCTTGCCTTGAAGGGCCCAGTTCAGCGGTCCTTGCCTTGAAGGGCCCAGTTCAGCGGTTCTTGAGACGGCGGGCCCCAGCGGAGCGGTGCTGGAGACGGCGGGGCCCAGTTCAGTGGTTCTTGCCTTGAAGGGCCCAGTTCAGCGGTTCTTGCCTTGAAGGGCCCAGTTCAGCGGTTCTTGAGACGGCGGGCCCCAGCGGAGCGGTGCTGGAGACGGCGGGGCCCAGTTCAGCGGTTCTTGCCTTGAAGGGCCCAGTTCAGCGGTTCTTGAGGCGGCGGGCCCCAGCGGAGCGGTGCTGGAGACGGCGGGGCCCTGTTCAGCGGTTCTTGCCTTGAAGGGCCCAGTTCAGCGGTTCTTGCCTTGAAGGGCCCAGTTCAGCGGTTCTTGAGACGGCGGGCCCCAGCGGAGCGGTGCTGGAGACGGCGGGGCCCTGTTCAGCGGTTCTTGCCTTGAAGGGCCCAGTTCAGCGATTCTTGAGACGGCGGGCCCCAGCGGAGCGGTGCTGGAGACGGCGGGGCCCTGTTCAGCGGTTCTTGCCTTGAAGGGCCCAGTTCAGCGGTTCTTGAGACGGCGGGCCCCAGCGGAGCGGTGCTGGAGACGGCGGGGCCCAGTTCAGCGGTTCTTGCCTTGAAGGGCCCAGTTCAGCGGTTCTTGAGACGGCGGTCCCCAGCGGAGCGGTGCTGGAGACGGCGGCCATTCTATGGCCAACTGCTCATTGCCTGGTGGTGCCCTCCTGGGCAGCGGGGATGGTGCTCCTTCAATGCCCACCTGGGCTGTGGGTGGTGGGGCCCTCCTGGCCAGCTGGGCTGGGTCCTCCCTGGGCAGCGGCTATGGGGGTGGTGGGCTCTCCCGGGGCAGCTGTGCCGGTTCCTCCCGGGGCAGCGGCTATGGGGGTTGCGGGCTCCTCCTGGGCAGCTGTGACGGGTCCTCCATGGGCAGCAGGCCTGCTGCCTGACTTCTCGGCCTTGCTGCCCTTGCCCTCCTTAGTCGGGAGTCTGTGGCCCTTTCCTCCCTTTGGAGTTGTGGCTGTTGACGGTGGCTGGCTAGTGTCCTGGGGGGATATCGAATCCGGGCTCCGGCGGCGGCCCTTCCGCCTTCTGCTCCTCTTCCCAGGGGGTGGGCTGGCTGTCCCCTTGCTGCTGGGCGAAGATCCAGACCTGCGGGCTGGTGGGCTCCAATACCCCTGCACCCTTGTCAAGGGGGCTGCAGGGCTGGTGGTGGCTGAGGTGCTCTTTTTACCCCGACGAGAAGGAGGGGGGGGCTCAGGGTCAGGAAAGAAGGTAGCAGTAGAGAGATAGATTTTCTTGGGACAATGGAGAGTGGTAGGTACAGTGGGTATGGGAGTGGAGGGAGAGGATGTGGTTGTAGGCGAGACAAGTTTGCTGTCTTTGGGTGCAGGTGCAGGAGCGGGAGGCTGTCGTGAGGTGGATGGCTGTTGGGTGGGTGGGTGTCTGCGTTTGTGTGGTGTGGAAGAGGGGGTGACAGACACAGTGGGAGAGGACACAGGGGACGTGTAAATGGCAGTGGGGGTGGTGACTGCACGTGTGCGGACTGGAGTGGAGGGTATGCTGGTGATGGAAACACTGGCTGATGGTGAGGTGAATGAAGGTGTGAGTGTAGACGTCACAGGGAGGGAGGAGGGAGACGAGGAGGTGGGGGTCACAGAGGTGGTAGTGACTGTTGGCATGTCTGCATCGGAATGTTGCTTGTGTGAATGTCTGCGTGATCTGTGGTGCTTATGTTTGGATGAGCTGCTCTTGGGTGTTGAGGTGTGTGCAGGCTGGTCTGATGGTGTGGGTGGGACAGGCAGAGGAACAGGAGACTGGGAGGAGGGAGTTAGTAGAGGGTGGCAGGAGACAGGGACAATGGCTGCCGTCAGTGCTGAGGCCAGAGCCTGGAACGATCGCTGATGGGCAGCCTGACCCGAATGAATGCCCTCCAGGTACGCATTGCTGCGATGAACCTCCCTCTCCACCCCCTGGATGGCATTCAAAAGGGTAGTCTGCCCAACAATGAGCGTTCGGAGGAGGTCAATGACCTCCTCACTGAGGGCAGCGGGGGTAACAGGGGCAGGGCCTGAGGTGCCTGGGGCGAAGGAGATGCCTGGCTTCCTGGCAGAGCGGGCACGGGGCGAACGCTGAGGGGCTGCTGGGAGGGCGGAGATGGTGCGCTGGGTGGCGGCTGTACCTGTAATGGCGGGGGGCACGGATGGTGCCACCCCCGCAAGGGAGCTCCCTTCCGAGGACGTGTCCGTGTCGCTGCAGGGTCCAGTCGTCCCCGTCGTGGAGCTCCCCTCGCCCTCCGTCTCACTGGTCCAGTCAGACTCTGTGGCATGGCCCTCCTGGGCCATGTGAGATGCAGCTCCCTCCTGCCCCGATGCCACTTCTCCTCCGCCTGATGATGCTGATGCACACAAGCACAGAAAGACAAACAAAAAGGGGGGGGGGAGAGAGAAATAAAGAGATTTTGAGTACATGGATCACCGGTACAGTTAGCGGACATGACAGACACAGATGCCCCCTGCACTAAGTTGCGCACTTGGGGTCCGCTACGCATTCCGTGGAACATGCCCTACACGCCTAGAGTTGACAACTGCACCCATGGATGACACGGCCCAGGGATGGCTGTACTGACACACTACTGAGGGTGGTGGCTGGGGACACAGGGGCTTACGGGGGTGCCCAGCCTACAGATATCGCCCTGGCCTAGGGGGACCCACAGCCCTCCTCCCCCACCCAAACACCTCCACTGCGCGACAACAGAGTAGATGATGCTTGTACTCACCCCTTTGTGTCTGCTGTGCTGCCCTCACGCGCCCATCCAAATCAGGGTAGGCCACCGCCAGGATCCGGAACATCAGGGGGGTCAGTTGACGGCAGGCACCCCGCCTACGTTGGGAGGCCATCCCCAGCAGAGACTCGGCGGTCTTCTTGGTCCCGCGGCGGATGTCCTCCCACCTCTTGCGGCAGTGGGTGCCCCGTCGATGGTGGACCCCCAGGGTCCGGACTTCCTTGGCAATGGCACGCCAAATCCCGATCTTCTCATGGGCGCGGACCTATGTGACACGTACAGGGAGGGAGAAATACCACGTTCAAGTTTGTCTGCATTATCGTTGCCAGTGGCCCAACGCCCCCCATCCCCGCCAGGCCCCCCGCCAGGCCAAACATGCCCCCCATCCCCGCCAGGCCCCCCGCCAGGCCCAACATGCCCCCCATCCCCGCCAGGCCCCCCACCAGGCCCCCCGCCAGGCCCAACATGCCCCCCATCCCCGCCAGGCCCCCCGCCAGGCCCAACATGCCCCCCATCCCCGCCAGGCCCCCCGCCAGGCCCAACATGCCCCCCCATCCCCGCCAGGCCCCCCCGCCAGGCCCAACATGCCCCCCATCCCCGCCAGGCCCCCCGCCAGGCCCAACATGCCCCCCATCCCCGCCCTCCGCCAGGCCCAACATGCCCCCCATCCCGCCAGGCCCCCCGCCAGGCCCCCCGCCAGGCCCAACATGCCCCCCATCCCCGCCAGGCCCCCCGCCAGGCCCTCCGCCAGGCCCAACATGCCCCCCATCCCCGCCAGGCCCCCCGCCAGGCCCCCCGCCAGGCCCAACATGCCCCCCATCCCCGCCAGGCCCCCCGCCAGGCCCAACATGCCCCCCATGCCCGCCAGGCCCCCCGCCAGGCCCAACATGCCCCCCATCCCCGCCAGGCCCCCCGCCAGGCCCCCAAGCCAGCCAGTGGCCCCAAATCCATATTGAATTAAACTCACTTGTTGGTCTGGAGGACCGTAGAGTAGCGCATACTGGGGGAGGACCCCATCCACAAGTTTCTCCAACTCCTCTCCAGTGAAGGCAGGGGCCCTTTCCCCAGTCGCAGCAGCCATTGTCCCTTCCAGACCGAGGTCACAGCAACACTTGCAGTATAGGTCCTCTCCTGTGAAAGTTCAAGTCGTAAGTGGATAAGTAGTTAGGAAATGGCGGTCACGCCCGCGGCGGTGCGTACCGCCACTGCCGGCGCCCTTCGCCATTGGCTCCTGAAACCCATAGGCTTCAATGTTAACCAATGCGGCTTCGCGCCGCGGACTTCGCCCGCCGACCGCCGCGGTGTGCCACGCCAGCGCATTGACCTGACATCCCATTGTCACACTTCACAGGTCAGGCAGCCGCCATTTCGAGGGTCCACATGGCTCAATTTCAACTGCGTCACACAGGCCTAGGCCTTGCATAGCCACTCAGACACGCCATTCACTGCATAGAGAATCGTTTACTGTGCAAGCTGTGAGTACGTACCTGTGGGTTGCTTGACTGTGTGCTCCATGTTGTCCTTCCTAGGCACCGTCCGCTGGGTTTGGCGAGGAGACGGATGAATCCTTGCGTGTACCGACCGCTGGTGGACCTGTCGACAATGGAAGAACGCCACATTATCCTGACCTACCGGCTTGACCGTGCCACTATACATGAACTGTGTGCCCAGCTGGAGCCCGACCTGATGTCCCCCATCCGCCAACCCACAGGGATTCCCCCTCTGGTGCAGGTCCTGTCAGTACTCCATTTCCTGGCAAGTGGGTCATTTCAGACAACAGTGGGAATTGCTTCTGGGATGTCTCAGCCCATGTTTTCGAAGGTGTTATCCAGAGTGTTGTCTGCCCTGTTGAAATACGTGAGGAGCTACATCATTTTCCCTGAGGTGGGCGAATTGGCTACAGTGAAGGGTGATTTCTACGCCCTTGGACATATTCCCAACGTCATTGGTGCCATTGATGGGACCCATGTGGCTTTGGTTCCCCCAAGAGACAGGGAGCAGGTGTACAGGAACAGAAAAAGTTACCATTCCATGAACATCCAGGTGGTGTGTTTGGCTGACCAGTACATCTCGCATGTAAATGCCAAGTTCCCTGGGTCAGTGCATGACGCCTTCTTCCTGAGGAATAGCAGCATCCCTTACGTGATGGAACAGCTAGAGAGACACCGTGTATGGCTATTGGGGGACTCTGGGTACCCCAACCTGTCGTGGCTACTGACCCCAGTAAGGAATCCCCGGACCAGGGCAGAGGAACGGTACAATGAGGCCCATGGGCGTACTAGGAGGGTGATCGAACGCACCTTTGGCCTCCTAAAGGCCAGGTTTAGGTGCCTGCATATGACAGGTGGATCCCTAATGTACTCACCTAAGAAGGTGTGTCACATCACCGTGGCCTGCTGCATGCTTCACAACCTGGCTTTGCGCCGCCAGGTGCCTTTCCTGCAGGAGGATGGTCGAGACGGTGGTGTAGTGGCAGCTGTGGAACCTGTGGAGAGTGACGAGGAGGAAGACGACGGGGCTGAAACAGACAACAGGGACAGAATCATTGAACAGTACTTCCAATAGGACACAGGTAACAATTCAAACATAATTTAGTGAATGTGAACTACTCTCCTGCATCTCTGCTGCCTGTCTATTTGCCCCAGTGTATGATGACTGAGTTGTGGCTTTTCCCTCCCTATTTCAGATCTGGGGTCCCCACTACGAGTCCTGTGCTTCGTTTCCCCATGGACTACAGCTTTGTGGCAGCTGTTTGTTGACTTCACTATGTACAAGGACATATTTGCAATGTCATGTCAATTACAATATTTTGAAATCACAGCCAGACTCCAGATAGTTTTGTGCTAAATGGGTGTTTATTTAAGTGCTCAAAATGGGATGGGTGGTTTCAAGTGGGTGGGGGCTATGGTGAAGGAATGTCCATGGCAAAGTCCAGAGTAACAGTCACACAGGTGCATTGTCCAGAGGCCTGTGGAGAGATGGAGCATGGGCAGTTCAAGGATGGACAGGGTGACAATGTGGGACAGTGGGATGACATCAGGTGGTATCCTTTGCTGGCGGGGGTCTTGACATCCTACTCTGTCTTCTTGCGAGATCTCAGGGCCCTCTTGCGGGGTGGTTCTTCTCCTGCAGGAGGTGGGGGTCTGGTGGGCTGCTGTTGTGCGGGGGCCTCCTGACCACTAGCGCCGGCGGAGGTGGTTGGCTGTTCTTGGTCCAGGCTAGTGGCAGGGGCCCTTTGTTGTTGTTGAGTGTCCGTCCTGGTGTTGATGAGGTCCTGCAGCAGCCCGACCATGGTAACCAGGGTGGAGGTTAGGGCTCTGATGTCATCCCTGTACCCCCGATAGTGTTCCTCCTGCAGTACCTGGATCTCCTGGAACCGGGCCAGTACCGTCGCCATCGTCTCCTGGGAGCGGTTGTATGCTCCCATGATGGTGGTGAGGACCTCGTGGAGAGTGGGTTCCCTGGGCCCGTCCCCCCCCTGTCGCACAGCTGCCCTCCGAGTTGCCCTGTTTCCCTGGGCCTCTGCCCCCTGGCCGGTGTGCCCACTACCACTGCCCCCAGGTCCCTGTTGTTGTTGGGGTGGTGGGTTTTCCTGGGTGCCCTGTAGTGGTAGACACACCGCAGATTGACGCGCCCTGGAGACAGAGGCATGGGCCCGCTGGGTGGGAGCTGTGCTGGTGTTCCCAGAGGGGTTTGGGTCTGTGGTGGCCTGTGGCTGTCTGAGGGGAACCGACTGTCCAGAGGTCCCCGATGGTCCGGGCTGGTCATCGGTGTCCAGGTCGACAGAGCTGCTGTCATCGCTGACGGCCTCTTGGGTGGGGGGTGGGGAGAATTCTGGGTATAGAGGTATGGTTATAGTTTCAATGTGTGGCATATGGGTGTATCTGTGGGTTCCCGTGTCCCCAAGTGCTGGCATTCGTGTGTGGGGGCTTTGGTGAGGGTGGCTTGTGGGGGGGATGTGTATATGCATTGGGCATGCTTTGGTGATGGGTGTCCATGCTTAGTGGACGCATGCAGGCCTAGGTTTTGGGATGTGTGGGTTGTGATGGTGAGACATTGGCAAGGAATAGGTGTGCTGGGGGTGGGGGTGAGGATGGTGGTGGGGGTGAGGATGGTGGTGGGGGTGAGGGTGAGGGTGGGGGTGAGGATGGGGGTGGGGGTGAGGGTGGGGTTCGAGGGTGGGGTTCGAGGATGGGGGTGAGGGTTGGGGTATGATTTGGCATGCAGGTGGGGGGGAAGCAGTAGTGAAGCTTCAACTTACCAGTGTCCATTCCTCCGCCGACTCCTGCGAGGCCGTCAGGATGCAGGATGTTCAAGACTTCCTCCTCCCATGTTGTAAATTGTGGGGGTTGAGGTGGGGGTCCTCCGCCAGTCTTCTGCACGGCGATGTTGTGCCGGGATACCATGGAACGCACCTTCCCCCGTAGGTCGTTCCATCGCTTCCTGATGTCTTCCCGATTTCTGGGGTGCTGTCCCACAGCGTTGACCCTGTCGACAATCCTCTGCCATAGCTCCGTCCTCCGGGCAATGCTGGTGTATTGGACCTGTGTGCCGAAGAGCTGGGGCTCTACCCGAACGATTTCCTCCACCATGACCCTGAGTTCTTCGTCTGAGAAGCGGGGCTGTCTTTGGGGTGCCATGGAGTGGTGTGTATGATGTGTGGGGTGGAGTATGTGTAGTTAAGTGTGTTGAGTGTGGTGGTGTGTGTTGTTTTGTGTGTGGATATTGTGTGGGTGATGGTGTAGTGTGCCTCTGTGTGATGGTATTCTGTGTTCGATGATGTGTCTCTCGGTGCTTCTTTCTGAATTTTTTGTCGTAGGGGTTTGTGGGTGATGTGGGTGTGTGTTTTATATTGTATTGTGTGTGTGGGAGTGGTGTGTGTATGTGTATTAGGTGTGTGGAATTCAAATCGGCCAATGTGGCTGAGTTTTGTTCGTTTGTGTGTATTCTGACCGCGGCGGTGTGTACCGCCAATGGAAAACCGCGTTTGAATGACCGCCGCGTGGATTCGTGGGTCGTAATGGCATGGGCGTATTTCTGTTGGCGTGACGGTGGAGGTTTGGTCACCTCCACTTTTCCGCCGACCGCTGGTCTGGCGGTCTGTTGTGGCTGTCGGATTTTCGGAGGTTTGGCTGCTGTGGGTCAGAATGACCGTGGCGGGTTACCGCGACCGCAGCGGAATTATGGAGGATTTCTGACCGGCGGTGGGCGCCTTTTACCGCCGAGGTCAGAATGACCACCTGTGTGTGCTGGTGGGGAGAAAAAGGTAAAGTTGACATGGCACCCCTTCCAGGTTGCCATGCCCAGAAACCACTGCCTGCAGCATAGATACGTTATACCTCTAGCAGGCCTTACAGCCCTAAGGCAGGGTGCGCTAAACCACAGGTAAGGGCATAGTTGCATGAACAATATAACCCTACAGCATCTAAGTCTATTCTTAGACATTAGAAGTGCACTGTGGCCATATTACGTAAATGGGCTGAGAGCTTGTCATTTTGAACCCACAGCTCCATGATGGCTTCACGGAAGGCTGAGAAGTTTGGTATCAAACTTCTCAGCACAATAATCCCACACTGATGCCAGTGTTGGATTTATTGTCCAATGCACCCAGAGGGCACGTTAGAAATGCCCCCATGTATTTTACCCAACCCTTTAGTGCAGGACTGACCAATCTGTGCCAGCCTACCACTAATAGACACGTTTCTTACCCTTTAGGGCTCTCTGGGGTCAGAAACAAAGCCTGCTCTGGGTGGAGGTGCTTCACACCTACCCCTACAGAAACTGTAACACTTGGCGGTGAGGCTCGACGGCTCGAGCCTCCTGTAATAATGCCCCAGGGCATTCCAGCTAGTATGGATGCCCACCTCTTGGACCAAGCCTCACTTTTGCAGCAGGTCTGGTGGGAAAATTAGGGATGAGTGACCACTGCAGTTAGGACCACCCCTAAGGTGTCCAGAGCTGAAGTGACCCCCTCCCTGCAGAATCCTCCATCTTGTTTTGGAGTGTGGGGACCAATAGGATTAGAGGTGTGCTTCCCTCCCTAAAGGGACCGGGCACAGGAAGGGTGTAGCTGCCCTGTTGGACAGTAGCTGATTGGCTACTGCCCTCTGACCCCTGTAACGCCCCTAAATCTAGTATTTAGGGCAGTGTTTCCCAAAATGGTTTCCGCAGCACCCCTGTGTGCCATCAGAACTCACCAGGGGCGCCGCACATTTCTTGAGAACATTTGAAATGCTTTCTCTGTAGTATGAAAGCAAAAGGCTCATAGTAGAAACAAATCAAACATGAAGAGTTTTACAATTTACATTATTACATTGCAAAAACCTAACATGTTTGATTTATTTGCATTGTGATTCTTTCTCTTTCATTTTACTGCACAGCTCCATTCTGAAGACATGTTGGGGGTCATTCAGACCTTGGCGGACGACGAAGGCCGTCCGCCAAGGTACCGCCGACAAATGACCGCACCGCGGTCAAAAGTCCGCGGCGGCCATTCAAACATTTCCGCTGGGCCGGCGGGCGCTCTCCAAAAGAGCGCCCGCCGGCCCAGCGGAAATGCCCCTGCAACGAGGACGCCGGCTCAGAATTGAGCCGGCGTAGTTGCAGGGGTGCGACGGGTGCAGTTGCACCCGTCGCGTATTTCAGTGTCTGCAAAGCAGACACTGAAATACTTTGAGGGGCCCTCTTACGGGGGCCCCTGCAGTGCCCATGCCATTGGCATGGGCACTGCAGGGGCCCTCTTACGGGGGCCCCGCGGCACCCCCTACCGCCATCCTGTTCATGGCGGGTTTCCCGCCATGAACAGGATGGCGGTAGGGGGTGTCTGAATCCCCATGGCGGCGGAGCGCGCTCCGCCGCCATGGAGGATTCAATGGGGCAGCGGTAAACCGGCGGGAGACCGCCGGTTTACCCTTTCTGACCGCGGCTGAACCGCCGCGGTCAGAATGCCCTTGGGAGCACCGCCAGCCTGTTGGCGGTGCTCCCGTGGTCGGTGACCCTGGCGGTCACCGGCCGCCAGGGTCAGAATGACCCCCGTTATATTTAGAACGGATCTGTGCAGTAGTATGAAAAAAAGCATCACTGTGCAAATAAATCAAACTTGTTAGATTTTTACAATGTTACGTTGTAAATTGTGAAACCCATGAAGTTTAAAGGGTTTCCTTCCATTGCGAGTCTTTCTCTTTCGTACTACCGTACAGCTAACAAAGCCACACAGTAGTATAAAAGAGAAAGACTTACAGTGTAAACAAATCAAACTTGTTGGGTTTTACAATTTACATCGTAACATTGCCAAAACTTAACAAGTTTGATTTATTGGGGGGGCGTGGTCAAGCATTGAATGGAGTAGGCAGCAGAACGCGGGAGCTCCGTGACCTGTGGCCGCCTCATGATCCCCATAGACCATCCTGCAAGGAGGAATCGACTGGGGGGGACCGGTGCCAATAACAGAGTCAATCGGGAATCCAATGGCTGATAGTGCTGGCTGTTACAGCCTCCTGGACCAGCTTTCGGCAAAACGGAGCACGTCAACCCAAAATGGCGGCCAACCCTATGTGAAGAGGTAGCAGAGAGCCGAACGGAACGCTGCAACCGGGGAGGTGAGCGGCGCCTGGAACCTCGCTGTTAGCGGAGAGCTGGGCCGGCGGAGCTCCGGGAAACTGGTGAGACGAGCACTGGGATTGGCGCTGGGGCCCATGCACCAGGAACACTGAACGAGCGCCAGGCCCTGCCCCAGAAGAAGCGAGGTGGAGGAGGGGACACGGAGAATCCACTGGGGGGGACCGGTGCCGATCCCCGAGTCACTCAGGAATCCAATGGCTGATAGAGCTGCCTATTACTGGCCCCCTCTACCAGTTTTTGGCAAAATGGATCGCGTCCACCCAAAATGGCGGCTGCCCCTGTGTGAAGAGGGTGTGGAGAGCCGAGCGGAATGCTGCAGCCGGAGGGGGGAGCGGCACCTGGAGCCTCGTCGCTGGCGAAGAGCCGTGCCAGCAGAACGCCGGGGAACCGGTGAGACGAGCATTGAGATCGGTGCAGGGGCCTGTGCGCCGGGAACACCGGGCGAGCATCCAGGCCCTGCCCCAGAAGAAGCGAGGTGGAGACACAGAGAAAAGGGCACTGATGAAAGTGCAGAAGGCCCGTGGCTGCTGAGACCTTACATGTGAGGAGGGGGAGTGACAGCAGAGCCCGGGGAGGGCAGGACCCCGTCCCGACCTGGCAAACGGACCCCTGGAGAACCGCAGCCCTGATTGACAGGGGGATCATCCCTTAAATATGGGGTCTGTACTGGCAGACCATAGAGATTGGAACTTGGCCACCACAGCCGCGCCGCACCAGGCAGGAGGGTGGACAGACTCCAGACGAAAGTGAGAACACACTGGGCGGCTCTAGCAGCCGGGAGAGGCAACAAGAGCCATGTGCTGACCATGGATGGACATATCTTGAAGGCTCACCGACAGTCCGGCTCACCGACAGCCCTAGCTGCCGGGTGTACCTCTGACACAGTGAAGGGTGTGAAGAAATAAAGTAAGCTCCACATTTTCTATCTGTGGCGATGCTATCCAGTGTAACTGGCAGGAGCCCCTCATGCCAGGAGGGGGAGAGATCTGGCACAGAGAGGAAGTCCCTGGATCACCACTGTGGACCCACAGGGCCGTCTACACCCCCATAACACCATAGGAGTGGAGATAATAATCCAACAAAAGAAGACTTGGAGAACAAAGCATATTTATGAATCGAGCTCTGAGGAACCCATAGAGGCACCTGAACAATGAAGAAGAAAGCTCACTGCAGGATAGGGCTGATTACCACAGCCAACCGCAGAACACGAACCAGGCAAGACAGACACATCTGAGGGGGAACGTACCAAATGGGGAAAGCCCTTAAAAACAGAGACTATGACATGGGGGGTGCATTACGTCCCAGACCACTCAAAGATGCTGTGGACCCAGCTGCATTACCACCGGCGGAGAAGACGCCTACCACACAGTAGCTTCAAGATGTCCTCTGGGCCATCGCGGCCTCCCGAGCAGCCCTAGAAGTTAAGATAGATACGCTGAGTATAGACCTGGGCCTCCTTTAGGACGACCACAAGCGACTAGCAGAGAGAGTCACTACAACAGAACGGAACAGTGGCAGAAGCGGTCCCTGCCTTGGCCCTAACTCGCAACTGCTTCAGCACCATGGAAAACCACCTTAAAACACTAGAAAATGGAGCAGAAGATGCCGAAAACAGAGCGAGGCGTAATAATATCAGAATAATAGGCTTTCCGGAAACAATAGAAGGATCTGACATGGTGGGGTATTTGGAAGACTGGCTTCAAACGATAGTAGCCCCAGAGGGGCTTTCACCCTTTTTAGTGCTAGAAAGAGCTCATACAGTACCTGCTAAAGCTCCACCCCCAGGAACTCCTCCGAGACCTGTGATAGCGAGACTTCTTAATTTCAAAGACAGAGACCACATACTGCACCAGGCTCGGCTGCAGGATGAGCTGAAGATTGTCAACAGTAAAATATCCATATTCCCAGACTTTTCTCGAGAAGTCCAACGACAAAGGGCAGCATATACCTCTGTGAAGCACAGGCTCAGAGAACTAAAGATCCCGTACTCTATGTTGTTCCCGGTTCGACTCCGAGTGGTCACCCAGACAGGTGGAATTCTTTACTGCTCCGGAGGAGGCCGGACTTAGGCTCAAGTACCAATTCACAACGCAATAAGAGGCAACACCGACCCCGGTCGAGGAGAAGACGACCCTCTCCCCAGATTGATCCACCTACCCCTTAAGAAGCACAGGAAGAAAGACAGCAGGTGGTGGAGGCCGTTGCATTGATGGGCGAGATATCTGATGATACATTGCCTTCGAACCAACATGGGGAGCTGAACAGAAGGATTCTGACAGCGAGACAGCGACCTCAACCCAATCGAGCGTGGTCCTGCCTATGGTCACCCCAGGCACAGCTGATGAACTTATATAAAACAAGGCCAGACAATCAAGATGGAACCCACATAGACTCACCACCTACCAATCTACGATTGGGCCCTGGATGAGCAAAGAGACGAGAGACGCATACTTCCTTCCCACTATTGACACTAATGCCCCCGTCATATACTCCAGACTCCTTGCAAGTATTATCCACAGAGACAAAGGGGGAAGGATGGGCTGGGGGAATCCCAGAGCACCCGGCTGCAGAGCCACAAAACCCCCACCCCCACACACACAGTGACTCTGCACAGTAGTGCTCATGAACACTCTTGAAGTTGTGTTGTTTTACAGTTTGGGCGAGGACATTTTTCCCCTTGTCCAGGGGAAAGGGAGTTGGGGAGAATATTGTTTGATTATAGATCAATCCACTTCGTGTTGCCTAGATAAGACATATATGCCCTCATTACAACCCTGGCGGCCGTAGATAAAGTGGCGGTAATACAGCCAGCAGGCTGGCTGACAAAAAAATGGGATCACGACCACGGCGGAAACCGCCATCATAGACAGCCACTTTAACACTCCGGCCGCCAGGGCGTTAGCAACAAACACATCGGCAGTCACCGCCAACAGACAGGCGGAAGACAATGTACCACCCACTGTATTATGAGAGGCCAATCCACCAGCTTTTCCGGGGCGGTACCAATGACATCAAAAGCACGGCAGAAACAGTACACTGAAGGGGAACCACTCACCTTTCGACACTCAACTAAGAACCAGGATGCTATGGAGCTCGCACTGCAGGTCCTCCCCATGCTGGTGTATCTACTAATACACCAGGAATTTGAAAGCAGGCAGCGGCGATGATGACTATGAGTACTGCACCTAGCACACACGGGAGGGGGAGGAAAACGAGAGCGGCACATACAACCAGCACACAACACCCCCACCCTCACCCACAACACCATACACACAAACATATTCAACAACATTACAGATACACCCCGTTGCCCCCTGGAAGAACGCAAGGACAAAAGTAATTGAGTTCAATCAGTGATATTTTGGAACATGCAGATGTAGCTAACGAATATAAAAAAATTGTATTTACAAATATTTACAATATGTACAGAAGGCCGTACACTGTCCTTTGTAAATGTCCGCGGACCAGTGGCCCAAAAAATCATGGGCGAAGCCCACACTTGACTCCTGCCTCAAAATGGAGAGAACACTGCAGGGGAATCAGGTCGGAAAAACACAGGCACCTCAGAGGGAAGGGGAGGGGGGCACCTCAGCCGGAAGATGCTACTACACCACTGCTTCTCGAGGTGGCTCCATGCCCACAGCGATGTCCTGGGGAGTGCAAAGCCACAGTCTCTCAAGTGGGTGGTTTACCCACTGCTTGGTCCTGGGGAGTGCAAGGCCACAGTCTCTCAAGTGGATGCCTTCTTCCACTGGTTCTGGAGGGGGCATTGTGCCCAGTCTGCTTCATACTGCCAAGGATTGGGTGAGTAGATGCATTTCTCCACTGGTTCTGGAGGGGCATTGTGCCCAGTCTGCTTCATCTGGCCAAGGAAAGGGTGAGTGGATGCATTTCTCCAGTGGTTCTGGAGTAGGCATTGTGCCCAGTCTGCTTCATCCTGCCAAGGATTGGGTGAGTGGATGCATTTCTCTACTGATTCCGGAGGGGGCATTGTGCCCAGTGTGCTTCATCCTGCCAAGGATAGGGTGAGTGGATGCATTTCTCCACTGGTTCTGGAGGGGGCATTGTGCTCCGTCTGCTTCATCCTGCCAAGGATAGGGTGAGTGGATGCATATCTCCACTGGTTCTGGAGGGGGCATTGTGCCCGGTCTGCTTCATCCTGACAAGGATTGGGTGAGTGGATGCATTTCTCCACTGGTTCTGGAGGGGGCATTGTGCCCAGTGATGCTGCACCTGGGGTGAGGCAGTTCCCATTCCCTCACCTGGGTGTCTGAGGCACAAGATGTGCAGGGAACAGGTAGCATTATACTCCATGGAGGCAGAGCCACACTCCGTCCTACGGCGACTTAGGCTGCAAAGTGCTGACAGTGCCAGTGCTGGTGGTGGTGCCTCAAGTGGTGTGTGCAGGGTCCAGGACTTCTCCTGCAGCCTCAGACGGCTGCCCACTGGGGATGCTGCTGATGTCCGATGTAGTGGCACCGGCTGGGCATGTGGTTGTGCATATGGCGGTGCAGGTGGCGGTGCAGGTGGTGGTGTCTGCGGCGAAGATGCTGCTTGTGCTGCCTGTGGTGCAGGTGCTTGTAGTAGTGGAGGGAGACAGGGAGTGCAAAGCCACAGTCTCTCTAGTGGATGCCTTCTTCCACTGGTTCTGGAGGGGGCTTTGTGCCCAGTGTGCTTCATCCTGGCAAGGAAGGGCTGAGTGGATGCCTTCTTCCACTGGTTCTGGAGGGGGCATTGTCCCCAGTGTGCTTCATCCTGGCAAGGAGGGGCTGAGTGGATGCCTTCTTCCACTGGTTCTGAAGGGGGCATTGTGCCTAGTGTGCTTCATCCTGGCAAGGAGGGGCTGAGTGGATGCTTTCTTCCACTGGTTCTGGAGGGGGCATTGCGCCCTGTGATGCAGATGTTTTGCAGTGCAAGATCACAGTCTCTCACCTGGGTGTCACAACAACAGCTTTTGCAGGGGCCAGGACGCACTGCAGCCAGTGTGGTCACCACTGCACACTGCTCGCTGGCTGTGATGGCTGCTCAGTTACGCTGCAGGTGGCGGGTCTGGCAGTGGTGGTGGTAGCCTTCAGGCCTTCCCCTGCAGACTCGGATGGCTTCCCACTGGGGCTGCTGCTGCTGGCAGTGGTGCTGCTTGTGGCGGTGAAGGTGGCAGTGCTGGCCGCGGTGCAGGTGGCGGTGTTGGCCGCAGTGCAGGTGGTGATACTGGTGCTTGTGGTGGTAGTCTCCAGGCCTTCACCTGCAACCTCGGACGGCTGCCCACTAGGGTTGCTGCTGCTGGCAGTGGTGCTGCTTGCAGCGGTGCAGGTGGCAGTGATGGCCATGGTGCAGGTGGCGGTGCTGGCCGCAGTGCAGGTGGCAATACTGGCAGTTGTGGTGGTAGCCTCCAGGCCTTCACCTGCAGCCTTGGACGGCTGAAGTGCCATCGCTGGTGTTCTGTGTCCCTTCCTGCCCTTGGCAGATGATGGTGCCTCCTTGGGTCTGCCAGCTGGAGTCTTTGACTTGGCCTTGTTGGCTGGTTGCGCCTCCTTCTCCTTGCTGGATGCTGCCCCCTTCTTGCCCTTGCCAGGTGGCGGACCCTTCTTGGCCTTGGCAGGTGTTGGTGGCACACTGGCTGGGCTGACGAGTGCCTCCTTGGAGCCTCTCATAGCTGCAGAAACCACAGCGGACGTGGACTTGGTGGCTGAGGTACTAAGCTCGGTTCTGGCTACCTTTGCCCGAGGTGAAGGACGGGGGGAGGTGTAGGGAAGAGGTCAAGGGTGGCTAGGAATAGCTTCTTAGGTCACATTGGGATGGGAAGAGGGTGAAGGTTTGGGAGTGGAGGAAGAGGGAGTGGTTGTAGGAGGTGTCAGTCTGCTGTGTTTAGGTGCAGGTGCATTAGCTGGATGCTGTAGTGAGGTGGATGGTTGTTGGGTGGGTGTGTGCTTGCATTTGTGTACTTTGGGAGGAGGGGTGACAGACACAGTGGGAGAGGACACAGGGGACGTGTGCATGGATGTGGGGGTGGTGGCTGCCAGTGAGGGGCGTGTAATGATAGGCGTGCTGGTGATGGAGGTAGTGGATGAGGATGTAGGGCATGCAGGTGTGAGTGGAGATGCTACTAGGAGGAGGTGGACGAGGAGAAGGAGGGGGACACAGTAGAGGCAGTGGATGTTGGTGTGTCCGAATGGGGATGGTGCTTGTGTGAGTGCCTGTGAGATGAAGTGTGGTGCTTGTGTTTGCCTGAGCCACTTCTGTGTGTTGATTTGTGTGATTGTTGGTCTGAAGGTGTGCTTGGGATAGGTTGGGGTTGAGGGGATTGGGACTGGGTAGAGGAAGTTGGAGGGGGGAGGCTGGAGACCGGGACAATGGCTGCCATCAGTGCGGAGGCCAGAGCTTGGAATGCTCTCTGTTGGGCCCACCGCCGGAGTGAATGTCCTCCAGGTATGCATTTGTTTGTTGCAAATGCCTTTCAACACCCTGGATGGCATTCAGTATGGTTGACTGCCCAATAGTGAGGGATCTCAGGAGGTCAATAGCCTCCTCACTGAGGGCAGCAGGAGTGACTGGGGCAGGGCCTGAGGTGCCTGGGGCGAAGGAGATGCCCACCCTCCTGGGTGAGCGGGCACGGGAAACATGCTGAGGGGCTGCTGGGCTGCTGGGAGGGCGGTGCTGGTACGGGGGTGGCGCATGTACCTGTTGTTGGGATGGGCACAGAGGTGTCCGCCACCGCCAGGGAGCTTCCATCGGAGGAGGAGTCGCTGTCAGTAGTGCCCCTCCTGTCTCCGTCGTGGTGCTCCTCTCACCCTCCGTCCCACTGGTGCCCGTCGGTGGATTCAGCCTACAGGCCCATGTGGGATGCAGCTCCCTCTGTCGCTGGTGCCTCTGCTCCTCCGCCAGATGATGCTAATGACCACAAGGACAGGGTGACAAAACAAGAAGGGGGGAGAGACAGAGGATACTCTTGGTCAATGCCAGCAACAACACTACCTATGCACTAGGCCATGCACTACCAGTTACAATGCTAGTCACCAGCCATGGGGTACATTGCATTACGCCATTAGCTGCACACCTGAAACCCACAGGACCCTGCCCAGTAGTAGATGTTCACTAACACTGTTGCGGTTGGAGTGCTTCAGAGCCTGCCCAACAAGGGACCTACCCTGCCATGTTCGCCCTGGCCTAGGGGCACCCACATCCCCACCAAGGTAAAACCTTAACGCGCGCGAAGTCATGATTCCGAATCTGTACTCTCCCCCTTGTGGCTGTTGTGATGCCTTCAAGCGCCCATCCAACTCCAGATAGGCCACCGCCAGGATACAGCACATCAGGGGTGTCAGGGTACGAAGGGCATCCCTTCCTCGTTGGGAGGACAGCCCTAGCTGGGCCTCCACTGTCTTCCTTGCCCAGCGGAGCAGGTCCTCCCACCGTTTGCAGCAGTGGGTGCTCCGCCTGTCAAAGACCCCCAAGGTCGGCACCTCCTTGCTGATGGCACGCCAAATATCCTTTTTCTGATGGGCGCTGACCTGCAGGAAAATATGCATAGAAAAAGGGATTAGTCATACCGTCCAGACTGTTACACCCATGGCCCACAATATCCATCCCATCCCCTTACACACAGACATTGACCACCAGACATGCAGCACTCTGCCCAGGACCCCTCAGCCCCCCCCACACAAGGCTTACACACACAGCAATCCATACATTCATGGCCCATGCAGCATGCTCACAGTGTACTCACCTGTTTGTCTGGAGGACCATAGAGTAAAGTGTACTGGGGTAGGACCCCATCCACCAGTCTCTCCAAATCCTCCGAAGTGAAGGCAGGGGCCCTTTCCCCAGACACTTGAGACATTGTTGCTTCCAGACACAGGTCACAGCAGCACTTGCAGTGTAGGTCCTCTCCTGTTGAAGGTCAAGTAGCAAGTGAGTGAACAGATAGAAATTGGAGGTCATGTCCGCGAGTGTGCGTACCGTCACCGCCGGCGTACATCGCCATTGGCTACTGGAACCCATAGGGCCCATTTCAGGGAGGCACAGGCCTGTTTCTGTAAAGGAAGAAATGCATTTTTATTTACACATATGTGTGAATATGACCCTCTGCTCCCCGTTTTTCACCCTAGACTTCAACCGCTGAGGATGAATAGGAGATGGAGACATCCCCCCGTGTACAGACCCCTGGGGGACCTGGCGACTATGGAGGATAGGCACATTATCCTGACCTACAGACTTTATAGGACCACAATCCAAGAACTGTGTGCCCAATTGGAGCCAGACCTGATTTCAGCTATCCGCCACCCCACAGGTATCCCCCCTCTAGTGCAGGTCCTGTCAGTGCTCCATTTCCTGGCAATTGGCTCCTTCCAAGCGACAGTGGCAATGGCATCAGGGATATCTCAGCCAATGTTCTCCAACATGCTGACCAGAGTGTTGTCTGCCCTGCTGAAACACATGCACAGCTACATTGTATTCCCCCAGGTGGAGGATTTGGCCACAGTGAAGGCTGACTTTTATGCCCTGGGACATATCCCCAACATCATTGGTGCCATTGATGGTACACATATAGCATTTGTCCCCGGAGAAATGAACAAGTGTTCAGGAATAGAAAAAGCTTTCACTCTCTGAATGTGCAGATGGTGTGTTTGGCGGATCAGTACTTCTCCTATGTGAATGGCAAGTATCCTGGCTCTGTGCATGATGCATTAATCTTGAGGAATAGCAGCATTCCATATGTGATGTCTGAACTCCAGAGGCCCCGAGTGTGGCTAATAGGTGAGCCCATGGTCCCCACCCAGTTTATGTAGGTATATGGGTGTGGTTTTGGCCATAAGGGTGAGTGTGTGGCTAACAGGATTCCCTCGATATTTACAGGTGACTCTGGTTACCCCAACCTCTCATGGCTACTGACCCCAGTGAGGAATGCCAGGACAAGGGCAGAGGAACGTTACAATGAGGCACATGGGCGAACAAAGAGGATAATTGGGAGAACCTTTGGCCTTCGGAAGGCCAGATTCCGGTGCCTCCATCTGACAGGTGGATCCCTGTACTACTAACCCAAGAAGGTGTGCCAGATCATCGTTGCATGTTGCATGTTGCACGTTGCACAACCTGGCCTTGAGACGCAAGGTGCCTTTTCTGCAGGAGGATGTGCCTGGAGATGGTCATGTGGCAGCGGTGGAGCCTGAGGACAGTGACGAAGAGGAGGCAGAGGAAGACGATGTGGACAACAGATGTACACTCATTCAATAGTACTTCCAGTGACACAGAGGTAAGACACTGTAACTTCACCTTCCATTGCAGTTTTGTGTTTGACATTGAACATGGCAGCCTGATTTCCCTATGTCTATGGCCACTTACTGTACCCTTTGTCATCTCTATTTTCAGATCTCCGTGCCCCACTCTGGCTCCTGGTGTGTTTACTGCTGCCCACTACAGGTTATACCTATGTTAATATTACAGTAGATTAGAAATGCAATGTTTACATTTTGTGAAACAAATACATGTGTTATATAATCCACAGACTCCATACTTGAATTTGTTCAAAGGGTGTTTATTTTGGTGCTAATAAGTGGAGGGGGTATTGCAATGGGCTGGGTTGCTGATGTACGAAAGTCCAGGGTAGAGTCCAGTCTATTTGAGTCAAGGGGGCCTTGGGAAGGGGAGCAATGGCAGTTCAAGGTGGACAGGGTGACAGTGTGGGACAGAAGGGTGACAATCAAGAGAGTCTTATTTCCTGGCGGGGGTCTTGGCAGTGTTCTTTGGCTTCTGCCAGGATCGTAAGGTCCGTTTGTGGGGTGGTTCTCCTTCTGCAGGGGGAGGGGTGCTGGTGGCCTGTGAGTCCTGTGGCAGGGACTCCTGTCCACTAGCGCCGGCATAGGTGGAGGGCTGTTCGTCAGTATGGCTAGTGTCAGGGGCCATTGGTGTGCAACTGCCTCCCTCATGGTGTTGGCCATGTCTGCCAGAACCCCTGCAATGGTGACCAGGGTGGTGTGGATGTCTTTCAGGACCTCCCTGATCCCCAGGTACTGTCCCTCCTGCAGCCGCTGGGTCTCCTGCAAGTTGTACAGTATCTGGCCCAAGGTCTCCTGGGAATGATGGTATGTTCCCAGGATCCCTGCAAGTTCCTCGTGGAGAGTAGGTTCCTTGGGCCTGTCCTTCCCCGTCGCACTGCAGTCCTCCCAGCTTCCTTGTTGTCCTGTGCCTCTGTCCCCTGAACCATGTGCCCACTGCCACTGACCCCCGGTCCCTGATCGTCCCTGTAGTGGTGGACACCCTGCTGATTGACGTTTCCTGGGGACAGAGGTATGGGCCCACTAGGTGGGTGCTGTGCTGGTGTTTCCTGAGGGAGGAGGCTCTGTGGTGGTTTGGGATTGTGGCAGGGTCACCAGCTGTCCAGAGGTCCCTGATGGGCCAGGTTGGTTAATGTGATCCAGGTGTGCAGAGCTGCTGTCATCCCTGTGGGCCTCTTCTGTGGGGGGACTGGATGTGGCTGGCACCTCCTCTCCGGTGACGTTGAGTAGGGGTCCTGTGGGGATGTAAATACAGTGTTATTATATCTGTGTGTGCCATCTTTTGCATGGATATGTTTCCCTCTATGGTTGTTATTAGCAAGGCAGCTTTTGGCATGTGTGAGTTGTGCTTGGTTTAGCTAAGTGATTGTCACTAGTGTGCATGCTGTGGTGATGGGTGTCCATGCATGTCTGTGATGGGTGTCCATGCATGAGTGTAACATGCAGGGCTTGGTATTGGGATGGGTGGGTTATGATGGTGGGGTATATGTGAGGTGATGGAGTGAGGGGGTGAGGGTAGTGGTAGGAGGTTGTGATGGCATGCAGGTAGGATGGGGGTTATAGAAGTAAAGATTTGACTTACCAGAGTCCAGTCCTGCTACTCCTGCGAGGCCCTCAGGATGCATGATCGCCAAGACTTGCTCCTCCCACGTTGATAGTTGTGGGGGAGGAGGTGAGGGTCCACCACCAGTCCTCTGTACAGCTACCTGGTGTCTTGCAGCCACAGAACGCACCTTCCCCCATAGGTCGTTCCACCTCTTCCTGATGTCATCCCTTGTTCTGGGGTGCTGTTCCACAGCGTTGACCCTGTCCATGACTCTCCGCCATAGCTCCATCTTCCTAACAATGGACATCTGCTGCACCTGTGATCTGAATAGCTGTGACTCTACCCGAATAATTCCTCCACCATGACCCTTAGCTCCTCCTCAGAGAACCTGGGGTGTCTTTGTGGTGCCATGGGTGTAGTGTGAGTGGTATGTGTGAGGGTGTGTGGGGTGATGTGTTGGTGTGTGTGCTGTGAGGTGCGTGGATGGTGTATGGGTGATGGTGTTATGTGGCACAGATTCAGTGGGTGCTCCTGGCTTGTCTCTCTCTCAGTTGTCAATATTTTTTTTTTGTTGTAAGGGGTTGTGGGTATTGTGGGTGTGTGTTTTACATTGGATTGGATGTGGTGTGAGTGATATGTGTGAGGTGATGTGTGGGGTGATGTGTTGGGGTGTATACTGTGATGTGCGTGGATGGTGTATGAGTGATGGTGTTTTGTGCCTCTGATTGTGTGCGTGCTCTTTGCTTGTCTCTCTGTGCTTGGTCCCTTTTTTTAGTTGTAAGGGGTTGTGGGTAGTGTGGGTGTGTGTTTTACAGTGGTGTGAGTGTGGGGGGGTGGTGTGTGTATGTGTGTCAGGTGTGTGTAGTTTGAATTGTCCAATGTGGTGTAGTTTTGTTAGTGTATGTTTATTTTGAGTGCAGCGGTGTGTACCGCCATTGGTTTACCACGGTTGAATGACCGCTGCGGTGATTCGTGGGTCATGATGCTGTGGGCGTATTTCTGTTGGCGTAACGGTGTGGGTTTTGGTACCTCCAGTTTTCTCACTGCCCTTTGGGCTGGCAGACTTGTGTGGGTGTCTGTATAGTGGCGGATTTCTCTGTGTAGGTCATAATACCCATAACGGTATACCGCCACGGTCACGGTATGTTGGCAGATGTCAGCACGGCGGTAGGCGGCATTTACCACCAAGGTTGAAATGAGGGCTTAAGTCTAAAATTCCTCACTTGGAATGAAAGAGGGATGAGGTCTATGTCTAAACGTCATAAGGTATTTTCCTTCTTCACTCGGCGAGGCGTCCAAATGCTACAAGAGACACATCTAGATGCCGCTGAGGGCAGTGCCCTTCAAAAGTAGTGGAGAGGTCAAGTATATTATACTACTTACTCAGCCTTTGCCAGAGGGGCCTTGATATGGGTCAATTTGGGAGTACCATATCAACACAAGGAAACTATCATAGACCCCCTGGGTCGCTACACTGTGATAATCGGAAAACGAGATGGGAGGGAGATAGTATTGGGCAGCATTTACGGCCCCAACATGGATCAAGGGGGATTCCTAGCCTCCATTTCAGAACGACTGGCAGCATACTTAATGGGCCCGATTCTATTAGGGGGAGACTTCAACTGTATAGCAGACACGACCTTAGATAGGTCACATCCCCCTTACCTTCTTACCCGGTCTCTAGGACAGCCCAAGCATACCGCATCTGGCAACAGAATTGGGGGCTAGTCAATACCTGGTGCATCCACCATACAAACAATAGAGACTACTCCTTCTATTCCCCTATGCATGATTTACATGTAAGATTGTATAGCTTCCTCTGTACACCAGAGATATATGAGTTGATACTCCTGAGTGAATACCTGACGCGGACACTCTCAGACCATAATCCATTGCTCCTCCGAGTTGGATTGTCCCAGGTACGGAGGCCGATCCCTACATGGCGGCTCCAACCATCTCTACTAGAGGACGAGGCTTTTAAACATACTATTGGTACAGCAATAGATGCATACTTTGAAATTAATGTAGGCTCGACAGCATCCAAGCTACTAGAATGAGACGCGTTCAAAGTAGTTATTAGGGGGAAATGCCTTTCAGCAGTGGCCTGCGAACGTCGGGCATTGCTTAGGGACATAGAGGTGGCTGAGCTGAAACAGCAAAAGCTTGAGCAGAAACACCCAATGCCCCAGAGATACAGACATCACTCCTAACAGCGCAAGAGGCAACAGCAGTCACAGTAGATCGAACCTAGATAAAACCTATTTAGCACGAACCCACGTAGAAGCGGACCATGCAAGTTCCCTGCTAGCATGATTGGCAAACCCAGCAAAGAGAGGGTCTGTTATAGTGGAGCTCATGCAACCTGAGGGACATAGCATTTATTCCCAGGCTGCAATTAATGGCGAATTTCACGAATACTATGCTGACCTATATTCGAGCAAGGTACACCCAACAGAAGACGAGATTCATACCTTCTTAGAGCACCTACTGCTCCCTACTGTATCGGAACAGGAAGCTTCAGAACTGGGGGCAGAGATCACTATAACAGAAGTGAGGGCAGCCATAGCCAGCATGGCGCGTGATAAAACACCTGGTCCAAATGGCCTAACAACAGAATTTTATTCGACGTATGTCTCAAAATTGGGGCCACAACTGGTGACCATTTATGAAGAGGCTAGGATATCCCAGACCCTCCCAGCATCTGCCCGAGAAGCCCTGATTATACCATTGCTAAAACTGAGAAAATCCCACACGGATGTGGCTTCATATTGCCCCCTTTCAATGCTATCAGCTGATTATAAGATATTAAGCAAAATACTAGCTATGTGCCTTATGCGACATATGCCACACCTGATACATAGAGACCAGGCTGGGTTCATTCCAGGGCGACAAACAGCGATGAACATTAAATGCTTTTTCTCGCTGCTTCAAGGGAATGGATATGAGAAGCAAAGGGCGATGATTTTTGCTGTTGACTTTGAAAAGGCTTTTGATAGCCTGAAATGGCGCTATCTCTACGAAGTACTTCGCAAATTTGGGCTGGGAGACAGATTCATTGCTTGGACGAGATTGTTATAGACTGACCCGGCAGCCAGAGTCTGCACGGGCAGTACTATCTTGGAGAGTTACCGAGTGAAGAGGGGGACCAGACAGAATTGCCCTCTCTCCCCCCTGCTTTTTGCGCTGGCAATAGAACCATAAGCTTGTATGGCCAGAACGGGACAGGTCTACAAGGCAGGGCAGACTCACCACATCGCGTTATACACAGATGACCTCCTTCTCTTCTTGAAAGATGCAGGCGGTGAGTTGCAAAGAGCCTGTGACTTTTTAGAGAGATTTGGAGATCTATCTGGGCTGAAAGTGAACTGGCAAAAATCCAGTTTATTCCTGACAATTGAAGGTAGGGCCAATCCCCTGGACCTTAGAGACTTACATTGGGAGTCAAGGTGTCTGTCATATCTGGGAGTTTAAGTCTATCATGACGACCAAGACCTGTTTGAGGGCAATATGCAATGGACTCTGATGGGGGTTCGCAGGTCCATGGCCTTCTGGGCTACCTTGCCATTCTCGGTAGCAGGGCGTGTGGCGCTCCTGAACATGATTGTGCTGTCCCGCCTGTTATATCTTTTCATGACCCTACCAGTATGGATTCCTAACACCTTCTTTAAAGAGTTGAACCCCATGGTCACGGGATTCATGTGGGGAACAGGCAGGCGACGACTAGCGCTCACGACGTTACAGCTTCCGCTCGCAGAGGGAGGGTTGGCCACTTCTGATTGCGAAGCATACTATTTAGCAAGCCAACTACAATGGCTGACCAGGTGGATAGCAAGCCACACGATTCATGATCGCAAGACTACCCCCTTCACACCTGACCTGCCCTCGCTGACCAAGGTTGTCTTTCATCTCAGCCTCCCATCAGCTTCCAGCTCCACTGAATTAAAAGTAATTCATAAATGCTGGCAATGCCACCTCCGCAGAACACGACTAACTAGGCCCTACGCACCAGAGATACCACTGCGATTTCTGATGACGCTGCCGCATAGGGGGTGCTGGGGAAGACTATTGAGATGGGAAACAGCAGGAGCAACCACCTTGGGGGCCCTATACAAAGCTGATTCCCTGCTACTCTTCGAGGATTTCCGCGTTAGGTACCGGATCCCTGCAGGACACTTCCTATTTTATAGGGCAATAACTGAATCGATCATTAGACACTGGCCGATGGGGAGAACAGAACCACCTACGTCAGCGGTGACTGAATACTTGGTGAGTGCTACAGGGACAAACAGGGCCGTGACTTGCCTATTTAGAAAAATTAGGACCATGATCTGTAAGCCGTTAACAGCTCTTTAACAGAAATGGGAAGTCGATTTGGGACCTCCCATTACAGACATCGACTGGGTTGAAATCTTAACTTGGACTCCGCGGGTCTCTAGGAACACCCACTTCAATCCAATCAACATATGTGTTTTACATTGAGCATACCTGACACCGGGCAGGATCAGGAGACACTTAGGGGCAACAGATGCTAGATGTCCCAGATGTGGGGAGGACGGGGCCAAATTCATCCACATGTTTTGCACTGCCCAGCAATACGCAAGTATTGGCGATCGGTCACACAACAACTTACAGACAAACTTGAGCAGGAGATACCTAATGAGCCCAGACACTGTCTGCTGGGGGTCTATCGCCGACAGGCCAAACATAAAATCACTAACCAGTTCCAAGATCTGGCCCTGGTATTAGCTAAGTGAGAAATTGCAATGACGTGGAAAGCGACACTGGCCCTCGAGAAAAAACATGAAGGAGGGAAGTCCTGAAGTGGACCAAAGCAGAGGAAACGATAAGACACCGGAAAGTACGGAGGGGTCAGGGGACAATAGAGAGGGCACGTGCATGGAGCACCCTAGTTTGTGACTGGGAACATCAGGAGGAGGGACCCTTAGCACATATGGAGCCCCCTAGACTCCCTGGGAAAATACTCAAAAAGGAGACCTAGTGGCGATGTACGCAACAGACTCATAGCAACTCAGCCATCCCCTGGAAGAATAAAACAATGCAAATTGAGGGTAGACACAGATTATCACCATGCAAAGCACCGTCAGGTGCCCAAAACCATCAACATAATAATTAACTAGGCACACAAGTGGGGAAGGGGGGGAGGAGAGGTGGTTTGATCCTTTCAGGGGGAGGTCCAAGATAATGAGATGTCAAGAGACTCTTCTATGCTATTATGAAAGTCTTAATCCATAGAGCCTTCAGCAGATACCCATGCAAAAGTTACGCTCAAATAATACCATGAGTTGAATGTAATGCAAAGCTAGTTTCTAGACCGAGGATTGCAAGATAACAAAATCATCTGACAAGACACTTTATTGCTGCATTGTGAGACCCCCCCTTGTGGGAGATTGCATTATTTGTATAGTACTAAAAACCAATAAAATACATTTAAAAAAAAAAGTTTGATTTATTTGCACTGTGTAGGAAAGTGCCCTCTTTGGTATGATTACCCCCCACACACACAATTTTTGCCTGATATTGATGCTGACTTGAGAATGTGCTGGGATCCTGCTAACCACGCCCCAGCACCAGTGTTCTTTCCCTAAAAATGTACCATTGCTTCCACAAGTGGCACACCCCTGGCACACAGTTAAGTCCCTTGTAAAAGGTACCCATGGTACCAAGGGTCCTGTGGCCAGGGAAGGTCCCCAAGGGCTGCAGCATGTATCATGCCACCAAGGGGGGCCCTCACCAGACACATGCACGCTGCCACTGCAGCTTCTGTGGGCTGGTGGGGAAAAAAAGACAAAGTCGACATGTTACCCATCTCAGGGTGTCATGCCCAGAAACCACTGCCTGTGGAATAGGTAACTCACCCCTCTAGCAGGCCTTACAGCCCTAAGGCAGGGTGCACTATCCCACAGGTGAGGGTGTAGTTGTAGGAGCAATATGTCCTTACAGTGTCTAAGTCCATTCCTAGACATTCTAAATGCAGTGTGGCCATACTGGGTATTTGGACTGGGAGTTTGTCATCACAAACTCCACAGCTCCAAAATGGCCTTACTGAAGTCTGGGAAATTTGGTATCAAACGTCTCAGCACAATCAACCCACACTGATGCCAGTGTTAGATTTATTGAAAACTGCACCTAGAGGTTATCTGAGAGATGCCCCCTGTATTTCAACCAAACTTCTAAAGCAGGACTGATTGGTCTGTGCCAGCCTGCCTCTTCCAGGCAAGTTTCTGACCACATTGGGTGAGAGCCTTGGCGCTGTCTATGGTCAGAAACAAAGCCTGCACTGGGTTTAGGTGCTTCAAACCTCTCCCCTGCAGGAACTGTAACACCTGTCAGTGAGCCTCAGAGGCTCAGGCCTCTTGTTACAGTGCCCCAGGGCAATCCAGCTATTGGAGGTGCCCGCTCCCCAGAAAAAGCCACACTTTTGGCAGCAAGTCCAGTGGCAAAATTAGGGTGAACAATGAAGAGTGACCACTTCAGCTGGGACTACCCCTAAAATTTCCACAGCTGAAGTGACCCCTCCTTGTAAAATCCTCCATCTTTGTTTGGAGGACAGGGACCAATAGGGTTAGGGATGTGCTTCCCTCCCCAAAGGGACTGGACACAGGAAGGGTGTAGCCACCCTATTGGACAGCAGCTAATTGGCTACTACCCTCTGACCCCTGTAACACCCTTAAATCCAGGATTTAAGGGCTCCCCTGGACCTAGCTTGTCAGATTCCTGGCTGCCTTAAGAAGATGACAAGGCGAAAGAAGAAGAACTGCTAAGCCGAACCCCAGCAGAGAAGACTGAAGACACCAACTGTGTTGGCCCCAGCCCTACAGGCCTGTCTCCAGCTTCTGAAGCCCTGCTACAAAAAGGTGACACATCCTACAGGACCAGCGACCTCTTAAAAGCCTCAAGAGGACTGCCTGTACACCAGAGGACCAAGATCTCCCTTGGACAGCGGCCCTGTCCAGAACAAAACTAAAACAAGGGACTTCAGAACCGCCCCTGATCCGCAAGTTTTACACACTCTACGGCCGACACCCACGGCCCGTGTCCAGGTGGTCCAACCGACTAGAGCTGGTCCCCAGATGATTCTGACCTAGTGTCCACCCTGGGTTGACCCCTCCTGTCCAACACGACGACACCTGCAGCCTAAATCGGGAGGACACCCCTGACCGTGAGAGAACCGGACGAAGATACCCAACACCCAAAGGTACTGCTGCACCAGCAGCACCCTGGCCTTGGGGAATCCGACCACCGGTCCAGCGACATCCAGCAGGCGGCCCTCCTTCTTGTCCAGCCTGTGGTTTGCCAGAACGACCCCCTGGACCTAGCCTGCGGCATCTTTGTGAGCCCCATTGTCCTCTTATTGGAAAGCACTGGGAGCCTCATGCTGTGCTTGTACCCTGCACCCGGCCGCCTCTGCGCCTCTGAGGGTGTGTATCTGGTGCTGACTTGTGGCCCTCCCGGTGCCCACCTAAACCCCCCAGGTCTCCCCTCCGAAGATGAGGGTACGTACATGCAAGTAGGCCTGATTCAGAGTGCCCCCAGCCTTTGACCTCTGCACCCAGCCGGCCCTGTGTTGCTGATGGTGGATGTTTGGGGTTAACTTGAACCCCAACCTGTGGACATCCTAACCCCTGGAGTCTGGAACTGTAATTCTTGTACTTGCCTTGATACTGTGCTAACTTTATTTCAACCCAGAAGTGTGTTGAAAAGTGCAGTGTCAACTTTTTAAACAGATATTTGCTATTTTCTCAAAAAAAATGTAATTGGTCAAATTGAAACAAAGTGGTTTTGAAACATATGTCTAATACTTACTTACAAATGTACTTACCTGCATACTAAAGCTAGTGGTTCTAGAAATAAAGTAACAAAATATATTTTTGCTATATAAAAACAATTGGTGTGGAGTTAGTCATTGAGTGTGTGTTTCACTTATTGCCTGTCTGTGTAGAACAAATGCTTTGCACTACCCACTGATAAGCCTAACTGCTAGACCACATTACCACAAAAGAGAGCATTAGTATTATCTACTTTAGCCTCTGTTAAGCCTCTGGGGAACCCCAGGACTCAATGCACACTATGACCCTCATTACAACCCTGGCGGTAAATGCCACCGACCGCCGTGCTGATGGCCGCCAAGATACCGCGCCAGTATACCGTTATGGATATTATGACCCACACACAGAAATCCGCCACTATACAGACACCCACACAATTCCGCCAGCCCAAAGGTCAGTGATACATTGGTGGTACCAAAACCCACACCGTTACGCCAACAGAAATACGCCCACAGCATCAGGACCCACGAATCACCGCTGCGGTCTTTCAACTGCAGTAAACCATTGGCGGTACACACTCACGCGCCCAAAATACACACACTAACAAAACTACACCACATTAGACAATTCAAACTACACATACCTGACACACACATACACACCCCACACCCACACACCCACACCACTGTAAAACACACACCCACATTACCCATACCATAATCCCTTACCCCGGAAAAAATATTGCCAACTGAGAGACAGGCCACGAGCACCCACTCAATCTGAGCCACATAACACCATCACCCATACAGCATCCACGCACCTCACACCACACACCCCAACACATCACCCCACACACCCTTACACATACCACTCACACTACATCCATTGCACCACAACGACACCCAAGGTTTTCAGAGGAGGAGCTAAGGGTCATGGTGGAGGAAATAATCTGGGTAGAGCCACAGCTATTCAGATCACAGGTGCAGCAGACGTCCATTGCATGGAAGATGGAGGTATGGCAGACAGTCGTGGAAAGGGTCAACACCGTGGGACAGCACCCAAGAACAAGGGATGACATCAGGAAGAAGTGGAACGACCTACGGGGGAAGGTGCATTCCGTGGTAGCAAGACACCACATAGCTGTACAGAGGACTGGCAGTGGACCCCCACCTCCTCCCCCACAACTAACAACGTGGGAGGAGCATGTCTTGGCGATCATGCATCCAGAGGGCCTCACAGGAGTAGCAGGAGGACAGGACTTGGGTAAGTCAAATCTTTACTACTTTATCCCTCCCACACTGCCTGCATGCCATCACTAACTCCCACCCCTACACTCACCCCATCACTCCACCACCTCACATATACCCACCCACCATCACCCACACATCCCAATACCAAGCCCTGCATGCAACAACAATGCATGGACACCCATCACAGACCTTCATGGACACCTATCACCACAGCATGCACACTAGTGACAATCAATTAGCCAACTGAATCACAACTCACACAAACCAAAGCTGCCTTGCCAATAACAACCATAGAGGGAAACATACCCATGCACAAGATGGCATGCGCAGATACATTAACACTGCATTTCATCCGCACAGGACCCCCACTCATCATCACCGGAGTGGAGGTACCACCAACATCCAGTCCCCCCCAGAAGAGGCCCACAGTGATGACAGCAGCTCTGCACGCCTGGATCACGATGACCAACCTGGCCCATCAGGGACCTCTGAACAGTTGGTTACCCTGCCGCAGTCCCATACCACCACAGAGCCTCCCCCGACAGGAAACACCAGCACAACACCCACCCAGCAGGCCCATCCCTCTGTCCCCAGGACACGTCAATCAGCAGTGTGTCCACCACTACAGGGACCCCAGGCAACCCCACAAACCCAAGACAATCAGAGACCTGGGGTCAGTGGCAGTGGGCACACGGTTCAGGGGACAGAGGCACAGGACAATAGGGAAGCTGGGAGGACTGCTGTGCGACAGGGGGAGGACAGGCCCAGGGAACTGACTCTCCATGAGGAACTTGCAGGGATCCTGGGAGCATACCACCATTCCCAGCAGACCGTGGGCCAGATACTGTACAAGTTGCAGGAGACCCAGCAGATGCAGGAGGAACAGTACCTGGGGATCAGGGAGGACCTCAAACACATCCACACCATCCTGGTCACCACTGCAGGGGTGCTGGCTGACATGGCCAACACCATGAAGGAGGCAGTGGCACACCAACGAGCCCCTGACACTAGCCACACCTAAGAACAGCCCTCCACCTCCGCCGGCGCTACTGGACAGGAGGCCCTGCCACAGGACCAACAGGCCACCAGCACCCCACCCCATGCAGAAGGAGAACCACCCCACAAACAGTCCCTGCAATCCAGGCAGAAGCCAGAGAACATTGCCAAGGCCCCCGCCAGAAAAGAAGACTCTCCTGATTGTCACCCTTGTGTCCCACTCTGTTACCCTGTCCACCTTCAACTGCCATTGCTCCCCTTCCTATGCCCCATTGGACAATGCACCAATGATACCAATTGATACCAATAGACTGGACTCTACTCTGGACTTTCCTCCATCATCAACCCAGCCCATTGCAATACCCCCTACACTTATATGCACATAAATAAACACCCTTGGAACTAATACAAGTATGGAGTCTGTCAATTGATTCAAATATGTATTTGTTTAACAAGCAATAAATATTGCAATTCAACTGTACAGTCATGTACACATAGGTATGACTTGTAGTGGGCAGCAGGGAACACACCAGGAGCCAGAGTGGGGCACAGAGATCTGAAAATAGAGATGCCAAAGGGTACAGTAAGTGGCCATACAATATGAAAAATCAGGCTGCCATGTACAATGTCCAACACAAAACTGCAATGGAAAGTGAAGTTACAGTGTCTTACCTGTGTGTCACTGGACGTACTGTTGTATGAGTGATCTTCTGTTGTCCACATCTTCTTCCTCTGCCTCCTCCTCCTCACTGTCCACAGGCTCCACCGCTGCCACAAGACCATCTCCAAGCTCATCTTCCTGCAGAAAAGGCACCTGGCGTCTCATTGCCAGGTTGTGCAACATGCAACATGCAACAATGATCTGGCACACCTTCTTGGGTGATTAGTACAGGGATTCACCTGTCAGATGGAGGCACCGGAACCTGGCCTTCAGGGGGGCCAAAGGTTCTTCCAATTATCCTCCTTGTTGGTCCATGTGCCTCATTGTAATGTTTCTCTGCCCTTGTCCTGGCATTCCTCACTGGGGTCAGTAGCCATGAGAGGTTGGGGTAACCAGAGTCACCTGAAAATATTCGAGGGGTACCTGTTAGACAGACACTCACCCTTAGGGACAACCCCACATCCATATACCTACATCAACTGGGTGGGGACCATGGGCTCACCTATTAGCCACACCCGGTGCCACTGGAGTTGAGACATCACATATGGAATGCTGCTATTCCTCAAGATGAAGGCATCACGCACAGAGCCAGGATACTTGGTATTCACATGGGAGATGTACTGGTCCGCTAAACACACCATCTGCACATTCAGAGAGTGATAGCTTTTTCTATTCCTGAACATTTGTTCATTCCTCCGGGGGGGACAAATGCTATATGTGTACCATCAATGGCACCAATGATGTTGGGGATATGTCCCAGGCACAGAAGTCAGCTTTCACTGTGGCCAAATCCTCCGCCTAGGGGAATACGATGTAGCTGTGCGTGTGTTTCAGCAGGGCAGGCAACACTCTGGTCAACAGGTTTGAGAACATAGGCTGTGACATCCCTGATGCCATAGCCACTGTCGCTTGGAATGAACCACTTGCCAGGAAATGGAGCACTGACAGGACCTGCACAAGAGGGGGGGTACCTGTGGGCTGGCGGATAGGTGAAATCAGGTCTGGCTCCAATTGGGCACACAGTTCTTGAATTGTGGCCCTATCTAGTCTGTAGGTTAGGATAATGTGTCTGTCCTCCATTGTCGCCAGGTCCACCAGGGGTCTGTACACAGGAGGATGTCTCCATCTCATATTCATCCTCAGCGGTTGAAGACTAGGGAGAAAAACGGTGAGCAGAGGGTCTTATTCACACATCTGTTGAAATAATGATGCATTTCTTCCTTTACAGAAACAGTATGTGAATTTGAGAGTCAGTTGATGTGCCAATGTCTGCTGTGATGAAGTTAGGTGCCATGGCCTGTGCCCCCCTGAAATGGCGGCTGCCTGACCTGTGAGGAGAGACAAGTGGAAATGAGGTAATTGCGCTGGCATTGTGCACCGTAGCGGTCGATGACCGCCGTGCAACTTCGCATTGGTTAACATTAGGCCCTATGGATTCCAGGAGCCAATGGCGATGTACACCGGCAGTGATGGTACGCACCACCGCGGATGTGACCGCCATTTTTTATCTGTTCACTCACTTGCTACCTGACCTTCAGCAGGAGAGGACCTACACTGCAAGTGCTGCTGTGACCTGTGTCTGGAAGAGACAATGGCTCAAGTATCTGGCGAAAAGGCTCCTGCCTTCACTTCAGAGGAGTTGGAGAGACTGGTGGAGGGGGTCCTACCCCAGTACACTTTACTCTATGGTCCTCCAGACAAACAGATGAGTACACTGTGAGGATGATGCGTGGTCCACAAATGTATGGAGTGCTATGGGTGTAAGCCACATGTAGGGGGGGCTGAGGGGTCCTGGGCAGAGTGCTACATGTATGGTGGTCAATGTATGTGCGTAAGGGGATGGGAAGGATATGGTGGGCCATGAGTATGACATTCCGGATGGTATGACCAATCCCTTTTTTGCTATCTTTTTCCTGCAGGTCATTGCCCATCAGAAAAAGGGTATTTGGGGTGCCATCGCCAAGGAGGACCCACTGCCACAAAAGGTGGGAGGACCTGTACCACTGGGCAAAGAAGACGGCGGAGGCCCAGCTGGGGCTGGCCTCCTAATGAGGAAGGGGTGCCCATCGTACCCTGACCCCACTGATGTTCCACATCCTGGCGGTGGCCTATCGGGAGTTGGATGGGCGCTTGAAGGCATCACAGCAGCCGCAAGGGGGTGAGTACAGATTCAGAATCATGACTTTGCACGTGTGAAGGTTTTACCTGGGTGGGGGATGTGGGCTGTGGGTGCCCCTAGGCCAGGGCGAACATGGCAGGGTAGGTCCCTTGTTGGGCAGGCTCTAAAGCACTCCAACCCCAATAGTGTTAGTGGGCATCTACTACTGGGCAGGGTCCTATTTGTTTCAAGTGTGCAGCTGATGGCGTTATGCTATGTACCCCATGTGCTGGTGACTAGCTTTGTAACTGGTAGTGCATGGCCTAGTGCATAGGGCTGCTCCCTGCGTGTTGTGTACACCAACGGTAGTGTTGTTGCTGACTTTGACCAAGTGTATCCTCTGTCTCTCCCCCCCTTTTTGTTTTGCCACCCTGTCCTTGTGTGCATTAGCATCATCTGGCAGAGGAGCAGAGGCACCGGCGACGGAGGGAGCTGCATCCCACATGGGCCTGGAGGCCGAATCCACTGAGGGTGAGGGCACTAGTGGGATGGAGGGGGAGGGTAGCACCACGACGGAGGCAGGAGGGGACACTACAGACAGCAACTCCTCTTCCAATGGAAGCTCCCTGGCGGTGGCGGACACCTCTGTGCCCACAACAACAACAGGTACAGCCACCAACTCCTGTACCAGCACCGCCCTCCCAGCAGCCCCTCAGCCTGTTTCCTGTGCCCGCTCACCCAGGAGGGTGGGCATCTCCTTCGCCCCAGGCACCTCAGGCCCTGCCCCAGTCAGCCCTGCTGCCCTCAGTGAGGAGGCTATTGACCTCCTGAGATCCCTCAATGTTGGGCAGTCAACCATACTGAATGCCATCCAGGGTGTCAAAAGGCATTTGCAACAAACAAATGCATACCTGGAGGGCACTCACTCTGGTGTGGCAGTCCAACAGAGGGCATTTCAGGTGTTGGCCTCCGCCCTGATGGCAGCCATTGTCCCTGTCTCCAGCCTCCCCCCTCCAACTTCCTCTAGCCAGTCCCAATCCCCTCAACCCCAGCCTATCCCAAGCACACCTTCAGACCAGCATTCACCCAAATCAACACACAGAAGTGGCTCAGGTAAACACAAGCACCACACTTCATCCCATAGGCACTCACACAAGCACCATCCCCATTCAGACACACCAACATCCACTGCTTCCACTGTGTCCCCCTCCTCCTTGTCATCCACCTCCCTCTTAGTAGTGTCTCCACTCACACCTGCATGCACTACATCCCCATCCACTACCTCCATCACCAGCATGCCTACCACCACACGCCCCTCACTGGCAGTCACCACCCCCACATCCATGCACATGTCCCCTGTGTCCTCTCCCACTGTGTCTGTCACCCCTCCTCCCAAAGTACGCAAACGCAAGCACACACCCACCCAACAGCCATCCACCTCACAGCAGCATCCAGCTCATGCACCTGCACCCAAACACAGCAGACTGACACCTCCTACAACCACTCCCTCTTCCTCCACTCCCAACCCTTCACCCTCTTCCCAACCCAATGTCCCTAAGAAGCTTTTCCTAGCCACCCTTGACCTCTTCCCTACACCTCCCCCCACCCTTCACCTTGCGCTAAGGTGGCCAGAACCCACCCCAGTACCTCAGCCACCAAGTCCACTTCCGCTGTGGTTTCTGCAGCTGTCAGAGGCTTTAAGGTGGCACCCGTCATCTCAGCCAGTGTGGCACCAACCCCTGTCAAGGCCATGAAGGTTCCGCCACCTGGTAAGGTCAAGAAGGGGACAGCATCCAGCAAGGCGAAGGAGGCACAACCACCCAGCAAGGTCACGTCAAAGACTTCAGCTGGCAGACCCAAGGAGGCACCACCATCTGCCAAGGGCAGGAAGGGGCACAGACACCAGCCAAGGCACTTCAGCCGTCCGAGCCTGCAGGTAAAGGCCTGGTGGCTACCAGCACAACTGCCAGCACCGCCACCTGCACCTCTGCACCTCTGAAAGTAGCACCACTGCCAGCAGCAGCAGCCCCAGTGGGCAGCCGTCCGAGGCTGCAGGGGAAGGGCTGGAGCCTCCCACCACCACTGGCAGCACCCCCACTAGCACCGGCACTACCACCACTGTGCAGCCGTAGCCGCCGGCAGATGGACTGTAGTCCTGCCTCCATGGAGTATCATTCATCCAGGCACACTGCAAATCTCGTGGCTTTGAAATCCAGGTGAGGGGCTGTGACCTGGCACTCCCCAAGTGCTGCATCACTGGGCACTAAGCCCCCTCCAGAACCAGTGGAAGAAGGCATCCACTCACCCTATCCTTGGCAGGATGAAGCACACTGGGCACAAGGCCCCCTCCAGAACCAGTGGAAGAAGGTATCCACTCAGCCCCTCCTTGCCAGGATGAAGCACACTGGGCACAAAGCCCCCTCCAGAACGAGTGGAAGAAGGCATCCACTCACCCTATCCTTGGCAGGATGAAGCACATTGGGCACAAGGCCCCCTCCAGAACCAGTGGAAGAAGGCATCCACTCACCCTATCCTTGGCAGGATGAAGCACACTGGGCACAAGCCCCCCTCCAGAACCAGTGGGAGAAGGCATCCACTCAGCCCCTCCTTGCCAGAATGAAGCGCACTGGGCACAGAGCCCACTCCAGAACAAGTGGAAGAAGGCATCCACTCACCCTATCCTTGGCAGGATGAAGCACACTGGGCACAAAGCCCCCTCCAGAACCAGTGAAAGAAGGCATCCACTCACCCTGTCCTTGGCAGGATGAAGCACACTGGGCACAAAGCCCTCTCCAGAACCAGTGGAAGAAGGCATCCACTTGAGAGACTGTGGCCTTGTACTCCCCAGGACCAAGCACTGGGCAAACCACCTACTAGAGAGACTGTGGCTTTGCACTCCACAGGACCAAGCAGTGGGCAAACCACCCACTTGAGAGACTGTGGCTTTGCACTCCCCAGGACCAAGCAGTGGGCAAACCACCCACTTGAGAGACTGTGGCTTTGCACTTCCCAGGACCAAGCAGTGGGCAAACCACCCACTTGAGAGACTGTGTCCTTGCACGCCCCAGGAACAAGCAGTGGGCATGTAGCCCCCTCCAGGAGCAGTGGCGTAGTACCATCTTCCGGCTGAGGTGCCCCCCCTTCCCTCTGAGGTGCCTGTGTGTTTTTGACCTTATGCCCCTGCAGTGTTCTCTCCGTTTCTCTCTGTTTTGAGGCAGGAGTCAAGTGTGGGCTTGGCCTATGTGTTATGGCCCAGTGGCCCACAGACTATTTTTGTGTGGACATTGTCCCTCATTTTGTATATATTGTATATATTGTAAATACAGTTAATTTATTTATGTATGTATTTTTCTAACTATTGCTAATATTACACTCAATTTAATCCATCTGTTTTGTCCTTGCGTTATTCCAGAGGGTTACGGGGTGTATATGTAATGTTGTTGCATGTATTTGTGTGTATGGTGTTGGGGGTGTGGGTGGGGGTGTTGCGTATTGCGTGTGTGTGTCACTCTCTTTTTCCTCCCCCTCCCTTGTGTGCTAAGTGCAGTACTCACCGTGGTCGTCGTCTCCGGCGTTGGTGCTCCTGGTATATGAGCAGATACACCAGCATGAGGAGGACCTGCAGCTCAGGCTCCATGGCGTCCTGGTTCTTCCTTGAGTGTCGAGAGGTGACTGGTTTCCCTTCAAAGTACTGTTCCTGCCGTGCTTTTGATGGTGTTGGTACTGCCCCGGAAAAGCTAGCGGATGGGCGGGTTGTAATGGAGTGGGCGGTACATTGTCTTCTGCCTGGCTGTTGGCAGTTACCGCTGCGATGTTTGTTGCTACCGCCGTGACAGTCGGAGTGTTAAAGTGGCTGTATGTGTTGGCGGTTTCTGCCGTGGTTATGATTCAATTTTTATTACTGCCGCTTTAACATCGACTGCCAGGGTTGTAATGAGGGCCTACATCTAATTTTGATATAGTATATACAGAGCCAGCTTCCTACACACTGCTATTCTTTCTCTTTCATACTACCACACGGCTTCATTCTAAAGGCATGTTACGTTTAGAACGGAGTCGTATAGTAGTATGAAAAAGAAAGAATCACTGTGCAAATAAATCATTTGTTAGGTTTTTGCAATGTTATGCTGTAAATTGTAAAACCCATCAAGTTGATTTGTTTCCACTCAGTGCTCCGCTTGTAAATAAAAACGTGTCGGTGCTGAAAATTCTCGTCTGAAACACCTGGCTGCTGCAATTAAATGTGCAAGCACAGAATACTGAGGCAGTGTAATCCTAAAGCCATCCTGGACCCCTTTAATCCATTTACAGCCACTCCCTGCACCTTCAGCTCACTCTTGCAGCTTTCTGATTTCTCCCAATATGAAGCTTTTTCATCCTTCTCTTCCTTCGTCTTTCCCATATGTGTCTTTTGATTGAAGTAAATGCCTAATGCAGAAAACTAAGTTCCGGCCCTCAAAAATAAATACCGGCCCTGAAAAGTAAGTGCCAGTGCCCCCCACCAGAAACCACCGTCTCAAATTAAACACTGCAAGCATTTCTCTTTCATACCACCGTACAGCTAACAAATCCACACAGTAGTATGAAAGAGAAAGACTTGCAGTGGAAACAAATCAAACAGTATGGGTTTTACAATCTAGATCGTAGCACTGCAAAAACCTCACAAGTTTGATTTATTTGCTTTGCAATTCTTTCTCTTTCATACTACCGTATGGCCCCATTCAAAGATGTTACATTTAGAACTGAGCCGTACAGTTGTAAGAATCGCAGTGCAAATAAATCAAACTTGTTAGGTTTTTGTAATGTGCATTTGTGGCCCAGAGTAACCCATGTGGGAATGCCATGTGGGGGAGTTATGGAAGCCACACCTGTCTGGGTCTAGAATGGTTTGGACCAACGCTTGATGTCTTGCCTAATAAATAAAGAGCGTGTCCTCATTGGCAGGGACAGCCACAATCAGGACAATGATGAAGTGGTATTGTTGACCATGTTCTTCAGCTACTCAGGAAAAGCATATAATCATGAAATAACATACATGCCAACATTTAAAAGGAAAGTGGGTGGTTTTCAAAAAAAGAATCAGGAGAATGTATTTCTCCCAATGAGGCCAGAATCAGGTCTATTGTCATGTGTGGGACTTGCAAGTGTGGGTGGTGCTGCAGGAGTCGATCTCAAAATTGGTAATAAGCATTTTTTTTTAACCTGCCAGGAGCAAGGAGAAAGCGCTATGGCAGGCAGAAAGAATGTGACAAAAATGTTGTGCACTAGCTTGCAGCAGCAAGGCGTACTCCAAGCCACTCAAGACCAGCCTCTGTTGCAGAAGATCTTTATCAGCTTCATCCCATTTATTTTCAGGGAGGAAAATGGAAGTGCTCCTAAGGCCTGTCTTACATCCTCTCACCTGTAAAAAAAAAGTGATATGATGGGGAGCTAGGGCCATGGCCAATAGGTCAAGGGAGCTGAAGGTCAAAAAGGTTTGGGAACCACTGATTTAGGTGTTCCCTTGAACCTCACTCACAAGATTCCTGGCGACCTCAAGAAGAAGAATAAAGAAGGACTGCTAAGCTGACTCCAGCAGTGAAGACTCCAGTTGACAACTGACTTGAACCCAGCCCTACTGGCCTGCCTGCATCTTCAAAGACCCCTGCTCCAAGAAGGTGAATCATCCTCCAGAACAGGCGACCTCTACAAACCCCAAGAGGCCCTGTCCAGTTGAAATCACCATAAAGGACTCCAGAATCACCCCGATCTGCAAGCCCTGTCTACTCTGGACCTGACGCCCACGGCCCGAATCCAGGTGGCCCACCAGTCCAGAGAAGGTCCCTATGTGATTCTGACCTCAAAACCTCCCTGGGTTGACCCCTCCTGGTCAACACAACAACGCCTGCAACCTGAGTCTGGAGGGCCCCCCCTGACTGCGACCGTATAAAACAAAGATTCCCGACACCCAAGGAGACCCCTGCACCGAAGCCTCCTGGCCTTGGGGAATCCAAACAATGGTCCAGCAAAGTCCAGCGGGCATTGCTGCCTGTCTAGCATTTGGTTTCCCAGAACCAACTCCCTGTACCCAGCCTGACGCATCCTTTATGATCCCTGTCACGCAATTGAAAAGCATTGGGCATCCCGCTCTGTGTTTACACCATGCACCCAGCCACCCCTGCGCCGCTGAGGATGTGTGTTTGGTGTGATCCTGTGGCCCCACCCGGTGCTGACCTAAACCCCCCAGGCCTATGTCCTGGAACTGTGTACTTACCTGCAATCTGCTTTGTACCGAGATAGGATTCCATTGAAAACCTGATGCCAACTTTGACCTCTGCACCCGGCCGGCCCTGTGTTGCTGGTGGTGCACTTTTGGGGTCAACCTGAACTTTGACCTGTGGACATCCTAACCCCTGAAGACTGGGAATCGTAAGTCATGGACTTACCTGTTTTCTGTGCTAAAACTCGTCCTCACCCCTGGACTCTATTGACTCCTATGAAAAATTGCAGTGCCAACTTTTGAAATAGAAAAGTGTTACTTGTAAACTGCTTTATCTGCAAAAACCAAAGTACATTTGATACATATGCTTGATACCTATTGACAACTGCAGTTACCTGCAACAAAGTTCTTCTGGTTCTAGTAATAATGAAAAAATATATATGTTTGCTGTATAAAATAAATTGGCCTGGAGTTAGTCATTAAGTGTGTGCCTCATTTCTTGACTGTGTGTACAACAAATGCTTTGCACTACCCTCTGATAAGCCTAACTGCTCGACCACACTACCACAAAAGAAAGCATTAGTGTTATCTACTATAGCCTCCGTTAAGCCTCAGGGGAACCCCTGGACTCTGTGCATACTACACCTCATTTTGGGATAGTATATATAGAACAAGCTTCCTGCACCTATAAAGAGCATGCAACTTTGGGAGGAGTTAGCATTAGATGCTCACTGCTACAGACGGGGGCATGCTGTCCCTTTGCATAGCAATATTGATTTTTTGCTTGTTTTGCCAAATAAACTTGTGCAGACTTCTGTAAGTGAGAGTAGTTTACCTTTATCACATCTTTGAACCAGATTTCATTTCTGCTTCTGTTGTCACTTGGAACATTGGGAGTTTCCATGGCCTTTCTTTAACTTTCAGTTTGGAACGTGTCTGTTGAGAGATCTTCTCTTCTTTTCACTTGGAACCATACCGCTCTGGCCCTTTGTTAACCCTGTTATCTATCCACTTGTGGGGCCAACACTGCAGGTTTCTCTAGACCATGGGTACTCACAAACTTTTTCTCGGGGGCCAAAATTGCAGTATGGTTTGCGGCCGAGGGCCGCACTGAAGTGACAGCGGGGGGCGGGGCTTAGAGGGGGCGGGGCTTAGAGGGGGAACAACCACCCCACCCCCTTTTTCAAAACAATGCCCCTACCCCAGTAACACACACAGCGCGCACACATACAGCGCCATCTGCTCTCACCCCTACCCCAGTAACACACACAGCGCGCACACACACAGCGCCATCTGCTCTCACCCCTACCCCAGTAACACACACAGCGCCATCTGCACACAGCGCCATCTGCTCTCACCCCTACCCCAGTAACACACACAGCGCGCACACACACAGCGCCATCTGCTCTCACCCCTACCCCAGTAACACACACAGCGCCATCTGCACACAGCGCCATCTGCTCTCACCCCTACCCCAGTAACACACACAGCGCCATCTGCACACAGCGCCATCTGCTCTCACCCCTACCCTAGTAACACACACAGCGCGAACACATACAGCGCCATCTGCTCTCACCCCACCCCAGTAACACACACACACAGCGCACACACACAGCGCAATCTGCTCACACGCCTACCCCAGTAACACACACTACATTAAAAACAAATAAATAAATAACCAAAGAGCCTTACCTGACTCAAAGCACTGTAAAGATGCCACAAATCTGGAACAGCAGGCAGGCAGGCGGGCAGCAGACGTGGAGCCGGTGACAGCAAGCAGACGACCAAAGCCCCGTAAAAGTTAGCTGCAAGCGCTGACTTTTATGGGGCTTTGGCTTCCACGATCGTCAGGGCAACGCAATAAACAATGGCCGCCGTATGGAAACATAGAGGAGGGCCGCGGGAGCATGCTCCCGCGGCCCTCCTCTATGTTTCCATACGGCGGCCATTGTTTATTGCGTTTGGTGTGCGTCTCGCGGGCCGCCAAGTTAGGTCCGTGGGGCCGCTGGCGGCCCGCGGGCCGTACTTTGAGTACCGTTGCTCTAGACCCTTCTCTGTCATATCTGACACATATTGCCTAAGAGGGATAGAGCACTCCTCCTTAAATCTCTCTGCACCGTCAACTGGTTAAGGACATGAAACTCGTTGGCCTCCATCCTTCTCACCCACTCATTCCAAACACACAACACACAATGACTTCAGGTCTACAATGGGACACCGTCTCCTCTCTTTGAACTTCTGATGATATTGAACTGGCTTCAGCCCAACCCGCCTAATTAGAACTTCATTTATTTGTTCCTGATCATTTGCTCAGTCATCCTTCCAAATACTGCTGTACCTTCCATGGGCAAGTCACTAATTGAAGTAGGTGCCTTAGACACATCATTTAAAGCCTGAGCTGTACAAGCAACCTCAACACAAACCATTCCAGGGTATATATTCCCTCCATATACATATCCAAAAGCTCTTTTGGAACCTTAGCAAGTACTCCTGTAAAGTTGGAATTGGAATCGTTTTTCCTAGATGTAGTTGTTTCTGCTGCCATCATGAGCTTCTCTGTCTCGAAAGCTATTCTCTCACTCTCCATTTCTCTCTCATTTTCCGTTACTTGTCTTTCCCTTTCTTGTTCATTGCACTCCATTTTTCTTTCTTTGTGGGCCCAATCTTCCTGTCTTGCCCTTGTCCTTTCCTTTTGTTCCTCTGAGGCTAATCTCAGATTCTTGCTCACAAACTTTTTGGCCTTCTCTTCTTCAACCTTAGCTTTCTAGGGAGGCATCTTCAAGTTGAGGGTCTCAGCCAGACTTAACCCACCGAGGAAAAACTGCTGAGGCCATATCATGATAAGATGAACTGGCTCATAGGTTCCTACCACTGTACTATCCCCCGAGTGCATCACAGTGGCTTCCCTTCCCTCCAACATCTGTAACTGGTCTCTGGTGTAACTCACAAGGAACTTTCTGACTTTATTCTTTAGCGACTTCCGTCCTCTATCCAAACACAGATCCCTCAAGTGATCTAAGGCCAAGGTGTTAAGGTCTGCCCCAACCAACCTTGTATTTGTCATATAACTGTGCCATAGTTTACAAGATTAGCTTACTTCTCTGTTATTGAAAGTTGGAACTTGCTTTTGATGGATTCCACTTGCTGCTAATTGTCAGACCTTATTCGGGCAATCAATTGCTCCTGATCCTGAGCAGTGGGGACTGGGAACATTTCCCTCTGATGTCCCGGTGCCCCATCCAACTGCAAACTCTGCAAACTAGGACAAGTACAGATCCTTCAGCGCTTGCCTCTCAGTGGGAGCGATGGCAAGCAGTCAGAGTTTTCTCAGATAGGTAGTGTGGGGCGTGGGGGTGTGCAATCTCAGAACTTAATAGCCTCCCATGAGTGCAATAATTGTCCAATGTATTGCTTCAGTTGGGAACATACTCTAATACAAACACTTAAAACTGAATACCACGCAGGTGATATTATTAGGATGATGCAAAGTCAACTGTCAGGCAGACACCAGATTTGGTTGCACAGCAAAACCTCTGAGTACTCTGTGGAGCACTCCCGTCGTTAGTTAAGAGAACTTGGAGCTGAAAGAACAAGTGGGTCAGTGGCTCCCACTTTTACTTTGACTGTATAAACAGGAAATGTGAATCCTGTGTCTGCACTTTCAGAACCAGTTTAGTGTGGTTCTCCTTTCAAGTTACCTTACCAAGCTGCTCTCCAGACACAGCATTTTTGTAGAGTAGTTGTCCTCAAAGGGTAGTCTGCAGCCTTAAGCACCCCCAACAGAGGCATGAAGAGGCAGGAGCTTTCTGCACCTGGTTCAACAACCATGCTGAACAGTGAATGGGTAGGGAATAAGCAAGGTTGGCCTGCAGCAGGAAGACTTATCAGCAGCTCTTCCCAGCAAAAAGCCTTCTAATTTCAAAAGAAGCCCAGTGTTCTCTGACCCCAATTCACTGTATATGTCTCCTTCCTCCAGCTACACGAATGTCAACAATACACTTCTACTGTTGTGGAAAACAACCTTCCTCAATCTTGTGCACAGGAATAGGCCAGAGACTTCCAAAGTGGAACTCACAGTCCTTCATTACTCTGGCTGACTTTTACAGACAATGCACGTACTACACAGGCCATGTACACAAACATGCAATGCATACACTTGGGATGTTAGTGCTACAATCTGGGTTAGGGCCCTGAGGCTAGGACCAAAATCAAAAATCAGGATACCAGATATTAGTAGTCAAGCACTCCCAGGGAGGTCAACAGTTCTGCATTTTGCCTGCTTGTTCTGCAATCTGGGCTCATGTCCTGCTGCCCACAAATAGGCAGTTAGACACTGTGCGATGCCTATTGTCACACGCTTTGGTTTCCAGCCACTTTTAACTCTCTCAAATGATAAGCAACTCTCAATTTTTCAGCCCTTTTTGTGGTGTGAAAGTGATCTCTGTTGGTGGCCAGTTGGGAGGAGCTGCAGCACAGGAAGGGTCATTCATGCACAATGCTCCTTCAGGACTGAACACTTTCAACTATTGAGATGCAAAACAAGCCACCCACCCATAAACTGCCCTGAATGAATGAATTAATACCTGATCTGTCTTGGCTTGGCTCTAAAAGACCATGAACATGATGAACCTTGAGAATATTTGGTAAGCAAGTCAAGCAACATATAGCATGCTAAATATGATAGTCTCTTCAAAATTCAAAAACGTGTATATCTTTAACATGCTGAAGGGTTGACCTTAATACATGAGATGTTATCATTGCATCAAGAGGTAATTATGAAAAATGGTAATGATAGTTTTTAAACAAACTTAGAAATATCCATGCACCCCTGTGCGGACAATGGCACTAGTTACCTAAGAGCAAGTCACTTATCATGTGTACCATATATGTGGTCTGGATTTTTATTATGGAACTCAGAGCATGGTCAAGATAGCAGCCGCATAGGATGCTCTGCTCCTCTGCCTCCTGATGCAACTATTTACCTCCAGACCCGGGGCCCGAAATGCCACTGCAGTGGATAAGACTCCTCTAGAAACCAGACGGCAACAGAGACTCAGCAAGTGGACCCCTCTATTCATTCATGGGTGCTCCAATGATTGCAGCCTTGGAGCTGAGTGGCTCAAAATGGCAGATGCCACATGAGGTCCAGGGACAGACTCTCACAATGGGGAAGCAGGATGTCTTCGCCATAGGCGACTGAGGGCCCCCCACTTCAGGAGAAACAGCAACACAGCAGGCCTGACACTCCCGAGATGACAGGGGTCCACACTGGGTTATAGCAAGCAAACTGCTTCAGCTGTGCCGTAGTGAGTCAGCGAGAGCGGTCTTGAAGCCACAGATGATGTCCTGAGCATGGAAATCTGACTCAGGGACAGCCTCCCAAGCAGAAGACATGGGCAGTCCCCTTCCCCTTCTGCCGCGGAGCACCTGGCTTGACTGAAGCAGCTGGGCCCCGATGCTCTGCTTTTGCAGGGTGTGCACTCCACTCTGCATTCCCAGCAGTTGGACTGTATGGTGGACATCAGCCTTGCCCCAGGCTGCAGAAGGCTCGTACAGAAGATTTAGCATGTTCCACTTTGCCTGATCTCCGGTGCTGACTGGGTTCACAACAACGGAGCTCAAGGCTGTGGGCGTCTCGAGGCTGACTTGGGCGCATCCTGGCAGGACATACATAGTGAGTGCTATGCTTGCAGGGGCCTGAATAGGTGCTTTATTTGAGGCAGGAGTGACCCACACTTGCAAGACCCCCCCAAGTAACCGGGCCCCAACATAACCAAAGCAGTTTGCGTCTGGTAGGTAGTTGGGGTGGCGGTAGGCCAACATAGCAGCGGCATGGGCCCAAGAAAGACTGCACTTTGAAGGACATGCTTGAAATTTTCTCGGGTGCCCCAGCTGAGGACAGGCAGCAGCCCCAGTGGACCTCAGCTGTAGCAGACAGGAGTGATGAGGAGGACAGTTATTGGGTCACTCTTCACTTGTTTACGTGACAAAATCCAGTCAGTGAAAAGAGAGGTTTGGTAGGAGCTACATGATGTCAAAAATGGTGGCAGAGGTGGGCGAAAGGGTCTCCATGCTGGAAGGTAATGAAACTGCAAGGCAAGGAGCTTGAGCACTGATGACAAAAAGCCCTGTACCTACAAGAACAGCAAATGTCCCTACAAGCTTTTGTGGAGGATACAGAGAACCATTCCAGCAGGAACAACATCTGCATACGTGGAGCACTCACCATGGCAGAGGGTTCAGACACACACTGGCCCCGGACTACTTACTGGCCCTCTTCCGTCAGATTCTAGAGCTGTTGGGGAGACCAGAATACAGTTAGACGGGGTACATAGAGTGGGCTACGTGAGTGCTGGAGGGGGGCATCCACCAGACATCCTTATATGCGCCTTTGTGGTTCTAACCGCCCAATCTCACTCATAAATGTTGATTTCCAACTCTTTACGGGCATCTTAGCAACCTACCTCAATCCCCTCTTGCCAGAGTTGGTAGATCGCGAATAAGCAGGGTTTATCCCCCACTGACAGTATGGAGACAATACTAAAAGAATCCTACACCTTGTTGATAAAGTCAAACTATTGCAGGGGAGGTGATGCTCTTGGCCATTGATGCAGAAAAAGTGTTTAATACAGTGCCCTGGCCATACCTGGACACAACCTTGGGAAACTTTGGCTTTTGGAGTAGATTCCACAGCTGGAAACTGAGAAGCTACAGTGAACCGAAAGGGGCGTTGAGGGTCAACAGAACACTTTTGGTTCCCTTCTCCATACGCATAAGGATGCAACAAGGGTGTCCGCTGTCTCCCCTGTTGTTTGCCCTATACAAGGAACCTACTGCACAAACAGTTTGGGATGATCCACGAGTTACCAGAGTGTGATTTAGGAGAGACACACACACACACCATAAGGTTACATTTGGAGGATGTCCTGGTGGCACTTGAAGACCCTTTGCATTTGCTACTGGCCTTCATAGAAGACCAGAAGCTCTTTTGGAAAGGTTTGGACTTCAGCATCAATCTCCAAAAGTCACAGGTCCCTAATTTGTCTGTTGCACCCCCACCCCTTCAGGAGCAGTTGGCCACCCATTACCCTTAGCATGGGCTGACTCTTTTATCTCGTACCACGGGGTAAAGATTACTTCCACAACCATTGACACAGTAACAATCAACTACCCTACCTTTTCTGTTTTGCAATTCTTTATTGGTTAATATAAGCATCACCATCCATAGCAAAGGTAGGAACATCAAAGAAGACATCAAAGGATGATCACGGAATAGCATGGCTTAATATTAGAAGTTGGCCCTATAGATGGACATAAGTTACTGGCTTTCTAGTGCACTTGTAGTACATAGTTCCGTATGTATACTAGGGATAAGACTAAAGGACGGACTAGTGATCAGAGAGTCCCTTAGTATAGTAGCCAGGTTTCAGATGTGAGGTCACTCTGGGGCGAGTGGTATTAAGCTGAGGTGGAGTGACAGGGATGAAAGGGGCAGGTTATGGTCTATGTCAAGTTTCCATATTAATCATCATGGGGGGCAGTGGAGGGGAAGGAAGGGGATGGGATTACAGGTTTGGGAGAAGGGTAGGTGTGGGGGCTTGTGGGTGGGGAGGGGAGAAGGGAAAGGAAGGAAGAAGGAAGGTACCCTAATGTATGTGTGTGTATACATATGTCAATGGGGAGGAGGAGTGGGGTGTACTGGTGGGCAAGTGGATGTATGAGAGGTGTCTGAGATTAACGCACACTGGCATGGAGGAAGGGTGCCCAGGTTTGAAGAAAGACGTTGGTCCTATCCTGTAGGTTGTGGATGATTCGTTCATGAGATGCTGTTTGGTACATTGCCGTGAGCCATTCTTCGTGGGAGGGGGATGTGGGTGAGCACCAGTGTCAGAGGATACACAACTTCGCTGTGGTGAACGCCATGTGCAGGAGGCAGATTTGTGAACAAGAAACAGATCTGGAGTCTCCTCTGCATTATGTAGGATGACCAGGGGTCGAGAGAGCAGGGTACCGACCGGGATGGTCTCCCTTATCATGTTCCCAACCGCATCCTCAACTACCCTACTTTACTCTGCCAGGTTAAGGCAGGCCTTGCCCAGTGGAGAAATGACTATCTCTCTTGGCTGGGGTGAATATTGGCTCTCAAAATGAACACTCTTCCCTGGGAAATCCAGACTGCACCTCAGGCCTCTTGCCTTTCCTGCATGGCAGCACTCTGGCTGCAGGTCCATTGGGCACTTCTTCCAGACAGACAGGTCCGTCCTGTTTGATCAATTGAAATCTGACTATGGCCTCCCTGAAACAAAATACCTTCTTTATATTTAGATCCAACACTCACCCCAACATTAGGCAAGAGCACATAGACTGTTCACCCCTTTTGAAAAATGGCTTCTAACAAAGGATGAAGACAAACATATAATCACCGACCTGTACAACCTCATGACACAACCCCACACAGAGGACACAGCTCAAGCATAGAGGTGATGGGAACATGAACTGGGGTGACCTCTCAGAAATGAAGGGAAGTATATTATACGGCACATCACACAGTGAGCAATACAGCAAGTGTGAAAACTGCAACCAAGATAGTGACATCCAGGTACATCATACCAAGACTTATTGGCCCCACACATTGCGTTACTCTTCACTGAGTTTAACAAACTGACATGCCCCAAATACCTAAGACTGTGGTGCCTGGTTGCCAAGGAGGATGAACCTAACAAGAGCCTGGCTCCTCAGATGAGGGCAGTTGATACTATTGTTGGGTGCCCTGAGACCTTGGCCAGAGACTTACAATGGGACTAGATAGCCCATCTTACACTTACAAAGAGTGAGAACGAGGGCGTGGGAGAGTTGGAATTATGTATATGTTGATTTCATTGTGTCTATTAAGAAACTTGCTTTTGCATGGCCAGACCCTTGATGGGTACGGGGCATTTGACTGTAATGCAACTTGTTTTGTATTTTTCTCTTGTGAAAACAATAAAACAGATTTGAACCATAGATTATTATTATGCATAAAGCAACATCAATCTATCAAACAAAAGATGTGTTTGCACAGAACATATACTGAGCTCACATATTTGATGGTGCTCTCATATGCAGTGCTGAAAACTATGGGGACCGCGCAGGATCCCGGTTCCTGCAGCTATTTCTGGGCCGGATCTGGCCAACCCACAGAAATAAGCTGAATTTGTCCTGGTGTCATTTTCTGATACCAGAAACAATTCAGCAGCACCCGTACATTTCAGTCTGAATGGTAAAGCAACCTGCAGGCAGGTAGAGGGCTTCCTTATTTTCACTTCAAGCCAGGCAGAAACAAAGACCTGATTTAAAGGGCCATCATCCCTTTTTTAACAATAACAACAGATTGTGAAAAAACACAATCAATAAGGATCTAAACTCATTATTTACAGTTTGCATGCAGCTTCTTAATGGTGCTCAAAAGATCACTGTGCTATATTTGGAAGGATTCCAACTTACGAACTGTAAGTAACAAAATTATCTCTGTGTCAAATGCAATAGACCACTTACCTAGTACATAAAGAAACAAATCTATGACCTGCATGTCACACGATGTGCTTTGCAGCAGGTACATTAACTCTCTATGCCACTTTGTGAGTCAAAACTGTGATTGGACTTAACAGAGAACTTTCCCAGAACTGCATTACCAACCAGAGTTACCTTACCACTATTTTAACCCCTTGACTGTACAGAGAGAGATCTCTGCAGCAGTTTGTAGGAAAGTACCATCTTTCTTGGCATGTTACCCTCATTTTTACCTGTATGTCAATATGTGTTTGCCTGTCTCACCGGGATCCTGCTGGTCAGGACCCCAGTGCTCATAGTTTGTGGCCTAATGTGTGTGTCCGTATTGTGCTTAACTGTCACTGAGGTTCTGAATATCAGAACCTCAGTGCTTATGCTCTCTCTGCTTTTAAATTGGTCACTATAGGCTAGTGACTTCATTTACCAATTTCAATTGGCACACTGGACCCTCCTTATAAGTCCCTAGTATATGGCACCTAGGTACCCGGGGCATTGGCGTTCCAGGAGATCCTGATGGGCTGCAGCATTTCTTTTGCCACCCATAAGGAGCTCAGACAAACCCTTTCACAGAACTGCCACTGCAGCCTGCGTGAAATAACGCACACATTATTTCACAGCCATTTTCACTGCAATTAAGTAACTCATAAGTCACCTATTTGTCTAACCCTCACTTGCTAAAGGTTAGGTGCAAAGTTACTAAGTGTGAGGGCACCATTGCACTAGCAAAGGTGCCCCCACATAGTTCAGGCCATTTGCCGGGACTTTGTGAGTGCAGGGACGCCATTACACGCGTACACTACATATAAGTCAATACCTATATGTAGCTTCACAATGGTAACCTGCTCCAGGAACCGTTGTAACAGCAGCAAAGTATCCATAAGGGATTCTTTTCCTCTGCAACTTCAGCTCCAGCCAGCAACTGCAACAGTTTCCATGGTGTGCACGCTCTGAGGACTCCCTGTCTTCACCCTGCACCAGAAGGACCGCAGAAATTTCCCGTGGGATGACAGAGTCACTCCCCTGCCCACGCAGGCACCTTCTAAGTTGACGACTGGTTCTCCTGGACTCCTCTCCTGGAGACGAGCATGCTCCTTGGAACACAGAGGGTGGACCCCATTGACACAGACTGTCCTGTGGTCCTGCTGTCCCAATTTGGAGGAGGTAAGACCTTGCCTTCCCCCAGAACGACAGTACCCCTACGCACTGCGTCTTTTTCACCTCCTGCGGCCTCTGTGCACTATTTGCAAAATTCCTTCGTGCACAGCCTAGCCCAGGTCCCCAGCACACTATCCTGCGACTCTCAACTCGCTGATTTGATCGCTGGCGGTGTGGGACCTTCCTTTGTAATGCTGCACCAACCGCATTTTGCACCTCCTTTGTCCCTGTGTCCTGGGAAACCCGTGGGTGCTATCTGGTGCTCTGAGGGCTCTCTGAAGTGCTGACACACCCCGCTTCCTCCTAACAAAGAGTTGAGGCCCCCAGGTCCCTCCTGGATCCAGATAGCGCCTAGTTGACGCAAAACGCAACTTTGCCGGAACCAAGGCTTGTTGGAGGAATCCAACACCAAAACTCGCCTGCATCCAACTTCATGACGTAGGACATCCTTTGCATCATGCAGGAACCCGCTAGCTTCTTCCTAGGGTGCATTTCTGCAGTCTTCGCCCAACCAGGGAAACTTCTTTTGCACTCTCTTCTGGGTTGGCAGGGGCTTCTGTCCTTCCTGGAACTTCTTTCGACTTCTAGACTTGGTTTCCTTCTTTTACAGGTCTTCAGGTCCAGGAATCCACTGTTTGTTGTTTGCAGACTTGGTTGGTTCTTGCAATAATTCCAATCACGAGGTGTAGTGTGTCCTAAGGAAACTTGCAGTACTTTACTACTGCCTTTCTGGGCTCTGGGGTGGGGTAATTTACTTACCTTTACTATATTCTTACTCTCCCAGCGATTCTGCACACACTACACTTGTCTGGGGGAAATTTGTGATTTGCATTCCACTTTCTTAGTATATGGTTTCTGTTGCCCCGAGACCTATTTTCTCCCATTGCATTCTGTAGCATTTCCTATTGTTTGCACTATCCAATGTCTAATTACTTGCCTTATTTTGGTGTCTAGTGTATGTATTGTGTATAATACTTACCTCTAGAAGGAGTATTGCCTCTTAGATATTTTTGGTACTGTGTCACCCAAATAAACTACCTTTATTTTTGGTAACACTGAGTATTGTCTTTACTTGTCTATAAGTACTGTGTAACTATAAGTGGTATTGCATGAGCTTTGCATGTCTCCTAGTTCAGCCTAAGCTGCTCTGCTGTAGCTACCTCGATCAGCCTATGCTGCTAGAACACTACTACATTTGTATTGTATTGTATTGTAATAGTATTTATATAGCGCTTACTACCCCTGACAAGGCATTGAAGCGCTTTTTGGCCAGTGGCACGCATTTCACTGATAAGGGATAACTGGACCTGGTATAAGGTGTAAGTACCCAAGGTGCCTACTGTAGGAGGCTGGCCTGGCTTATAGTGGGTACCTTGTGGTACTTACACCTTGTGCCATGTCCAGTTATCCCTTATTAGTAGAATAGAGGTGTTCTAGCAGCTTAGGCTGATAGAGTTAGCTATAGCAGAGCAGCTTAGGCTGAACTAGGAGACATGCAAAGCTCCTACTATACCACTTATATCATATTGCACTATATCACAAGAAAACACAGTACTCAGAGTTACTAAAAATAAAGGTACTTTATTTTAGTGACAATATGCCAAAAGTATCTCAGAGGATCCCCTCACTTAGGAGGTAAGTAATATACACAAATTATATGTACATAAACCAAAATCAGGTAAGTAACAGTAAGAAAAGTAGTGCAAACAATGTAGAATCACAATAGAATGCAATAGGTAGAAATAGGCCCAGGGGCAACACAAACCATATACTCCAAAAGTGGAATGCGAACCGCAAATGGACCCCAGGCCTAGTGTAGTTTGTAGAGGGTTGCTGGGACTGTTAGAAAACACTAAGGGTGTCCAAGATACCCAACCCCAAGACCCTGAAAAGTAGGAGTAAAGTTACCCTACTACCCCAGAAAGACAGTAAAGTCGAGATAGGGGATTCTGCAAGAACAACATCTGCCAGCAAAACACTGAAGACAGATTCCTGGACCTGAGGACCTGTAAAGGAAGGGGACCAAATCCAAGTGTCAAGCAAGTGTCCAGGGGGGGCAGGAGCCTCGGATGAAGGTGTAAAAGAGCTGCCTCCGGGTGGAAGAAGCCAAAGATTCTGCAACAACGGAAGGTGTCAGGAACTTCTCCTTTGGTCAGAAGATGTCCCACGGCATGCTGGAGGATGCAGAGTTGCTGCCACGCAGAAAGACCGCAAACAAGCCTTGCTAGCTGTAAAAGTCGCGGTTAAGGATTTTGGGTGCTGCTGGGGCCCAGGAAGGACCAGGAGGTCGCCCCTTGGAGGAGGAGACAGAGGGGGCGCTCAGCAACTCAGAGAGCCTCCGCAGAAGCAGGCAGCACCCGCAGACGTATCGGAGCAGGCACTTAGAAGACCTGAGGACAGTGGTCAACTCAGAGTCACAAAGGAGGGTCCCACGACGTCGGAGTCCAACTCAGCGAGTTGGGCAATGCAGGGCGGAGTGCCTGGGACCTGGGCTAGGCTGTGCACAAAGGACGTCTTGGAAAAGTGCACAGAAGCCCGAGCAGCTGCAAATCACGCTGTACACAGGATTACTGTCTGGCGTGGGGAGGCAAGGACTTACCTCCACCAAATTTGGACAGAAGGGCCACTGGACTGTGGGAGACACTTGGACCCAGCTCCTGTGTTCCAGGGACCATGCTCGTTAAGATGAGAGGGGACCTAGAGGACCGGTGATGCAGAAGTTTGGTGCCTGTGTTAGCAGGGGGAAGATTCCGTCGACCCACTGGAGATTTCTTCTTGGCTTCCAGTGCAGGGTGAAGGCAAACAGCCCTCAAGGCATGCACCACCAGTCTTCTTGCTACTTTGTTGCGGTTTTGCAGGCATCCTGGAGCAGTCAGCGGTCAATCCTTGGCAGAAGTCAAAGAGGGAAGTGCAGAGGAACTCTGGTGAGCTCTTGCATTCGTTATCTGAGGAATAGCCCAGAGGACAGACCCTAATTACCCCACAGAGGAAGATTGGCTACTGAGAAAGGGAAGCACCTATCAGGAGGGGTCTCTGACATCACCTGCTGGCACTGGTCACTCAGAGCTGTCCATTGTGCCCTCACACCTCTGCATCCAAGATGGCAGAGGTCTGGGACACACTGGAGGAGCTCTGGGCACCTCCCCTGGGAGTTGCTGGTCAGGGGAATGGTCACTCCTCTTTCCTTTGTCCAGTTTCGCCCCAGAGCAGGGCTGGGGGATCCCTGAACCAGTGTAGACTGGCTTATGCAGAGAGGGGAACCATCTGTGCCCCATCAAAGCATTTCCAGAGGCTAGGGGAGCCCTTCACACCTAGTTCCAAAGAGAGAGAGAGTGTAACACCCTCTCTCAGAGGAAATTCTTTGTTCTGCCTTCCTGGTACCAGGCTGCCCAGGCCCCAGGGGGGGCAGAAACCTGTCTGAGGGTTGGCAGCAGCAGTAGCTGCAGAGGAGACCCCGGAAAGCAAGTTTGGCAGTACCCGGTTTCTGTGCTAGAGACCCGTGGATGCATGGAATTGTCACCCCAATACGAGAATGGTATTGGGGTGACAATTCCATGATCCTAGACATGTTACATGGCCATATTCGGAGTTACTATTGTGACGCTACATATAGGTATTGACCTATATGTAGTGCACGCATGTAATGGTGTCCCCGCACTCATAAAGTCTGGGGAATTTGCCCTGAACAATGTGGGGGCACCTTGGCTAGTGCCAGGTTGCCCACACACTAAGTAACTTAGCACCTAACCTTCACCAAGTGAAGGTTAGACATAAAGGTGACTTATAAGTTACTTATGTGCAGTGAAAAAATGGCTGTGAAATAACGTGGATGTTATTTCACTCAGGCTGTAGTGGCAGTCCTGTGTAAGAATTGTCTGAGCTCCCTATGGGAGGCAAAAGAAATGCTGCAGCCCATCAGGATCTCCTGGAACCCCAATACCCTGGATACCTAGGTACAATATACAAGGGAATTATAAGGGTGTTCCAGTGTGCCAATGAGGATTGGTCAAATTTGTCACTAGCCTGCAGTGACAATTTTAAAAAGCAGAGAGAGCATAAACACTGAGGTTCTGGTTAGCAGAGCCTCAGTGATACAGTTAGGCACCACACAGGGAACACATACAGGGCATACATTATGAGCACTGGGGTCCTGCCTAGCAGGATCCCAGTGACACATAGACAAAAACAAACATACATACAGTGAAAATGGGGGTAACATGCCAGGCAAGATGGTACTTTCCTATACCTACTACAAACAAGGCCAGCCTCCTACACAGGTGTCTTAACTGTATAAGATATTTTTAAATGCATCATCTTTGTGTCTAATAAAGTAAGCTGTCACATTTGCCCTTTTGCCAATGTCTTTGCAGGAGTTTTTTCTTTAACAACTGTATAAGTTGACTTTCAGACTCCACTTTTACATAGCTGCTAAGTTTCCCAAGTCCATGTGTGATGTGCTGCTCCTGTCCCGATTTTTTTCTTTTGAATTATAGGATTTGTAGATCTGCTTTGTACTGAATTAAACAAGACCCAGAATTCATAGAAAAAAAACTGGATTGGAACAGGGCATCATACATGGCCCTTGGAAACTTGGCATCTATGCTTTTAAAGTTCCACCCGTTTCTTCTGTCACACCTTCACCCCCAATTTCTGGGTTCCCGGAGTAAACTTTTTCCAGTTCCACCACTGCTCATATGTGATGTGATTATGAAGAACAAGGAAGCTCGGTGAAACAAAATAGTTAAATAGGAACACACAATTAGGTCTAGCAGGAAAGCCGGGGTGAGCCTATGTTTTCTGATTTCATATCACTCTAATCAACCACTAGGCAAGATTTTATTTCTCGACACTTTTTTATTCTTCAAAGGTCACGTTTTTGTTTTACTTTGCGCATGAAGTTAAACCGTGGACGATAGGCAAAAGCCACATGAAAGCTCGGTTCGTTCTGGGCTCGAGGGTCCAAGAGGATCCCGAGCTGAGCCTGGCTCAAGTTCTCCCACCGCTATACGCCAATAGCCCGCCTTCTCCAAAAATATTGGGTTGTCTACGTGTGCACAGTGTCACTCCCACACAGCGTGTCTCCAGGCGCATTGAGTCCTGCAAGTGATAATGCCTGTATCTCTCGCTACCGCATCTTTAAAGAGGAGAATGTCGTAACACTCATCGCAAGTGAAGACCAGTGAACTGCCTGAATTTTCTCCCCCTGTTAGCCCCTTTAGCACCGTTTTCTACTTCCTTGCCATCTACAGGTTTGCTTTTTTACTTTATCAGACTCCCCCTGCCGCTCCTCCCTTATCTGTCCCTTTTCTCTTTCGTCCTCCAGTCTCTTTACTCCTTTCCGCCCCTTCCCTGTCTCCGCTCCTCCCCTAAGCCTATCCCCATTCCCGCTGTCGATCTGATTTATTTTCCTCCCTCCCTTTCGCTGTCATTGGACAATTATGTTGCCCGTCATACATCTCCGTTCCAGCCCCTTTCCGTCACTTCCCTCGTCTGTCGCGAGCCCCCGTGTCCGTCTCCTTCCATCCCCTGCCTGTTTTTCCCCCTTTTGTGTCTGTTCGCCCCAGCGCCCCCTCCCTTCACCTTTGCCTGCCTCCCCCAGCTGCCGGTGTACCCGCCTTTACTTCTCCGCTGAGAACGGTAAGTCCACCAGTGCTGTACACGCGTCCATAGCACTGTTGACTTACTCCTCCTGTAAAGTCTTGTTCGAAACTTGCATTGAAGTTCTGGTATACGCTGTGCTCGCTGCTAGGGTTTGGATTCTAAAGTTGTTTGATTTAGATTGAGTTAACTCTAGAACGGCGAGGCTTGAGTTATCTGCCGTAGGTTCTGTTTGCAAGTTTCGGATAGTACGTTACTTTTGTTAAGTATTTAGTTTGGGAAAGCATTTTGTACAGTAAAATGTCTGAGATTGTTAATGCTGCAGGTGTAAACTTTTCAGATCACAGTTTCCAATCCTGCGTCTGCCGAGCCTTTTAGGCTTGCAAATCGATGAAGTCAATACTAAAAATGTCAGTAATAACTTTGGTTCCGTTGTATTGAGACTTCTGATTCTGGTGCTGGTACCCAGTTATTTACATGCGGAGACGCACGCTTTGAGCTAAATTATATGAACACTGGGTCTGATGTAAGTATTGTAGGACAGCAGTGAAAGTCGAGCAGGGTCTTTCTTACATTCTAATTTTAAGAACTTTAATAGTACATGGTCACTGTTTGCTGTTCCGTTGCTGGGTTAAAAAGGATCTAAACCATACAGCAGACTTGGAAAATAGACTGCGTGGAACAAATAAGAGTCCGAGACTCGGACCATGTATCTGAATCTGATTGCGTAGGTTGCTGTTTGTCGACGGCGAAAACAAAGCACAAACGCACTAGTTCTGTTGAAATGAAATCTTGTTACGTTTAATTTTAGGCTTTTATTGAATAAGCTCACCGAAGACAAGTCCTTGCCAGCGAGTGTATGACAGGACGCTTTGTACCTTTATGAACCGAAGGGGAGAAATACGACAACGTGTGTAAACCTGCAGTGCGCATTAGTCATTCAAAGTGTTCTTAATCTGAAAATCCAATATTTTTAAGTGACTGACCGTTAGTCCCCTATAACCACACGGCTAATACACCTTCTGGTGCCTCTGACATTCTTACCTTGAGAAGTGGAGCACTGCCTTATTTTGGATACTTGGTTCTTCACAGATTGTACCAAAATGCTCCCCTGTCTGGAATAATTCTGAAACGTTCATTGTGGTCGTCGTTGACTTCTTTACTTAATTCTCTTGGTTTGCAGTATAAGGACAGCTGCATGCCATAACCTGCTTTCTAATCATTGTCTAACAGTGACTGACATGCTGCTTCTCCACTTGACATATTGACTGTGCTGCTGTGAGTACTTGTAGCAACATTTTTAAAACGCAAGCCTTTTGGGCTTAGTATTGACACTCTTGGTGCTGATCTTCATTGCTCAGAGTCCTGGTCTTCTTGTCACACTCCTGTTTTCCCACCTTACTCTCCCGCTTATATTGTCAAAGGGTCTAGCAGGAGTTGGAAAAACTTGAAAACAGGGTGTAGTGATGAGGTGAAGCCTCTTTTCTTGCGGTGGGTCTTCAAGAATTAACACTGATTGTTGGTTTCGTTTTAATGTTTAAAAGCTTTCCTTGGGTAGGTGAATCTCTGATGGTGGAGTTCATGTTGTAAGGAGGGTGATGAGGAAGTCTGTCTAAGAAGTAATACTCCACCTTGGAGTTAGGACTCAATACAAAAATATTCTGTAGCTGTTAGCTGCACTTGCTCTCTCTTTGTCTTTGAATTTGTGTGAATGTAAAACATGGTTGTTATAGGTTTTGTTACTCCAACCAAGTTCTGACATTTGGCTGTCACTAAAGGAGGGCAGGCCACTGAGCTCGAACCCGACTCAAAGCAGATGCTTGGCTCTGGCTCAGCTTGAGATCCTCTTGGAACCTCAAGCCCAAAACAAGGCGAACTTTCTCAGGAGGTTATGTGGCTACAGCTGCAGAGTGTGTAACCTGGAGAACCAGGTTCAGATTCCGGCCACTATTCAGCATCTTTTGAGTCCCTGCATACCTTCCTGTGCCGAGGGAGGAAGGGGGCATTGAATCGCTCCTATGTCCTTGGGCCAGGTCCACTGTATTTAAAACTACCAAAATTAAATTTGTCTTCTACCTGTCACTCAAGTTCTAATCTCATCATCCAAGAATTAAGGACAAAGCATTAATACTTGATGTCTGAAAGAGATCCCTAATTAGCATCTGATTTGCACCATGTGAATCCGTAAAATCTGGTATCAGTCCAGCTTCCCTGTTTGACTAAATTGTATGATCCTAGGCAAATACTTTATTTCAACAAACTTCCCTTTTGTTCCTTATCAAATATGAGAGCTCCTCCAAGTAATCAAGTTAAGGATGAGCTAAATGCGCTCCACAAAAATCTCTTGTTTTGATTTGAGAGCCTGTGATGTTGCTACATCTATAATAAGAATCTATGCTACATACGATATACACTTCAGAACTGTTTTGCCTCCTAGCTCTCGAATAGCATCGTCATTAGGTCAGAGGCAGGAAAGTTTCTGTGTTCATGTTTAGAACTCCCTTTGAATAGCTTCTTCTCAAATGATCCGATGTACTAAAGTGAAAGACTTTTGTGTAGTAAACAAATCAGGTCTTGAATTTTGAAGACATCTTATTATATTCTTACGTGGTATTTGTTGCATGATTTACATGCCACATATTTTCAACCCTTGTGCAGGGGCTCTTAGAGACAGAGCGACCCATTACGTAGCTCTGGTTCGTCTTTCCATGTTAATTTTGTTGTCTCACCCACCTCTAGCTCTCGCCAAACAACTGGTGAGGTAACCATAGATCCCAGTTCAGAGAAACATGGACATTAGACATGCCTCAGCAACAAAACCTAAATTGAAAATTAATTTGTTGACACAGAGGCGATCCTGGGTCATGCTTCATTGTTGGATGCTTAAGAGACCTGGTGTCTAACAATAAAGAAAAACATAGTAACACTTTTTTTAATTTAAAGAACAACTACATTTAATTCATGAGCATATCAATACAGTATTAATTTCATGAGTTCATTTTATTTTGCAAGTTTGTATCTTTATGATCCCTAGTACCACAGCTGTCCACTTTACCAAATTGGGTCAGTTTTCAAGGCAGAATTTTGATTTGTCCACATTGTGGGGGCCTTTCCTGATGCAGGAAATGAGCCCACCCATTCATGTAGGGTACAGTTTTTTTTTTAATCGGGCTAAGTGTGGAAACAGTGTATTAAAACACTTGTCATTAGCCTCTTAATTTCCAAATGTAAGCCAGTGGGCAAGAAAGAATACATTTCGCCAAATCCCCTCTGGATTACATGATAGTATGGCTAACCACAAATTAGGAATTGTACAAAAAACTGCTATTTCCAAACTCTGTATGTGAGACACAATTGCTGATTTAAAAAAAAAACAAACAAAAAAAACATACATTTCCATCATAACCATTTTTTTGTCATTTGATTTTACTACATGAAATGGTGCAGGCTAAGTACATTATGACAAATCATTATAAGCAGCAGCTCAGTTGTTGGCTCTTGCTGTCATCTGTTTTTGTGCATCCAAATTATATTATTTTTCCGTGCAACTAGAAGGGTCTGATAGCTGTAACGGTATTTTACTTTTGTAAAGTTCACTCTGGGGAAAAAGACTACAGTTGGAAAAGTTGTGACCAATTTCTATTTTCCAGCTTATTATCACTATTTTTCATTATTACTTTATTTTAATTCAGCAGTTTGTTTCTTTGCGAAACACATGAGCAGTATATATAAAATACCTCCTTGCTAAATTCCGACTTTTGCCTACTTTTCAGACATGTTTAACTTTCAAGATTCACCCAGGATATTCACACCTGTTTCCACCACAAACTACATATAGTTAGAAATAAAAAAATAAAATAAAAAAATCACTTATAAAAATGCAAAAACTGTGTCAAAAAATGTTTTACAACTTTCCCGAAGGATGGGTATATCTTAGCACAGTTTGTTGATGCCATGTTAAAAAAAAAAAAAAAAAAAAAAAGTGGTGTGCTTTCTTGCACACCATTTTTTTGCAAAAAACAGAATATTGCGTTATTTTGGCTATTTTTTTCAGTTCCCTTCATGGGAATCCACTTAACCCGGGTCCCTTCATAATCTCCAAATTGCTGTAAAAAAGGGGTGCACATTTGGCATTTTGTTAGGGTGGGGGAGTTACAAAGGCTTAAATGTTAAGTTCCCCAAACATTAAAAAAAGGCTCACCATTGGGGGTTGGAAAACCTCAGGCGCTAAGGGGTTAAATCATAAATACCAGGTGTTTTTGTTTTGTGAACAATATGTGAAATTGGTAAGCTATATGTGTTATTAACTACTGTATACAGCTATATTTTCCAGATCTCAACATGCGCACAAAATATCGTATTTCTATCTATGGTCTTTGATTGTTTGATTAAACAAAATTAAAGTAACACACCTGATAATCATGATGTGCAGAGCGAAAGCCCAAGAATGTTGCCTCTTGTTCTGTATATATGTGGTGATCTGGCAACACTAGGTGTGACTTATAAGTAGTCCTAGAGAGAGGGAAGGGCAGCATTGCAGTGCAACATACAATTATGCCAAGGATAAGCAGAGTGCATTTTATGGTGCATGCACGTGTTAATTGCAAAAAAGGCAAGAAATGGATGTGCATAAAAACTGAAGTCTTCCAACGCCTATTAGAAGTGTTTTCCTCCAAGAAAGACTTTAGTGGGCTCCTGCTTGCTAAGTAGAAGAGCTAACCATTAAGTGAACATGAACCTTAATATCTTCGTTATAACTAATTATCTATCTATGCACCTATCTGTTTCTCTGAATCCCTGAGTGCCTATGTACTGTCCAACCTTTGCTGTGGGATTCTATGTATGTAGTTGGGTAAGTATGTGTCTTGGCAGTTTGTATGTGTGCGCGCAGCTCTTTATTTGTCTGTATCCTGTGCTGATTGTATATTTGATGGTATGAATATCTATAGGACTGATTGGGGGTGGTGTGTGCGTGTACACATGTAAATGTTAGTCTACACATGGGCCTGTAAATGTAATGGTTTGCTTATGCATGTGTGTCTGAGTAAGATCCTTCATCTGCTTGTGTGCCTGTGTGTGTGAAACTTTTATGTTGTATGTGCATGCACCTTAGAAACTTAAACCAATAGTAGCTGTGTTAGTGCTTGTTTACATTTTGTCCATAATAAAATTGAACATTTTCCTCCCTTTTCTTTCAAAGTTGAATGATCAAATCTTTGCCTCGCAAATAATTTCTGTCCTTGTAGTGTTAGACTCTGCCTTGGTAAAACTAGTTGTTAATAACGGGAGAGCGTTCTCTTGAGAGCTTTCAGGACTTTGCTCAGCTTCTGTATTTCTGTACAGTTTTTGTTAGTTTTCTTGCTCCTTTCCAGACCACTTGTTTTTGCATTTTTGTTGCCTTTAGTTTACTTTGTTACAGCTTCAAAAATATATTTCCAGTGAACTGCTGCAATTGCAACAAGTTTTTAATTTTTCATTCAGCCTGCTATGCACCTCACAAGTTTGTGGCCTAATTTTTAATAATTCACCTCCTTTCCCCTCTTGTTCCCCCCCCCCCCCCCTTCCAATAATCCCATGTCATCATTTCCGCCCACAAAATAGTTTCCTTTAAGAGACAAAATGTATATAACTTATCTACTAGGGCCCCTATTCTTCTCCTTTGGGTTCCAGTGTAATTATTGGTGCTAGTGCCGGCCTGAAATCAGAAATGCAAATATTATTCTGTATCCCTTAATTCTTTCCCTTCTCTCACCTGCCACATCTCACTCACGTTCATTCTGTATTGTAGTATCCCAGTTTTGAGCACCTATTAGATAACAAATTTACCCTCAGATTGAGATTCTTTTTAAACTGTGGAAATCATGTGAATCGTTCCTTCTGTATAAAGTTATTTTTTTTTACATGTTTTCCCAGAAACTTCTGTAACCTCATCCTCAGTAATTTGATGTGAAAATAGAAGTTTCTTTCTCTCGTTTTACTTTTCTACATCTCGGTGACATCGTGATGAGATATTTGAGATGTGGCTAAACAGCCAGCTTGTCAACTTTAGGATTTGGAGACCTAGGGTCTAATCCAGCTTCAGCGTTAAAATAAAAACGTGTGATCTGGACAAATTGCTTCATCTCTCTATGCCTCACATAACAAATAGACTTCACGTAAATATACTGTCTACTACTGCCCCCATAATGTTTCCAGCTCGTACCATCACATCTTAATTTAAGTAATTCAGTCTTATTTCAACCTCCTACAGCATGTTCTTGTAGTACAGTACCTCATGTTTCAGATGCCTACATAATAGTAGAAATATCCTCTGTAAAGCTCTCCAATATACCAGTCTGCTCTAGTGGTTACTATCGCAAGTGACTCGGACAAATAAATCTGCATGTGAATTTGAAACCTACGGTCTCTTTCTCCAAATGACTGTATCCATACAAGTTGGGATCAGCCTATTTTTTCCACTCAAGACACATTTTTAATTTTGTGTTTAGTGTGTGTTTGTGTGTGTGTTTTTTTTTTTTTTTTGTTGTTTTTTTTTTTCCTTCTACGTTGTTCTCCCTTACCGCTTCCTAACTTATGTTACATGAATATTGCCTACATGCCAGTTCAGAACTTGTGTGTGTCTGGCCCGAGATTGTAAACAACCAGTGTTGCATGATTTTTATTCACATATTTTTCACTGTCTGTTTTCTAAGTGACTCCCACATTAAGCTACTCTTAAACACACAGATAAGGTAACATGTTGCATTCAGTGTGATGACGTGTTCAAGCCATTTTACACTGGTAACAAATGAGACACAACACACGCACAGTAGCAGACAGACTAGCCCATTATGGTGATGCAGTCTCCTTAATTGATGCTGGTTAAACAGGAGTTCTTCTTTTTATTTTTTTATTTTTTTAAGTTGGGCCATTTTAATGGAAAAACTGTTCCAAAGGTAAACATTTAAGACCATATAGAAATATGGGAGGAACAAAACTTTTAAAAAATCATAAACAGTGTGACAAGAAAAATGTTACAAGTTTTGAATGATTGGATTAATAATATTAAGTGCTTCTATGACAATTCCAATACATATCAAGGTGCTACAAGTGACAGCATAGTGCAAAGGTGATCAAGGAATTGATGTGATGGTTTATATACAGTCCACAACACACGAAGGATATAAAATGTACTGTCGTCAACCAGCAGGACATAAGTTGTGTATCCGTAATTATGAAATCAAGTAATTACACAGTCCTAAAAGTCCTTTCATTAAATGAACATGTGGTTGACGTAAAGTCAACTTTTCGACCTTGTGAAAAGTAATTTAGAAAGAGTCTTCTTCGGGACAGATGTGGCTACCTGAAAGAGAGAGGAACTGTCAGAAAAATATAGAATGTTAAAGAAACCAAGCATAGGCAGACAGAAATCTCACGTGGCTTAGCAAGAGGCCATATCCCCCAGCAGCGTGGATATAAGAAGATGGGAAGATCATCTGTTTAAACAAGAAAACAGGGAATATTCAAATTCAAAGTTCCAGAGAAATAAAAAGGTGGCTCAAGACTGCCAAAAGAGTCAGATTACGAAGGGCGAGTCAGATTACGAAGGGCGAGTCAGATTACGAAGGGCAACTCAAGTGCTGATCATCACACTAAGAGACTGAGCATACTAGGAGCTCAGAGCTATAATGTTATTATAACAGCTATAACAAGATAGCGTGTAACTGGCAGATCCCCTCCCACTCCCCCCCCCGCCCCCCCCAAAAAAAAAAGCATGGGTCTATTGTAGAAGAGAGAGCAATAAGTCCTATTATACAGCCAGATAGAGTAGTGAGATGTTGAAGGCTGCTACCCCGGAAGAGCAAATAGATTCCTAGAAACAAGCCAGTAAAGAAAGTACCATGCTGGAAAAGCATATCAAAGTATATATAACATGCCCACACTTCCTAAATGTGCATGATAAACTAATGTAAACCATGCAGACAACATGTTTTAGGACTACCAAAAATACCTAAAGTGATCCAAGATATGGCCTTTAATGATGAGTAACACCGGTCCTGAATAATACAAGGAGCTGGCTGGTTCTGGAGGTGCAGCTTTTCTGTGGAAAAAAAAAAAAAAAAAAATACAGCATAGGAAATGAGTGCAAGACTCCTTAAGAAAGTCTGGTACATTGGGGGAATGAGAACTACCTCTAAGGTCTCAGTGCTGCTCCGAAAATGTGTGAAAACAGAATGCATCGCTCCACCACAGCATCCAATTGCGAGTTTAAATGGAATAAGGAAAACGGACTAAGATGCTGCCTCGGACTTGAGAGTGAGCACTGTCTTGCGTGGTCCATCATAACTATGGAGTCCCCAGTGCGCAAGTAGAAGTAGGAGCCAGGAAAAGAAAGACTTTGCAAACAAGAAACACGGATGCCATATTGGAATGTGCAAACTGTGCAGTTTGGAAACAGGAGAAGTAGACCTTGAATGAAAACAGTAATCCAAGCTGCCGTGCGGTCGCATACAAATCTGTACAGGAGGAAAGGAAATAAAATAAAACCACAATGTAAACAAATGCGTGGCCATCGACTTTTCGGCAACAAAGCAACCAAATAGTCAAAACTACAGTAGAATGGAAGAGGAACATACTCCCAGGAAGATACCACTGCAGAAATTGAAGCACTTGTAAAATAAAAAAACATATAAGAATATATAAAGTCCATTCACATCTAGTGTAACATTGTAATTGTGGAACAAAATGTTGCGGAAGATGGCACTAGTGAAGCCACATCAATCCAAGTTCAAAACCCATCCTAAGAAAATGAATAGTCGTTATTAGTTATAAAAGGTTTTAGTGTGATCACAGTTCACAAAGTGCACAGGGCTCCCAAAACTCAGGATTGCAAGATAGCAAGTTGACACTATTCCCCAAGAGTATTCCGTCCCTATTCAATAGAAGTCAGTCTCTCTAGCCATTTGTTTTTTCTGTACCAGTTTGGCTTGGTGATTCCTTCCTCATGGGTTGCATATAAGGAACTAGATCACTGCCATTTTATGTCATTTTAGGAGCGTCTGATTTCTTGATAGTGGTCCACCAGAGGAGCTCCCACTGTCCTGCAGTGTATCCTACTGTGATGTTGCGGTATCCTTCTCTTCACCTTTTTGTGATGTCTGTCCAACTTATTTCAAATTACATGGGCACCAGATAGCATATATCACGCACCTCGTACTACTTACTAATTCTTGAAGTTTGTAGCAGGCATTTGCGAAACTTGAGATCCATGCAGCTGGTCCGCGCTGTGACTGTTATGAAGCAAACGCCAGACAGGGCCTAAGTTGTGACGCATACGCTATGTTCTCCAGCCAAGTAGTCAGTTTTTAAATCTGACACTAACAACTTGATGCAAGCTATATTGTCTTCTGTTATGTTTGCATTTTTCATTTATTGTGGTCTTTCATTTGCAATAACACAGGCAAAAGCTACAATTCTTAGATTAAATAAATAAACACTGTTACAGGAACATTGTGACATAACGGCTCTGATCCTTGGTCCCTTTCTGATGTGGTCCTCCAGATGTTTCTGTAGTGGAAAAAGATCTGTTTAATCATGGCTGTGTTTTCAATGATCATTAATTGTTCAACAGATGAGAAGTGATGGTCCAACTGCACTGAACAGCTGCTAGAATGACATAGGATGGGGATGTAAAGCAAAACTAAATAATGCAAACTAGATAATGCATTTGCTATTCAGCCCCTATCCAATCATCTGTATGTTGACAAACCTGAAGGTCTGTTTTAAAAAATTTTTTTTTTAAACTATATATAAATATTGTGTCATGTTGATTTCTAGCCCATGCACGTTTCCCCAGAAGATTTTTCACTAACGTCTCCATGTAGGAAACTGTGTTTTCTTTACTCCCGCTCTCCTGTTAACTATCATGGTCTATTGCTGCTTTTTGAACTGATCAGGGCTAACTCTCCCTGTGTTAACCAGGCATTGTGTTTTCATGATCCTGAAACAAATCTGAATTGAAGGAAGTTATGAAATATTTAGCCTAGCATCACAGACTGAAATCGGCCCACGATGGTGCCTGGCAAAGTTTAATAAAGTCTGGGCATGGACCCTTCTGCCACTGCAGCGCAGCATTGCTTGCCCCACTTAACCATTCAATTTCCTGTAACCCTTGATCAGAAGCTATGAGCTATTCAAAGAACCTGTCCCCAGTAGTTTACATTTTTTATCTTTGTGTCTCAACATTGTGCCACGTTGGCTAATTCTACCATGCATTATTGCATTTCATTGTTGTAGTTGCTGTCCGCCTACTACTGCATTTACCTTGCAAACATTGTAACACTGTGAGCCTCTTAAAATAAACAACCAACTGGTTGAAGTGTGTAATCTATAAAAACGTTTTTTTTTTTTTTTTTTGTTCTTTTTTTTTTCTCTTCATTTTTATTCAAGAAGTTAGACATGAAGCAAGCTTCTCTTATATTGCCACAACAAATCATTATTAAGAGGGGCTATAGGAGCTGGCACACACGCGTTGGCCATGGACAACCTAACGGTAGTGAAGCACGTGGGCGAACCAGGTTTAGGCCACATTCTTTTGGCCTCAAAAAGAGCTTCCCCCTCACCCCGCCCCCTCCCACACCCCAGCTTACAAAAATATTTCTGACCATGATCAACAGCGAGGGCGCCGGGCCGCCCTCAGCTCGCACATTAACATCTGTTCATGGAATGTCCATGACATTGAATCAGTATATCAAGATCCAGAAGCCTAGGCCTTTTTCCATAAGTACGACATTATCCTACTTCAGGAAACCTGGAGTTTAGAGCTGACTGCATGTCTGGGTACACTGCCTTCCACATCCCAGCCAAGAGTTCAAGCAAATATGGCCATGCAAAGGGAGGCATGACAACCATGATCTCCTCTGCTCTCATAGGCCACAAAGTCGCAATCGACTCAGTCGCACTGTATTCAGGCAACCAAAGTCACACTTAGCAGTCTGCAAAACAGTCAATTAGACCTAATTCTTATAAACGTGTGCATTTATCCAAAAAAGGCTCAAAGGGGGGGAAAAGTGGAAAAATTGGGCAAATTAATCAAGCTCTTACAAAGGCAATACATCAAGTCCACATTCATTGTCAGCGGTGACTTCAATATCAACTTGCTCTCCTCAAAAGGAGGAACCGCGAAGAACCGAATGGCAAGCACCCACAGGAAATACCTGGGTATTTTAGGTCTAACATTATTAAATGGCAACAGTGAAAAGGACACCCCAGCTTCAGTAACTTTTGCAAACGGAAAAACAAGCTCAACCATTGACTATACCCTGATAGTCCTTATGTGTTCCTTTCAAATAATATGCAGAGGTGAGAGCGATCATTTTCCACAATCATTGGAGCTGGCTTATAAACCTGAGAAATTACAGACCTCAAATGATCTACTCTCAGCCCCAGCAATATTCAACCTCAAGAGAGTGAAATGGCGCCAAACAGGGATCGAGGTTGTGATTGATGAGATGTATCAAAAGGCTGGGTCTCTAGAGAAGAGAACAAACATAGCAGACAAGCACCAAAAGGACCACATTTCCAAAGAAAATTGGATTGACGCCTAGGCCGAGCTCAGTGGTGGGCTTCTCCCAAATTTCCAACTGTTCGCAAAGCTCCTTCTCAGCACCTGGCCTTTGATTAAAAAAGAATTCAAGACAGTCAATCCTGGTTTAATTAAGCTCTGCATCTACAGAAAACACATTGCGCAGCAGGCCAGGAAATTGGCAAATGCCACCAGGCGGGGTGCGCAAGGCGACAAAGCCTCCCTGAGGTCCAGGGAAAAAAAAGTATCATGCAGACTGCTGGGCCGCAAAGAAAAACTTTAGAAGACTCAGGGTCCAAGCTACTTTAGGCGAGCAAAATGAAAAGCAGCAAAGCCCTTTGGGACATGTTGAATGACCTGGCCCTGGGGGATAAAACCGTCTTCTCAGTTATGGGATCAGTGCGACCATGTGGGAGAGTCATTTCCGTAGCCTGCATGGCCCTACAAGTGGGAAAGGAGTTATCCCACTCAACCGGATAGGGGAGCAACCGCCCTTGAGCCACAACAACATAACAGGCCAGCAAGCAGAGGGCCCTCCAGTGACCACTGCTGAGAAAGATCCCCAGACCCCAGTCTGGAAATCAGACCAAATAGCCGGCCTGATCGGGAAGATGAAATCTGAGGGGGGCGCTGCTCCGGATGGGCTCCCAAACGCAATCTTTAAAATCCACCCAGAGTGCTGGGCACAATACTTCTTGCCCTTTTTTTTACTACTGCTGCTCTGGCCAGCCACATTCCAGATTCATAGAGAGGCAGCATTATACACACCATCTTCAAAAGTGGAAACCCAGCCCTACCCACAAATTACAGGCTAATAGCTCTCATTGACGTGGAAGTCAAATTTATGCTGCTCCTGCCTGTTACAGCACCTGCAAGCCTGGGCCAACGGAAACATGCTCCTCCCAAGATTTCAGACGGGCTTTAGGGCAGGCCAGGGAACATCAACACATTTAATTGTCCTTTCCCTCGTTGTGGATAGGGCCAGCCACAGGAAAGTGAGCCTTTATGCATGCTTTATCGATTGTAAATCGGCCTTTGACTGGGTCCCCAGGTAAATACTTTGGTACAAGCTGGCTCAATAGGGTATTCCTCCCAACTTACTAAGGGCCTTTATAGACATATACACTGACACCTGGGTTCAGGTTAAAATCGGCGACGGCACAAGACTTACAAAGAGAATTCCTACAAAGTCCGGCATAAAGCAAGGTTGCGTCCTTGCCCCACTTCTTTTTAATTTATATCTGGCAGACCTCGCCGGTATAATGGCACAAGTAAACTGTCATCCCCCAGCCCTTGGCCCGGAGAAACTCAGATGCCCACAATATGCCGATGGCATTTTACTTTTGAGTCGCACTCCACGAGGCCTGCAACAGAGCCTATCTGCACTCAAAACCTTCATGGACCAGCAAGGTCTAGAAATAAACCTGGTCAAAATTTATGAGGCTCCTCGGGATGAATTATAAATCCTTTAGTTGGTTCCTAGGAGACAAAAAGGTAGAGGTGGTACAACCTTACAAATATTTGGGAGTCCATCTTGAACCACACCTGAAATGGAAACGCCATCTGCTGTTAATCCAGGCAAAGGCCAACTCTTTAACTTATATTTTCAAGCTGCTTAAGAGAAAGCTTAACTGGCCAAATTGGTTTCACCTTCTAAAAATTATGTCAGCTTAGTTGCTCCCAGCCATTTCTTACGGGACCAAAGTGTTACAGGGCCGGGAGATCTCATCACTAAATAATAGCCAAGTTAGAACCTACAAAGCTGTATTCAGTACACCCAAAAATGCCTCTCCCGCTCAGGTAAGGCTGGAGTTGGGCCTAACAAATCAGATCTTTCAGCGACGGGGAGCGTTCCTCAAAACATCATGGAGGCTACGGCTGGCAGAGAATACCTCCATACTTTGCTCCTGATGGCAAGAAGTCCAGGCTCAACAAAACTGTAACAGAAAAGGCTCTTGGGGGAAGCTATTTAAATCAAGTAATTAACAGCCTGGGTATGGAAGACCTTTGAAAAAGCAGTGTAGGGAGATCTGAATTTAAGAGATTAGTTAATCTCTCAGTTCGCTCTCTGTCCCTCATCCCCGACAAAGCTTCCCTAGCCAAAAGATGGCACGCCTGGGCCGTCCTAGGGTCCCACTCGCGCCCATCTCCTCAACACTATCTAACTGAATTTTTTTTCCATCTGAATAAAACAACAATTTTTGCTGCATCGTATGGGCCTTTTTGACACCAAAGACGCTTGCCCATCCTGGAAGAGTAGTACCCCGACCAACACTGCCGCCTTTGCGGTTACCATCAGGAATTGCTGCTGCATGCTTTTTGCATGTTCCCAGCTCTAGTCCCCGAAAAAAGGAAGCTACTAAATCCTGCCTTTCTAACATCCCCATTCGCTCCTGCAGACCAGTGGTCATTACCTGGCTAAAAGTTGACTCAATCCCATTTTGCTGCAAGGAGGTAAAACTTTTAAAACCATAGTCAGTGGTGCTGCATCTTAAGATCTTCTAGACCCCAATGTTTGTCAGGTTTGATCCAGTAAACGTTTTAGTTTTTTAATGCCTTTTCACGAAATGAGCTTTGTAAAGATAGCCATTGTGAAACTAATAAAAAATAAAAAAACAAAAAAAAAACACTAAGCGTTGTAAGGGACAGTTCTGTATCGTTAGAATCTGAAGAAGTCATTGTCCCTGTTACTCACTCACATAGTTCCATGGTTTTACTTTATTTGCCCTGAATGAATGTTTGATTTTGTATCCTATTGCAATGGGATTCTTAATTGAGCAATAAAGATTATCAAACTATTATGTTGACAAAATGTATACATTTAGTAAGTACTGTATCATGTTGTCAAAAAAAGTAACAGGTGAGGACATAAAGTAATCAGTTTTTCTTGTTGAGAGGGTAGTATAGTTATGAAGAAATACAAATTCTTCACTGTACCATAGTTTGTAATGTGAGCACTACATCAGTTATTTTCCAAGTGAAGCAGCAGAAAATGTCTGCATAGTTTATGCAAAGACCTTCTAGAAAATCAATTTTTCTGTCATTTCTAAGAAGAATGAATCATCTTAAACTGAGGTATTAAGGGTGACTATCTCATCAAGTCACCTCTCTGATTCAGAACACTTCTAGGGATGTGCATCAATATTTTGGAATTTAGCAGCAGTGTTGGCTACGGTTGAACAGAGAGATGTCCCCTAAGAGACTTTACAGTTTATTTTGGAAATAGGGCTTGTTTTAGCTAATGCCTTGTGCTCCTAACTATTCCACTGACATCCTTCCTAGGCGGGAAGCCAAAGTAGGCGTGACATGTTGATGACTAGTGCTCTTTGAAGCATGGGCACAGCATTATTTTTTCAGGCCTATAGATGTGTGTTTTTTATTTTTTATTTTCAAACAAGAAGGTGATTTGTAAAATCGCCGCACAAACCCTCCCAGATTTTTCATCTTCGTTTTATCTAGAATATAATGGAAAAAGATGTAAAGCATTGCATTTTTTCATTATGTTTGGTGATGTATACTGTTGATAAAAATGTAGTTTTTACCAAAGTCATGCATGGCCATTTACTGTATATCTATTTTATATGGTAGTGAAGCTATTTCTTTGAAGAACCTTGTTTGAGAACCCCATTTGTAAATGAACATCGTCTGCATAAAGCTATCCGAATACTTATATTATCCTCCTGTAAGAGGAGGGTGGACATGTACAATAAACAGGTGCTGTGCAGGGTCTTGATGTGATGCAGAGGAAAATATTTATTTAGACAACTAACCACAAATTCTTCATGCAAAAGATGTGAGCTGTCTTGCAACATGTTGCATATTACACTCAGTCAGACGTAAGATCTGGTATACCGTTTTGAAATGTCTGAGAGTTCCAACAGTACCAAGAAGGCGCTACTTGCCTGTTAATGTCCATTTTCACCACAGCAGATTCCGACCACTTTCCAGGTGATGGGAGTCTCATCAGACTTTAGAAATAGGTCTTTTGAATCAATTCCATTACATTACAAGTAATTGGAAATTGCTAACGTGCTAAAATGCCCCGACTTGTTGGAAGAGAGATACTCATAGTGCAAATGTTAATTTGGGCAGCATATGGATATGCACATCAGGCTGCTTTGGAATCCGAGGGGTAAGTGCTATAAACATGCAAGATAAGATTTGTATTCTTCAAACCTAATCAAAGCTTCCTCGATGTAGGCTTGCAGCTCTGAAGTGTTGGGGACAGTCTTGAAGCAGTAGTGTTGATGGTCCAGTATATGTCCTATTTGAACTTCTGATACCCTCTACAAAGCTGAACCAAATACCTTAATTGAGTGCCTTCTTTCAGGCAGTCCTCTGGTGAGTAAAGGTCAGTCATGTATTACCGTACATATGTTTTAATGCTAGAGCTTCCTTTTGTGAAAGGAAATAAGGTTCCTTAACGTGCCAGGCGTGCACTTGAGTTTCTGCTGTGCTTCGTATGTTCAGTCCTCTGCTTCCAGCAGGTGCTTTTCAGTGTCTGGGGAGGTTGAGGGTCTGGACAGCTGTCAATCCCCAGAGCCTGCCTGTATCTTTCTGAATGGGCAAATATGGTGCGCGTTTACTCTGTACATAGTTGTTTATTATGTAATCCATATTCTTTCAGTTACAGGGGCAAATGTGTGCTACTTAGTATTTTCTGGTCTTGGGTTGTTTATTGTTACTGAGCGTTGTGTGTGTGAACTAGGTTGTACCTTTGACACTAGACCTTTTGATTTTACTGAAATTAAATATATTTGTATAACATGTACTAAATTATAGGGTGTGTTCAGTCAGCCCTCTTCACCCAATTAGTCTGTGTTAATCATAGTTTTCTTCCGTACAGCATTGTGCACTAGGTGAGCCAACTTAAGCCAATGACCAATTTCACTGTGAGTGATGCCGTTCTGGTCTTTTACAAGAGCACTTGAGCACACAAAGTAGTTCTTCTCAATACCAGGAACTGCTTCGGGATCATTTGCACTTTGAGACCCAAACGTATTTTTGTCTTTATGTGATGTTTTTAATACTGGCAAAAGTCGACAGCACCCCAACAATAAAGTTTCACAAAAGCCATGACAAAACAGTCATTGACAAAGGTTGGCAGCCAACACCAGACCTATTGTTGTTTTTTTATTTTTTTTATTTTTTGTAGAAAATAAGAATGGCAAGCAGGAGAACCAACCACCTGCATCTATAAACCTTTTTGGCTTTTAAAATTTGAATGTCTGTGGTGACAACAGGCCAAAGCAGTTGAGAGGAGGAGAAGGTTAGTAAAGTGTGGCGGGACCAGTGAGCTACTGTAAGATGTGACTGGCTGTGAACATCAAAGTGCAGCTGTAAGCGGGATTGCATCAGCGCACCTCAGTCAGACTCCTCAGGTGAGGATAGAGGGGCTGAATACTGACTGGTGGACTTCCTTTATATTAGAAAACCTGGTTAGTCGTGTGGCGGTGACTTAAGATCTGCTAAGGCCCTGCATCCCAGTGTGGCAGTAGTGCGAGTGGCATCACCCGTTTTGTGGGGATTGGCTGTGAAGATCTGCCCAGGAGCTGTAAGGTGAACAGTCAGACATGCATAACTCCCTGTTACTGACTGCCTTTTATCTTATAAGGGAAGGCAGGTTAGCTGATGATCAACCAGTGTAACAATGTGCCGCTTAAGCAACCATCTGGTCTTTCTGGAAGGGGCACCAGTCCCCTCGTGAGGCTTTGGGACGTGTTCAACATTGGAGATTTGGTAGAGTAGGGGGCAATCTGGAACTTGACATGTGCTGAAACTGGCATGCACTCTGCTCTCAATTGTTATGTGAAGTAACGGGCCTAGACAGTGAGTGATGTATGACTGAGCTCCGAATTTCAGAGAGCATAGCACTGAACAGCCCAGTATGGCCATACACATAGCTGGATAATGAACAAACAAAGGGCTGACAGGGCGAGTCCCCAACCCCGTTTGACACAGCTGCTGGCCACTCTGGATACTGAGCCCATTGGGGTAACTGATCGGGAAAACCTTGTTATGTTGGACACTGTTATGAAAGCCATAGTTGTCTCAAACATTCCTGGGAACAAAAATAGACACTGTGGTGCTGGACCTTACTTTAAGAACAGACCAGTGGAAGTTAGCTGAAAGGGTATTCAGCACAGAGAATTATGTGGTGAAGCTCACACCTTGTGTCACAGAACTAAAAGCAAATAGTAGATATGCTATAGAGTGTCCGTATCCTGGAGAATAAGACAGAGGATGCCGATGGCAAATCTTGAGGTACCAACCTGAGTTTTGTGGGGTTTCCAAAGTCAAAGAAGCAGAGGACCACAAAACCTTTCAAGAGCCGTTTATCAAATAAACCCTGGGCCTGGACTGCCTGACTCGCTTCACAGTTGATAGGGCACATATACTTCAGACCTGACCTCCGAAGCCAGAAGCGTTCTCTACCACGATCATGTCAAAGTTACTGTCAAGATTGGGGCTCAATCCTAAGCAAACCCTTGGCTGTCGGCCCTCTGGTGATGGGTAGCTCAAAAGTAATCATACTCATGAATTATACAACTGCAATGCAGCATCAGCGAAACTTCTGTGCAGTGAAGGCGAAGCTATGGAAATTGGGACTGTGACATCTGCTACTGTTCCCTGCAAGGATGAAAATTATGGCAGATAAACGTATATTGTTATTTACAGACCAGAAAGAGGCGTGGGCTTTGGTGGAGGTGAGGTAGGCAGAAAAAGGGCTACCCGGTTTCCTGTACACTAAATCGCAGCATCCTGAAGGATGAAACCGCTTGGCATGAAGGACACGTGGATGACCACTCATCGACAAGCAAGAAGCCATAGCAAAGGCTGTGGAACTACAGAATCTGTCCGGATCGTCACAGCAGGAAACCGCTGAGGATGCAGCCTGTGGAAAAGCACCAACGCCTGGAAATAAAATAAGGGAGTGTGTGCATTGACTGCTAAACCTGACTTAGTGAAATTGATCCTACGCAGCTCTGAGGGTGATAGTCCATGCATCTTTTTTTAAATATGGGGTGGTTGGTTGAGAGGCCTGATGTGGCACCAACAGGGCAGGGCACATTTATTCCTCTTTTCTCCCTACTTGGTAGTTCACCACAAAGGTTCTACATTCACACCCTATTGAGATATGCTGGTTGGATTCGAGATTTTGTTCATGTTTGGTTACATTGGGCAGAGGGCAGTTTGAGATATGGCCCTGTGTAGGGAATGCATGTTTGGGTGCATATTTTCCTGCCTTGCCAGCTCTCGCTGCAAGAACTGTAAGTGTTTATTGGCTATGGAGCCTACGAACGAAACAATGACTGGTCCCTGAACTATGGGAGACGTTGACAGATTGGGCAGTGGGGGCTGGTGAAACACAAGGGGTTATGGGGCTGAGGCATAGGGACATGCATTGGGTTGGCAGTTGACAGTTGGGACAAGATGTCTGCACAGAATAGCCATGTTTTGGGCAACTCGGCCAAAGACACCTAATGCACTCATATTTAGAGCGCAGAGCGGCCTCTATGGCTGTATCGCAGGAGAGCAAGAAACTGCAGCACAGGTGGAAGGGGCAGTTAAATAGTACAGCATTCTCAGCATATATACACAGTGTTCGAATATGGATATACGCCCAGGGCTGCCGTATTGGCTTACCGACTCTAAGGTAGACCAATATCGGAGAAATGAAGTGTGTGTGATATTAATGTATGCGGTTTCCTAGATAAGTGCTGCATTTGGTGGGCCTGCTCTCAATTAAGAGAGTGAGTGATGTCATGTGAGGCCATAAGTGTTGCATGGCAGAGGCGCAGGTTAAAGTTAGTGCTGCTAACTAGAACTGTGGATTTTTTTTTTTTTTCTTTTTTTATTTCAAAACGTTAACGTTGTCACAGAAAACTTCACCTAACTAGAACGTTACTTTCACTTTTTTTGTGTGAATTTCTTAGATTTTATTCAAGCAAACATATATTTTATTACACCTAAATATAATGTTACTTTAACTGTTGTTTTTTGTGTGTGTGTTCACCAGTTTTGTTTACTTTCAATAATTCTGTTTGTCTGGTGGAAAGGCTTGCCGAACTCTTATTAACAGATCAGAGATCCTTCGTGCTTTGGAATTCGGACTCGGATGTGTCCATTGGCCAGAAAAGCATTGTCCGCAAGAACCTTTGAACACGATCCTGAAACTCTCTGGGGCTTTGGCAGCTCTTCATGTTGCTGTACATTAAGAACCGGCATGCTCCTTAGCAGGCCAAGGATTAAATAGCAATGGCATCCGATCAATTACCTCACTACATGAAGAGAATAATGCTCACCAGCCACCTGCCTCGCCACTTAAATCTGAAGAGTTATCATTATGTGTAAGGGGAGCTAGATATGGATCATCCCATGCCTCACCTTGATAAACAGACCGTGTTATTTGCCTCTTTGTACATTTTTGTAAACAGTAAAATATCATAAATATTAATTTAAAATGTGGCCGCAACTGAATGAGTTAGTTGACTAATACGAGAAGATTAATCGCCTAAATCCTAGCTCTAGCAGTTAAATTAATTCAACTTACAGTGAAGTTTATTGTACAGTGAGGTATTTGATCCTGTGTGCTTCCCAGAACAAAGGTAGAAATATTGTATTGTTTAGGTCTTGGCTACACAACAGTACAAGTTGTGTGGTTAGAAAAGACTTATTGTGGGCTTACCAATAATGTACAGTGGGGCTTTCAGAAAGTCCATTGCGTGCCATTGGTTGGCTTTATTGTCACTCTCGATTGCTTGCATCTTATTTGATGGTGTTCCTTGTCCATCTTGTGTGTGCCCCTCTATTGAAGCATGGACTGTTTACCATCCCTTTCATTGACTGACTTGTATCTTCCCACTGCTTACTTTTAGAGTACTTTACGGTTAAGCACCACATGAGAGTGCTTATATTTTCCCTTGTGCAATCCTCCTCCCCAAAGCCTGTTTTTAAAAAAAAAAAAAAAAAAAAAAGTCTGACCAGAACATTTATGGTTGGAGCAGATGAGGTTTTCAGTGTCCAAAACATTGACAACTTCATTTTGTATTGTATTATTGTTTGAAACATGTCTCTTTACTGTTTATTACCGCCCTCGCCCCAACCTACTCTGGGCCCCATTTTTAGGTTGTAGCCTACCAAACCGTGCAGCTGTCTGTTTTTTTTTTTTTTTAAAGACATCTTTCCAGAAAATTGACCTTGGAATGCATTCTCCCTGCTGATTACCATTGGCTTTGTCGTTTGTAACTCACATTTTCTGGCTTTCTATTTGCTGGCTTTATTTGGTCAGGCTCACCAGGCTCAGTTTGTCTTTCTCTTTGCCTAATTTGTGTTTACTGTATTCTTCCAAAAATTCCCTTTCTGTTAGGAAACCTTTAGAACTCGTTCTTATCTTGTCATATTTGCTATGCAGTCAAAGACCCAGGTTAAATGTCAGGCGCTGCCTTCCATAGCGCTCTTGTTTACTTGTCTTTCTCTGACTTCAAAGTGAGAGGATTCATATGACAGTCTTGCGAGATACTGGGGGTAGGAAAGAGGTTTTTTTTCCTAGCACGCTACAACATTTCAGATTATATCAGAATTAGGAACACAAATGAAGCCCATTTTTTATTTATTTCTGAAGTGTATTGGAAACAAATGCTTTAAAATGATCAAAAGAAATCATCACGGTAGGTGATGCAGTTTCCTCACATTTTCGTTTGTGTACTGGGTAGTTTAATTGGTAACACTGTTTGTTTGTGCAAATGTAATGTTCATTTCAATTGAAAATGTGTTGGTAATGGCAGTGCACTATCATACCATGCATACTCCACTCTACGCCACTCCTCTCTGCTCTGTACCACTTCACTCCACTTTGCACACACTCCTCTCTAAGCCACTGCACTCTGCCATTTTACGCTACTCCTCTCAACTCTACCCTGTGCCAAGTTACTTTATGCCAATGCACTTTTCGCCTCTACACCACTACACCTTTCACCACTGCACTCTACACCACTCCATTCTAGGCCACACCAGTCTTCTCTGCGCAACTTTACTATACTCTGTGCCACTCTACAAATCTGCAGTATACCCCACTGCACACTATGCCAATGCACTTTACTCTGTCACACTCAACTCTATGCCACTGTATTCTACACCACATCACGCTATGCCATTGCACGATGCCGCTCTACGCAAATGCACTCTACCCTCTACCACTACACTCTGCCACTTCACTGCACTCTGAAACAATCTACTCTACACCCTGCGCCACCCTACTCTTAACCACTCTGTGCAAGTGCGCTGTACACTACACTCAGAGCCACTGTACTCTGCATCACTGTACTCTACGCCGTTCTGCTTCACTCTGCACCACTGCACTCTGACACTCTACTCTGTCATACTGCGGTCTCTCTGACGCTGCACTTTATGCCATTATACTCTATGCTACTCCACTCTATGCCAATCCACTTTATGGCACTCTACTCTGTGCAACTTTACTCTGCACCTCTGCACTCTGTTCCACTCACTCTACTCTGCGCCACTGCCCTCTGCATCACTCAACCCTATGCTACTGCGTTCTAGAATGCTGCGTTGTATGCCACTGAATGCAATGCCCCTGTACTTTTCACCACTTTACTCTGCAGCACTACACCAGTGTACTCTAAATCACTCCCCTCTACTCTATGCCACTCCAGTGTATGCCTCTTTACAGGACTCCACACTATGCCACCCCAGTACACAACACACTCTGCCACTCCACTCTACAACATACTACTCCACTCTCCAACACTCCTTGTGACTCTCCTCTATGCCATTAACTTTTGGTCATGCTGAACAGCATCCACGCTTTGTGTACAATATGGCTTAAACACATTGGCAAAGCCAATAACTTGCATAGGTGAAACATGTTGTCTTTTCCTGTGCTCGTTTAAATTGGTTTGAATAAAGGTGCTGGTAAAAACAGAATGCAATTTCAAAGCAAAAGGTACTATACAATTGTTTTTTTAGCAACATGATTTTTAGTTCCGACAAGTGATTATTAGAAACAATTCAGTTGTTGTAAAGCTACTGCATGAGTGTAAGGGTTGTAATGAACTCCAGTGTTTGTCAGTGGAAAAGAGAGAGGCTACAGTGTTATGGTGAGTTGTGATTTAGCTCCCACAAGTCTCAAACAATCTGACTACAAGGGTGAACTGATTTCTGTGAGTAATCCCTCTCTCACCCTTGTGTTTTGATTTACGGAGCAAGGCCTTCCTCAGAGAAAGCCCGTATGGTTTGTGTGCAACAACCGTCCAAGCAATAATATGATTAAGAAATACTTTTGTTAAACACAAATTATTGAATACAACATTTGTAGTAGGAAAAAGTGAAGCTATATGTGTGCAGGATTCAACTTTTATAAAGAAACAAGCCGTCCCATAGGTAAGCATTTGAAATACGCATTCACTGTTGTCCTGCTGGGGAGGGGGTAAAGTGACACTGTGGTTGAAGGGGTTATAGTTGTTGTTTTGTGACTGATAAGTGCATTTTTTTGCTGTAAGAATATCTTCAGTGGGGCAGGGCATTGGCTACAAAGATTGCACACTTGTGTTATAGATTAGGATTTGCCCCTTAAAAGGTCAGAGTAGGAAAAACAGCAAAGTTAAGCCCACCAAGCTCTCATTTTGAGAGCGGCTATATACCTTCCCCTGGTCCTTCTGGAGATTTTATTTTTTTTTTATTTTTTTTTTGGGTCAGAGTCCAGTTTTCATCAAGTTCTGATAGCAGGGATACCTCGAATAAAAGTCCTTCGTCTTCATGACTGTCACTTTTGGCTCCAGTCCACTTCTTTAGGTTGTCAGAGGACTCGAAATTTAGCTTTCAGGTCCACAAGAAATGTCTAGTGCAGATTGGTGCCAGCTGGAGTATACACAGGCATTAGTTTTCTATTTCTCATGGCTGCTACCTTATCCAGCCTCAGTGGCACAAAATATATACTGGCGGGGCTTTATCCCCTCCCGACAATCAACCCCCTGCTACTACATTTATCCCTGTTGACCGCAAGGGATTTTTTCCAACAGTCCTGGAGCAAAATTTCAAAGCAGAGTTTTGGCAGAGCAGACAAATCCTGCTTCCCAATAACCTCTAACAGGAAAACATTCATTATAGTAGGGAAGAAAGTTGTATTTCATCTTAAGCCGGCTTCTCCCAATGAGTAGCTTGTGAGTTACTGGAAGCTCTTCAGTTACCTTAAAGTTGCTCTCCTGTGTGCAGCCCAGCCTACTAAAATAGAGAATGTATGTTTGATAGGAAAATGTTTATTTTCAGGTCTCATAAGCTGATATTTGGAGTAAAATGATTGAATTTCTAAAATAGATTCCAAAATAGATTCATAGCTGATACACGTATGTGTAATTTAATAACATATCTACTTGTCGAAAGGACAGGTTGCTTCTTAAATCTACTTGTCCTGTAAAAAAAATCTACTCGTCCCTTTTGGTGCCATGTCCTGCGATGGCAAATTATGGCAGCAAACTCTGCCTGGGCTAATAGTATAGCAGGGCTTGAATATTAGTAATTTCAAGCACAACTATAGCAGTTTCCTTATTCTGCCATCTTTCCGGAGGTCTACATACTGGGGCTAGAGGAGGCAGTAAGCTATAGTTCTAGGGCTGGAATGCATTTGAGACTGGGCAAACCTACTTACATTAATGTTTTCTGGATTTTCACCAGCTCTACTCTTTTTTTTCTTTTCCAATACTGAGAAAGGATGGAAATTTACTCCTGACAAGGGCAGAAGTAGAAGTTCCAGGGTTGAGGGAAAATGTGGTTGGAGGGGAAAGTGAACTTGTAAATGCTCACTAGATTTACTCATGAGCAAATCTACACATACATAACTGCTCATGCTACAATACAGTTCACAAATATTTTCTAGAGTACGATTTCCTGACCTACTCTGTGAATTCATTGAAACCACTAATGCATAGACATTTACTGTGGGTACACTTTTATGACTTTTTCTTTAAGAATTGGGCCTCCTTTGAGGTCTAGCATTAACCAAGACATTTTGTTTTTATTACATTTCTGTTTCTCTATCCATCTATTGGCTGGCTTTAACATGAGCGATAGCATTCTACTCTCCTAGAAGGAGCGTACTGGCACACAAAGTAGTTTTTGTTCATTGCCAGGAACTAGTGTGGCAATGTGTGTTGTTTTTTTTTTATTTATTTTTTTTAGACCATTTTTTTTTTTTTGCTAATGTTTGTTACAATGGTGAGGGCCTGGCAGCGCCCACAACAATGAAGTGTTAAAAAAGCCATGTCAAAACAAGACACGCATTGACAAAACTAAAAGACTGACCACCAGTGACGGATTGGTTGGCTTTGCCAGTGCTTGTTTATTTTCAAGTTTTCCATCATCTTGTTGAAAACGGTTACACTGATTTGTCCATTATGAATTATTTTTTGGAAATACTAGCATGCATCAACACGCTTTACTAAATGATGCTTTAAAGAAATAGTCCCTAAAATTCCACAGTAATTTAGAAAAACCTTTTTTCCTACTTGCATTTTTTTCTGAACATTTTATTTTGAAAGAAAAGAATCGTCAAACTTGCTTACAAGCTTCTGCAAACATTTGCATCTAATCAGAGAGCACTCTGGTAGCATTATAAATATTCAAATGTGTGTGTACACATTATTTTAATGGAGCCACTGTCAGTAGTGCACCGTGACCTTGCAACGTTTATTTAGAGTGCCCACCTTAATAGTAAAGGCTTTGCATTAATGAACAATAAATACAAAATCGAACAGCATTAGCATATGGACACAAATATTGCCTCAACTGCAGACAGTTCCCTTTCCTGTAAACTGGCAGACAAAGGGTTTGTGCTGCAGGGGCTTGGGCCTGCTTGTCCCAAGGACAAATTAAACATGGAAGCTTGTTGTTCTTGACCCCAAACAATAAGTCCTGTTTGTCGATCTATAGGAATTCCACACCTCTGCTTATATTTGAATATTTGAGTGATAAATCATGTGGCATTGGAGATACTTTTTACTAACAGTATTATTTTGGTGCCAGAGGAAATGCATTCATGGCTGTTACGTATTACCCATGTAGAGGCATTCCATATTGACAAAGACTTTTTTTACGTTACTGCACTGAGGTGATTGTGGGTAGTTATCTTGCGAATGGTGGCCACTAATGTAATCTTGTCCTTTGTGGTCACTATTACAGCACTAATAATAGTAGGTCTCTGAGTTTCACTGAACATTGGAAGCTCTTATTACAGGAAAGGCTGGAGACCCCAGTAATTCAGATGCTCAACATGGAGTGTGTCAAGTATGCCGGCTAGCGATTGTTGGTATGATCCGACCACCCATGATGAAATCCTGTGGTTCCCATTCTGTTTTTCAGTAAATTGTCCAAGCTATATGTTTTGTGATATCAAAACATTCTCTGACTTCAATATCAATTCAAAATGTCAAATCTTTGTCTCGGCTATGCAGTGTTATCCAGTCATTTCTGCTCCGCTCATGGCCCTCCCAATTTGGCCCTTGAGTTTGAAACAAAGCCTCCTTCCTTGAACCAGTAATTGGTTGAAATCTCCTATTTTATAAAAAAAAAAAAAAAAGCTTGGCTGCTCTGATTGCCCTTGGCCTCCCTTGTGAACGAAGATGCTTCAGTTTCCTTTCAGTCATACATTCAATTTGGCAGGCACCTAAGCATTTACCCTGACAGTCTTCCGCTTTTGTGGCCAGTTCTTTAAAATGGCAGCAGGAGAGCAGGATTATCAAAAATGTGAAGTGAGTGCTGCCCTATATGGAAATGTGCTTCTAATTTGACTCAAACTCACTTGGCCTCAGGCAGACTATTAATAATATCTTATAATAATTGTGATAGCAGTTTATGTGTGACTGAAATTTAACTTTATCATTGGACATTTCAATGAATTAAGTTTTGATAGCATTTCAGCATCACATTACATTAACATCTCATATACCAGGAGATAATACATGCAGCAGAAGCTGCCAGAATTCATGCAATCTAAATTCATGCATGTAGAGCACACATATCCTTTACTTCTTTTCCTGTCTGTCTTCTGTAAAGCCTTGTGGAGGACCTGCTCAGACAGCTGACTTAGCATTATCAGTTACAGTAATTGTGATATAAATCTCTTAACCTTTAGGCAGAGCACATGTGGCAGGACCAAGTTGTCAGGCTTCATCTACTGCACAGATCAAATTATCGGGGGCCTCATTCTTATAACTTTTTATGCACAACTTAAATGCGCAAGTAGCCTTATTTGCAAGTGTAAAACAAATCTTCCCATTCTAGAAGGTTGTTTACATTCTCATAAAGTTATTTATTCACACAGAGGCTTCCTTGTGAGTATATCTGCTTCTGTGAGCACAGAGTGGGTTTCAGAACACCTATCAGAGTGTCATGGGCTTGCAGGTGCTACTGGGCCCATCCGTGGTGGTTGTGGCCTTTTACTGCTTGTGTCTCAGGCCCAACCTGCTATAGATCCTGAACAAGTGGGCCATGTACCCTTCTACTCTTGACTCTGTGGTACCTGTGAATGAGCAATCAAAGGCTCCCTTGGGGGAAGTGTAGGTACAGGTAAGTGAAAACCATTCATAAGTCAAAATGCACACAGTACAAACAAAAAAACAATGTCCAGTTTAAGGATCCCATACTTATTTTTTATAATGAAAGAAGTATTTTATTTATAACTCGGCACATTCAAAGGAATAATGACATTCATGAGCAATAACCCAACCCCCTTGAGGATGAGTTTCTAGTAGTTGTCATGCAAATTCCTGCCCCACCCTCTTTCTTATACCATGGTCAGGGATATTCCCCGTTCAGTGGTTGCTGCTTCCAGGGAATGCTTACAAGTAGACATTACTCAAGGATTCCCCTTTGACTCTTAGGAATTAGTCAAAAGTGTCTATGGTGCTGCAGCACCATCAGCAGAGAATCCCCTAGGGCCCCCATGCCCAGTTCCAGTCTTTTTCATCTCCTTTGGCTTTGCAGTGGGTGCCCGGAGTGCGGGCACTCGCAGGTTCTGATCCTTCTTGGATACTTTGGGCTGCGTGTGGCAGCACTTGTAGACTAACTCTTGTGAGAGGCACCGCTGGTTCTCCCCACTGATCAGAGCAGCTGCTAGCTCATGAAGATACAATAAGTCACTTTCTTCCTAACCGGGGTTGGGGAGGGGGATTTGTTTTTTTATCTCCCAACTGGAACCCAGTGAGGGTGAAACGTCCTTTTAGGCATCTTCAGAGGTCAGTCAGGGCAGATTTTGCGGTGCAGCTGGCCATACCCTCTCTCCAGTTCTAGGTGACGGCCAGAAGCCTTTGGTTATTTTGTTCTAGGAGCTCCTCCTGGCACATGGGGTTTCTGGCATACCTCGAAATGAAACATGGACACCTCTGGTGCGATCGCCCATACTGCGGTGGCCCCTCCTGGTAACAGAGTTGCTGCTCAGGTGTTCTTATGTCCTGGTATGTCGGTCATATAGTTACTTCCCCGTTGGCCCTTTCTGGCACACAGGGTCGGCACTATGAGGCAGTGCAGGCTTGTCGCCCTCCACACAGTTGCTCAGCTTGGTCTACGGCAGCCCTCTCCTGGCATACAGGGTTCGCTGAAACTCACTCCCCACTAGACCCTGACCCAGCAGGAAGTCTAACAGGCATTGGCCCCAAGTCCTGGTCACAGGCTGAAGTCTTGCAGAGCTTCCTTTCTTCACACAGCCCATCTGTCTGCTTGGCAGATGACAAGGTGTGGGGTCTTAATCTATCTTTCTTATAGTCCTTATCCAGTCACCAAATGTGATTTAGGGTCTGAGTTTTTGAAGTCTTATGTTGGGGTTCTACTCCTTTCCTTTTCTTCATTCATGAAAGGCTGACTGTCACATGAGTCAAGACTCCAGAGCTGATTGTCCCACAGGACAGTTCATATGAGTGACCAGAGTACCTACCTGGATGCCAGCCATAGTGATATGTGCATCACATCCAAAAGGTTAATCCCAGCCAAACTCTTTGATTCCCTTATCAATCCCATCTCCTTTGTGAGATGTGTCCAGGCCCTTTCTTTGTGATCTATCACCAAACAAAAGACCAACCTTTTGAAGTGTAAAGGGAAGAGTCACTTCCCGCAGTGTGTGTCCAAACCAGCTTAAAGGAATGCAGAAATGTACAAATCTGGGAGGGGGGTTGGGTGTAGAATTCCTCTCCTCCTCATGTCTTCACCAGGCAGGCATGGGCTTCCCAAAATGAACCCAAGTCCTCTATTTAAAGTACCATTGCAGGCACACTGGAGGTCAGTGTACATTCATAGCCCACGTATTGTCTAGTACCATTACCTCCATGCATTGCGCCATTACAGACACATGCATTCATCATACACATATTCAGTCTGTGTACACTGCTCAGTACAGTAGCTTTTCTGTGTTGAACCAGGGTGTACTGTTTGCAAACACACACATACTGCTAGTACACACACTCACCATGTGTGCGCTGCATAACGCTTCATTCTTCATGTATTGTAATTCACGCAAGCACACCCAGCACATGCTTTCATTGTGCATGCACTGAACAGCACTGCAGCTTTCATGGCATGTATTCCTCACAGGCGTACATACAATCAGCACATGCACTAATCCCACATGTAATTCACAGTACTGCTCTATCCCTGTACTGAACCCTTCCCAGGTATACATACATCCAACTACTCCTATCCAGCACTCCACATCTTCCTGATGTAGGATAAGGATGAGTTAAGCACACAGCAGATGAACTTATACAAAGTTGTGAGCCTGTAGACCTCACTCCAGTGACACAGGGGTAAAGTTCACTACTATTGATTACTACATGTTATGCTGCCACCACAGCGCTTGTGCTGCTTAACTCCTGATGAAGGTGGTAGTCTTCCACCATTATGAGGTTAGCGCTTTTGGCGCCCCTCCTGAGCCAACAGGACTGCAGTCCGTGAGCAATGCCTATGTCATGGTGTGCACTCCTGACCCGCTTTTACTTATGACAGATCAGTATTGGGGATCAAGACGCCACTACGGCTGGGCACTCAGGGCAGGGGCATATGTCTTTAACCATGCAGAGGACTTTTCTGTCCCAACAGTGGGCATTCCAGGATTGTAGGCTTTCCTGTCCTGGGGCAGTTATGAGTTTTACTCCGCAGTACTGTGCGCCAAGGAACACTCAAATTGGTAGGGGTGTAGCATGATTAGCTTTCGTACAGTGAAAAGGTAGCAAGTGCATTTGCTTTGCCTTATTTATGTATTTATTTTGTTACATGAAGGAGTGTTCATGTGTATTCTTCCATGTGAACATAGAATTCCCAGAACTTTTCCATTATTACTTCTGATAAGTTTAAACTGATGCAAGTCAGGTTTCCAGCTATAACCTGGAAGACTTTTGTGAATTCCTGAAATTATTTACGTTTACACCAATGTGGCCCAAAACCTACCAGTCCAGGTTTACTAATTTCTCAAATAATGAGGCCCCTGATTTTCATAGTGAAAGCATAAGGTTAACATAGCAAAAATGTAGATAGTCCTACAGGGAGATAAAAGATGCTTGGCTATGAGGATATCTGAATGGCTGCATCATAACTCGGGAACAAGCTGAAACTTCATAATATGTACCCGTAACACCAGAACATTCCACTCATAAATACTGGTTTATTATTTGGGAATAAAAATAATGCATTTTTAGAGAATGACTCGCATTGTTGGTTAGAAAAGTGATTTGTTTACAAACTGAAAATAAAATCGTTGTACTTTGAGATTCGATGTGTGTATTTTTTCAAAAATGGCATGCTGCTAAGCCAAAATAAGTTTTAAAGCAAGCTAATAATTGGGTGGTAAGTCTCTAAAGTTCAGTGCAGTTATTTATGATACACTTCATTCGTGCCAATGGACAATTGATTGTTACTTCGTGAAAAACAACTTTTTGCTCAGATCCTATTGTTCCTTAGCCCGTAAGACTGGTTTAAGGGAGTTCTCTAGTACTTGAACCTGTAAGAGGTATCTCTACTTAGCCTTTTAAATCAACCTAACTGGAGGGCCAGTTATCACGTCAAGATTTTGTAAAACGATACAATCCATGTGAATTGTATACTCGGATAATTTGAAGATCTATTCTATGTATTTCTTTTGGTGATAATTCCTGGAGCACCTAATGATAGTCGAGCATTCTTGGATCACCTTGAAGATATTATATTTAATGATTTACTTTTTTAGAAAATCCTACTCTTTGAATATTGTGCTGTAAATTGTTTAATTTGTTTAACCCGTGAATACCCTCCCCCGAAAGACTACTGAAGGGTATGAGGTTGCAAACACTTAACGTACTGGAGATGTGTTAATGCCCAAGCACCTTGAAGGGTGACCTGCTGCCACGGACCAGGATGTTTCTGTAGCAACAGGAATATTCCAACCTGCACTTGACAAATAATCTAACAAATCAAAATTGTCCTAATTTTTCAAGAGGTAAACCAATCAGAAGGCAAATAATAATACCTGCAGTACTCTGGTAATGGTGCTATCGTGTATAATTTCTGGGTTAATATTGAAATAGATCTCCAGTTTCAAAATGTTTGTTTACTTGACAGGATGAAAAGATTATATGGATTTGTTTTGTTATCGTGGTCTATGATTATCCTTCAGTTAGAATCTCAGCAGTGTCCGTTTACGGTGTGAGGAATTAATTTGTAATGTTTTATTGTGGGTTGCCTAAGCGATCTCCGTTGTGAGTCACTTTGTTAGCTTACAGTGGGTTTGGAGCCCTCCCATTGTTTACCTTTGGTTGGCCTCATTGCACTCTAATGTACTTACTTCTTTTTTTGATGGCTTATGTGGGCTTTACTTCTCCATTGGTAGTTTGTCTCGCCCCAGAAAGATGGGTGCATTACTGTGTCCTAACACTGTTCGGTGATACTTTTTTCTTTTTAGTTAAATACTACACGATAATGCATGTGTGTTTTTAAGCTGTCTTGCTGTGTGCTTCTCTGCCACTATGTTTATGTTTTGCTCTGATGCACTCTATGCTCCCCTATCTCAGTGTTGCTCTCACCATGGGCATCTCTGAGCATCCTGCATTTTGTCCATCACTTGTGTTACTCCCTGTCTCCTTGTTGCTCTCTCTCTCATTGCGCTTCTGTGCTCCCCCCGTATTGCTTTGCCTCATTAAAAATAAAAAGTGCACGTATGTTGTGTGTATCTTTTTTTTTTTTTCTTTTTTAAACTGTTTATTGATTACTTTAATCTGTAAACAAACAGTACAGTGCAGGCATCCCCAAATCGGAAACATAAATTTATATTATGGTACAACACAATAGCAAAATCAAGCATGTACCAAACATGGGCTAATCGCATCCCATATGCAAGTGAGTAGACTCCCCTCGCCCCCAACCACCAACCTCACCGGCATAAAATCCACATGAGATCAAACACGATACCCAATCTATGGGAAGTCAGGGTAAAAAGGCCAAAACCATAGTTGATCGTCTCCAAAACACTAGATTCATTATACATTATCCCCACCCTCATCCTCAGTGCTGTCAGCAGAGTCCACCTCCACCACACCAGAAAATCGCTCCAGCAGAATACCCCACACCTCCAAATCAGTGAGCACCTTGTCATCCCTACGTGTGTAGCGCATGTGTTGCTCCTCAGCCACACCCCACTCCATTAGGTCACGTATCCATTTAAAAAGCAATGGACTCCTGGTGCTCATCCATCCAATCACTACCCTACTCCTAGCCAGCCCAAGCAACAGTTGCCCTACCTTATATGGAATAATCTGACCTCGCTGCTTCTAGATCACTCCCAACAGACAAGCCATTGGTGACGCCTCTATCCGCAGGCGAGTCACATCCACAACCCTTTCTACCACATCATGCCAAAACCTGCTCACCAGCCTACAAGCCCAAGCCAGGTGCAAGAAAGAAGCACCCAACATGCCACACGAGGGCACCCTGCTCTGCGTCCCGGGTCAATCCTATTTAAACGACTAGGAGTGAGATACGTCCTGTGTACAAAGTTAAAGTGAAGTAACTTAAATCTATTATTACACGATACCCTACGCACCATGGACAGCGCTAGATCCCAATCGGGATCAGACAGAGATGGCCCCAGATCCCTCTCCCAGGCCCTGCGACTCATTCCCACCTCCAATGACTGGTCCTCTCGGAGTGCTTTATAAAAGCGAGTGATCAGGTGAAACCCATCACCCCAATTAAGCAGGCCATGTAGTACAAAGGAAGCCACAGGAGCCACCGGTAAACCACCCCAGATGTTGCGCGCCAGCCTTTCAAGCTTAGCATATTGAAGGAATTGGCCAGATCCCAAACCAAACAAGTCCCTGACCTTGGCAAAAGAGATAAACTCACCGGCAGGCTGAAAAACCACCCACTACTTCGCAACCTCCCGATCTCCAGGCTTCCACAGACATGAACTGTTCCATTTCCTGGAAAGGCTGAAGATCCCATACTCTCAATTCCCGGTCAAAAGGATCCTGTTTAAGCACATGTTTGACGGCCTGCTCCCAGATCCCAGCAGTGACCCTTGCCAAATGGGGAGCAATAGTGGCAGACCTTCCACCAGCTATCAAAAGATACACCAGTGCCTGTCTATCCAGCACTCCAGCAAACAATCTTCTCCCAGTTGTCAGTATCTGTCAACCACTTAGCAGCGAACTGCAAATGTGCTGCATAATAGTAATGCCTGAGATCTGGAATCGCCAGCCCTCCACATTCAAGCACACCGTGCAAAACTGGCAAAGCCACTCTACTACGTCGCCCAGCCCACACCAAAGAGATTAAGAGGCTATCCAACCTACAAAAGAACTGAGGGGACAATGGATACATAGAATTTTTAACCAAGTGAAGGCACAACGGCAGAAAAAACATATTTGCTAACGCTGCCCTACCCATAACAGATAAAGGCAATGTATTCCAAAAAGAGACCTAACACTCAAGACCAGTACCCACCTGCTCGACATTTATGTGTATTGTGCGCAGCCACTGTGTGCGTGACCCAAATAACATAAACTCTCAGTTTCCCATCGGAGGCCTGCCTCAGGTAAGTCAGCCCGAGGGATACCACAGAGGGAACCGAGGGGGAACATGAGCGATGTATTTTTTAATTGTTTTTTTTTTTTTCCTTATTGACCCTTGGGCCAGACACAACCCCAAACATCTCCATCCTCCGTAACAACAACGGAACCAAAACACTAGGTTCCCGGAGATACACTAGAGCATCATCGGTATGTAGAGAAACCACGTGAGTGGCCTGCCCCACCCCAATCCCCCAAGGAGCCATACTCTCCCGAAGCCATATTGGGAGCGGTTCCATAGCAAGAGGAAAGAGGAGAGGGGACAGCGGACAACCCTGCCTCGTGCCCCTACCAATCTCCCAGGCATCATATAGTTTCGTCCACCTCCCCTCCCCCTTCCAACCCGTGCAGTGGAAGCAGTGTATAATAGCCTCACCCAGGCACAGAAACCAGGACCAAACCCCATACTCCGCAATACTTCCAACAGATACCCTCACTCAACTGTATCGAAAGCCTTCTCAGGATCCAAAGACACCAATACCATCTCAGTATTCTCACTCTCTGTCTTGTGTAGAACATGTGCCAGACGACACAAATTATAAGATGTGCTGCGATCAGGGATAAAGCCACACTGATCCTCCTGCACCAGTCCCAGAATCACCCCACGAAGTCGAGAGGCTAGGACTTTGCAAAGAATCTTTACATCACTATTTAACATTGTGAGCGGGCGATACGACAAAGGTTCACTAGGGTCCCCTCCCGGTTTAAGCAACAAAGAGATTATGCCCTGTCGCATTGATTCTGGCAACCTGCCGCACTCATGGGTTTCCTCAAACACTTCCAGAAGCTTCTCTCTCAAAATCAAAGAAAACATCTGATACAACTCAATAGGAAACCCGTTGCCACCAGGAGACTTAGATTTAAACATTGCAGCAATTGCATCACTCAGCTCCTCAACAGAAATCACTGCATCCATAGTCTATCTACTTTCCGCATCCAATTGAGGAAGGCAAATCTGCTTAAAAAAAAAAAAAAACTCCCTCTCCCGGCGGAGCAGGACCAGCCCTGGAATCCGTCCACAGGTGTTCTGCTAGAACCCCAAAAATATCTGCACGTTTCGTAACTGTCTCACCCTTCACATTTCAAATATGTAGTATGGGGGAACTCCACCTCCCTCCTCAGAATCCATGCCAAAAGTTTGCCAGCCTTATCCCCTTCGTGGTGTAGTCGCTGCCTATAGGCTTTGAGGGTAACTCTACTCCAGGAATCCCAGCAATCATTAACCGCCTTGCATAATCTAAGCTCCTCCCTTTCCGCTGCTCTTGTAGTTGGAAGCTTCTGCTGCAGAAACCCCAATATCTCCTCCAGCCCGGATAGCTCACTCTCCATGCGCCTGCGCACTCCACACATCATTCCAATACACACACCTCACACCACCGCCTTCATGGCCTCCCACTCCAGACCCCTGGAAGCAACTGTGTTCCAGTTTGACTTCATATAACCAGTAATGGCCGCACCAGCCCCCTCCCTACATCCCACATCCACAAGAAACTCTGCTGGTAGTCGCCAACTATGTGTAGTAATTGCAATTGCATCAATACAGGAGCATGATCAGACAGAAACCAACCCAGATGTGTGACCTCCAAAACCTGGGATCCATGAAGACCAGCCAGGAGAAACCTATCCTACCGGGCATGAGTATGATGGGTTCTAGAACTCCCTACCATCCGGATGTAACTCCCTCCAGCCATCCCACAGCCCCAACTGTTTCATCACATCCGTAAGTGATCGCACCATCTGGGGCTTAGTACCAAGCTTCGAGGGATTGCGATCCAACTCACCATTCAGAATGCGGTTATAATCTCCAGCCCAAATAATTGGCTTGACCACACTTTCCCCCAGGATCTCCGGAATTATGGTATAGAAGAAGGGATCATCAACATTGGGTGCTTAAGTATTAAGAATGATGACGGGTAAACCATCCAGCATGCCCTCAATGTTGTGTGTATCTTTATGCAGATTGCCACGTCATGTTCATGAGACATAACATTTTTTTTTTTTTTTTTTTTTTTTTTAGGGCAAGCGTAAATGTACGACCTCTTGTATACTTTTTCTGTGAGCTTCCAGCTATTTCATTTGTTAGTTTCAGTGTCATTTAAAAATCCTTGCTTGCTAGTGGTCAGTCATGCTTCTGTGTCCCTCCTTCTGTGTGGGTGCAGGGACGAACTACTGTACAGTTACGCTTTGTCCTGTTTTATCTGGTGTTTTTCATTTCCATTCTTCCTCTGAGCTTAGCTGTAAACAATGCTATAAATCAGACTGTTATCTTGGTGACATTTGTTCTTTGTGGGGTCTCTGCACCCTCTCTCAGCTGCTTGGCTCCCACCCTTCCTAGGCTTGGATTTTCTTTACCAAGTGTGCCTGTCTGTGTGCTGAGAGCAAGTGTGGACGATCGCTTGTAATTGCTTATAGCCTAGGCACCCAGCTCTACAAGGGCTCTGCAATCCTTAGAGACAGTGCCCACTTCTGCTCCATACTGGGATCCCACTTGCAGCTCCATCAGTGCACCTCAGTTCACATAGTCTAAGCCCTCAGTTGTGCCAGTGCCAGGAACCCCACACATGCTGTCTGCCATCAAACCTCAGTTCTTGCAATCAGTACACTCTGATGCTCCAGTACTGGGACCTCGGATGCAGCTCTATCAGTGCACTGCAGTTCACACACACCAAACCCCCCAGCCGTGCCAGGAACTGAACACATGCTGTCTGCCAGAGCACCTCAGTTTCTGAGCTTAGCTGTAAACAAGGCTATAAATCAGGCTATCATCTGGGTCACATTTTGTCTGCTTGCCTATGGTGCATGGAAGATGGCTTATAATTGCTTATAGCCTAGCCCCCCAGGGCTTCTTACATCAGGGTCTGCAACAAAATTAGCTGTGGTATCTGCACACCACAAAATTGTTTTCATGAACTTTGAAATAAACTGTGACTGCTTGACATTCCCTGCTTTCTAAGTCAGATGTGCCTGACCTTTCCTAATTAAGTCAGTGGCGCAGCTCCATCATTGCACTTCAGTTCACACACTTCAAGCCCCTCAGCTGTGCCGGTCCCCACACACACTGTCTGCCAGAGCACCTCAGTTCTTAGTCAGTACAAACGGCTGTTCCAGTTCTAGGTTCTCGGGCTCAGCTCCATCAGTTCACCTCAGTTCACACACTCCAAGCCCCTCAGCCATGCAAGTGCCAGAACCCCACACACGTTGTCTGCCAGATCACTTCAGCTCTTACAGTGAGTACACTCTGCTCTTCCAGTACTCAGACCTTGGGCACAACTCCCATCAGTCCACCTCAGTTCTACCCTAGCGAGGTCACTTCCTTTCCTATACTGGGACCCCGCTCACATACAGTTCCATTACAGCAGGCCTATTCTAATATTCAGTCCCACTACCAAGCCAATACTGGACCCAAAAGAGCAAAACACAGCTCAGCCAGTGCACCTCAGGCCTAATATCCAACGCCACTGTTGATGGGAGCCACCACAGCTCCTCCAGAATCCATCAATTCTTACATTCAGTGGACATTTCTACTCTGTAATAAGGCTCGCACACACGACCTTCAAGACGCCTGCTTCTGTGGTTCAGAGGCAATGCCACTCCTATACTGGGCCCCACTCGCAGCTTCACCAGGGCACCTCCAGGCTAACACTCTGCAACACTGGCACGCCAATACTAGGTTCCACACATAGCTCCATTAGCATACCTCACTTCTGACCTTGTGTGCCTGTTACTATTGAAGTACTGCATCCCACCTACAACTCTGTGTGCACCTCAACCCTTACCCTGCAGCGCCCCATTATTCCAATACCAGGAATTGCACGGTGCTCTGTTTCTCATTCCTCACCCGCTCTCTTTCTGTTATTCCAGTTCTGGGCTGGGAGACCGCTTTTTCTATACCCCCAATCCTGATCTGCAGTGCCCCACTATTGCTGTATTGGGGTTCACACACAGCTCTAAGGCACCTCCTGCTGTTCTGCAGTGCACCCTGCTGTTCCACACTCAGACTTCTGTTTGAGGATGTTGGGGAGCCATTTAAATCTATTCTTAGCTGCTATCTTTATTTGGTAGAGTCACCTATCTCACTCCGTTCTTTCCTTTACTTTATTTACTCTCAATGTTTTCTTTCTACCCCACTGTTCTCTTTCCAGCTCTCAAAATCCACGTTACATTTTGCTCCTTTCTTTCAACTGTTTATTTCTACTCCTGTCCCTTTTTTAGGGTCGAGCACAAAGCGCTCTGTTCATGGACTTTTAACCACACCCATCGGTTTGGTTGGTTTGCGGGCTTGCTTTTTAAAGTTCGCTTCATTTTATTAGTGAAAGGTATGCATACTTCATGCCTTTTCCGGTGTTTAACCCTCCTCGAGCGCACCGGACAACTACTGAAGACATACGAGGCTCTGTGTTTTCCATATGGTTTCTGGACTATTATTGTTTTCCTCTTGATTTTGTGGGGCAGTATTTGAGCGCTTTGCATGACATCGACCCCGTTACATGGCTAATTGCACTTTTGCCAGTTACATGGATAATTGCACTCTTGCCGATACGTTTCACTGCGAGTGAACTGCTGTTTTCTTTTGTGTGTCTCTGTCACGCTTTATGGTGGCCGTGGGGTCGCTTATCTAAAACTGTTTTACTTTTCAGTTTATGTGGCAGGAAAAGTCTAACTCGAGCAAATGCAAGACCCGTTGTGTTGCAAATGCTTGTTTTTATTTCCCTCTTTCTCTTACTAACTCCTCTTTCAAACTCGCAAAAACTTGGTTATTTCTTTACTTGTTCCGTTCCCTTTTTTTCTTCTTCATCAGGCTTTCATTCTGTCACTATTTTTTCTCTTCCTTTCATTCTTTGTCTTTTTTTAATTTCCTCTTTCCTTTGACTAAGTATGCATCCTTTCACTATTTTTTTATATATTTTTAAAGATCTTTCTTCCTTCCTTTCTCTAGTGTTTTTTTTATCTTTATCTGTCAATTCACTTTTTTTTACTACAAATCCCTCTCTTTTTTGGAAGCCACAAGTTACTTGTCAGGACCCGAAGTGTCAAAGTGGTTTTCCCATTTGGTGTCTGTGGGAAATGTCAGTACATACATGCCCTGGTTCTTTCGCTGCTTGTTTCTGTCATCTTCTTTTTTTTTCTTTTTCTTTAATGTTCATTTTTCTCCTTCTTTTCACACTTCTTTCATTATTTTTCCTCTTTCTTTTGTTCGCTAGCTTCCTTCCCTTTTTTTTTTTGTTTCAAGTTTGCTCTATTTTTTTAAGTTGTTTTTCCTTTTCTTGTGCTTTCTTTCCCTTCTTTCTTTTCTTTCTTTGCGACCCGCTTCTTTCCTCCTTTTGTCTGTTGTATTACTTTCGCTTCTCTTTTTCTGCCCCATCCGCTTTCCCTCCGGAGGCCTAGTTCTCAATGGAGCCACAGGTGCAGTGTCACCGGGGCCCAGAGACCTATGGACCTCACTCAACTCTAATTACTTCTGTATTTTTCTACTGAAAGTACAGTCGGCCATTTTCCTTTCTTACTCCCGGCCCCATGGCACTGTTACTATGCCACTTGTCCTCTCCATCTTTACTCATGACTCCCTCTTTCCTTTCACAATCCAATCTGTTCTAAATGATATTTGTTTTGGTGTTATTACACTCTAACGCCAAAAGTTTATTTCTGATAAAGGTTTATATGATAATTGTATATGGTTTAAGATGGAGAAAGAAGGTAAATGGGAGTGCTTTAGTTAAATGCTGGTCCACTGGAATTATATAACAGGAAAAGACAAAATGATGAGGCGGGGTTGACCATTTAATGTGGCAAGAAAAGTCCAGTTAGGAATTTGCAATGCCAATAGCTCTAACTTAAGAAAATGTGAGACCTATTGCATTGCAAATGCATGTTTTCTTTTTATTCTTTAGCCGTGCTCTGTGATGCTGTGCAGCACAACTAAATTCCATTGGCAAAGCTAGTAGGCCGCAAATATGAGCTCTATTGGCTTTGCTACTGCCTGTTTAAATTGTGTATACTACCATTAGGTTGTTTTATTTTTATTTCTGATTGGTCTTGTTTCCAGACATTTCGAGTAGCTTTGTATTTAATGATAAAATAAGCAATTGCAGTTTCGCTCCCTTGAGAGTTTAACGTAATCCCACCATCATATTATGTTTTTCACATAGAAGGATATTTGGCACTCTTTACAAAGAGATTTACAATCCCTTTCCTGCTAGAACTCCTGCATTATGACATGGAGAGTAGCAGTCACAAAATGTATTGACTGCCCACGTGAAAATAGAATGTCTTCTTTTACCAGTAATCAATATTGGAATCGAGACACCAAATTTCATAGTCCTGTTTCTTTGCAAAAGATGTTGTGAGCACATCAAACTTAATGTTTTCTCAAGGAGCCTAATTTCTTTCTATATTGTTTAAGTATATCAAACCATAGTAACCCTTTGTAGTATACACAGTAGTTGTCCTGGATATTTGGACTTCACAACCTCAAATCTCAGCAAGGCCAGTACAGCCTTTCAAGTTAAATTCTGAGTACAATGAATTATTATTGCTAATTAAGTAAACCTGACCCCTTTTCTTTTACTGCTTGTGAACGGCAATACTGTCTTATTAAGTGCTATATAAAAGTAATTTCTTGTCGATCATTAGGTTAGGTGATGTTTTCTCAGTACAATAAATGGCATAATTTCGATACAGGTGCCTCGCACATAATGTTTTCCTAATTCCTGTAAATTAGCAGGTCCATAAACCGTTAATGGTGTCTGAGTGGCTCCTCAATGAGCTTATCTCTAGCCTTGGCCAGTATCTTATAAATGCTTTGCAGGCCCTAAATTGGTGTATTAACTCCTCTTGTCATCGCTGGTGCCAACTGTATCACTGAAATAGTGGTACATACAATAGCTGTTAACTTGATTGCATTTTAATTGGGTTTCCGCTGCCAGCACTAGGCATTGTGAGATTTGTAGTTTTACTTCTACCATTATAAATGTAGATCTCTGACTTTGCATTGTGTACATATCTTTACCAAATATGTACAGTGATTTATTGGTGTCTCTATACTAAGTGAAGTTGTGGCCAACGAAGGTAGGGCATGCACCATGACCGGATCTGCACCAGCTGGTGGCTGCCACACAAAGGATACACTTTTCTATGTACCGACAGTACCTTCAGGGTAATGAGATTCCTTCAGAGTTAGTATGGCACCATGTTTCTAGTGCTGAAATTTCTTCATACAAACTGTTCTCTTTTATTGCGCCAGTCTGCTCTACTGAGTGAAGAAAGACTACAGGGTCTGCAACGCTATTTTTATTAATGGACAGTCGGGGCTCCAGACTGCAGCTTGGAGGATCCTGTCGCATTTGTTTACAGTACCAAGCTCGGATCTCTGGACCCCCACTGGTTCCCATTTTCATTTAGTTCTTTAAACAAGCAGCGTAGAAACCTAAACTGAAGCTACAATTTAAGGATAATTTACCACACCAGCAGAATGTCAGTGTGTCATCTTTCTGGAGCTAATGCTGACTCGTGTTTCTTCAAAACCGAACGCCGAGGAGGATCAAGTAATTCTAAAGGAAGGGAGTAAGACGAGACAATGACAATTTGAAGGGGCACAAGGAGGGTGAGAGGAAGAAAGATTTATGTCTGGAACCAAAGTTCCTAGCTGGGAATGAACAAGACCATGGAAAGATGTGTAGAGAAAAATAATTCCTTAAGGGGAAGCAATATGAGGTGAAGACTGAAAAAGAAAGTAGACTGCAGAGTTGTAAATCGGTTCAAGAGGAACTGGAGCGCTGTTTTAATTAGGCAGTAGGTGCAATGGCACCCGGCTCTTGAATGTGAAGAGCCATTTGCTCCCCAATTGTCGCCATATTGCACCGCTTAAATTTGGACATATGGGGGCTTCACTACAGTGCATAAGGGCTAATGGCACTTCTTGCTACGATAATGAGGAATGAGTGCAGAGGCAAGAAAGAAAAAATCCAAATTCAAATGGGGAAACTTTGGAGAGAACAAGTGTGTTAGTGAAATTGAAAGTGAGACAGGAGTGTCTCTTGCACGTATTGATAATCTACTTTTGACAACTGCAGGCATTAATATTAGTGAGGTAAAAATTAGTTTTAAACCTGCACATAAACGTCGAAGAGGGCGACGAGAAGACGGATAACGAATGGTGGGTGGTCCAGGACCCGGTACTTCTCAATTTCAATCCGGGGACCATATTCTCTGAGGCTTTGTTTATGCCCCTCCCACCTCACTATGCTTGGCGAATTTACATTGAGCGGGCTTGTTAATGATTTAACTTAAACTTTAACTTAAAAACACACTTTTCCTAATGAGCATACTGTAAGGAAAGTGATACATTGATTAACTTTGGCTTGATTTTAACTCATGCCTTTTTTTGACCGCTTCGCTATTTTCGAATGCAACGTTAATACTTGTGTTACCGTTGGGTAACTGAGGTTTGGATTCACTGGTTAGGAATGACAGTTCATTTCTGAGAAACCAGCAGTGCAAAAAATATGAACTAATATAATTAGGCAATCCAACCTACGAGAGAGAGCTGCTTGTTCAAAAATAAACTACATTTATTATTTAAAGAGTCGTGGTGAGTAAACTTTTTCCTTCAAAAACACAGAAGTGGCTGAGCTCACACTGTTAGATATTGATATTATCGTTGGCAATATTGTGTTATTACTATTACTCAACGCCTGCATACGCAAAACCACTTATGTTCAGTCTGAGCACCTCGTCCCTTGGTTTATAAGAGTTGCCTGTCCTGCAGCAGTTGGGTGACGGGTGGGAGTCATTTTGTCTTTTCTCTTCTTCTCTTTTCTTCTTTTTTTTTTTTTTTTTTTTGTACACGGGGCGTTTCAGATTGGTTGTGTAGTGGCAAGTCACGCTGGTCGAAACAGGTAGTTGTTTCAGCAGTTCTAATAGGCTGCCTTTAATCACTCATAATTAGTCTCTGTATTCAGACCATTCTAATTGTGGTCTGGAAGGTAGCTGGATTGGCTTGGGCAGCGTAAAGCTCTTGGGATGCGCACACTGGGTACTTTTTCCTTTCCGTGAATGGGGATACTAGAAAAGGCAGATTTTATCACTGATATGCTTACACTAATGGCGAACAGATTTATTGTAATTTTTGATCACCACTTGTGCAGCTCGAGATTTTTGCAGATCCCAGCTTCTTGCTGGGACAGCATATCTTGGAATTAGTATGATGCTATGTCTTGTTGTCATGGTCATCTTTCCCTTTGAAAGAAGTGGAATCTACTCTTCACAGGTGGCATATCTAGAGGTGGTTAAATGTAGTAAGAACACCCCCCACTATTATTCCGCCTAACCATATAACTTTATAATTCTGTGGGACACCAAACCGTGTTAGTGACACTTCAGTTTACCAATCGTCTTCAAAGGCACAATGTGGGTAGGGCCCACACGTAATAACTTAGCAGAAACTGGCAGCAGACCTATTGTCTGTCTGCTGGTGTGAAGGGTGCCACAGCAATTGTGTTCTTGCATATGCAAAGGACACTCCTACTGGTTAAATAAAACGAATCATTTTGAATAACCGGAGCGTGTGCGCAGCTGTTATTTTCGGGGTTATATTCGCTCTGAATATTAGATTTTAACAAACAAAGTGAAAGACTGCAGCAGTGTGATTTCACTGCTTTTGGCCATACTAGACACATCTGTGGTGTGAGAATAAGAGCCAACATCTCTCTAAAAGTGAGCAGTGCTTGTATTCTATTAATAGACTTGATGCTGTGCCTAGGAATTAAAAACTATGTGGTGGTGCTTAAAGTTAATTCGATCTGTATGTTTAAGGTAGCTATCAGACTTGATGAACTGGTATTTCTCAGCTGCTGCCAAATTATGTCTACGGTTGTTAGCCATGACATGTTTACTACTCTATCGCTTAAAATTGGTGAAAAAGTAATACCGTTTGCTTTCTATATAGTGTGCTAAAATGAAGTGCACGGTGCAGTCTAGTGGATTCCCCCAATTGGTAATGCAGAGGCAAAAGTAGATAGGACTAATGCTCTATTTGCGGTAGTGTGGATGAGCAGTTAGGCTTATCAGAGGGTAGTGCTAAGCATTTGCTGTACTCACAGAGGCAATAAATGAGACACACTGAAAGAATAAATCTGAGACCAATTTAGAAAAAAATATCACTTCTTTTTCAAAATCTGGTAAGTAGTCCTTAACGCATAGATACTTTGCAGTTTTAAAAAAAAAACACAGTGCAGTTTTCAGAGTCCCCTCAATGTTATCCTATAGAGGAAAACAATGTTCAGCAAACATAGGGTTAACGACTTGCGAAGCCAATCCCAGGGAGTTAAGGTAAGTACTGGGCACTGATCAGAACCACATCAACAGGCGGCACTGGTGCAGCCAGGTGCAGCGGTGCAGTAAGGCGTAGGATGCCCAATGGTTTCCTGTGGGAGTTTGGTACTCGTGAAGAGAGGCTGCAGGCTCCGGCTAGGAAGCCAGTCATGGACAACAACCATGTAGGTAGTAGACTTGGGGTGCTCGAGGGACGTAAGTGCACCTATTAGTCCTCTTCTGTGCCCAGGGGCAGGAGATGCAGGGGTGTCCTTAGTTGTCAGGTTTTCCTGTATGGGAGCACTCTCAGTCTGTGGGTCCTGTATGTTGAGGCTGCAGGTGTCATTGGGGAGTCCCGCGGGGTTGGCCCAGGGTGGACTCGAGCTCCTAGGAGCTGGGGGACGTCATTGGCACTGATGACCCATCTCAGCGGTCACCGGTGCATTGGTTCCTGTAGCTGCTGGATTTGTGGAGAAGAACGAGAGGGGTGCTGCGTGCAGAGGCTGCAGGTGTCTCAGGGGAGTCCAAGATGGATGAGACAACACTATACACGGTCTCTAGGCAGCTGGGGATTCGTGTTGGCACCGTAAGTTGGCTTCACCTCGGGTCATGGACGTCTGGTGCAATGGTCACTTCTGAAGTCAGGTTTGTGGGAGTCTTCTATTTGGAGTTTTCTTCTTGCATGGCAAGTCCTCTGCCCATGGGAGACTCAAGTCTTTATTGAAGGCTGAACGAGTTGGCTTTTTTTTGTGCAGGATTCTCTGAGGTCAGCCGGCAGGCTGAAATGGCTGGGTCCACGTCATCTGCGTCTTTTCCTCTTCTGCAGTGCAACTCTTCTTTGTCCAGCTCGTCTTAGGTTGTCAAAATCTGAGTTCTAGGGTGCCAGCTAAATAAATTCTGAGTGTTACAGGGAGTGCCAGGTGGTAGCCAATGGGTTGACCACTTTTAGAGTGACCATACCCTCCTTATGACCACTTCCACTCGGAAGTGGGCATAACTGTAATCTTAGTGGCCTCATCCCTTCCAAGCAAGATGGAGGAATTTTAAAAGTAGTGTCTACTTCAGATCGTCTCCCCCCCCCCCCCCCCCCCCCCCCCCCCCCATAGATGGGTCTGACCTGAAGTGGACACTCCTCCTAATTTAACTAATTTTCTCACCTGTACTGCCACCAAAAGTGGGGTCAGGACAGTGGTGTTGGTCATCTCCGCAGCTAGAGAGACCTGGATCACATTACAAATGCGGCAAAAACTTTGAAGCTCCCCACCCTGGAATGTCCATCCTGACTGGGAGAGGTCACACCTCTGCCTAGTGCAGGGTTTTGTCTCTGGCCCCCAAGAGCATTGGCTCTCACCTTGGAGGGGTAGAAACAAGTCTGTGGTGGCTGAACTGGTCAGGACCAGTCAACCAGCACACCAGTAGTTGGTAGGTTTTAAGGGGCACTTCTAAGGGGCCCTCTGTTTTTTTTTCTTTTTTTTTTGCTAAAAAATCCATCACTGGGGTAAGTGAGGGTTTATTATTCTAAGAAGTTTGATAGCAAACATCCCAGAATTCAGAGAAGCGATCATGTAGCTGGGGAACTTGTAATGACCAGTGTCCAGCTCATGCACTTAAAATGGCTTTCCTAGACACCTACTGTGCCTGAGAATCAACAAAGACATAGCAGGGGCATGCAGATATGCGATCACATGTAATATAACGCACCAGGCCATAGGGCTAAAAGGCCTGCTAGAGGTGTGACTTACATATGTTGCATGCAGAGTGTTTATGGGACATGGCACACAGACATCATTCCCTCCCCCCAAGCATCTTGGATGTCAATATAATGGTTTTACAGTGATAACTAATGGTGATGGGGTCCTTCAGAAATCCATATATTGCTCAATATAGTATCCTCATTGTGGTAGTTCTGGTCTTTTCAGTAACTGATACCTAACAATAGACCACCACTAAGTCCCAAAAGCATTTGCATCCCTTATGCTCCTGAAGATCGACTTGGGTTACCCTGGGTCTTTAAGATTGCAAACACATATTGACTGTTTCCTGTCTCGATCAAGTGTCAGTTTATTCATGCGCATTCATACCAAAACTAAGATCATTCTCAAACTCACACAAGGACGCCGCTTGACTGCAGATTCTGTCTGGTTTCCATCCAATGCGAAGTTATGTTTTGCAGGTTCTACATTGTGGGGCAAACCAATTTGCACCACACAGATTGCACTTGCAACCACTTCATCTTGTTATTGTATTGTCTATCTAACTATTTACTGAGAGCTAATTGGTATGCTGGGGTGCATGCCTCTTCGCCTGTGCCCCAAGAAGAGCTTGTGAAATTCTTTTAACTCTCTGATGACTGGAGACTACATTTCTGTCCTCCCCAGAATGTGTGTGTAGTGAGTCCATTTTCTATTTTATTGTTTTCCTCTATAGGACACAGTGAATGTAGCAAAGATGGAGGTTCCTTGCATTAGAGTTAAGGCTTACTGACTTGTTTGTCCTTGGAGTAGCTGCATCAGCTTGAACTTTGGAGACCCAATGGTAGTTTCATCCTACTCTGATTTCTCCCAATATGCATTGAACTTGAGATAAGACACTACATTTCTGCTGATGGCCTGGATTTGCATTGTTTCCCCCAGAAGCACTAACTTTTTCTCTTTTTGGACTTTCATAGGAAGCTCTGCATCAGCAAGACACTTCTGATTTATTGGAGACAGTATTTGTCTTGATGCCAAACAGCAGTAGAAACAAAGTCTTGAGACCTGATGAGAATAACTAGGCTTCTACCCATTGTTTGTAAGACGCAACACTGACTTGCCCTTCCTGCGAGGAGAACCGACCAAGGCTGACTGACTGACTGACAGATGTGAATGGAAGACTAACTCAAGTAGAGTGTTTCAAGAGCCACAAGTATCTGCAGCTAAATTTGCTCTGGATTGAAACCTCCAGACATCACCACAAGAGTACTTAGGCAATGCAATGCTAAGGTTACTGAAGGTCTGCTCCTCTTGTTGACCATGCCTCTTGACTCATTTGCCACAGGTGCACCTGCCTTGATACCCGGTAGTGTTCTCCTGGGTCTGTGACCCAGTGGTCAACAGGAGTATGTGGAATGATCCTTGGGATCACATTTTACTTGTGGTGTACTTGTTATACTAGTTTAGAGCCTCGGAGGAAAACTATCCTTTCCTGCTTGCATCCAGTGCCCTTGGGATGCTTTCCATGGTCTTGCTAGAGTCTGAATTATTTTAATTATTCACCTGCAAACTATAGTTCTCAAGTTATTGTAGAGAAAAAGTTTTGTATCACTGTACCTGAGCCATGGTGACCTATTTAGTTGAGTCCTACCTTGTCTCCTGGGTTCTCCTAACACTTTAAACTGTTACTGTCTAGCTCTTACTAAGCTACATTCTTTGTAATGTAGGGAACACCCATGATTGCTAGCCATGGTTGTTATCCCATTTCCTGTGACCGTTTTTATCCTAAACAATGACTAGTTTTTGCAATCCAGCTAATAAACTTGAAAACCACTGGGTGTCACCGGCAAAGGGGACTAACTAGCTAAAGTTTTCTGGGCAAGCACCCTTGTGTCTCCTCCTTTCTCCACTTATGAGCATTCCAATTTTAGGTACAGTTTTGAGTTTTAGATGGTGGAGTTTGATTTGTGGTCTTCAGATGGTGGGGTTTGATTCGGGGCATGCCCTTGTCGGGTTTTGGAACTGGGTGAAAGGTGTGACTGGCGAAGAACTAATGAAAAGAGATAAACTAATGGAAAGTCCTGTATTAACACTTAATTAATTGACTGGATTTTCCCTTTGAGAAACACTAACTGTAGGAAGCTGGCTCTGTATGTACTACATCAAAGTGAGATGTAATGTGCACAGTCAAGTGGTTCCCCAGAGGCTTAACAGAGGCTAAAGTAGATCATACTGATGCTCTTTTGTGATAGTGTGGTTGAGCAGTTAGGCTTATCAGAGGGTAGTGCAAGTAGTGCAAAGCATTTGTTGTACACACAAAGACAATAGTAGAAGCACACGCTCAGTGACTTAAATCCAGACCAATGATTTTTATATAGCAAAAACAGCAAAAATATATTTTCTTAATTTATTTTTAGAACTACAAGATTCAAGTTTTGTATTTCACACAGGTATCAGTAATTTGTTTGAAATAGGTAAGTAATACAGTTTTTAAATTATTGGCAATAATCGGTTTTAAAAATGGACACTTAGTACAATATTCAGAAACAGTTCCTGGGGAACAAATTTCTAGGTAGTTTTACAGTTAGTACAACACTTAAAGTTTCAGTATCTGGGTTTTAGGAAGTCCACCGGTTGGGGTTCAAGTTAACCCCAAACACCCACCACCAGCAACATGGGGCCGGTCGGGTGCAGAGATCAAAGCTGAGCAAATTTAAAGTGGGCTTCTATGGAGACGGGGGGGGGTACTCTGAATCAGGCCTGTCTGCAGGTAAGTACCCGCTGCTCGGATGGCAGACCAGGGGGTGATTAGAAGAGTACTGAAGGGGCCATAAGTAGGCACCAAGCACACACAAACTTTCAGCAGCACAGGGTGCAAACAGGACGTCTGGTTTTCAATGCTGGTCTCTGAGGAGACCCCAGGGGCTGCAGGTGAAGTTCAGGGGGGTGTCTCAGGCACACCACAGGTCAGACGGGGAGGAGGGCCACCTGCTGAATGTAGAGGCACTGGGGGTCGAGTTTTCCAGGCCCTGGGGCACTATAACCTGAGGCTTGAGCCTTGAAGGCTCACCACCAGGTGTTTCCATTCCTGTTGGGGGAAGGTGTGAAGCACCTCCACCCAGGACAGGCTTTGTTTCTGGCCACAGAGTGCACAAAGGCACTCACCCCATTTGGTCAGAAACTTGTCTGAAAGTGGCAGGCTGGCACAGATAGGTCAGTCCTACACTAGCAGTTTGGCTAACATACAGGGGACATCTTGAAGATGCCCTCTGTGTGCATTTTTCAATAAATTCCACACTGGTATCAAACTTCTCAGCACAATAAACCCACAATGATGCCAAATTTCCCAGTACTCAGTGAAGCCATTATGGAGCTGTGGAGTTCGTAATGACAAACTACCAGACTGTGTACTCAGTGTGGCTACACTGCACTTACAATGTCTTGTATGGACTTGGACTCTGTAGGGGCATATTGCTCGTGCAGTTATGCTCTCACCTGTGGTATAGTGCACCCTGCCTTAGGGCTGTAAGGCCTACTAGAGGGGTGACTTACTTATGCCATATGCTGTGGTTTGTGAGCATGGCCCCAGAGAGGGGTGCCATGTCGACTTTGTCTTTTTTCACCCACCAGCACACACAAGCTGCAAGGCCGTGTGCATGTGCTGAGTGAGTTGTCCCCTAGGGTGGCATCATACATGCTGCATCCCTTAGAGACCTTCCCTGGCCACAGGGCCCTTGGTACCTTTTACAAGGGACCTAACTGTGTGCCAGGGCTGTGCCAATTGTGGAAACTAAGGTACAGTTTTAGGGAAAGAACACTGGTGCTGGGGCCTGGTTAGCAGGGTCCTAGCACTCTTTCAATCAAAGTTGGCATCAATACTAGGCAAAAAGTGTGGGTGGTAGCCATGCTAACAGTGGCACTTTCCTAGATTAACTTAAACATTCTTAGTCCTGCGCTAAGGCTTTAGAAGATCTGGTCATAGGGTAGGGTTGGCTGTAGACTGCAGTTCGCATCTAAACACTTTTGAATTCTAATGGAAGGTGTTTCAACTTGTATCAGAATTCACAACTTCTCATGTCCCCACTGTGAAGGAAAATGTAGATTTTCCTAGTAACTTATGAAGGAAAGTCTTAATTTTATTAAAGACATGGAGGCGAGTATTATGCTTTAGTCTTTTCTTTATTTCTAATAGCAGCTGCAGTCAAGAACAAAACTACTGATCCCATAAAGCAAACAAAAGCAGCCAATGGGGATCAAAAAGTAGTTCCAAGTAATGCACCAATCACTAACAATACACTCTAATAATACCTAACTTGACTGAGAACAGCCCTCCTTTACTTGTGCGATAATTAATAATTAACAAATAGCGGAATAATAAAACAACAAATATAAATTGCAAAGCCATAGAATTTCTTGAAGGATGAACAAAAGTCTCTGAACAAAGACCGGAAGCGTGCGCTGATCCAACAATCGAATGTTCTTGAAGGGAATTTAAGTAGAAGCCGCAGTAGACGGAGAAACAGAGGAAGGATCTCTAAGAAGAGGGCTGTTGAATCGAAGTAGATGCTGGAAGGGAGGGTAACAAAACAAGAGTGTTAGCATTTGTAGAGGAGGGATAATACTTGCCTCCGTGTCTTTAATAAAATGAAGACTTTCCTTCATAAGTTACTATGAAAATCTACATTTTATGGCAAGACTGGAGGCTCCTATTATGCTATTTTAAAACATATCTGTCACATTTAGAGAGGTGTGTTGAATTGGTTTACAGTAGAAAACTCTGAAAACATTGTCATCCGACAATGCCGATGACAGTCAGCCGATTTGAGAATGTCCTCCAGTCGATGGGCACCAAAGGAAGAGGTATCAATGCCAGCAAGGGACACAGGGTTGAAAGGTTTTCTGAAAGAAATGGGGAGTTTGGTAGAGGAGGAATTTCTCAAACTGGCTGTCTGTTGTTCATAAACGTTTAAGCATTGGCCAACACATAGCTGAGGGTGATCATGAAAAAAGGGATAAAAAACTGAAGAAAGGTTAGTCTGAGTACGCCTGAACACATTAAACATAACGCCAGAGGGTGTAAAATGACGAGCTGTAACATCCAGGGCTTTAACATCCGATAAACGTTTGAAAGAAACTAAGCATAAAAGCATGGTGAGCTTAGGAGAGAGCTGTTGTAACGATAACAACGTATTGCCTGGCCAGGAAACAAACAAATTCAACACAGCATTAACATCCCATAAAGAACTGTATTTATGTTCTGGAGGATTGGAAAATTTTACTCCCTTTAGAAATCGGCGGACCAAAGGATGCTCACCAGCTGGTTTTCCTTGGATGTAAGGGTGTGCAGAAGAGATTGCGGATCTATATAAATTGATAGTGCAAAAGGACTTACCCTTGCTGGCTTCCGCCACCAGGAAGTTGACAATCATAGTTACATCTGTTGCAAAGGGATCAACGTGTTTTCCCATACACCAGCTATGCCAGAGAGACCAAGCTGATCTATATGCTTTCTTTGTTCCTGGAGCTGTTGCCAGGTCAATGAAGTTTGAAGCTTCTGCTGAAATACGTACGCCAGGTTGGGTTTCCCCGATATTTTTCAAGCCGAAAGAGTAAGGGCATCCTGGAGTATTAGACTGTGGCGGAGGCCGTTGGGGTTGGTCAGGAGATCTGGAAAGGAGGGGGATTAGGAACGGAGGCTCGATTGACAGTTCCAGGAGAGAAGGAAACCTCACCTGGGAGTGCCAGAAGGGGACTATGAGCACTAGGGAGGCTTGTTGACGTCTGACTTGCGCCAGCACTCTGGAAATCAAAATGAAGGGAGGAAAGGCGTAATTGAGGGAGGATGACCAATCCTGAGAAAAACGCATCGAAGGCAAGAGCTAGAGGATCCGGGTGCCGGCTGAAGAATTGTGGGAGCTGAGCATTGAGATGGGATGCAAATAGATCTATGTGGAAGGGGCCCCATTTGCAGAGAATGTTGTTGAAGACCTGTGCATTGAGCATCCAGTCGCTGTTGTCCCGGAAATGGCGAGAATACCAATCTGCTACAAAATTGAGGTTGCCGGGTAGATACTCTGCTTGAACAGAGATTCTTTTTTGAAGACAGAACTCCCAAAACCCTTTTGCTAATTCCGCTAAAGGTTTGGATTTTGTGCCTCCCAAACGGTTGATGTAACGAACCGCGGAAATGTTGTCCATTCTGAGAAGAACCGAACAGGAAACTCTGTCTCTTGCGATGCTCCCCATTGCAAAGGAGCCGGCAAGCATCTCTAAACAGTTTATGTGCAGTTTTGACTCCTCTAGAGACCATGAGCCTCCAGTCTAGATTGAACCACACCGGGCTTCCCAACCCGACAGACTTGCATCTGATTCTAATACAAGATCTGGGGCTGATGCGAAGATAGTCCTGCCGTTCCAGGCGTCTAAATGGTCTATCCACCATTGAAGTTCCGCACGCAAATCTTGCTCTAGAACTATGGAATCTGTGTAGGCTAGTCCTTTTTGAAGGTGACAAATTTTTTGTCTCTGCAAAGCGCGGTAATGTAGCAGACCTGGAAAGATAGCTTGGATTGAAGAAGAAAGGAGACCTACAACCTTTGCCAAGGATCTGAGGGATAGTCGAGAACAGCGTAAAAACAGTAGTATTTCTGACTTTATGGACTTGATCTTTGACGACGGAAGGAGAAGAGTAGCCTAAACAGAGTCTACCAGGAAACCTAGAAATTCGATCTTTTGGATCGGATCTAAAGAAGATTTTTCGTAATTTATAATAAAGCCTAGATCTGAAAGCAGGGTGCAAGCAAGGTGAACTTGGGACCGAAGGGAAGTGCGATTTTGGTTCATGATCAGAATATCGTCCAAGTAGATAACTATTCTGGTGCCTCGAGCTCTGAGAAAGGCCGCTACTGGTTTCATCAGTTTTGTGAAGCACCATGGAGCGGAGGACAGGCCAAAGGCAAGAGAAGTGAAATGGAAAGTCTGACCGGCCCATTGAAATTGAAGAAATGTCTGGGAGTCCGGGTGTATGGGAACTGTAAGATATGCATCTTGAAGATCTAGCCTTACCATCCAATCTCCCTGGAGCAATGTATCTCTGAGATGTAGGATGGTTTCCATTTTGAAGTGGTGAAATACGACCCCCTACAACTGGAGAACAGACATGTTGACTTACCAGATTGAGCAGAGAATCTGGTGTTGCGGTTTCCTCTGTTTCTGAAGCCCCTGCTTCTTTGGGGATAGAACTGCGGTCTGTAGCCCTGATATGTGTTATTGTAGAAACCGTGGGAACCTTGATTGGTGTAGGAACGGCTGGCAAAGCGGTTCCTACCTCTGCCAGCCCTGGTGAAAACCCAAGCTGAAAACATCTTTTTCGGGGACTGCTGTGCTTTGTCCAGGGAGAAAAAAGTTGCCACATATTTGCTCAAGTCCCCAAACAGCAAGCCTTCTGCCTTAACGCCAGGGTCCAAACCCGCTAAATTGACCAATTTCAGATCAAGTTTAAGCAGGAGTCCTTTCCTGCGTTCGTGTGTAATCGAAGAATTTGCATTCCCCAGTAATCAAACAGCACGTTGTGCCCATAAAGAAAGTTCCGCAGGATCAATAGAAGCCTGTTCTAGCCGGGCGGTTTCGGACAAATCAAAAATGCGGGTTAGGGGTCCCACAATATCCAAGAGCTTGTCTTGGCACGTAGACCAAGTTTTATCTACCCCTTTTTGGGGATCTTTGCCATATTTTGTGAAGAAAGTGATTAATGAAGAGTGAATTGTAGGAGTTGCTGTAATTTTGGAAGAAAGGGCAAGGCAGGGGCATTCTGATTTAAGTTTCGCCCGTACCTGTTTGTCCAAGGGGGTTCGTAACCTGGCTGTTACATAATCTGCCACATGCTCCGAGGGAACCCACTCTGTAGAATTTGGATGCTGGATGTCGCTTGGGTCAAACATTGGAACCCCTTGTGCATCATAGATTGCGCTAGACCCTGAAAATTCGCGGAACCCAGATTTGGATTTTTTGTGAGGAGGAGGGGAGAGAAATTCTCCAACGTCTTTATCGGAATTATCCGAAACCGTATTAGGGTCATGCATCTCGTCGTCAGTGTCTAATATCTTAGTTATAGTGATAGGAGAAGATAAGTGTTTTGATTTAACCGTGCATTTCTTTGAGGACTTGGATATTAACCCCTCCTTAACAGGAGGCCTATGAGGAACTATGTCCTCTGTCATATGTGAGACTTTGTCACCAACCAACAGCGTCGTTTTGGTATTTTTTGATGTGGCAGGACGCTTTCTGCTTTCCTTCGCAGAATGGGCCAGCATGGTTTTAGACACTAAATTAACAACAGAATTTTCCAAATTTTTTGACAATTTTTGCCAAGAAGCTGACCTAGCCTGGTCAGCAGACAACTGTATAAAGTCATTTAAGTTTTCCTTAAGGACGTCTTATTCCTCTTCATGGGATAAATGGGAAACAAAACTGTCCATGGTGGCAACAAAAGTACAATATCAAACAGAGTAAGAAAGGGTTAATTTTCTCACAGAGTGAGAAGAAACAGCCAGGCTCCGCCCATGGGCGGGACAGAATACTTGCAGAGTGGAAGTCGGCAGATACAGCACGACAACAAGGAGTCCGGCGTCAGAAAAGCCACCTTCCAAAGCGTCAGCAAACAGAAACAGTATGCATGACTGGAAAGCTTCCTCCTTAGCGAGTGACAGTAACAATTATTGATGCGCGCTGAGAAAGAAACGGGCAGAAGTGGCAGTTGGTGAGCGAGCGGCGCGAGAGTCAGAAACATAATGCGGCTACAAGCCGACTACACAGAACAAAGTAAACCATACAAACATGTCAAAAATAAGACAGTGCTTATACGTAACGCATTATGAACTAATATAATGAAGTGAAAGTGAAGAGAAAAATAATACTTGACTGCGATCAGCAAGAAAAGGGAGCTGTTTTCAGTCAAGTTAGGTATTATTAGAGTGGATTGTTAGTGATTGGTGCATTACTTGGAACTACCTTTTGATCCCCATTGGCTGCTTTTGTTTGCCTTATGGGATCAGTAGTTTTGTTCTTGACTGCAGCTGCTATTAGAAATAAAGAAAAGACTAAAGCATAATAGGAGCCTCCGGTCTTGCCATAAAATATAGACTTCTAGTAGAACTATGAAATAAATGACCTTTATTGTTTTAGGCTACTGTGATCCAGCTGCGTGCGACTACCATGTACTACCTCAGTGGGTGAGCTTTATAAGGTCAACCTGGCTACCCTTCGAGTTATGTATGCGGAGCAAGCCTTTGTGCAGTGTAGCATACCTAGTACTTTGAGACATAAGTAGTAAAGGGCAATAATTATCGAATATTATGACCACTAACCATCGGTAGAGAAGGCCTGACAAGGTCTTCAGTTGTTTAATAGTGGGTCTCAGTTTAGGGTTTGTCTAGCAAACTTTAGATAACTTTCTTAACTATGATGACTACTACTTGTAGCCCGCTAAGTATTTTGCAAGTAGTTTCCATGCTGAAATGCGGGCGTCAGATCTCCTTTTGAGTTGTAGCGACAAAAGAAAGAGAACCAGCATCTATTTTCTCGTAAATGAGTCCTCGCAAGGCAGTATTACCAATTTGTACTGGGGGGAGAGCAATGCCAGGACGTTGACGCAAGAGAAACATTAAATTCTGGCAACTACAGATGGGTCGGTAGTCGACATGCGAGAATTCACTTGCGTTATAAAAACGTTGGAAGCCCTTGTCAGAGTTCCTATTAAGCCCTTTTTACCATAACTGTATTGACACATGCTCTCAGTTGTTGTTGGCAGTAACGTACGACCGAGGAGAACATTCGTTCATTACAGTGAGGATATAGAACAGGGCTCGGGGCAAGCGAAGCGAACAGGGTGGGTGTTGGGGAGGGGTGGAGGGAAGGGGAAGGGGTGTTATCATTAGGCAAGAAAAAGAAATTCAGGTTTTCGCACCTGAGGTTTTATTTGTAGTTTTCAGCACATTCTTCAGAATTCTAATGACTAAATTCTTGATAGATCAAGTGCCCATATTTTATTTTTGAACTATTTTGCAATGCCATTCTTGTTTATTTACTATGAGTTTTTTGGCAATTACCAGTTTATTCCACTGGGTGTAAGAATGCAGTTTAGAACAGATGTGCGAGTGGTAACACTACATGTTCTATCAAATTACATGCTGCGTATTTCATAGTGTAAGCTGGACATTTACAGCGGCCTTCGTGGCTCTAACATCTGGAACTTAATTCAAGTGGCAAACTCCAAAATGTTTCTTACGTCCGTTACATTCCCATGTCCACCCTAAGGACACACATCTGCTTTTTTTCCATCTGGCCGACTGACAGATTCAGTTTTCTCACCAGCCTCGCATATTTTTAAAGGATTCATAATAAAAACATAAATATGTGCATACACCAAAGGGCTCTCACTCAACCATCTTCATGAATTGGTCTGTGTAAGTGTCATTTCCATTTTTCTTCCTCTCATCCCACCATGTGGCCATGGGTGACCCCCATTGATTGTCTTGCATTGTGATTAGCAGCAGCATTTTGCTTGATTGGATGTACATAGCTGCTTTAAAAGGAGTGCTGGTTTTTTTAGGCCACTCATTTTTGTTTTTATATTTTAATGTTCCGCTCTTTTTTTTTTTTTTTTTTTAATATTTATACATATTGAATATATTTGTGCAAAATTCAATACTGGCCCTTTGAAGGTACAAAGTCTTGTTTTTCTATCACTTGGAGCTTTAAGCCCTACATCGCTGCTACATTAAGCTATTCTGGCCAGGTCTCTTCTGTAGTGCTCTAAGATAACGTTTTTTCAAAATTGTTTTTTTGTGACTGAACCTGTCGCATTTGCTTCCAAAACATGTTCAGGTCTCCTAGCTTCAAGTGCAACAATTAACAGGGCTAGTTTCTGTCTCTCGGTGCTTAAGAAAAAGTGCTAAGTCTTTACAAAATATATTTTATATCTCGCTGTCAGCTGCTGTAAGCTTGTATTGAGGCAACTTCGTCCAATGGCGACAAGGTCTGATTCGTTAGTCTTTTATTCATTGTTTGTTCAATGTGACAGACCACAAGTTCTACCTTTTAGAGGTTCAGACCTAAAGCACACTAGGTTTGCAGCTTCCTTGTTCATTATTTTCTGTAAGGTCATGACTGCATTGCACGATCGGACTAGTTAAAATAGAACCAGATGCACAGGCTCTCCATGGTCCAGACCGCCCGACGGTCAGTGTTCCTGGTCAAAACCTGAAGTTATGTTCTAGAAGATATCCGGCTGATGCAGGGTACTGAAGCATGTAAAGGGCACTCATGGAAAAGGAGGGAAAGAAGTAAAGTAGATAACATGCAATGGAGATTTTCAGTGCATAAGGAAGGAGGTACAGTGTTCCCAGGCACCCACACTATCTTCTGATGGCCAGTGGGTGGGGAAATTAGGAGGCAATGGCCATGCTTCATTCATAATACGCTGTACAGCATTTCTGGAACTTCAGAACCTGGCTACTGACTGTTTTTGCCAGGCTATTGAGATTACTAGTGTAGTACAGGGCAGGGGTGTAGCATGAATGTATTCATGAACATTGTCATAGGTGATGAAAGCTGCATTCATTTTTAGCTTAGCAATTTAACATCCATTAAACAATAGTGCAACCGGGTGGCTATCTTGTTTGTTACAGGCCTACATGCTAGCCAGATGGGCTTTACACATGGCTGCTCTGGCATGGTGGTTAAAGGGCAGTAGTATTTGTTATATTAACACTGTTATCGGCCTTTTACTCCTACCTTTGTATGTTAACCAACGGCTATACTTCAGCTTTTTATAAAGAATCTCTGCCTTTAAAGTAAATATTAGAACCTCCATATACAAAAACATATAGTGTTAGACATTGGAGGGAGACACTGAGGTGGGGGCAGCAGGAGCAGAAAGTTTAAGGTCTGTGTGAAAAACATGATTGACAAAGTTTCAGGCCAAATGTCTGACAGAGACTGCTCTCGGAAGGTCAGTGTGCCTGAAGAGCTACCTCCCAATAATTGTCTTCATGTCTATCTGTCTTCAGCATAATCTCAATTTCACATAATGATGCATAGTACCATTTACATACCTGGGCTATCTGAAAGTGTCTATTGTAGTCTAAAAATAGTGCTGTTGCGCCACAATCTAATCAGCAGCAAATTATTGTACACCAGTCACAACCAATCAACTGTTCCACCTGTGTGATACCTAGATTGGCGGGAGGGAGAGTGGGGGGTTGTTTGATACCATCATGAGTGAAGTCTTTCTTGATCACATTCACTCTGGTTATTTTCGGTAGGTAACGTCTGGCAAGCAAAATTGTCTATATGTGTTGCTATAAAGGCTGAAAAACTCCATATTTCTGTGATGGAATTTTCCTGTTGTGCCTCCAGCAACTAGATAAACTGCACTTTCTGAAGACTTTGCTGTTCATGAGCTTACGAAGTGGGTTCCTGTGGTATGGAGTATTCTATGTGGTATGGTATTTCTGCATGTCTGTCTATGTATGTATGTATGTATGTATGTATGTATGTTTGACTGGAATGCGTGCATGTGCCAGTGTGTGTTGTGATCTCCTGAACGATACCGAGAATGTGTGGTGGTAGATGAGACATTGAGTGGGTGACTCGACTGTTTATGCTGAGGCCCTGACCTGCCGTTGTTTCATACAAGAAATTAAATCTTGTGCAAATCATCCTCTACGTTTGTAATAGCTGGCTAAGAGGATGCATGCCATTTGGGATGAAACTCGCCCTGTTTCAACATGCACGAGCGCATTTCATCCCTAGAAGACCCCACGATCTTCCCGCTAGTCACACTATTATTTATATCTAGTCAGTGTTGGCATGATTGTGTGTTCCATGAAGATTTCAGGCATTTCATAGCATTTGGGTTAGCCTCTGTGGGCTGTTGGAGGTATAGCATTTTAAGATTATATTTTTGGTCTTTGGCAAACACTACGATTAACTTGATGAGAATCTGAAGTTATTGACAGCTCCACCACGAAAAGGTTTGATGGTAAATGTTGCAAAATAAGTTCCACTAAAGTGGGCTTTATTGGTCAAATTGTCAGCATTGAGAGTTTGAAATCAATTGTAAACGTGCCATTGCTTCCAACCAAAGAACAGCTGATCTTTTTTTTGGGGGGGGGGGGGGGGGGGATTGTTTTAGTTTCATGCAACAAAAATAGAAAGTTATGCTCATATAATTAAACTTTTAGATGCCTTTGGAAGAATAGTGCCAAATTGTGTTGGTCTGAAGAACATGAGGCCACTTTCAAAACAGGAGATCTTAGGGCCTTTTTAGTTATTGATGTAATAAGACCATTTTCAGCTTTGTCAAGTCATTTCACATTTGAAATTGTTTACTATTTTACAAAGGGGCCACAGACTTGCGTGTTAGACAAGATTACTGTTGATGAAGTCTTCTAGGGCCTGGATGATGTGTTTCACAGCGGTTTTTCTGAAATTCTATCTGACCTTGGTCCTCCATGTGTTGGCAAGGTATTACAATACTTCCTTAAGAATTATGGTATCATCGTAAGAGGCCAACTTTATTCCACCTTCAGACTAATAGGCAAGTAGAAATATTTATTAGAATCCTCATCTGGCCTCAAAATCGGGTCGAGTAACGTGCATAAATCTACTTGACCTAACTAATGTACTTGGCCCGTAAATGGGTCTCAAGTTGTGTGATCCTAGGCAAATACTCTGGTTTAAAGAGACACCTTTTTCTTCATTCCCACATGAGTGCACTTTTAAATATGTGAACTTAGCATTTCTGCTGTCCAACAAAAAAATCCTCTTGTTTGATTAAATAGACTAAACGTTTGCTCCTTATATAATAAGAATCTAGCCCACAAATAGGGGGCACATGATCTGTGACTTACCTCTTAGTTTACTAATAGCATTTCCATGAGGACTGTGCTTAACTTTTAATAATATGACTAAAGCTTGCTATGGTAGCACATTGTCATTTACAGACAGTCATTTTCTAAGAAATATCCAAAACCTTCCCATTAGCTTGCAGCTTTACTGATAAAACTATATAGTGTATTAACAATATGTGAAAAATGGGTTTCAGAAAACAGCATATTTAACATATTTATCCTTCACATATCTCCAAGTGTCTTATTTGTTTTCATCCTATTAAAATATTTTTTTCATAACAAAGAAGTACAAAAAATAGGCTTTCACGACTACTGAATTATAGTTTAGAATGTTTGTACAGTTGGCTTAGTTATTTAAATGTTGGGTGTTAGGTAAAACCTGACACCCTACAGCCTTTCATTTCACACATTTTGTACAGCAGGTCATAAAGTTCACCTTACAAAATCCTGTAACTCTGCAGTCATAAGGAAAATTAATTGTAAGAAGACAAACTGACTTTTGACCTCTGTTTCTGAACGCAGAGCAAATGTGACAAGATAAGATAAAAAGATTTAAAGGCTCTTTAGTGGTCTTACCCTAGTGAGTAGGAACTTTGAATTGGTGAAAGGCTCTCCAAGCTGCATTGTTGACCTACATAGTTACCTCTAAGATTGTGACAGTTAAGTTTAGATTTAAATTGCTGAGTTGCCATGTTTCAGGATTGAAACGTTTTCCTTGGTGGTTAAGGGAATAAGGGAAAACCCTGTGAAGGAGCTGATATTGACTCTACGACTTTTTACATGAGGGTCTAGGATTACCAGAACAAAGTGACATTTTAAATGTGTGGAAGGAAAAGTAAAAATAACTTGAAACCCATCAATGCGAGAAAGAACTTTTTAGTTAAACGACCTAAGGATTCAGGTAAGTGAAAATCTATTTGATCTGATCCCATCAGAGTCCCAGAAGTGTTTTCTAATTCAGTTATAGTTCAGCATAGTAGGGTGTGAGACTTGAATCTCATTTCTGTGTGCAAGGGTTGTGTGGGTAGGATAAATATGGTAATTGTTGTTATTCTAGTCATGTTCGTGATAGTCCCATAGAGGAAGGCAGTAATGTACCTTGGGATGTGCATATTTTGAGAATTGTACAGCTTTGGAAGTTGGGGGGGGGGGGGAGAGAGTATGTGTCAATCTTTTGGTCAATGATGTGAGTTGTGGTAACATTTACATCCGATGTTCTAGGCGTAAAACCTGTTTGTAAATAATGGTGGGGTTCCTGCTTTAGGTTGGAAAATAGTATTAGCAGGAAACGTGAACCTGTGAAGTTCTGTAATGACTTAGTTATATTTGTGTTTTCTTGGTTTAGGTTAGGTTGTTCTTTTGGCTCACTTTATTACATTGTTGCCTTCTATAGCTTTCACTGTACTTCTCTACATGTAATAGTGTGTAATCAGTTAATCAGTAATTTCTAAACGCGTGGCTAATCACCTGGAGGGTCTTTGCGGGCGTGCTGCTCTATATCGAAAAGCCAGGTCTTTAGGTCCTTCCTGAACTGCTTCAGTGATGCGGTCTGAGTTTGAGAGGTAGCTTGTTCTATGTCCGGGCTGCGAGGTAGGAAAAGGATCCTCCTCCTGCTGTGCTTTTTCAGATGTTTGGAACGACTGGTGAAGGTGAGCTGGGAAGAGCTGAATTGTCTGTTGGGTATGTAGAAGGTGAGGCGGTGGTTGAGATATGCCAGTCATATGTTGTGTAGTGCCTTGTAGGTGTGAATCAGGAGTTTGTGATGTGCTTGTTGACTGGGAGCCAGTGTAGGTCTCAGAGGTAGGAGAAGATGTGGCTGTGTTGGGCGATGTCCAGGATGAGTCTGACTGCTACATTCTGGATTCTTTGTAGTCTTCATTGCAGTTTCTTGGTGATGCCGGCATAGAGTGTTTTGCCGTAGTCCAGTTTGCTAGTGACAAGTGCGTGGGTGACTGTCTTCCTCATGTCAGAGGAGATCCGCTTGATGATCTTTCAAAGGAGTTGGAAAATGTGGAAGCATGACGACGAGATGACTTTGACTTGGTGGATCATGGATAGAGATGAGTCAAGGATGATGCCCAGATTGCGTGCGTGGTCCATGGGAGTGGGGGCGTTTCCCAGTGTGGCAGGCCACCAAGAGTTGTTCCAGGTGGAAGGGGTGAAGCAGATTATGAGGATACCTGTCTTGTCCGAGTTGAGTTTGAGGTAGCTGGCTTCCATCCACGCGGTGACTGCTCTCATCCCATTGTTGAAATTTCTCTCAGCCTTTTACAGGGTCGTTAGACAGGGAGAGTATCAGTTGGGTATAGTCAGCGTAGGAGACAATGTTTAGCCCCTGTTGTTTGATCTTGGCTAGCTGAGCCATGTAGATGTTGAAAAACAGACTGAGTGATGATCCTGGGGGCTCTCCGCAGCATGTATCTTTGAGTTCTGATGTGAATGGTGGTAGTCTGACACTCCGTGTTCTTCCGGTGAGGAAGGACCTGATGCATTCATGTGCTTCATTGTGGATGCTGGCATTGTAGAGTCTGGCGCAGAGGGTGGAGTGGGAGAGGGTGTTAAATGCAGGTGAGAGGTCAAGGAGGATGAATGCGGCCATGCCTCCGTGGTCTAGTATGTCACGTGTGTCGTCAGTGGCTGCTAGAAATGCTGTTTCAGTGTTGTGGTTGCTCCTGAATCCGGATTGGGATAGGTCTAGGATTTGATGTGTCTCAAAGAATTCGGTGAGTTGCTGGTTGTCGGCCTTTTCTGTTACTTTGGCTGGAAAAGGGAGCAGAGGGATGGGTCTGTAGTTTGTCAGCTCCCCGTGTATGTCGTTTTGCATGCTTGTTTCTCTGTGTGTATGTATGTGTATGTATATGTATGTATGTGTGTATATGTGTATATATATATATATATATATATATATATATATATATATATATATATATATATATATATATATAATCTGAAATGTGTGCATTTGTCTTTGAGCACATTGTGGTCTTGTGTGAGTTAGAGAATGTGAGGTGTTGGATTAGAACGTGAGTGGCAGGTGACTCCACAGAAGAGAACTTGCGGTTCCAGTAACTACAGGTGTTGATTTCCAGACATTTTATTTGTTGTATTTAACTGTTACCTAATGGACTCTTGGAGCCACTCCTTGTGAAGAAAAAACATACCAGTTTGTTTAATCTTTTCTTACTGCTCTGCACCTCAATTATCCTAATTCAGATCGAAATGTACTGCAAATTGTATCGTGGGATTCTGGTGTGCCCCAAACTAATCACCTGTTCCTGTCTGCAAGACAAATCTGATTCTCTCTGTGTGGTTGGTCTTGGGTGAGAGAGATGCTAGTTGCACTACTGGGCAGTGGTATTGTACCTCATTAGATCTTCTGGTAGCCCTAAGGCGCTTCAGAGTGTTCTTGTGCAAAAATTGCTACCAAAAAACAACTACAATTGCCCGCCAGCCAGCATTATTTATACTAGAATGCCCGCTGACTGGACACGTACCCTTGGGATGAGATAAAAAGGCTAGAGGGGCTATAGTGACTACAAAGACTAGCCCAAAACATTAAACTGTGCCTAGAGCTTTCAGGAGTATCCTAATGATCGGGTACAGCTTGGTATTACTATTTCAGTATGAGAGATTTCCCTTGACACAAAGGTCCTTTCATTACTATATTTGCCTCCAGTCTTTCTTGCTGATTGATTAACGGCATGCTGTATAACGTGCAAAGAAAGTAGATTTCTCATAACCACATCCTATAATATCCACTAGAACCTGTATCACATATATAATTCGTTGGACTCCTGCTAGGAAATTATACCTTTTTTCAACTAAAAAAAAAATAAAGCTCGATCATTCACACATTTTTATTGTAAACCACTATGTAAATTAAGGTCTTTGAATTTAGTGTCTGAGAACACCCATCTAGCAAAATATCTGATATACAATAGGCTGTGGCCTTCTTCAGCTCTGTAGTAACTTCTACCAGAGGGTTCATGTCACACGAGAGAAGACATTTTCACTTCTTGTCTTACAGGCAGCGCAGACATAGTGAAGTGTTTTATGGAACCGGTATCCTTCACTTGGAAATGCAGATTTTTCGTTCGAAGCGGTCCATTTCTTTTAATTCTTTGTAACGAAATCTTGTGCGGATAGCTCGCTCGCTCTCTCTCTCTCTCTCTCTCTCTCTCTCTCTCTCTCTCTCTCTCTCTCTCTCTCTCTCTCTCTATATATATATATATATATATATATATATATATATATATATATATATATATATATATAATTTTTTTTTTAACTTTGGAATTTCCTGAGATGTCTGCTCGTTCTGACACATGCATTTTTTTGACTCCAGTGAGCTTAGAATAGAATTTTACAAGCTGCTTTCTTTCCCGGGGGCTGGAAATCTAAACACAAGTAGTAACGTCATCCGTGGCAACGGAATACAGAGTACTTCTGTACTAAATATAAACATTACTGGAAAAGGGAGTCTGTATTTTAGGGTGACCGGAGGCGGTACAAGCATTTAAACGTTTTGTGAAATAAAGAATTCTGTTCAAGTAAGTTGAAGAATTGTGCAGACGCTATAATTGTGCCCACTATGTGTAGGCTGAATTTTCACCAATATTGTATACAACTCTTCTCCATCTAGGTTATTCTAAAAACGGGATACATAAATAACGTAAGATCGATTTAAGACCCGGCTCGAATACCCTTGATGCTCTAGTAAAGTTTTTCGGGAGAAAACAAAAACTCTTGTACTCATTGCGTCTGGGGAAAAGGTTTGGAGCTTGAGCTATTGAATGTTATTTTGCCTCCTGACATGTTCTCTCCAAGGCCACAATAATTTTCTTTGGGGATACCACACCTCTGGTGCAACTCATTGTTTAGTGTTGGCTTTGTCTGCGCAGCACACTGGTCCGGATGCACAAATGCCTTTGCACACCTAATTTGATATGGGCATGACATTTCACAATCCTAAGTCACTTAACACTTGATTGTATGGCAGTAAGAAGGTGATTTCGTATGGACTCTTAAAAGTGGAATGGGGTGAGGTTATAGGGGATAATTGACCGAGGTGGGAACCAGCGCTCTCCAGTATTATGGACGAGAAACCTGTACTCTGTGGCTAGCCTATTTTTAAATAAATGGGAAATTTAAAAATAATTTCCCTGAAAGGTAATAAAGGGAGACTCCCAGTTATCTGTTCTGAAGACATGCACGGATACGTTTAGACAAAAAATTGTCTCCGTAAGTATTTAACATAAAACAGGCCTTTCAATTGGCTCCAAGTGCTGCCATTCATGGTTGCCAAGCAAATGGGATAATTCAAAGCATTTTAGTTGCTATTTTATTTCTTCGACAAGACCAAACTGTAAAAAAATATATACACCCCTCAAAATGAGTAAAAGATAAATCTGTGTACATACAGATGTATACTTAAGTCGAATTACAATATAAACTAAGCCAGCAGTACCTGAAAGCCACAGTTTCAGTTGGATTGTTATAGCTACCATGGAATGAAAGGAAGTGCAGTTTGAGTTACTTAAATCCCCCCCTTTAGCTTCCTCCCAGTAAGCACACAGTTCATTGCCAATACGGAAGATATATGTAGTCTAGCTAACTCATGCTTTCTGGAGCGCAAGCTTCTTTATATCCATCAGTATGAGTGAGACCAGGGAGTAAACCACCAAGATTCACCTTCTCACTGGTAACGTCTGCCTGATGCCCTCCCAGCTACCTACTCTCCCCCTGCACTGGCAAACTAAGATTGTTTGTTGAAGTACAACTCGGAAACACTTCTTACAAGGGATCAAAACAAACGCAACACCCTTCCAACCACACACCCTTCACGGTGTAGCAAACTTCACATGTAGGCAAGTGCTTCAGCACTGCACATAGTGGCACATAATGGTAATAACTAGTCTTATTCATCTCTTTTTTCATTCCTTCCACTACAAGTGTAATAGAAGTGGAATGTGGTAGAAAGGGGGGAGTACAGGAGGGTGAAAACAGATGTCTGTGATCATACCAAGAGCTAATGAGGGCAAACTTGTGGGGAGCAGAGACACTGAATCTATCAAAGGCAACATCTTCAGTAACAGAAGGCCTACAATACAGAATGGTACACTGACGGCTGATTTATGGATAACATGCTGGTTTTACAAAGGTAAGAACAGGAGCAGACCACATCGACCACTCACAAATATCATTCAGTTAATAATAAATGTGAGGATTACGCTCGGATAGAGCAAGATGCTAAGATAGCTTTTGACAGTTTCAACTAGGGATAATAATAAAAAGAATGAACTTTAGCTCGAATTTCTGCAGCTGTATCAAGGATCATATGACTGAGTAACAGCTAATGCCAGCATAAATAGGATTCTGTTGGAAAACAAATAACAGTTTCAAGGGGGACAAAGCTGGGATGCCAACTCTGTTGTGCTGACTGACTCTTGAGCTTGTAGCAATTGTGATGCATTCTCTTAAGAGTACAGAGGGCAACAGCATAGGCACCATTTCAAATGAGTGTATATTTTTACTGACTGTATGCTACTCTCTGTCCAACCAGTGACTCCTGGTCCCCCAGTTCTACATTTAGGGAATACATTTTGTAAATTCTCAAGTTATACGATATAGTACTGGTGTTAATGTACAATAAAAAAACTAGTTGGGAATCCTAACGTCCCCCTCCTGTTTAAATGGCAGACTAAACAACCTACCTAGGCATTGTCATCACATGTGATGTGAAAACCCTTAATACTGCTACTCTGGAGAAGGTTTATCAAACTATTAAAGACATTCAGTGTTGACTGAGTCTGCATCTAAATAAGGATGGGTGAAATGTTTGGGCACATTTCAAATTTGGCAAAACGTCTGGTTCATTTTTCCACTTACAGATAGGTATTCGGGTTACTTCGCTGTTTAAAAACCACCTAAGCCCAACATTTTTTATTTTAGGAGCACTGTACTGGACAATGTAATTACTTGAATGCTAATTTTATTAATGTAAATTCATTTCCCAGACGACTGACAGTGATCAGTGGGCCAGGAAATTAATTTTCATTAATAAATTCATTTCCCAGACCACCCAGATGTGTTGCGATGCTCGCGCACAGTGCTTCGCGCACAGTGTGTTTACACTGGGGTTCGCGTCATAATACATCTTACTATGCACTTGGGAACTTTTAATGTTGTGTTTAACTTGTTTAAGTGTCCAATCAGCCTTTTTATCCCCAAAACTCCAACCCACATTATCTTTCCCTGTGGGAATTCTCCCTCTCATCAACACAAAGGGAGAATACCCTGTAGAAACACAAGGTGTCGTTCTGTATGACCATAAATTCCGCATTAATTCACATCTCCAATCCAAATTGTTGTAATTTGCCATTTGGATGACGCCCTTAATCACCCGATTGAATCTCTCCACAGCACCGTTTCCTGCCGGATGATATAAAGCCGTAGTATTATGTACAATACCTTTCCCCTGTACAAAATCTTTGAAAATGCGAGACATAAATTGAGGTCCATTGTCGCTTACTATACACTTAGGTAAACCCTCTTTCAGAAACACCTTGTCCAGGAAGTGTACAACTGAATCCACATCAGCCCTATTAACAATCTCAATCTCTGGCCATTTAGAAAAATGATCAACCAAAACTAAAAAATACTTTTGTTTATCATTGTACATTACTGGCCCTGCAATATCTATGCCTATCCTTTCCCAAGGTCCATCTGGACACGGAATAGGATGGAGAGGTGGTTTTAATGTTACCTGAGTCTTGTCAGATGAATTACATGCATAGCAGTCTCTAACTTTTCTTTCAATGTCTGAGTCCAAACCTGGCCACCAATAAGTACACTTAATTTTGTATTTGGTTTTACCAATTCCAAGATGACCTTCGTGACATATATCAATAATCCTATTTCTTATAGATGTTGGGGGAATAACCCTGCCATTCCTAAAAATTAGACCACCTTCCAGAGAAAGTTCATGTCTCAGTTCCCAAAACACACGCATACTATGATCTAACAAATGTTTATTAGGCCATCCATTCTTGATATATCTGCTAACCACACCAAAGATGTTATCTTGAGCTTGAGCTTGTTCCCAATCCTCTTTGGTAATACCTGGACAATCAGTTAACACATTGGCTACTGTAAACTGTTCAATATCCGTATCTTCATCACACACAACAGGTAAAGGCATCCTGCTTAAAAAATCTGCCACCACATTTTTGACTCCCGGAACATATTGTACACTGTAATTGAAATCTAAAAGTCTAACCGACAAACGAGCTATACGTGGTGACGCTGAAATTAACCCTTTTGTTGTCAACACTTTAGTGAGCGGTTTGTGGTCACATCTTAACAACACATGAAAACCCCAAATGAACTGTCTGAAATGTTCCAAACCCCAAACACATGCAAGTGTCTCACGCTCGATCACAGAATACCTTTCCTCAGTCGGTGTAATCGAACGCGAGGCAAAAGCTATGGTCCATTCAACTCCCTTTTCATCGATCTGGGATAACGTTGCACCTATGCCTTTAGAACTGGCATCCGTTGTGACCACACTTTGCAACATGGGGTCAAAACCATGAAGTGGTGGAGCATAAGCCACATCATTCTTTATTACCTCACATGCTTCATCACATGCCTCACTCCACACAAACTTAACATTAGTTTTAAGAAGTTGACGCAGAATATATGTTTTTTCTGAGAAATTGTGGACGAATTTGGCGTAAAATTCAGCCAATCCTAAGAAAGCTCGCAAATCATCTTTAGATTGAGGTCTTGGGGCATTTTTGACAGCATTAACTAATTCCAATTTGGGTTTAATACCAGCATCTGAAATTTCATGACCTAAATAATCAATTTTGTTAAATGCAAATCTACATTTTTCAATTTCTGCTGTCAAACCGTGTGTGCTCAGTCTATGCAAAACAATATCTAAATTACGATCATGTTCATTTCTGTCCTTCCCCATTATCAAAATGTCGTCCTGAAAAATCAGTACATCCTTTATGTCCGATAATACCTTGTGCATTAACCTCTGAAACATAGCTGCTGCAGAAGCCAACCCAAAAGGTACTCTTTTAAATCTGTAACAACCAACAGGTGTCACAAAAGTTGTTAAACTTCTACTATCAGCATGTAAAGGCACCTGATGGTAAGCAGCTTTAAGATCAATACTAGAAAACCATCTAATACCTTTAGTGCGAGTTAACATTTCGTTTATTTTTGGCAAAGGAAATTGATCAATTAAAATATTCTTGTTAAGATCTCTGAGATCCACACAGAGTCTCAAATTGCCATTTTTTTTTTTAACTACAACTAAAGGTGCGACCCATTCTGCGGATTCCACGGGTTCGATAATGCCGTCTGACTGAAGTTTTTTAAGTTCTTCTTCTACTTGGTCCCTCACAGAAACAGGTATGTTTCTGACTTTGTGAATACAAGGTGTGGAATTAGCTTTCATTTGTATTTTATGTTGGAAACCCTTTAGTTTTCCAATTTGGCCAGAAAAGACATTGGGGAATTTTTTTGCAATATTTCCTGATAAATCTTCGGTATGTTGTACAATAGACACAGGTGTACTACTACTGGGGTTCAAAATAATACCCAACATTCCTTGGTCCTTCCAACCCAGTACGGACGGCCCAGAAACCGCTACATACACCTTGCAGTACGCTTGTTTGCGTTTAAATTCAATTAGCAAATTTCTGTAACCCACCATTCTAATAGGTTCACCCGTGAATGTTTTTGGAGAAATGTCAGTTTTTTCAAAGCAATTACCTAAAAAAGGTTCAAAATATTGTTGCCAAATCTCCTCATTCAGAATAGTGTAGGGAGAACCAGAATCCGCAACAACCGAAATATCAATGCCAGCAATCGTAACATGGCATAAGGGTCTACTCATGTTGTTTTTAACATTCTGTACCTCATCATCAACATTAAGAATGCATAAATTAGAATCAGACTCCTCCGATGAACCGCTGTCACATTCCCTCACACATTTAACACTTGCGTCACCACCACCAAATTTCCTTCTGCGACACACTTTGGCAAAATGTCCTAAAACACCACAGTTTGAGCACTTCTGATTCCGAGCCGGACATTTCCTATCATTTGCCAGATGAGATTTGCTGCCACATCTGAAACAAAATTTTTTGTCTTTCAGGAATGAATTATCTTTCTCCCCTTGATAAAAATGGACTCTCTTAGACGATAATTCATTGTTTTTCTTGACTATGGCAATAGTAGCATTGTCTTCCAACTTTGAAAATGATTTTTCCTCACTGCGCAGAACAGCCTTTGCGCATCTTCCAGTGAGTTCAGCGCTTTTGACCATGTCAATAACCTCTCGTAACGGTGCTTCCCCTCTAGACCAAAGTTTCTCTTGGATATGTGGATTGGCAGTGTGCATTATAATTTGGTCTCTAATGAGTTCGTCATGAAGATTACCAAACTTGCATGACAAAGCCAAATTCTTGAGTGCAGCAACGTAATCATCTACAGATTCCTCAAATTGTTGCTTCCTATGATAAAATTTAAATCGGTCAACAGCTACGCACACGGCAGGTCTAAAATACTCTGTGAGATCTTCAAGAGCATGGCTAAAAACATCTCCTTGCTCAGGTGCTCTAATCTTTTTGTTAATACTGTTGTAAATTTTCAAACCCTTTGCACCTAAACAGTGTAAAAGAATTTTCTTCTTCTTTTCTGGAGTAAGTTCTTCTTCATCTTCAAAAGTTGAAATGTAGTTTACAAAATATTCTCGCCATTCCTCCCATCTTAGAGTAGCTTCTCCATCTTTTGGCAAGAATGGCTCAGGAGCGCTAAGATTCCATGCATTTCCAGAAGCCATGACCAAAAATTATGATGAAACAACTTTACAACAAATATTTCCTTGGAAAGGAGAAAATATTAATCCAGCAAGTTCGCTAAGTTTGAAAAAATGTTGAACTTACGAAAAAAAAAAAATAATCAAACGTGCGCAGGCCCTGCGCAAGAGCACAAGAGACTTGTTTGCTTGACACTGTCAGACAATCTGAAAACGTAAGATGCGGCGTGTAGACATTTTCAGTCTGGTTTACTTGGCACAAAACAACTGATAAACAAAGTCTTAATCCTACCGCTACATCAATCACCAAGTCCTGTTGAAAACAGCACGAAAATATCAAATCCTACAACTTCCTTTAAATCCTGCCTCAAGCTGTGAAGACATTTGCTTGCTGGACGTGTGGGTTCTTCCTCGGGGTCGCTAATAACTCGTCGCCAATTTTGTTGAGATGAATAAACGTTACGAAATTCATGTGATTTACAAGCTTTTATTGTAACGTTAAATGCGACCCCGATACAGGAAATCCGAAGCGCGTCGTCTTCGCAACTGTCTTTCCTCAACCTCCGTCCAACTCCCGTTGCCTAGCGATGCTCGTGCCCAGTGTAAACACACTGTGCGCGAAGCACTGTGCGCGAGCATCGCAACATTATGAGAGCACCTTCACGTTCAAATTTTAGAGTGAAATCGCCTATTGGTTCAAATGTATATGTCCGCGTATGTGCTTAGTCAACCAGCTAGCTAATAGACTATAATCGGATATTTACTCCAGTTATGACTTCACACATAAGGAATACATTTCCTGTGTAGTATAAGGCAGATTATAATATACTCGAGCAATGCTTTACCAAATTTTTATTGACCATCACTCTAGAAAATTACAGCTAAGGGAATTGTCTCAAATCAGGTTGCTGACTAGTTCTCCTGAACCTCTTCACTTGGCATCCATGATTTATAAAATCATAACAAATGAAAACGTCATTGGAAAAACAATAATGGATTCGGAAAGCGAATTGTGCACAAATTCTTGTGTTCGAAAATAAACATTACAATGTAATGCAAACAGTCTTTACCCCGCAGGAAATTTGAATGCAGTTTTATTGGCCACAAAACCAAACTCTCGCTTCTAGAAGACAATCGAGGGCACAGGTTTCTGGACCTCAAAACTCAGCTGCCAATAGCTGAAAATAGCTCTTTTCAAACCGCCCTTGATTGATATTCATTTATTCGAATCATTTATTCATTTCAATGATCTCGCCTCATGGCTTACGTGCAACAGTGTAAAAAAGATTGGACTAGAGCCTTGAAAACGACGTTACTGCTGGCTCTCACGGAGCCTACGATGGGAGAGCCTAGTTCTTGATTGCTTACAGAACTTCTAAACAAGTTATTCTGTGACATGAAATTACGTGGCTGGTATATTGTCTGACATAATATTTTAAGTTGAGTTCTATAAGTTTTACATGTATGTTGTTGTAATAGTTTGTAGTGTACCTCGAACATGTTTTGAACCAAGTATAGACAATATTGCTTTAAGACACTGTGGCACCTTACCATTGGAGCTTAATATGGTGTTCATAACTCTAATAGCTCTAACTCGAGCAAATGCGAGACCCATTGTATTGCAAATGCTTTTATATTACAGAGTGCATACTCCAGTTTTAACAAATGATTTGGTAGTGGGAAAACAAAAAATCCTTGACCGGATTGTGTTTTGGCAGGGTAAAAGTAGTGTGTGTGAAAAGTACTACCAGACTGAGCGATCAGGTTATGCTAATCTTTCAATAGCAGAAATGGCCAAGGCGAACTCTTTTCACCTGCCTAGTCGAACAGTTTCCTTAAGTTATGGAGAAGGGCGAGGAGATACTAAACATAGGAGCAACAGAGGGCTCATTGCTGCCGTGTTTGTCACTTGAGCACACTTTGTACCTGGATTTTTCACTTCGGATAGTGGATAATATTTAAGCTAGCAAGCTGGGCACAGCTATGGAGACAAAATGGACTTTCTTGCCCACCTGGTCCGGCTGCTCTCTGTATTCAGATCCACAAGGAGCCTGTGTTTCCCTCAATTATTTGATACTATTTAAAGCGCAGAATTAAAATGATGTAACGTTTCCTTGATTACATGAAATATTTTGAGTCTAGGAACTATTATGACCGTGTAGGCGTGTCTCGAGTGTTACAATGTTTTTAAGGCAGATTCCATTTCAAGATAAAAACAAGCATTTGCAATGCAATAGGTCTCGCATTTGTGAGAGATAGAGCTATTGGCATTGTAAATGACAATGTTTTTTACCTATGTGTTTTGGTTTGGCGTGTAGTGTGTGTATGAACAGAGACGCAGCTGCAGCACTGTCTAGAGGACTTAGAATAGGAAATTACTATTGGGAACAGAGACACAGCTGCAGTACTGCCTAAAGGACTTGGAATAGAGGAGTCACTGATGGGACCAGAAAAGCAACTACAGCACTGTACAGTGAACTAAGATGGAAAGAAGCTAACTTCATGCATAGCCGTGTACAGCTTTGGTTATTACACGGATGCCTCCGTGCAAGGCAACTGTGGCAACATCCTGTGGCTGAGTGTGCTTCCAGTCAAACAAGTGTTTCCCCTATAAACTTTATTTCCTATTTAAAGTCAGTTTAGAGGGGACGTATGTTGTGGGCGCCATGTAAAACCATAGGGACAGCAGGTATTAACTGGACAAAGGAGTATGAATAAAGTAATAGGATGTTTGTCGGCCTTGCAAGCCTATCCCATGGCCATCTTGCACTGGGGTATTCAGCCACTGAGCCCAGTGAAAGTTGAAAAGGTGGAATCATCTGGGACTGAATTGGCCCTGTACAATGCGTTCTGGGTGCTAAGAAACCTCTCAAAAGTTCTGCAGCAAAACGTTGACATAACACTTTAATAGACCTGTCTAAACAAAAACATAGCCAGTTGTACTCTGCCAATATGCACATATGTCCTCTTATTTGTGTACAAATCAGTTGTTCAGCTGCATGCTTTAGCTATCAAGCCAATGCACAGTCACGGCCCACCCCCATCTTCACCACACGCACCCCTTCGCCACATGGTAATGTAAACAGAGGATCATGGATTGTCAAAACCTAAATTAAAACTGCCAATAAGGATGGAGCAGACAGCTGGGGAAGAAAACAAATACTAGTTTTTATCCACGGTCAAAGCGCTGAATACAGAAAAGGCTACGACTGAAGATACCAGTATATTTTCTTGGAGTTTAAAGCTTAAGTGCGGCTATAGCGTCTGATAAAGCCGTCTTTTTATTATAATCAGCTGAGTGTGGGGACAAAATGCATTGCCTCTTTATTGATGCTACACAGTTTAACAAGAGTGGGAGCTCAATACAGGATGCCACAATAGGGAGAACTAGCAGCCAGAGCATAAAGGGCATGAGCCAGGGAAGAAACTCGAGAAGCTGCGAAGCACTAACTGTGGGCCAAAGCTACCAGAATGTAGGAGGTAGGAATAAAAGAAGTCCGGGTGCAGTGGGGTTGGGTTAAGGTAAAGAGTGGGTACTATGACAGCAACACAGACATTCAAAGATGCATAACAAAATATTAATTTAGGACGCCTATTTGCTACTAAGATTTGCTGGAGCGTTCCCATGACAAATATTGAATTTCTGCAGAGGACTTCTTTAATAAGTGACACCGTGTTACATGAGAATAGGGTGCAAGTCCTAAACAAGATTGTGAGCGTTCTCATGCTTGGGAGGAGATCTCTGTGCTGCTGGCTGTTTGCTGGCGCCCGCTCCCCTTCACTTGGTGCCTGTCATCCCCAACCCTCCTGCTGACGACCGTACCACCGCCCCTGCTGCTGGCACCTGGCACCGATAAGAGATGGGAACTGACCACGTGGGCGGAGCTGAGTGCGGGATCCCAGAAAAGCCTCCCACTTACTGAAGCGCTTCCTCTGCGCTGTGGAGAAAGGCGAGGACAATGTGGGGGTCCGGTGACAGTTTGGTTAGGAAGGTTGACTTGTGACATTAGGGCAGACATGCATATTGTGACACAAAAGGAGGCGAGATAGTGACCTGTAAGCTAGGTGCTTGATAAACAAGAACGTGTGCCCTGTTCTACTTGGTAAAAATGTAGGGAGCTGTGACAGAACATCGCTGGTGCACATGTGTTCGCTGCACACAAATTTTATAACAGAGGATGTGGTGTAATATCCAGCGATGCCTACTTTGGAACTGAGGAGCTGGGTTTGAGTCTCCTAGCAATTGCTGCAAACAAACTTCTGTTGGCATAGAGGAAGTTAAGCCACATTTAAAAAACAGGGGCAGGAACACGTACACATACATCAGAACATGAGCCGAGACTGGAAATAATAAAAAAAAAAAAATAAAAAAAAATAAAGAGTTCCTACCTAACAGATAAACAATGAAAGCGAAAGGAAACTGTTCTTGGCCGATGCTCCTCAGCCAAGAACAGAAGTGAGGTATTGGAAGCCCGAACCAGTTAAGAGGTAGCAAGGAAGAGTGACGCTGCAGTCAACCAATGGTAAGCTGCAGGTGGGATACAGCAGGTCTTTGCAAACGGCACATGCGCGCTATCTAAGCTCGACCTAAAAAATGAACAGGCTACAGGTGCCTGCTGGTATACAATAGTCAAGATTTTCTTTCCCTTTTTATTCTGTAGAGTAAAAGAAGCTTTCTTTTAGTGCGTTTCTATCTTATTTCTACACCAAGATTGGTTTAGGGTACGGCTTGGTCATCAGTATTTGAATTGCGTTTCTGTGATTGTTAAAATTGTACTTGGCGACAGTGCACTCCTTCTGAATCGAATATTGCTTAATTCTTATTTGTGTGCTTATTGGGTATCACCTCCTGGTCATGGTGTGTAATGTTATGTAAGATGCACTGCTGTAGGGAGCTGTGTCCCCTTGATGCACTACTTCAATGTCTCATATTGGGACGTATTATCCCCTTATCATGATTTCAATAATGTTGAACTTAATTCCATGCATTACCAGTAGTCAAATGTAATTTCAATGACGATGTAATGATCATAGGTTGAAAATGACATTTTTTCCAATTGAAAATTCAATCTGGTGTATTATGGAGAAATCAGTTCCAATCCGGATGCATTTCGGGCTGTTGTCCTTCGTCAGGGGTATAATCTACAACAGAAGTATATAAGACATATATCTCAGGATGAGGTGGAGTATGCACAGGTTTAAATGACAAACTTGATAAATATGTATAATCACCAATGCAAAAATGAGTGAGTTCATATCAATAGCAATAGAATTTCATAATGGGATAACCTCACAGTAAATAGATTTTGGGGTTTTGTGGTCAACAATAAGACATCTATGGAAACAACCGCTATGAGGTTGGAGTTTGTCAATGCTTTTACTCACTACCAGGTAGGCAGCGACAGCCACAAATCAGAGTGGGAAACGAGCACCCACAGGATCAAGATCAGGCAGGTAATACACAACCAACCCTCGGAGGCATAGACACAGGTGATTGTGTAAACGTTTAATTTGTCCCAGATAGCAATTGTTTTAACATATTTTAAACATATTTTAAGTTTTAGTTGAGGCATACTGTTTTAATCTCCCACCTTTGGTCTGTGTTCAGAGGCCGGCAGTGGTGGATAGGGGGTGGGGGGGTTTACTTACCTTTTCTACTCATTTGAAGGGGCTTGAGACCACGTTTAGACTGATCAGGCCAGTTTATTAGGCTCTGCTCAGCTCTCTTAAGGGAAGGATTGGGTTTGTCGTTCTCGGTGTGCTGAGATGGCGGCCATTTTCCAACCCTTTCAGAGGCATATTTTAAGACGCCATCTTGGGAGGTCAGCAGGCTAGCCTCTGATCCTCCTGAAATTTTCGAACATATAAAAACTGGCATGCTGTGGCCACGCAGCGGACGTGCGCTGTGGACGCGCCAAAGGCAAGCCTGACTGTGCCCATCTGTTCCTAGGTGCCAGTAACTCTGGACTTTTTGATACTGGGAGAATAGACCTGAGATTAGCACTGAACGTAATGGGCAAACGGATGCCCAGGACACTTCAGACCCCCGCAGGTGGCATATCAGAATTCACGATTGTTAGACCAACCCTTCAGGCAGTCTATTCCTCATGGCGAATTGTAGGTCATTAGCTGCGCATAAACTGGATATTTACCTCTTATTGAATGAATTGAAATCTATAGCCCTGTTCCTAACGGAAACATGGCTCCATGAGGGCTCCGAGCCAGACATCATTCTGGCCCTACCCAAAGAATAGTCAATTTTAAGACCAGATCGAGGCTCCGGGAAAGGGGAGGGGGGGGGGGTTGCTGTCATTGTCAGGGATCCAGTGCAGGTTACTACCCGTCCCCTTAAACTAGCTGACTGTGAGAGCATGTACTTTTCTTTTTGTCTAAATCCCCAGTACAGTTTTTCAGGGGCCATATTGTATCGCCCCCCCCCGGGACAACCCAACATAACACTTTCTTCAATCACTGTTGGAGCAGGTGGCCGGTTTAACTTGCAAAAAGCCTAATTTTACAATCCTTGGTGATTTTAACATTCATGCAGAGGATCAGGACAATGCCTCCCCCAAGAGACTGATCTGTGATAAAGAGGCCTTAGGCCTTACTCAACGAACTAAGGGCCCCATTCATATGAAAGGTCATACCATTGACCTAGTTTTCAGTAGCATAACAGAGCTAACGGTTTTGTCCCCTACCCCCTTGGTCTGGTCTGACCATTTTTAATCTTCTTCTCGCTTCCTTTTCAAGGAATGGAAAAAGCCTCCCAAACCACCACGCAACCCTATAGACGCTGGCATATGCTTAAGGTCAAAGAATGGATAGACAAATTTTAGAAATTCCATTCCTACATTGGATGGAAACTTGGCTTCATCTTTAGAATTATTTAACAACTGGATTAGCAACAGTCTAGATATTATGCTTCCATTTACGTCCAGGGCAAGGGGTCACAGGAAACAAAGTGCCCCTTGGTTCTCCAATCGCCCGAGTACGATAAAGAGGGAATGTAGGCATCTTGATCAAAAATGGAGGAAAACCTATAATTCCTCGAAAGAGGAATACAGGAAGGCGATTAGAAGGTTTCATGACAAAATTTAAATAGCTCAAAGTACTTACTATGCAGAGAAAATTGAACAGAGCTTTAACTCTCCTAAGGAAATCTTTCTCATTTTAAAAGACTTTACTACCCCCTAGACACACATCGTAGAAGGCTCTCAAAAGCATGGTAATGATTTAGCTTCCTTCTTTCAGAATAAGATTTCAGAAATCCATGCAGCCTTTCCGATAAACATCCACTGCCTCCATGGCATAGATGACCAGTGCCTCAATGGCCCAGCAAGTTTTACTCCCATTTCCCCCCCTCTCCTCTGAAACCTTGCTATCAGTAATGACAACGCTCAAGTCCGGGTCCCCTTTAGACCCAGCCCTACTGTCAATTTTAGGACTAGGGGCCTCCACAATAGTACCAGTTTTAACAGAGCTACTGAACCTGTCACTATCAGTAAGCACGGTTCCTTCACAATGGAAACATGCAATTGTAAAGCCATTGCTTAAAAAGCCCAGTCTCAACCCTGCCTCACTTAACAACTATAGACCCATTTCCATGCTTCCAGCCCTTGTTAAAATACTGGAAAACACGTCAACACTCCTCTTTCAAGTTTCCTAGAGGACAACAACATCCTACATCCCTCTCAGATGGGCTTCAGGCTGTTACATAGTACAGAATCTGCATTGATTGCGATCACCGAAGAAGCAAGGAAACGTATGGATCAGGGCATGGTATCAGCAATAGTGCTATTAGATCTTAGTGCCATATTTGATACGGTTGACCACCGGACTTTACTTCAAAGAATGAGGGAAAGCGGTGTTTCAGGAAATGCTTTACGCTGGTTCTCCTCATTCTTGGATGCACGTTCATTTCAAGTGCTGGACCAATCCTTTTACTCCAGCTTCTTTAAGAGCAGATGGGGAGTGCCCAAAGGCTCCTCTTTGAACCCTGCGCTATTTAATATGTACATGAGTCCATTGGCTAAAGTAGTGGAACCCGTTGGTCTCTCTTTAGTGTCTTACGTCAATGACACTCAGCTTGTTGTTTCCTTTTCCACCGACCAGAACTCCCTCAATTCTCTACTTACTCCTTGCCTTCAGGTTGTATCTAGGTGGATGTTAGATTCTAAACTGAAGCTGAACGGAGAGAAGACAGAGGTTATGTTTTTGGGTCCCCAGGCCAATCCAAACCTTACCTCCCCTGCTCGCCGGCTAATAAGAGATCTACCCGCACCCAATACAAACATCAAGAGTCTAGGTGTATGGCTAGATCCGGGGCTGACCATGGAGCATCAGGCAAAAATAATATCCTCCTCGTGCTTTGGCATACTTAGACGTCTCAGGAAAATTCTTAAAATACTCCTGTTCATTGCAAAAAGGATTATCATACAAGCTCTAATAATATCGCGATTGTACTATGGGAACGCTTTGTTTCTCAGAGCACCGAAATATGTGGTGAAAACATTTCAGGTGGTTCAGAATACTGCTGCCCGCCTTCTCTTTAAAATACCAAGCCATGAATCAGCCAGCTCGGCTCTGTTCTCTCTGCATTGGCTCCCCATGGAGCAAAGGATAACTTTTTTAAATCTCTATGCTACATTCATAGAGCCCTACAAGGCAAAGGCCCACCTTTTTTGAAAACCCTAGCCTCTTTCCATGTCCTTACAAGACATCTTAGATCATCCTCTGCTGCCCTTGCATCCATTCCCTGAATCAAAAAATCTAAATGGGGCGGAAGATCGTTGTCCTATCTTGGGGCCAAACGGTGGAACTCATTACCACTGAATCTATGACAAACTAGTCAAGAACTTCCATTTCTGAAGCTTTTGAAAACTTGGCTGTTTTAGTTGCTGGTCCCTAAGGTTGTGTCTTTGAGGATTTCCATATAGCGCTGGGAGGCCTTTGGGTAGCTATGCGCTCTATAAATGTTCATAACATAACTGTGACAGTTGCGAGGATTCAGTGACGGCCCTGCCAGTGAAAACACCTTTGGGGCCTAGTCACTGAAAAAACATGCCGATTTTTTAAAATTTTGCACACAATCTACTTTAAAATATACAACACCCTACTATGTGGGCAACAAAGGCTTCCCTCGCCTGTCAAAAAAAGTAGTTTTTAACAGCAGATTTTTTGGTTGTTGCAGTCTGGTTACAAAGGGAAGACTTGAAGCCATAGTTTACAGGACCATTCTGTGGATGACGCAGCTAGTACTTCAGTCCACATTTAACTTCCAGGCCCCAGGTATATTTTCTAGACCATATACCAGGGACATATGGGCCAGTTAAATATATCAATCGAGGATAACTGTGTTTAAGGGGTGGGGGTCTGGGTACGTTACTCCTATTCAGCAAGGCTAATGTTGCAAAGAGTTCTAAGTACAGCAAAAATAGGGTCTAGGAAAAGGTAAAAAATCTGGGGTTAATGTTCAGAAAAAGGGAATTTCCTGCACCTGTCATTGACAGAAATGTGCAAACATGGGAGACTGAGTTGGCATGGTAACTTACGAAAGTCAGCTGACATTTGGCACTCTCCAGCTGAGATGTCCGAACCTAAATATTGAGCACAGGGGAAGCACGATTTTATTGTTTATTATTTTATTGTGTTTTTTTATTTTATTCTGGAACCCTTGTGTCTTTTCTCAAACTGTTCAGTGAGAAGCCACAGTTAGTCAACCTTGCATTGTTCCAAAGAGGCACACTTCAAGTAGAAACTTAAGGAAAGGCAAGGATTCAGACTTTGGGAAAAGATGGATGTTGTATAAGTCAATCCTTGTGAGAGTAGCCGACTTGTGCAGTCCCCTTGAAAATTGAAAAGCATAGTCTTTACATATGCTTATTAGATGTGCTCCCCTGCCCTAGTCGCTATGGAGGCAGTACTGTTGACATCACATCTCACAATTAGACTTCCTACAAGGTAAAAGGGACGCTCTTTAGACAATAATTCTCTCATTAGATCTAGTAGAGACTTCTAGCTGCAGATTCCTTACATTTGAATTTCCCGGTGTCAGAATGGATCTGAAAGATTTTCATGAGCAGTACCTTTGCATGCTGGTAGGCAGTGTTGATTTTGCTCCACGTTAGTCGTTGGTGTCGTCGGCGCCGGAAGTGACATTGCGGTTCCCATATAGGCACCACCCAAGCACACTGACGTCAGTTCTTTTCTTTCCGTGTTAGTCAGTGCTGATCTGGCGAAGAGCTACCCCTGAGTAGCTTTTTGACCGGCTTTTCAACATTTTTCCAGATAATTGTGAGGATTTCCTCCTGGTGTGATAAATCCTGTCTTCCTAGATGACATGATTCTAGGCCCTGTGTAACCTGTCAATAGCTGATGTGGGTGACAGACCCACACCTTGTCTGCCTGTGGTGTCGGGAGCGCAACTACGACTCTTAAGTGGTGCTCTGATTGCCGCTCCATGCACCCAAAGTCTTTGAGGTAGCAGTCCCTAAAGCTCATGATGGCCCGGCATGCGACTCCACGCAAATAGAGATCCTGGTCATGAGGAAGGTCCCTTGACCAATCGTGGAGCCCGAAGTCCTCATTGTCTCACTCAAAGTCAGGATGATCAGATAAGTCAAGGCACAAAAAGAGTAAGAAGTTGAAGAGGTCTTCGACTTTGCCTCATCTGTCATCCATCAAGATGAAGAATCAGCATTCAGTGCCTAGTTCCTCAGAGCCTGAGCTGACTCCTCACTTCCCCGACTTTCTGAGAGCCCCTCATTGCCTAGCTAAAGGTGTTATATAAGGCCGTGCACCTCATTTTTGGGTGTCTCGCCCCCTCCGACTTGCCTTCATGCCCTGGATGTGTAGAGGGAGCCACATCTGGCTCCACATCGGGGACTTCCGCCTCGGCTCCAGTGGGCCTCCAGATATCCATTGTTGGGTCCGGATCTCCATCTATCATACGAACTTGTCCTTCCCTATGTCAACTCTGCCAGTGCCCACCAGCAGCACCACCCCGGTTGTGATTCCCTGACCCCTACACTGAGCTGGGGGACGTTGTACGTCACTGCTTCTGACACCAGAAGGTTCGGACCCTGAGACCTATTCCCTTAGGCTAGGCCTCCGTGAAGAGTGGGAGGGGTCGTTGGACTCTGCAGAATACTAGCCCTACGGAGAAGACCCATTTATAGACTGGTGTGCGGCCCTGGGTGAAGCCAGTGGACTGAAAACTTCTCCAGATAATGGTCTGCTTTCTCTCCCTACCATGGCTACAGAGGAGGGAGTGCCATATGCGATGGTGCGGAGAGTAGTTGAGATTGTTAACTTTCAGTTGTCCTCAGTAGCAGTCAAGACTGACATCTTGACAGAGGTGTTGCATCCAGTTTCTTTGTCAGAGTCACTACTGATGTACTGTTAGGGACTTGGTCCACACAAAACACAGTGGCTCCAGTGCATAGTACGATTGCCTGCTGCCGCCATAGCCCCACCCCAGGTGACCTAAAATTCCTCACCCAACAATCCACCCCTCTACCCTGGAGAGCTTGGTGGCCCAAGCATCAACATCCTAAGCCTCCCTCTCCCACCCCCCCCCCCCCCCCCCCCAACCTCCCAGTTAGAGAATCCAAAAAGCTAGACTCTTTGGGGAAGAAGTTGTTTTCTTCTGCCAGCCTTGCATTGCTGTCTGTGAACACTGCATGGCTTTTTTGTTGTTACTCCCACACTCTGTGTGACACGGTTGCACAAGTGCCTCCACAGGCTTCAGAGGACTCCTGGGCTGTATACTCTCTCAGGCTGTTGCGGATGGGAGAGATGCAGCAAACTTCACAATACATAGTTGATTTTACATGACTGACTCGCTGTGCAGAATGGTTTCATCAACTATGACCTGAGGTGCCACATCTCAATGAGGACCTCTGGCTTTTTCGGGGATGTTCAAGCTTACCTTATGGACATACCCTTCGATGGCACTTGTTTCTTCCGAGACAAGGCAGATTCAGAGCTAAAAGGCTTTAAGGACTCTTGGGTAACAGCCAGATCTTTGGGCCTCCATGGCAGCCCCCATCATCCCAATCTGCTGTTCGTTCCTTTCGTGGCTACGAAACGGGCTTCCAGTTGCATCAGTTCCCTCCAAACCACTGAGCTGCGCATACTCCCAAGCCTCTGCATGGCCGAGGGCACAGTATCCACAAGCCTAATGGATCAGTTAATCAGCGGTGTGGTCAGCCCACCACCCCACTGGCAGCTGCAGCCTCCAAGCCCTCCTAATTTGCCCCTTTACCATCACGAGCACCCAGTTAGCGACAGGATTCACCATCACCTGCCCCACTAGCAGCCAATAACAATGGGCAGTTGTGTGTTGCAGATTGTCATAAGGGGCTACTCCCTCCCCTTCAAGGTTACCCCTCCCTCCATGGCACCATCCATTGACAGGCTGGCGGAGGAGCATCTGTCCCTTCTCTGTGAGGAAGTCACTGCTCTCTTGGCCAAGGGAGCTATATAGAGGGTTCCAGTGCTAGACGTAGGCTGTGGTTGCCATTTCCACTAGTTTCTGGTTCCCATAAAGGGTGAGGGCCTTCGCTCTATTTTAGATCTCCGAACCCTCAAAAACTCTTCCTCAAGAAGAAGAAATTCAGAATGCTCTTGCTGGCTCAGGTCTTGTCTTCCCTGGACCCAGGAGACTGGATCGTAGCATTAGACTTGCTGGACGCTTCTTTCCACATTCCTATCCTGCCTGCCTATAGAAGTTACCTATGGTTTACTATAGGCCAGGAGCACTTTCAGTTCACTGGGCTTCCCTTTGGCCTTCCCAGCACCCCTCTTTTATTCACCAAGGTGATTGCAGTGGTTGCAGCTCATCTGCAGAGATCAGGAATGTCAGTCTTCCCCCTATCTTGAGTAGCTGTTGAAGGAGGGCTCGTCCCAGGCTGTTGTCGCCCACCTCCAGACTATGGCGAATCTCCTGCACTCACTGGGGTTCTCTTTAAACATGCTAAAGTCACACCTGAGACTCTCTCAGATGCGTCCCGTTCTGGACACGCTGCAGTTTCAGGCTTTTCCTCCTGAGCGGCAAATCCAGGATATTCAGTCTATGATACTGATGTTTCAGCCACTATCCCGGATTTCGGTGAGACTGATTCCGAGGCTGCTGGGCCTCATCTCCTACATCCTGGTATTGGCACATGCCTGCAGGCCTATGCTGGCTCTACAGTGGAACCTGAAGTTCCAGTGGGTGCAGTATAGAGAAATCTCTCCGACATTGTCCAAATTGCGTAAGGAACTGCGAAAGGCCTGTGGTGGTGGCTAACCGCGTTTGGGTCAGAGGCAGGTCCCTTTGCCTTTCCCAACTGTATCACACTGGTGAGGGAGTGAGATTGGGGTGGGGAAGGAAGGAAGGAAGGAAGGAAGGAAGGAAAGAATGAAGGAAGGAAGGAAAGAATGAAGGAAGGAAGGAAAGAATGAAGGAAGGAAGGAAAGAATGAAGGAAGGAAGGAAAGAAAGAAAGAAGGAAGGAAAGAAAGAAAGAAGGAAGGAAAGAAAGAAGGAAGGAAAGAAAGAAGGAAGGAAGGAAGAGTAATGGACACTTTGTCAAGAGGCTCTGCGTCTCTGGACTTGGTTGGTGTAACAGGGTTCTCTGAACGCAAGGGCAGACTAGATTAACTCCCCTGTCACTACCTAGCAGATCAAGAATGGCACATCCATCTGGAGGTGGCACAAAGTCTTTCAGCAGGGGGGCGAGCCTTGATTAGATCTGTTCACCACCACGGAGAAAGTGCAATGTCAGCAGTTTTGCACGCTGGAGTTTCCAAGGCAGCTGTTGCTTGGAGATGCCTTCCGTCTCGAGTGGAGCTCATGCCTCCTGGATGCCTTTCTGCCCATACCACTCCTTCCCAGAGTTCTCAAGAATATTAGGAATGCCTGGGCCTAAGTCATTCTTGTAGCTCTGGACTGGGCATGGAGAGTCTGGAATCTCGAGCTACTGAGCATGGCTAAAGTTCCTCTGATCAGACTACCCCTTCGGGAGGATCTTCTCTTGCCATAGCAGGGGAGGGTTCTTCACCCAGAACCGGTCCACTCTCTGCCTTCTTGCGTGGAGATTGAGCGGCTGCAGTTGACAGCTTTTGACCTTTGTCCCAAAGTCAGTCAAGTTCGGGCATCCCACCACCAAGACAGTATATCCTTGCCGTTGGAAAAGATTTGTAGCATAGTGTGCAGAGAAACATGTTGATCCTCTTTCTGTCCCCCTTTCTGAAATCATACCCTTTATTATTTCCCTTGCCCAGCAGGGCTCTGCTCTGGACACTCATAAAGGGTTATCCATCTGCTCTTTCTGCCTTTTTGCCACTACCTGACTGTAGAAAGCACCCTTTTTGGCATGGTTAGCCCCCACTTTGTGCCTGGTATCTGATTTAGTTTCGACTGAAAGTGCACTAGGTTCCTGCCAACCAGGTCCTCCGTGCCAGATCTCCTTCCCCTAAAACTGCACTGTTTGCCCAATTGGCAGAACAGTTAGCACCCTCTGTAATTTCCTAGTAAATGGCAGCCCTGGTAGAGGGTCCCTAAGGGATGTAGCACGAATGGCGCCACCCTAGAAGACCCCTCACTAAGCACATGACAGTCTGCCATTGTAGATAAGTGAAAACACAAGATGGCACACAGCCTGTGTGCCCTGTCCCCCCTAACACTGCTTATAATATATGTAAATCACCCCTCTAGAAGGCATTACAGCCCTCAAGTCCCCTATTGTACAAAGGTTCCTAAAGGGGCTTATTCATCTTTTCCTTACTTCACCATGTATAATGCCTCAAAGGCATCTCCTTCTGGTCTTAACTTTCAAGCCTCTCTACAATTGTCCCCTCAGGCTTCTGACTTTGAAAACAGCCTTCCTTGTGGCAGATGCATCTACCCACAGAGTGAGCTGCAGCCCTTATCTTGTAAGCCTCCATACGTCTTTGTCTACCTTGACAAATTGGGGTTGAAAGTTGTCACCACCATTTCATGTAGGCCAATCAATCACACTGCCTGCGTTTTTCGCTCCTCCACATCCCACATACCAAAAAAGAGCATTGTCGTTCTACCTTGATCGAGCAAAGGAGTTCCAAGTGGGTAACCAACGCTTAGAGGGGTATGTTGGTGCGAAGAAAGATTGAGCAGTGCAGAAGTGGACCATCTCTAGGTGGGTTGTGCTCTCCATTATGATTTGCTAAGCACTGGCCAAGAAGCAGTGTCCTAAGGACTTGCAAGCTCATTCTCCCAGAGTTAAACCTGTGATCACTGTGTTAGCATGCGTGGAGTACTGGTGCTAAACATCTGCCAGGCAGCAACGTGGGCTTCTCTGCACACATTTACCAAACACTACTGTCTGTACAGTCAGGTCTGTAGGGATGAGCACTTTGCCCGTTCTGTATTACAGGACCTTTGGTCTGTAATTTGTCTTGCAGACCCACCACCAGGCAAGTATTGCTTGGTAACTGTTCAAAGGTAAGGAAAATGCAGCTGGAAGTTTCTATCAGATGAACTACTTCCTTACCTTCGGTAACACTTTAGCTGATAACCTATATCTAACTGCAGATTCCTTACTGACCCACCGATCGTACCCGCTGTGCGAACTGATTTCTTGGGTTTTGGCGGACACCTTTCAGGGCTCTGGTTTGTACACCAAGTAGCTGTTGGCATTCCTGGGTGGTGCTTATATTGGAACCAAAAAAGTCCCTTCCGGTGTGGATGCTGACAAATGCAGAGCTGATCAACACCACCTACCAGCGTACAGGGGTACTGCTCACAATAATCTTCTAAATCCAGTCTGACGCGTGGGAAATGCAAAGGTAAAGTTTCAATAGACTATTGCTGTGTTAGTGTAGATGAAGATGCACATTCATTGACAAGCTTGAGTGCAGTACTGGCATAATTCGGTAGAAAGGCCTGTAATAGCACTTTAAGTAAGTTGTAACCACGACTTTGCCTCTTTGGTTATGGTAATGGTGAGTTAAATGCACTGTCTCAGAACCTTTGACTGTGTGGTAGGCCTTAAGAGAGACTACACTTCTAGGTTGAAGCCTATCAAACAGCCAAGCTTTCTGGTTTGCTTACGACTTCTTGTGGGAATTCTGAAAGCTTCCCTGAGAATGGATTCCGTCCATTGCTGACTACTGACTTTGTGGTTTGTAACTCAGTTTCTGGCATAATGTTTGTTGGCTTTGTTTGTTTTAGGCTTCTCTGCTTGAATTTGCCTCTCCTATAGTCCAAACCATGTTTACTGTATTCTCCACACACTCACTTTCTGTAAACAGGTCTTTAAATCTTGTTCTTATTTTGTCACATTTTCTGTTCATTTGAAGACAGAGGTCAAATGTCAGGCTCTGTCTTCTGGAAGCTTGGTGTTTTCTTTCCTTTCTCTGACTTCAAAGTGAGAGAATTTATGTGACAGTTCTGTTGAATATCCATGTGAGAGGAGAAGGTGTGTGATTTATTTATTGTATTTTTTTTTTTTCCTCTTTGTAGCAGAGAAAAAAATGTACTGCGCTGATTTGGAATATATCAGAATTAGTACAAATGAACCACATTTTTTGTAATTTTGAAGTGTGATGGAAAGAAGTATTTGAATGCAATCAAAACGTAACAATACTGTAAGGTACATTTACCCACATTATCGTTTGTGCACAGTAAAACTGCATTTTGGTGCAAATATCTAACCTTTAATTGAAAATGTGTAGTCATGTGCATATGCTTCACTAAGCAACTCCTCGCTATGCCTGTCCACACTCTGCCACCCCACTCTACACCACGCCACTCTAAGACAGTCTGTGGTATGCCACTCAACTCCACGCTATGCCTTGCCACTTGACTTCACGCCACTCCAATTTATGCCACTCAAGTCACGACACAACACTCCGCTCTACACCCCACCACTTACCTCAATCCAGTCTTACCTCAATCCACTACAGTCCACCTTCTCCACTCCAACCTACCGCACTCCAATCTACCCCATTCCACCAAGCTCCAATCTACTCCACCCCATCATGCCCCTCCCTACTCTAACCAACTCCACTCCAATCTGCTCCCCTCTAGCCTACCACATTCCACTCCAATCTATTCTAATCGACCCCAGTCCCATCTGTCCCACTCCAATCTACCCCACTCATTCTACTCCACTTCACTCCAATCTACCGTACTATAATCCTCCCAGTCTACCCAACTACAATGTACCCCACCCATCTGTACCCCACTCCAGTCTACGTCAGTCTACTGCATCCACTCTTCTGCAATCCTCCCACGCCAATGCAAACTACCTGGTGTATCCCACTCCACTCTATTCCAGTCTACCCCGCTCTGTTCTAGTCTACCCCTCTCGACTCTTGTCTGTTTTACACTACTCCAGTCTACCCCAATCCCACCCCACTCCAAACTACCCCCTCCATTCCATTGTACCGTGTTTTAACTCACCCAATCTACCTCACTCCAGTCTACCCCAACCTACGCCACTCCAGTCTACCCCAATATATCCCACTCCACTCTACCCTGCTCCAGTCTACCCCAACCTACCCCTATACAATCTTCCCCACTCCAAACTACCCCACCACATCCCAGTCTACCCCACTCAACCCCAATGTGTCCCACTCGACTCCAATCTGCCCCAATACAAACTACCCCTATCTACCATACTTCCATTTCAGTCTATCCTACTAAAATCCACACAATCTACCATACTCCACTCTACCCAATTCCAGTCCAGTCTACCCCACTTCACTCTACCCTGCTCCACTCTAACCCAGTCCCCTCCAGTCTTCCCTAATCTACCCCACTCCACCTACCCCAATATACCCCGTTCCACTCTACACTGATCTTCCTTAACCCAATCCAGCCTCTCCACCCGAATCTACCCCACTCCAGTCTGCCCCATTCGTCCCCACTCCAGTCAACCCCTACCCCACTCCTCCCCCCCCCCCCATTCTACCTCATTCCACACTACCCCAGCCCACCCAACTAACTTTTAGCCATGCTGAACAGTAGCCACACTGTTGTACAACATGGATGAAACACATTGCCAAAGCCAGTAGCTCTTGCTCATGCAAGACCTATTGGCTTGCCAGTGCTCATTTGTTAAGTGTCTAACGTCCACAAACCAGTGTAACGAGAAAAGAAGCGGTCCGTACCGAGCAGTCAACTCCACAATTGTGTTTTCCAGAAAAGGGTACTTTGAGTGGGTTTGGGGTTTCTTAAGTGGCTGAAGAAGTACTATGTCAAGCCAAGGGTGCATGCTTGTGCACCATACACAATGCTGGAGGAAAAGAAACTTGGTCTCCAGTGCTATCAGATGGCTATTTTCACACTGTCTGGTAGATGTGTGTGGAGTACCAACTTTAATGATTTGCCTGGGCTGCTTTATTCCGCCATCAGTGACTTGCATGTCTCCCACTTCTCTGCAATCTCTATCACAGCTGATGCATAGCAGTTTCACCCCAGATTTGATACTAAAGTTTGCCCCATTTGATGTGTGTACAAGATTAGAGCACGTGGAGGAGTCTGCTCACCTTGTGTATTTGTGTGCTATGCGTCCCACACCTCACAAAATGGTTCACCTGTACGTATTTTATAGTACCTCACTCCAAGTGTTCAAATACCATTATCTCCGATTCCCAAAGTGCTCCATACAGTGTACGTACCTCACCACTAAACCAGGGATCACAGTGTGGTGTGGGGCACAAAGACCTATTGCTCTTTGTCACAGAAAAAAATACACCATGACCCATTGACATTAGATATGTCCAGGGTACCATAACGTGTTATGGAAATGATCACCTTTTTAAGCAGTCATTTGTGTCTTGGGATTCAATGAACTGATTCATTCACCACAGGGATTCCAAATCTTTTACATTTTTATCCATACAAGGTCAATGAAATAAGTACCGTTGTTGTGAGCTACAGTACCTGTTATTCAGTGGAGAGGAACTGTCAAGATGCACTTATCTTGAAATCCAGATCCAAAATGTGTAACCTTGCACAATTACCCTGTACGTCAAAAGTAGCCTTGGGGAAAGGTGATTGAGACGAGAGACCCTGGAATCGTTTCACTGCCTGTTTGCACAGTTGTGATTATTACACACTACAGGAGCATTGATATGTTAAAAAAAACAAAAAAAACAACGGAAGCCTTTTAGTATACATGTAGTATTGAATCAGGCAGCTAACCTTTGATATTGTACATGTCTCTGCTTTTCGCTCTATCCTGGCTTGAAACTCCGACTTTTACCTGAACTTGCATACTATGCAATAACTTTCTGTTTATATTCACTGTAACAGGTTGATAACATATTCTTTTAACGAGAAGTCGCCCGTGCCAATGCGATTGGACTAATTTCCCTCTGTGGAAACGGAGGAATTAATATTGTTTCCTTAATCCCATCTAATTGACCCTCGTGAAGAACTCCTTGTGAAAAGAGAGCACGAGCGTCTGTACCATTCAAGCAATGTGCAAGAATGTTTCTTCTTATTAATCTTTCGTTGACTTTCCCTCATTAGCAAATGAAAAGGACACTAGTAGCAAGTTTGGTTCAGCAACTATATATCACGATTGCCCAGCACCAACACTGTGGACCATGAGGAGGTTCTACTCTAGGCATCTCAGATGGCCTCGCCATTTGCAGTCCTGTGGCGCCGCGGGTCAAAGGTCCCTTACTATTAATCAAGTGTTCACTGTAGAGCTCCGTTCTGAGATGCCAGAGTTTTCACAAACGAAGGTGGCTCTCTGCGCACAGATCATATAGGGAGAAAAAAAAGGGGAACTGTAGCTCAACGTGTACTTTTATTGGCTGTTGGTTTGTTTTCTTTGTTAGAGAGGCACAAGATGCTACTGTTTTTTTTTCTGTGCCTTTTCTCCCGGCTTCACGTGGCATGTAGGTTGTTGCTACATCCTCTTGTAACAGCTAGAATGAGACTGACGAGGATGTAGGGTCCCGATTACTTACTGGTAATCTTCCTTATTCGGAGTCCTAGTCTTCTTCCTGCCAGCTCTGGAATCCCACATCTCCCTACCCTGTGTTGTGTCCTCCGCATGGAGGGCTAAATTGCTTGCGAGTTCAGGTCTTATTGTGGGGGTGTTCCTATGCATGACGGGGAGGAGCCATAGATTAAGACTAGGTATCCCGGTTATGAAACCTTTTTTTTTCAGTTTACAATGGGTGACTTGCCACTGTTGTGTTCTGAGGGCTGCAGTGAGCAACTCTACTTAAAGGTAATCTTCATGACTCTGTCATCATCAGAGCTTTAACTCCACGGCGGGTTATTGGCCTTCATATTCTTTCTTGTTCTGATCCGAATATGTGTCACGTATTTTAGTGTGAAAATGTCAGTGTTTATTTTTAAAAGCAAATGTTATTTCAAATTTCACTAAGTGTCCCATATCCAGTTCACTGTTGTGTCAGTGGAATTTAAATTTGGGTTGCAAGAGGAATTAACACTGTTTTTATTTGCTGTGTGATTGTTAATTATTGAAATGCCGCTGACAAAATTGAAAATTCATTATATAGTGCAACATAGCTTATTTAAAAAAAAAAAAAAAAACTTTATTTAGTAAGATTTCCGGAAGGAGTGGGAGAAATCCAAAGGAAATTAAGCAGGGGAACAACAGACAAAGAACACAGACAAAGAACAATTCCACGTGGCAAGTAAATGGAGAGCGTGGAGAGAGCAGCTCATTTGCAGGGGTGTAGAGCATTGTCCATATACAGATCACAAATATCATATGACCAATAAGAAGGAAGGGGGGAGAAATCAAGTCTCAGCATCATGGTCCGATGTAGAGTCCAGCGTTAGGGGATAATCTGAGTGGTTGCCATGCGTCTCTTGATCGGGAGGGGAGCGGTTGCAAAGAAGCGTAAAGTTCACTGTTGGTATCACAATATAGCATGTCTTCGAGCCAGATCGCTACAGTAGGGAGCCTGATGCTGCCCCAGTGGATTGCTACCTGTCTTTTAACTAGAAGCAACATAATGGCAATGAAGAGCCACAGGCTGTGAAGAAGTAGCTTGACATACCCCAGCAAGGCCTTTAAGGGATTGAGTTCAAGTCTGTTCCAGCATGCGAGACAACATGGAATAAATCGCCTCCTAGTATGATTTTATGATGGGTGCATTCCCAAATAAGATGTACAAAGTCAGCCTACTCCATATTGCATTTAGGGCAATGATGAGATTTTATTTTGAGTTTTGCCAGGGCCTTAGGGTTCGTACATGCACAGTGGAGGTATTTGTAGTGTAATAGTTTCTGCCTATGATTATTGGGCACTAGCTTGGTTTGTGTGCAGCAGTAGTACCAAGTCTTGTCTGTGATGGAGTTTTCCAAATCATGCTCCCAGGCAGCTCTAGCCTTCTCTGTTTCAGTGGGCTTGAGTAGCAAAGAGGTGTGAGTCTGGATATGAGGTGGCAGTTGTCTGGAGTGGAGATTACTAGCGTGAAAAGGAGGGGGGGGCTCCTTAAATTCCTCAGGGTACGCATGTATGTTGTTTTGTAGCCCACTGTGTGCGCGGTGAAAGATGAAGCTGTCCACGTGTGTGTGCGCTTCCCTCCGCCAAAGCAGTGCTTGGTTCAGTGGTATCATCAGCAAACAAATCACCCACTGCATGTTAGCTTGTGTGAGCTAAGGGAACATTGTACTCCTCTTTTCCGGGTGGGAGGGAACCATGGGTTTATTCACAAGGGGTAGATAATATAGTTGTAGGACCGGTACCCCAAAGCTGCCCCGTTCATAGGGGAGCATCAGCATTTCCCAATGAATGCAAGTTTGGCAGTTGGCCTAGAAAAGGCGTGTAAGAATTCCCTGCAATGTCGCAAAAAAGCTGTTAGTGTAATGGGAATATTTAAGAACAAATGCAGGAATCGAGGCAGAACCACCATTTTGGGTCAAGTCAGGAAACAGGTACAGGATTGCGCCCTGATGCTGAAAGTCACTTTCTGCAGGCCACGCCCCGGTCCCTGAAGTTAAGATGCTAGGCAATGATTGCACATGGTGGCGCCCCAAGACCTGGACGCAGTCTATGGGATCTATGTGCTCTTTAAACAATAAACGTGTCTGTAGAACCTACCTGACCAAACCGATCCACTGTTAAGCTTCTCCACAAAGATATCTGTGTGTCCTGTGTTAGTAGTTTCCACAACCGCAGCAATGCCAATGGTATTGCAGTAGGAGTGAGACTCCAAGCCTTCGTTTTTAGCAACTGTAGCTTTGATTAGGCATTCATACTTTTCTGGACACTTCAGAGCCTCCGTGTCCTCGACTTCCAAGATCCTGTGCTCTGTACCGTCCTGTCGGGTCGCCTGGCGGTCAAGACGCTCATTAATAGGATACAGGCGAGTTGTCAAGGTACCTACCTACTCTCGTGCCTATGGCTTGAAACCTGTCTGTAATTCAGCCATAATTGTAGCTGTGCCTTCTGTTGTGGAGTCAGAGGTCCCTAGGGAGGGGTGGGGTGAGGTGGTAGCGGCTTATGCACCGGAGGGGGATTGTTGCCAGCACGGTGTCTTCGTGGTCTTGTTGGAGAGCTGTTTTTGCTTAGGACCATCACGCCGCATAGCGCCTGGAGGGTTGACTTGTTTGGGTGCCAGAAATAAGTAGGGACAGGGCTGATGTGTGGGACATCCCTGTACTTGAAGGATTGTGGCAGTAGAATGGCACTAGCACGTGTCCACAGGCCGTGACAATGCTGGGTTCACTCCTGGTGGCAGATACAGCAAATTAATAACCGAGTAGGAGAGCATCAAAAGTTGTGATTGTTTTTGTATCTATGGCCCTGAAGTAACATTGTGTATATGCACTCCGATGGTATGAGCAGCCAGGAGAATCCTCCGGGTGGGATGCCAGGCAGGCAGGGAGAGAGGCTGTTGGGGGTGGGGAAGAGGAGTGAAGGGGGAGTAAGGCTAGGAGTGGGGGGAGGGGGGTTTAGATGCAGCAGTTTTCTGGCCCACTGCACTGTGATGAGGGCCGCAGGTGAAGAGGGACCTCGTGTGGGAACCTCTCGGCTGTGCAGGGCTTCCCAGTAGCAACAGTAGGCAACAGTCTCACTGCTGGTGCAGACTCTGGCCGTAATCAAGCACCCTCTCCGTTGTCTGGGGAGGCCATCACAAGAACTCAATAAAAATGGCAGTGTTGCAAGCCCAGTATCGCAGGGTCGGAACCAAAGAGAGCCCGCAGAGCCCAAGGCACCCACACTGGCCCCGCTCTCAGGTTCTCCCGTGGACCCTGGTTCCATAGGGCCTCCGAGAGCCGAGAGCCCCTTACAGGTATGCATACACTGTTTGGAGGCCAAGTATGTGTGCTGCATTCCTGTACCATACAGGCTAGGCGTCTAGGTGCGCTATATAGGCTAGGTGTCTAGGCACGCTATATAGTCTAGGTGTCTAGGCAATCCTCTTATGTCATCTGTGGACAGCAGTTTACAGGCAGCTCCTATGGAGCTTCAATGACTCGTGGCTATCTTGGTCGGCGACTTGGCCACGCCCCTCTAGTGCAACGTAGTTTTAATATCAACCACGCACCTTATATTGTGAACAAATGCAAATACTGGCTACAGAATTGTGCTTTGTATTGCTCACCTCACCTCAGGTCAGAGTAATTTAAATCGTACTAGTAGAAGCAATACAACAGCTGTATGACTTTTCTGTCCTACCCCAGAATGTGCCATCCGTTTCTTGCTTTTGTACTTCATTGCTTCAAACAGACCAGGAGCCACCTTGTGTTCTGCAGAAAATACCTTTTTTGTGTTAAGGCGTTTTTCTGAAAATCTCCTCAATCCTTTCCCCCTTACACGGTGCAGCTTTCCAGTATAAAAGGAATTTTTAAACTCTTTGCACTGTGATTACATACGGCAGAGAAAATTAAAACCGGTGTGAAAACCATTTACTGTACACGTTTCGTAGATCAAAATACCAGTTCTTCTGGTTATCTTTCTATTTTAAAGCTTCCTTTTTATCTAAGTTTGGAGAGAATTTATGCGTTTTACTTCACCGTTTGACAGGACGTAAGGAATTAATAGAAAGGATCTAATGGGTCTAGAAATCAGAAAATGAAGGCAGAAGATGAAAAGAAAATAATAGGCTGTTTAATTGTTAGCGAGCAAGCACTTATTTTCTCTCCCCTGCCTTCTCCCCTCACACCTGTTCTGTCATGAATAGAAATTGTCTGACTCTTCAGTGGTGATCTCGCACTGGTAATGAACTAAATATAGTGCGATAAATATGCCTCGTTGTTCACTGAATCAAGGGAGTGCTGTTAACACAAAGTATGATCTGCAATATTGAGAAAATGTATGTGAACATCAGATGCTGATGTTATGTACAGCTTGTCTGCTTATTTCAGTCTTTTTAGGTCAAGTCCTATCAGACAGTGCAGTTGTCTGGTTTGCTAAAGGCATCTTAGGGCCATTAGGAAAACTTCCCTGGGAATGCATTCCACCATTGCTTACCATTGGCTTTGTGGTTTGTATCTCACATTTTCTTGCTTTCTATTTGCTGCCTTTATTTGTTTTAGGCTGTCCAGCTTGAGTTTGTCCTTCCCGAATAGCATTTCCTGTTTACTGTATTCTTCCACTGATTGCCCTCTTTCTGTAAACAGGCCTTTAGATCTTGTTTTTATTGTGTCACATTTGCTGTGCATTCAAAGACGGAAGTCCAATGTCAGGCTCTGTTTTCCGAGGGATTTTGGGCTTTTTTTGACTTCACAGTGAGGGTTTGTGACAATCCTGCTGTGAAATAAATACTTTTTTTCTAGCACACAATACAATTTAAATGTCAGTAAATCAACTCTGCAGATATTTCACATGTCAGAATTAGGAAAACACAAATGAAGCACTTTTTTGGTAATTCTGAAGTGTGGCGAAAAGGATTATTTTACTACTGTCAGAACAAATCGATACACTGGGTAATTACATTTCCACACATTATCGTTTGAGCGTTGAATACTTTTATCAATAAAACTGGATGTCTTTGCAAACGTAATGGCCATTTCAACTGAAAATGTGTTTCCGTACTGGCAGTGCACTACCACACTATGCATATTACGCCATTCCATTCTACTCGGCACCGCTCTGTGCCATTGTACTCCACTCCAATGTACACTACTCCTTTTCACTCTACGTCACTTCACTCTATGCCACTTCACTCTGTCACTTCACGCCACGCCTCTCTAGTCTACTGTGCACCAATGTACTTTGTCAATCTGCTCTGCACCGCAACACAACACAACACCAGTGTACTCTACACCCCTCCATACCAGGCCACTCCACTCTGTACCACTCTACACCACTACACTCTGTGCCACTTCACTCTACATTGAAACAATCTTCTGTACGTCACTCCACTCTGCACCTCTTTACTGCCTCAGCACCACTCTACGCTAAACCACTGCTCCTAATGCCACTACCCCGAAGCAATACACTCTGCTCCACTCTACACTAATGCACTCTGCTCCCCTCTACACTAATGCACTCTGCTCCCCTCTACACTAATGCACTCTGCTCCCCTCTACACTAATGCACTCTGCTCCCCTCTACACTAATGCACTCTACTCCACTCAAAACCAATGCACTCTACACCAATCTACTCAAAGCCAATGCACTCTAGGCCAGTCTACTCAAATCCAATGTACTCTACACCATTCTACTCAAAACCAATGCACTCTACTCCACTCTACGCTGTACTCTACACCACCTCACTCTGCAACACTGCACTCTACTTTGCATCACCCCACCCCACTCCACTGCTCTCTACTCCACTGTAGTCTACTCTGAACTACCGCACTCTAGGTCACACTATTCTACTCTTCACTACTGTAGTCTATTCCACTGCATTCTAGGACGCTGCCAAGCTCTACGACATGCTGCTCTGACATACCTCTCTACAACACCCCACTCTCCTGTCTGCCAGACTTTTAGCAATGCTGAACACCAGTGCTGGTGTACAACATGACTAAGACACATTGGTAAAACCAATAGCTCTTGCATAGAGGACACCTAATGGCTTTGCTACTGCTTGTTTGGAAATTGAAGTCACTCAGACTGGGAAGTGGTGGTGGGTCTCTGTCATGTATTTTTATGTCCTGCAAACTTTGTTCCAGGGCAAGGTAGTGTGAGAGTGGTCTTCTCAAACGAAATGGATAGACTAGGATTTCTGCTTAAGCTAGTATGTGATAAAACCGGTTTCTCTTCTTTTAGATCATATTCACGGACTTCCACCTTCATATTTTTTTCCAACTGGAAACACAGCGTAACCCCTTAATGAGTCGGGTATTCTGGTGACACCCAATACATATTGTTTGGCATCAAGAAAAACTATTCATGTTTTTGTTCTCTGGGCCAGTAGACATAATCCTTGCAGCACAAACCATTTGCCAGATTACACTGCCAGAGGATGGTTGTGAAAAAGAGGATGACCTGAAGCTGCAGATGAACTGCATGTATCCAAATGTATAAAAAGTAATATTAATTAACGCAAAACCTTTACTATTAGGGAAGTGCTAGGTTATACAGTGATCAAAAAGTTCAACTTGGTTTGCTGACACTGGTTCTGATATTGCAAAATGTAACTGTGACTATTAGTAATGCTTTCTTGGTAAACTATGGTGCAGTTTTTAAGGGCCACCTTATATGCCATGTCTGCAAGGTATCATTTAATAAACGCATGCCAGTATTAAAAACAAAGAAAAGCCTAGAAGAGACCATGTAAAACCCTAATGGGCATTATGTAAAAAGTGCCCCCATTTTCAAAGTCCCATAAGTCAGCTTGCAGGTCTGTGACCTTGCATGATGCATATTTACAATTCTGAGGCATTCACACACTTTTGCAAACAGTAAGCCTGGGAGCGTGCAACACTCGATGTTTTCCAGGCATACTCCTAACAAACATTTGTGAATTCTATTTTTGCAGGTGCAAAATATACAATAGTATGTCTGCTCAGTAAGTGCAATGTGCTTGTAAAAGCTTTTGAACGTTCTTCTTTTTTTCTTCAGGGAAAAATGTTTTTCAGCGTCTGAAGGAACTCCTTCTCTTACACCCACATTTGGTGTTCCCTTTTTTAAGTGGGGGTGCTGTCCTTTTCTTACACTTGTCAGGAGCACATTAATGACCTTTTCTGGGGTAGGAGGGAGATGGAGAGGAGCTAGAGAATACCCTTAAACATGTAAGTTATTTTACACTAACTCCCCGTGGCATACCAGCCCCCAAACGATCCTTCCACAACAATTGGGATTTTTTTGCCTGTTCACTAGGCGCAGAGGCAAGGGGAGGTGTTTTACCAACGTCCATAATCCCAAACACGCTACTTAAATTGAATTGAAATAAACTCATGTGAACATTAAACAAACAGCGTGTCACTCATTGTTAACCTGCCTGGTATCTAGCTGGGGAAATAACTTTTAATTGGGGACCCAGTTATCCATCGACTGTTGGGTAGTACCTGCTTACAGCAACCTCAACTGAAGAGTGCCCTATGTTTTTGCCAACACACGCCCACAAGCAATACGATTGGATGGAAATGTTCTTCAAGTTTATTAGCTGGCAAGGGATGGGTTTTTAAAAAAGTAAGCTTTACATTCCAAAACTGCAATAATATGGTCATGTGATGATTGTGTTATCAGTGAAAGATGATGATTTCTGAGAACTAGCAGAAGTCATGAGTCGAGTGTATTTTTGCTTAAGAGGCTTTCAGGCACTGGGATAGGGTAAGGCGCAGCTATAATCTCACTGAGTAAGTGCAACTTTAAAGGAAGCTGGTTTGAAGAGGATAAGGCTTTGATAGATGTAGATTGCAGTGTGTTGCTGCCTGAATTATCCGGACCCCATGTGGTACAACTGGCTTCAAACAGTGTGTGTTACAGTTGTGAAACTGAGAGGCATGCTTCAACTGCAACAGTGAAGATAGTTACTGAAAGTAGGGAAATTTAAATTTAACAGATCTCCATTCATATAGGTATCCACTCCCTTCGACCTGTAAGATTGTTTACATGATATGCAACATAAAATCCAACCAGGATCCAAAGACCGGACTTGGTTCTGTGAGTGTCAAAAACACAGGTTCCTGGCATTCGATTGGGACAAGGGCAATACAGTTGTGAGCAAAAGTAGAACATATATAGCAAAAAAGGATGTCGTAAGGTTTTGGTTAAGACAGGACATTTCGCTGTGGTCTGGTGTGTGGGAGCAGGGATCTTCATTAAATTATCAGTTTACGAGAAAGGACGCCATTCATCAGGGAGAAATCCCTGCTGCTGTTATTGACAAGTCTTTGGATCTTTGAAGTTGCCTGAAATTAATCAGGAGTTGCACATCACGTTAATTGTCATCACAGTGTCTGATATATTTCCAGTCAATAAGGAGAGGTTGATATGAGTTAAATGGTTTTATTAATTGAATCATTTAGTAATTAAATGTTATTAGACTTCTATAAAGGCATCAATTGGCCATTAGTTTAGTCAATAATCAAAAGTAATCAGTATAAATGCATTAAGCACGTTCCATAAAGGAAAGAATTCCTATTCTAGGAATGAGAATGAAAAGTGAAGAGTTCTACTTCGAGAGAGATCATAAGCATAAAGCTTCGGCATCAAATATCGTCTTAATAAATCAATAGTCAGTGGAAGACAGAACTCCTCATAAAGAGAGGCTCAAGAAAATCAGTCTCAAAGCAACATGGAGTAAAATGAAATGTCCCTGGAAAAATGTGGAATGAGTTAACCTGCTCTGGGAACATGCACTATTATAGACAACACATATTTCTTCAGTGATGCAGTTCTCCGTTTCTTCTTTCTCCAGCCAGCCAGTTATCTTTTAATGCTCTAATGTGATCTGGATCACTGCTTGTTTTCTCATCAGGAACTACAGTGAACTTAAGCAGTGGTGTTGAATAAAACATTTATCAAATACAGTGTTTTCTCTCTTCTTTCACTTAATTCACTCCGTTTAGAAATGCTGCATCTTCTATATGAACGTCTTAATTACCTCATTAAATAACAAATCTCTCTAAGTGGTCTTTGTGTAGGTAGACACATTTGCAGAATTAGATGAAATATGAATGCAACTATTAACATGAAAAAAATGTTAAAGGGAAGGTCAGGAAATAAACATTTTGTGCAAATTATGCATTCGTTAGTCATGTTAGGTAACATAGCTAACTATTCAGGACTAGTGTGAGTAGATATAGTTGCCTACTACAATTTTGCGTTTAAAAAAAATTATTTTCATTAAAGCCTACAGGTTAATTCTGGACATTATTGCATTATTTTTCTCAACAATGTAAAACTTTACAGCAAGTGCTCTATGTGGTGGAAAGCTATTATACCTCCATAAACCTGATTGGCACAGGTGCGCACTCTTCATGCCTATTGTACACATTTTAGGTTGTCTTGCCTGTTAATAAGTTCATTGAGAAATATGTAAATAAGCATGCCCTTTAATAGGAAAATTAATATAACAAAATACTAGTTGCAAAGTACTGGACCTAATTTATATATATCTTATTTGGTTGTTACAGTGACCTCTTTGAAAAGTCAACATAATGATGAGTGACGCAAGTGACATGTTGGCAGCTGCCTTGGAACAGATGGATGGCATCATAGCAGGTAAAAGAGTAAATGTAGAACTTTTTAGAACAATATGATTCCCATACAATAATTCTGGCAATATTTTGTTTCTAATGTAGTACTAATTTACAAACAATGACTCCATGCCCAATAATAACTTTGTATCATAGATTAAAAAAGCAAGCAGATTGTGGTTTCAGACAGCTATCCAAAAGCAAAGATTTAGAGCCAGATGTACTAAGCTCTTTTGCGGTCGCAGACGACTAAATTTGCCTTTTGCGAATCCAAAATGTCCTTGTTGCATGTACCATCCTTATTTTGCGAGTCAGTATCCGGGAGGAAGGGGCATGCTAAGGGCGTCCCTTCGTAATTGCCACTTGCAGGCACATGTATGATTGTTTTGTGACTGGGAATGTCGTGGCAAGATAATTACCACCAACTTCAAGCTGGTGGTGACCCATTCCCAATTGGGGTGCAAACATTTTTTAAGAGTAGACAGTGGTCCCATGGACAACGGCCTTCTCTTAAAAAATGAAGAGAACTTTTAATTTTTCTTTTTGTAAGGAAAATGGGTTGCATTACAAAACAAACTTTTGCAGTGCAATAGGTCTCGCTTTTACTTGAGTTGGAGCTATTGGCATTGTAAATACATAACTGGACTTTTTTACCACTTTGATCGGTCAACCCTGCCCCATATTTTGGTCCTTTCTGCCACATAAATCTAGTGGCCTTGCATATAACTAAAGGGCTAGTAGGCCTACTGGAACATTTATTTTTAAAGAAGGCCCTTAAGACACAAGCTACTCCCAGGTGCAAAACATATTTACTTGGCAGTTGGTACAGGCAACATTGCCTGTGGGCAGTGAACAAATAATTGTACTTCCAAGAATGCATGCTTACTGGATCACTGTCCCTTTTATTGCATTCTGGGGCCACAAACAAAATGCCCATGGGTTTTCACACTCTTGAGGAGAACAACCTCACATGATATTAATGATCCTCAGTCAGTCTTCAACTGAAATATTAGTCATGAAATATTGACCATTGTACAGCATAATCAGCTGTAAGCTCTCCTCAAGGTTAGTTTTATAAATACATGGACACACAGTTCAAGTTTCACAGACTCAAACATGTGTAGTTTTGTTTCTGCTTTGTTTGGCTCTTTCAGATCTTTCAGGTCAGAATTTAGATCTGTCAAATTCTTAATGAAGGTCCTAATTCCTTTTATTGTTATCAGGGATAAAAGTGCTACAGTGTTGCACTTTAAGCTTCCGACAAATTAGCTTTCTAATTTTCATGTCATTCAAAAAAACTCCTATAGAAGGAATAATTGATTAAAATATATCTTCAACTATTTACGAATAACTTGCCCTTTCTGATCCTGGTCTCCTCTTCTCATGTGTTTCGTCTATGTTGTCAATATGATAAATATTAGGAAAAAACACTCCCAGGTAGCAAATCAGATACCATTCCCTAGGGAGACGATAATGCATAGTCCGTTTTGTAAGTGTGTTTCACTAAACCGTTCTCCGTTTTTTTTCCTTTAATTCCTTTCTTCTATCATCTCTGCCAAGGTGTGCTTGACCATGATAATACCTTGCCTTTTGCCGCAATAGACAGTTTGGCAAAACCACCTGCCCTTCATTTGAAACCCAGATTTAATCAATTTCTCTTTGAATGCAACCCAGTTTTGTCTGGTTTCTTTTTTTTTTTTTTTTTTCATCTTCTGGAACCTCATCCACAGGTGTAATAAACCCCAGGAATCGCGAGATCTTGTCCATTCAGTATAAAGTCCTGTCGTGTAGTTTCTCACTATCCTAATGAGACTAGTAGATTCGGGCGGCAGAATCACTTGTATTGCGGGGGACTGAGTCTGATCCCACACTAGGTGACATCTGTCGGTCTAATCCGGGTTTTGTTCTGGCTAACTAGCAGTGCCTCATCTCTACCCAAGAGCAGGGATGATTTGGCAACTGAGCGCATGACTCAAATGACTCCTCTGGGAAATCGTGATCACTTGGCTCTCATCCGTCTCTCCCAGTTACATTAGTCTCACGTATGCAAGGACAATCAGAGGCAGAGTATCGTTCAATAAGGTTTTATTGAAGCAACTGCATCTTAGATAATAAAGCATGTATTGCAGTAACTAGGACGATGAAGCATGACAGGATTAAAATGGTGACAAGGAGGGTAAAACACAAAAATAACTCTACCCTGTTGTCACTACAGTTTTTAAGAATAGTTCCTACCTAGACTATGTTGGAGCACAGCATGTTAAGCTCTAATTTTGCCCTTCAGGTTCCCCTGGGAAGACATCATCACTCATACCTGAGCAAAAGTCCTCTAGTCTAAGTAAGCAGCAGCAGCGAAGCAATCAGCATACAGTTGTGGCCATTTTGGCTGGAATCTCACTCTAACGTACATGGGTAAAAATAGTGTTTTTATAATAAAACATCTGATGTTCCAAGAAAGGATCCCCACGTAAGAGTGTGTATCTTTCTGTGAACATTGGAGACAAAGGCCCTCATTCTGACCTTGGCGGGCGGCGGAGGCCGCCCGCCAAAGTCCCGCCGTCAGGTTACCGTTCCGCGGTCGAAAGACCGCGGCGGTAATTCTGACTTTCCCGCTGGGCTGGCGGGCGGTCTCCTTCAGACCGCCAGCCAGCCCAGCGGGAAAGAGGCTTCCACGATGAAGCCGGCTCGGAATCGAGCCGGCGGAGTGGAAGCTGTGCGACGGGTGCAGTTGCACCCGTCGCGTATTTCACTGTCTGCGCAGCAGACAGTGAAATACATGTAGGGGCCCTCTTACGGGGGCCCCTGCAATGCCCATGCCAGTGGCATGGGCACTGCAGGGGCCCCCAGGGGCCCCGCGACCCCCCGACCCCCCCTACCGCCATCCGGATCTCGGCGGTCCGACCGCCGGGATCTGGATGGCGGTAGGGGGGGTCAGAATCCCCGCGGCGGTGCAGCAAGCTGCGCCGCCGCGGAGGATTCAATGGGGCCGCGGTACACTGGCGGGACCCCGCCAGTGGTGCCGGTCCGACCGCGGCTTTACCGCCGCGGTCGGAATCCCCATTGGAGCACCGCCGGCTTGTCGGCGGTGCTCCCGCGGTCCTCCGCCCTGGCGGTCAAAGACCGCCAGGGTCAGAATGAGGGCCAAAGTGTACCACTTTTGCTGCCAACCTATCTTACTACTGCCTTGAGAAAAGCAGAGTGAAAGAAATGTCTTGTTTAAGAACATAGTGCTGACCTAGGCGAAGACTAGCTAGATAGAGAAAATAAAACAATACCGCAAATGTGACTATTGTTAAAATAATATAACAGAGCTAGGATAAAACATATCTAGGTTAAAGTGCACAGCTACAGGCCTAGTTTGCTAAAATAACAGGTATAAAACTAAAGCTAAAATGGCTACCAACAGTCCCATGTATACTTGAATAGAATTACATGTCTGCATTCACTCGTTCCCACAAACATAGTATCAGTTCTGTATATACAAAGCTTTCCTACATATTTGTAGTCTAAAGCAAGCCTACCTTCTGTGTTAGCTACAGCATATGCATAATCATCTTTGTAAGTATGTTCCACTAGATCCGTTCTCTGTTTTCTCCTTTAATTCTTTTCTTCTATCATCAGTCCGATCCAGGAAAGTTTTCTTAAGTGGTAAAAGTGTGCATTATTTCTATGTGCATAGGCAGTCCCAAATGTTAGTGTAGGCTCAAAGAAACCTCCTACAATGTCAATATTTCTAGCTCTAGCAATACTACTCAAATGTTGGTTAACTGAAAGAAAAGACAATGTCAGAATTAGAATCGAAATATTGCATGCATTCCTGATTATAAAGCCTTGTTATTAGAAGACTGCAACTAATCACATATGTTAGTGGTAAACTATGATATGTTATTCCTTCTTGCACTGATGAAGGAATTTGCATACATAAATAACATTCTCTCACATCCATTGTCTCAACATAGTCATACAATAAGCAATATAAAACATTAGAAAAAAGATCTCCTTGTGAGCTGTCCAAGTGTAAGTATTTCTCATCCCCATTAAACTTCTCTAATTTAGGAAGGTTAGTAGTTTCTAGAGGGGATGTATAATTAGTTTCAGCTTTATCAGAAACACTTGTACTTATAATCAACAACAAACTTAACACACATACAACTGCCAATGCAACACACACATATTGCAATGGGTATTCATGGCCTGTAAAGAATCAAAAAGTGAAAGAAAAAGGAAAATAGATTAAACTTTGTAGCCAAAAAAGAATAAAAAAATAATCTTCAGTCTTCTTTGAGATTATTTCCAGCAGCTTTCAGAAATTCTTCAGAACTTTGTCAAAAATCAGGTTTTCAAAGTCTCTTAGTAAATCATAGTCTGCTGATCTCTATTACTTCCTGTGTATAATGTCTCCCTTGTTCAATTGGCACTGTGATTTCAAAACTCAGTTCAAATGCAATTTCAAGTTCCAAAATGTAGAACAGGATTCTCACAATCAAAAGAAGCTTGTGTTCCCACACATCATCTGCAAGGTATGTCCATTCAGGACCTGAGTATCTTTGACATGCAACTCTTTTTCTCTTTGATCTTCGATTACACTTATTTCGCCTTCATTCAGATCTGTTTCTTCTGTTGTTTCTTCTTCCTCATTTATGCTCGACAATACATTAGGAACTTTTTCAGTTGTGTGCAAAGTAGGCCATTTATCTTCTTTCACAGTTTTTCTAGTCAGTGATGGCAAAACTGGACTTGCAATTCTTCTTGGTTCAGGAGGAATTTGACAAGCACTTTGTTGACTTTGACTTGCTTCACCTGCACCGTTAGCCACTTTAGGAGGAGTCAAATCTGCATGACTTTGATTCAACTCAACTTCACTTCCGGCTTCTTCAGGAAATTAGATCTGCTTTATCACTTTCTCCCAATCTTCTGCTTCTGGGAGAGTCCTCCTTAGACTTGACTCTCCTGCTACATACGCTTTTAATTCTGCTGACAGAGGAGTATCAGGATTGTCCTCTGTTTCATCTCTTAGCAGTGCACTTGGATTTTCACTAGTTTGCACTGTCTACTTTTGCAGTCTCTTGCTCTTTTTCACTTGTTCTTCTTCTTGAGACTGTATAACTTCTGCTGGTGCTTTCGGCAACACTGGATCTTCTTCCAGTGGATATGACACTTTGTATGGCTCACATGGACCCAGTTCGGAACTCCAGCATATTTTCACAACATTCGTCGAATAATCTGGTAAGGTCCCTTCCACCTAAGCTCCAAGCAAGTCTTCCGTACAGGCTCCTTGATCACCACTCAGTCACCAGCCCAAAGATCGTGGCACTCGTCTTAAGATGGCAGCACAGCTGTTGCTTCCACCTGGTGAGAAAAAGAGCGAACCACATCCGCTAGACCCTTGTGGTATTCCAGCACTAAGTCATCTGTTGTGTTTACAAGTGAATTTGCAGAAACAGCTGGCAATCTCATTGCTCTGTCCATCAAGATCTGGTGAGGAGAGAGTCCAGTCTTTCTGTCAGGTGTATTTTGCATTCTCATTTAGATCAAAGGCAAAGCATCTGGCCATTTCAGATTTGTGGATGCACACATTTTTGCCAATCGAACTTTTAAAGTTCCATTAATTTGTTCTACTAAACCAGAAGCTTCAGGACGGTAGCTACAATGCAGCTTCTGCTCAATGTTTAAGGCTGAAGATAGTAATTTAATCACCTCGTTATTGAAGTGAATTCCACTGTCTGATTCTAAAGAGACCGGGAAATCAAATCGTGGTATCCTCACTCTAAATAACAGCTTTGCTACTGTGAGGCCATCATTTCTACTTGTAGGGTAGGCTTCAGTCCAATGATTAAAAATACAATCACCAACACGCATCTCAAACCACCACACATAGAGATCTCAATGAAATCCATTTGCATAATGTTAAATCGACCACCTGCTCTTCCAGTGTGACTCAGATTGAAAAGTTTTTTCCCACTGTCATTTGTTGACAAGTAATACATCTGTGGCAAATTGCTTCTGCAACCTGTCTAAACTTTGGGTTTAACCAGGATTTCTTAAATGTTCGAATCATTGCATCTCTGCCAGTGTGTGCTTGACCATGATAATATCTTGCCATTTGCGTCAGCAGACCGTTTGGCAAAACCACCTGCCCATCATTTGAAACCCAAATTTAATCAGTTTCTTTTTTAATACAACCCAGTTGTGTCCAGTTTTTCTTTTCATCTCCTGGAACCTCATCTTGGAGTCTTTATATTAACTCCCAAGAGTCAATTACTTATATACATAAAACTTTGACTTGTCTCATCCACATTTATTGTACCAACATTTTTCTATTCTTTATTAAAAGTGACTCCATTTAATGCACAGAAACGAGCAACCTGATCCATATAGGAATTTCCCATAGAGATAAAATCGCTCGATCTCTGATGAGCACTGCACTTAACCACAGCAATCTTTTCAGGTAGTTGGAGGGTTTGTTAAAAATCATAAATTCTGTCACCATTCTAATTGGTGAGACAGGAGAGATCATAAAACCTCTCTGGGACCACAGATGCCCAAAGTCATGTACAACACCAAATTAATACTGGTTGTCCGTAAAAATCATAATTTTAAGCTGTGCAGAAATAAAGCATACTCTAGTTACAGCCATCTTTTCAGCCACTTGTGCAAAAATACTCATTGAAGCCATGAAACTTTGAGTATGCCAGACATTGTGCACACAGCATAACCAAATCTCAATGTGCTTGCATTATCTCTCAAACAATAACCATCATCAAAAATTATTTGAGAATTGTTCTCTAATGGCTTATCCTGAATATCAGATCTGGTGCACAACTCATTAACCTCTAGACAGTCATGTTCAACTTAATTTACATTTTCAGATTCAACATTGTCTATTGGTATCTAGAGGGTTGGAATAAGCACAGTGCACCTCTTAAGGGTGACATTTGGGGATCCTAAAATCAACCATTCATTCTTTGTCAAACAAGCATTTGCCAGGTATTGAGTTTTGGACCTGATAAGCAAGACATCAACTGAGTGAGGGACCAGAACAGTTAAGATATCCCATCACAGTGCTCTCACACGGCGTGAGACTGGTTCCAACCTCTGACACGTTTTTTTAAACCGCTGTAAAAAGCTTCAGCAACAGGGTCTAAAGTAGCAGAAAAATATAGTGAAGGGCGATTTATAGCACTATGTTATGTTATGCAAATTTGTAGAGTGCATGGCTACCCAGCGCTGAAAGCGAGACACTTAGAGTAGACAGAAAAGTCATACTTTGAACAGCCAAGTTTTAAGAGCCTTCCAGAAGGATAGTTCATGGCTGGTGTGGCGAAGACTGAGTGGTAATGAGTTCCATAGATTGGCCCCTTGATAGGCCAGAAAACTTCCACCCCATCTAGACTTCTTTACTCTGGGAATCCAGGCTCAGGAGGCAGTAGAGGACCTACACTGTCTAAAAGGTATATAAAAGGAAGCCAATGTCCTAAGCAAAGATGGACCTCTATTGTGCAGGGCTCTGTGAATATAGCACAGGGTCATAAATTCTATCTGGTGTGCCACAGGAAGCCAGTGGAGAGAGGAAGTTGCTGATTTGACTGATTCATGCCTCAGTATATTTAAAAGCAGACGGGCCAAGGCATTCTGAACCACCTGCAGCTTTTTAAGCACAAATTTGGGGGAATCCAATATACAGAGCATTACCATAGTCCAAACGTGAACTAATCATGGCCTGTATGATGAGTCTTTTGGCAACAAAAGGGAGGATTTTAAAAACCTTCCTCAACAGCCTAAGCAAACCAAAAAAGGTTGTAGACCTCATTGACCTGATGAACAATAGTGAGTTGAGGATCGAGCCAGAATCCCAGGCTCTTGATGAGTTCTTTAGGGGACGGAAGATTTCACAAACCTTCCACGATAGAGGGATTAGATCTCAACTGTGAGTGATGTCCAAGTATCATCACCTCAGTCTTATTATCGTTGAGTTTCAGCCTACTTGGGGACATCCATGCCACTACCACTTGAAGGCGTGGGGCAAGTAATGGCCCGTTTGCACTGGAATTTATGGATAGTGATACTACCAGCTGCGTGTCGTCTGCATATGACACTAGGGACAGCCGAAATGGCTTAACTTCTGCATATAAATGTTAAATAAGGTGGGGCTAAGAGAGGACCCCTGAGGCATTCCACAGCTATTCTCGACAGGGTAAGAAAAATAGGACCTGTCCAAGGCCTGATCTGATCTACCCTTAATGAAGGATGTGATCCAGTCTAGGGCAGAACCTGATATTCCGATCTCTCGTATTCTTCCAAGTAATATGTCAGGGTCCACCATGTCAAATGCAGCACTAAGATCCAGAAGAATGATTGCTGTTAAAAGGCCCTGATCCAGACGCCTTCTCGCCTCTTCTGTGACTGCAATTAAAGCTGACTCTGTGCTATGAAGGGGTCTAAAACCCATCTGAGTAGAATTAAGTATATTGTTATCCTCTAGAAAGCGGGACAGTTGAGTGTTAACATGCCTTTCAATTATTTTGGAAAGAGCAGGCAACACAATGACATAGGTCTGTAATTACTGGGCAGTGCAGCATCCCTTAGTTTTTTTCAGAAGAGGTTTGACAATGGCATGTTTCCATTGTTCCGGTACTGTGCTCCAAGACAGTGAGGAGTTCAAAAGTTTAGTAATAACGGGTACAGTAGCTGAAGCCCCTAATGCCAACACGTAAGGAGGGGCTGGATTGAGCGGGGAACCTGACTGAGTAGTTAGAGATTTCAGCACTGACTCTTTGGATACAGGAAGAAATTCCGAAAAGGTCGCGGAACCTAGAGACTGCTGTCCCATCACCTCCGATGACTGAACAGCATCTGTAGGAAGAGTTGAATGGATGTCTAGAACTTTTTGTTGAAAGAACATTGCAAGGTTATTACTATGTTCTTGGGAAGCCTCAATAAGAGCCGAGTTCTGTTGCGGCTGGATAATTTAATTAAATATCTGAAAAATCTCCTTAGGGGAGTTTGACACCAGCTCGATTTTTAGCCGCATAGTAGGTAGATCGGGCTGCTTTAATTTCTGAGTGATAGGACCTAATGGCTCTTCTGTATCCTTGTTTTAAAGAATCATCATAGGATTTTTGCCATCTTCTTTCCAATTTCCTACATTCTCTTTTAAGATGTTGAAGGTGAGTGGAAAACCAAGGAGCGCCCTTCCTGCGACATCCTCCAGTTTTAATAGACCAGGACAGAAGCACATCTAAGCTAGTAGTAATCCAGCTATTAAATGTTTCTAACAAGTCCATAATATTGTCTTGATGGAGGGTTTCAACCTCTCCAAGCTGTTAACCCAGGCGCAGGCTTTGTGATTATGCCAGCGCCAGAAGGGTAGAGCTGTGTTGAGATAATCTTCTGGAAATGGGAATGGCTAATTTGAGGGTTATCGGGAAGTGATCAGATCAGGCCAGAGGAAAGGGAGGCAAGGGAATCAACTCCTCAGTGTTTGTGAAAACTAAGTCATTGGTATGTCCCTTCACATGCATGGGACCCTTGATCAATTGCACATGGTCTAGAGCATCCATATCCAGGAGTAGAGATCTGGTAGAGGGTTATTTGTGTCCTCAGCATGAATATTAAAATTGCCCAGCAGCGTGAAGTTGGGTTTAGAGCATTTTAGCTCCGCAGTGTGATCTGAGAGGGAGTGTAGAAAACTTTCAGGGGGACCCGGGAGACGATAAACCCAGAGCACCTGAAAAAGTAAACAGAGGATTCAAAGTGATAGAGAAGTACATACTTTCACCGCCTACTAACTGCATAGGATGTGAATTAACCTTTAAATTGTCTCTGTAGATAATTGCGATACCCCCACCTCTGGCGAACACTCTATCAAGTCTATTTATCAGATAGCCATGAGGTAAGGCCAGAGCAACATCTGGGGCAGAGCCCTCATGAAGCCAGGTCTCTGTAAGAAAAAGGACTGTAGGTGAGAGCTCCTCCAAAAGCAGATGTATATCCAATTTATGCTCTACCAAGGAGCGACAGTTTGCCAGGAGGAAGGTACATTTGTTTCCCTCCTGGATCAAAGGATTATCATTATCCAATGTTGGCAGGGGGGACCAATGGCATTTGGTGCAATGGCCTGTAATGATCGTGTGGTCAACACTATGAGTGCAAGTGTATGATGGAGGTCGGAAGAATACAAAATTACTTTCTTCAAATGGACAGGGGCCAGGCCCAACCTGGCGTGGACGGGCGCAGATGGGCTTGCATTAGGCACTCCCGCTGCATGCGTCTGTTGCGCGTTGCCCGCATTGGGGCTAAATATAGGCCGGCGAGTCAGGAAAGCAGCAACTAGACCGCTGAATAAATAAAATGGTGGCTGCTGTTGTGCTATTGGGAAGGAGGAAAAATTTCGGCCTCCGAGAACAACATTCACTAAGGTATTCCAAAAGACACCAATAGCAAAGAAGAGCTGTGACAAGTAAATCCTGCCCCTGAGGCCACTGAACACGGACGGGGGAGGAGAGAGAACAGTGAAGGATATAGCCTAAAAGGGACAGAGACAATGACAGTGTGCCGTCTGACAGGCCAGTAAAGCTAAGATAGTCTCTAAATGTTGCTGTGTCAGGACAGAGAGTGCACAGCAATCACATTCATGACAAAACAATGCATTCCCAGAGCTGGTGCTTTGCACAGATTCTCTCTCAGTTCAATAAAAGCTTTCATACAAGCTTCATCGAAGAGCACAGGATCAGTAACATCTTTGTGGGTCAATCTCTGTAATGGCTTGGAAATAACAGAAAAAGTGGGAATCTATTGGTGGCAGTAACTCACCATTCCCAAAAACATCCTTACATCTCTGAGTAATAGGAGGGTTTATTTGCGAAATAGCTGTAACCCTTTCTCTTGAGACCTTCCTTGCACCTTTATCTGTTTGATGTCCCAAGAATGTCACTTCTTTTTTATAGTACTGTAATTTAGCTGGGGGCACTTTATGTCCATTTTCACCCAAATGATTCAATAAGGCAATAGTATCCTGCCTAAGTGCCTCCTGTGTTTTTGAAGCAACCATTAAGTCATCAATGTATTGAAATAATGTTCATAGGAAAGGCATTTCCAATGATTCCAAATTATTTTTCAACACTGGATTAAAAATGGATGGGGATTCTGAAAATCATTCTGGGATCCTACACCAACAATACACATGACTGCAGAATTTAAACCAGAAGAGAAGCGGGCTATCCTCATGTAGCGTGACTGAGAAAAATGTTTGTGACTAGTCCACTACTGTAAACCATTTTGCGTCGCATGGAATTTTTTAACAAAATTGCTGCTGAAATGAGGTCCACTGAACAGCATTTGACCACAGTATCATTCATTTTTCTCAAATCCTGAACAATGCGAAATTTCCCACTTGTCTTTCGTAAACCCATAATAGGTGAATTACTTTGGCTGCTCAGCGCTTTTCAAAACTCTTTGCTTCACGAAATCTACAATTACAGGAGCAACGCCTTCAATTACATCTGGTGCCATATAATACTGAGGAGTTTTAGGAAAAAACGCATTAAGTTTTACTCTGAGTTTGGCTGGTTCAACGCCTTTAATTAAACCAATATATTTTCCAGAAAGATCTCAAACTTTTGAAATAACTATCTCGTAAGTCAGTTGGCAGGTTCTAATACTGTAAATGCAGGATAAAGAGTAATCAATGGGAAACTCTTCAAAAATCAAACTAGGATTTGCAACTGATAGACAGGATTCCTCATCATCACCATTTGTTCGGATGGCAATTTCATCATTTGTGCAAGTAATCGAACATCTTGTTTTGCACAACATATCTGTTCCCAATAGGCATACCGAACTTGAGTGACAGACTACAAATCTGTGCATGCCTTCAAAAGTACAGATTTTAACAGAAATCGGCTCAGTAATTGAATTTGTCAAGTGCTGATTCGCTATTCCTATAGCCTGTACTGTTTTCCCAAAAAGTGGCACATTAGGAACATTTGCATTTCTGACAGTATAGCATGTAATGTCAATAGAAAATGAGACCTTGTTATCCATTACTCTTCCATTTACACTCTGATCCACTTCTAATGAAGCTGCTAACACAAATTCTTCATCTGAACTCTCACTCACAATTTCATCACTCAATTTATCCTCACTGTGTAGGGGGAACTGTGTAATGCATGGTTGACTGTTTTGACTTAACCTTTGACCCATGTTCTGCTGAGGAACCTCTATCTGCTGCTATGCCATTGGAGCTCTTGAGGTATTTGCATTTGCTGCTGTGGTATGTACCTGAAAATGTGGCACCTGCTGATGGGGAATTTGCATTTGATTATTCATATTCTGGACATTTAAATTAGGATTCCAAATGCTTTGTCCTCTTAAATTTAGAAATTGATTATGTTTATTCATCTGCACAACACCTTCCTGTACAGTCATTGAACACTCCCGCTTCCAATATAAAAAAAAATACTGCAAGTGTGACAAGGTATTGATTGTCTGCATATCACCTGAATTAACATAGTATTCCGATCAACACCAACACGATTTCCATTTCTAAAACCACCACATCCTCTGCCTCTCGCCTTTCCCTGACTTCGAACCATCTGCATGTTTTCCTCTTGTTGTGGAATTACCTGCATAATCTGCATCACCATTGCCTTTTCTGTCAACGTTTTCTGCTTCATTTCAATTTCGTCACTGCAGTATTAAGCAAACTGCAATACTTCATCAACCGGTTTTGCTTGCCAGCAAATCAAATGACTCTTAAGCATGTTAATAATTTTAGGTCTCAACCCTTCAACAAACCTGAACACAAATCATGTATTTGGGCTCAATTGTTTCTGTACCGCTGCAGTGCCTGAATGCTTGCAACAACCTTTCATTATATACGCGTATCGACTCCTTTGCTTCCTGAGCTGTCCTATCTATTCTCTGCCAATCAATGTTTTTAGAGGAAATTCACGTTTTCAGAAATTCAATCACTTTGTAATAGCTTTTCATTACTTCAGGAGATGGTACACCTGTAATCTTGTGGAGGTTTACACTCCTTTTGCATTCAATCCATAAATCAGCTGGGACCACTATTTCTAAAAGAGTATCTTCCCACAGGCATTTTGCAAGTTTAATAAATATCTGTCCGCTGGTACCGTTCCACTGACTTCTTTCTCAATCTCTGGTAATCATTTAAGAATGACAAAATATCACTTCTGCTCCAAGGGACATTAATCTATTTCCCTCTAGGAATGTCTCTCATTTGGTAATATTTTTACTGGACTATCAGTCTTCTGATCTCTTTTCTTTACCCATCTGCCTTCTCGTTTATCTAATGCTCCACGTTTGAATACTTTAAATTAATTCCTTAATATGAATTTTCATTCCAGGTGATATCATGTTCTCAATGTCTTTTGAATCAAACTCTAACCTGTAACTTCTTTTCAATGGTTTAAATTTCTCAATATCCATTTCCTATTTCTCTGCAAGTTCTGATAATTTCTGATGTGCCAATCCTGCTCTATTTGTGACATATTTACACATGAAGCATAATTCATCTTCATTATACCAGTCAATTTTATTTAATTTAAGTGTTCCTTCAATCATTTCATTTAGTTCTAATTTTGATCTTGCTAGATTCAGTGTTCTTTCCCCTTCAGCAACTGTTTTCATTGCTGATGGCCTACTTACTTTCTCCAACCAGTCTATCAACTGCTGAGCTGTCAAGCCTTGTAAAGAAACATTATTATTCACATTGGGCACACATTGTGAGGATTACGTGTTGGACCCATTACTCTCTCAGTTGTCATCAAAATTGAGTTCAAATTTAAATTTGATTTCTCCAAATTTTGAGAAATCCTGGAATAAGTTAAGTCTATAAGCCGACCTGTTTTGTCAAATGTCTGATTCTTGGGGTCATAACTCTTGCAGAAGCATTGAGTCTCTCCATTTCTGCATTTGAATTAAACCAATTCTGCATGTTGCTCTCATTATTACTCCGTGCATACAATGGAATAACTGGACCAATTATAACCGGATATGTCAGTGCTTCTCGGCTCTATGGAACATTCTGATTTCTCAAGTAAATTACTCCAGAACTCTGACCTGTAAGTAAGCCAACGATAACCAAGTGATCCTCTCCCTGTCAGATGACCCTGCAAAGGTCAAGAGAAATTTCCACTACGGAGTGAGAGCAGTCGCCACGTGGATGAAAGCCAGCTGTCTCAAGCTCAACTCAGGCAGGACGGAGATCTTTGTAATCAGCTCCACACATTCCACCTGGAACGACTCCTGGTGGCCCACTGCACTCTGAAACGCCCCTGCTCCCATGGACCACGCACACAACCTGGGCATAATCCTAGACTCCTCTCTGTCCATGACTCGCAAAGTCAACGCAGGCTTATGGTCATGCTTCCACACCCTCTGACTCCTTCGAAAGATTTTTCAAGTGGACTCCCTCCGACTTGAGGAAGACAGTCACCCACGCACTCGTCACTAGCAAACTGGACTATGAATACTCTCTCTATGCTGGCATCATCAAGAAACGACAATCAAGACTTCAAAGAATCCAGAATGCAGCAGCCAGACTCATCCTAGACTTCCCCCCGGCACAGCCACATCTCCTCCCACCTCCGAGACCTACACTGGCTCCCAGTCAACAGGCGCGTCACATAATATCTCCTGATCCACACCTACAAGGCACTAAACAAAATAGAACTGGCATACCACAACAACCGCCTTGACTTCAACTCCGCAGACATCTCTGCTCTTCCCAGCTTGCAGTCGTTCTAGAAATCCGGAAAAGCACAGCAGGAGAAAGAGCCTTCTCATATCTCGCAGCCCGGACATGGAATACGCTACCTCTCAAACTCTGGTAGACCGCATCACTGAAGCAGTTCAGGAAGGACCTCAAGACTTGGCTCCACGATTGAGCAGCATGCCTACAAACAGCACCTTGATACCGTACGGGTGATTAGCCACGCTTTAGAAGTCACTGATTAATTGATTGAGAAACTTGATTGCATTATTGTTACAGGAGTATATCTTGGCATTGTTTGAGCTTAACTAACAACTTGTACAGGAGTCATTGAATTAGGTGTAGACTTTACCTGAACCATCACTGGTTTCTGGTAAATCTGTGGTGCCACCGGTACTGTAATAATCAGTGCGGAACTCACAATAGGAACTGTAGAATATACTACAGGCTGAGCTACAGACTGAATTACAGGAGTTTGAGTTACTGTAATAGCAGGAACATTAGTAACAACTTGTACTTGACTCTGTGTTGCCACAACTGGAGGTGGTGCACTTGGACTAATACTAGTACCTGGACTTACCTCTTGTGCTGCATATGGTGGGGGGACAATTTCTCAATTTTGTTATAAATTCATCGTCATCTGAGTCACTATCGTAGGTCAATGATTTTCTAGCTTCATCTGACTTATTCTTTTTCTTTGTCTTTGGTCTAACACTGTCCTCTTTCTTTTGTAATATTGCAGTATACATTCCAATACCCTGTAAGGCTTCTGTTCTCCAAAGTTATTTTTTTTTCAGCTTTTCTCATTAGTTTCTCAAATTGTAAGTTCTCTTGTTGTCTGGCTACTAACTCCCAAGGCTTCAAATTGTGCTGGTCTCAAAGGGGGCTTTAACTCATGAAGTACTATTCTCATATTTAAACTTCCATAAGCAGGAAATGCTAAACTCCATTCCTTCTCTATTATTTTGCACCACTGTTTTCACCAAATACATGCTGAAGGACCTTTCTCCTCAATTACAATGTAAGCGGGTGTACCTTCTGGTGGGGTAATTTCTCCTATTCTGACTGGAATGAAGCATCTCCTCTTATCTTTTAATGCTTTGAAAAATGTCATTATTACCTTTAATTGGACTTAAATCTACAAATTAAATTCATAACAGGAAATAATTAAATTCCAAAATCTTTTTTGCTTGCTGCTCTCGTCCAATAGCACTTCATCATTATTCATCATGTTTGCTTGCGGCTCCTTTTCACCAACTGACCAATCCCAGCGTGAACCAAGTGACGTCACACACAGCTAACAAAGCCTTGTGCTCCTCGCCTTTCAAACCAGATTCACACAGAAACTAAATGCAGATTATTGAGAACACCAAAGAAAAAAACAACTTGTAAGCTTACTACAAGTAGGGGTACAATCACCTTGGAAGCCTTACGTATATTTCGACTGCGGCATTTACATCTGACAGTCACTCATCCTGCTTTAGCTTTCTCTCATTTGCAAGTAAAATTTGACCTGCAAATTTCACTCTTGACTAATACCATATCCTCCTTGAGCTCACAGGAATCACCAAGTATCTGTCAAACTAACACTTTAACACACACCCTAGATATACTATTTGTCAACCACGCCCGGTTGACCAAACACAGCAGACAAGTTATAACAATAGCCAGGTGTCCCCTACTCTTGTACAATACTCCTGAGTCTTAGACCAACGCAGGGTCCGTATACGAACAACCATATGGGCAATTTGTAAGCACAGAGCTCCACACTCAATTGAAGTACGCCAATTTCCCTACACTCACCCTTTGGAGTACGCAAACTCCCTACTTCTCTCACATAACAATTAACCTGCGATTTGCCAAAGAATTGCAAGCGCAAACCTACTTGGAACTCAAACAACACTAGGAACATACCATATTTCATCCAAACTAGCATTGTCAATACCAAATCTCTCAATTTTCTCTTACTGAGGATGTTTCCCTCCTATTGAGACAAAACCATCCTCTGCTACCAAAATCTGTGGGCGTGTCAGACCTTATTTTATATTATCATGATAAGGTGACACACAAAGGATAAATACATCTATTACCCTCAATGGTTGACTCTGATCTTTGGACTTACACAGGAGTGAAAGAACATCCACTCAATGAGTAAGTAAACATCAAATATATCCTCCTATAATCAAAATATTCAATTTAGAGTCAGTAATTTAAACAGACCATGACCTATGTGGCCATGAATCAACCCACCAGTTTAGTAAAGTTTAAACATGTATTGCCCTTTAGATTAACAATGCTAAGTTCACATAGATCATATGCAAGCAAACCCAAATGATAGAAATACAGAAACATCACAGGCTGTCCAAAGCGTCTAAAGAATCTCAATCTAACCAAAGCATTTATCATTAGACACTCCAAGAGAACAATACAGGAAAACAACCAAATTAAGTAAAAATAGAAACAACATACATTTAGTTTGTGCAGTTGAGTTAATTAAAATCATTTAATAAACAGTCAAATTTAGACATTGGGTCGGGCTTCCCTAACTATTATTCTAATTTGAAAAGCATGTGTGGACTTCATGCAAAAAGAAAATAAGACAAAAATTAATTTGGAAAATATCTAAGTATGGCGCTAACCGAAAACATGAGGTTTGATTTTCTAAGGAGAAAACCTGCAAAGCAAAACAAAATTGGTTATACCTCGCCTAAAGGGGTCAGAAGCTTGCAGAAACTTAATCAGTAGAGAGCATGAACATGAGGTCTTCATTAATCAGCAAACTTGAAGGAGCACAGTGACAGAAAGTTGTTAATTTAAAGAGCAGCTGAGCGAGGTATTAGTCATATATGATTAATGTGAGCCAAGAAACCTTTGATCTACTAATTTAAGAAGGATCTTGGTAAGGGTTAGGTACATGGAAAAAATGGTACCCTTTTGATACAAATACATTTTTTTTTTAGGTGTTCTTTTAAAAGTTTCAGGATGGTGGAGGAGAGAGAGAGAGAAAGAAAAAAAAAAGAGAGAGAGAAAGAACCTGAATGTTGAGGGGAAACTAGTGGGTGCTGGGCAGTTAGGTTTGATAACTGATTTTATGATGTGCCATTGAATGGTGAACACTTGTGCTCCACTCCGTGTATTCACTTAAGAATAATTGTTACAGAAATACCTGCTATTCCTAGTGACAAGAAGGATCTCAAATGTAGTAAGATTCTTTGTATTACAGTGCAAAGAGGAGAGTTGCTTTTATCAGAAAAATGGTTTAGTCTTTTTTTTTTTTTTTTTTTTAAACAAAAAAAATGAAATTAGTAAAATGTCATGGGTATGGGCTTGCCATATTTTTATAAAAACAATTAATGAATGATGTGTAGGTAATGCTTGTATTAATACCCAAATAACAACAACAAATGGTCCCCCCGGGGAAGTGTAATCCTCAACTTCTGCAGTAATGAATTGGTGATTCATGGCCAAACTTATTTTGTAATATAACAGAGATCTGATAAGTGGATATACATCGATGAGGGGTTCTTCTAACAATAATATCTATCCTGATGATGGCCCTCTTTAATTAAATTTGATATGTAGGGTCCAAACGGCGACATAGCAATATAATGTGGACTAGACTTTGATAAATGTCAGTAGATTCTGGACACCTACATTAGGGGTGTTCAAAAGGATACTACAAGATTTTTAGCCACGTTGGTTTTATTACCTTGTAAATAGCACTGATGCACTTTATTGACACTTTATTCACTTGCACTGCGCTGTCACTTTTTGGGAGCACCGAATAGGGTACTTTATCTCTGTTTAATTTAAATAGATATTTCTAATAAAATCGACACAGACATGAATGAATCGTATTGAGTTAGTTTTTTATTTTTATTTTTTTTAATGGTACAACCACTGCCCGGGAGAAGTTGCGGATTACACTTTTCCTGGGGGGGCCATTTGTTGTTTTTGTTTGATTACTTTCCCAGGTCCCAGGGTTGCTGTATGGCCCCATTTTTTTTAAACTGTTTTAATTCCCGGCCATACCCAGGCTGAGAGATTGCTGCCACATTCTAGATGATAACCTTGTACCCAAAGCAAAGATGTCCACCCCAATCTTCTGTATGACCTGTCAAGTCCACTTTTTCAGTTCAACAGGACTGGCTGAAATTACTGCACTCCTTTTTCAGAAAAAATAGCATGTCCCTTTTTTCACTTTTTAAGATTTTTTTTATTTTATGTTTTTAACGTTTTTACATCATTACATGCCTGGTTTCTTGAGCAGGTTTATGGCTTGGAGTCTTGAGTGTGAGGAGTGTGGTTTTCTGCATGTGTTAATACTATATATCTCAGTTTAATATGATAGACCTGTAGAGAGAAAAAAGGAGGCCTGTTTGGTGTCAACTCACATGGGGTCAGAGGAATTAATATTCCAGATCATCAAATTTGTTTGCTGAGTAAAGGGAAAAAATACTAAGAAAAAAACAGTTGTAGTTAATTTTTTTATGGCTTTATTTAATAAAAATATTCGACGACTTTTTGTTTTTATTATCCATTAAAAAATGTTAAGCCTTTCTTTATTTGCAGGCTGCGGAAAACGCTATTCACATGTAATTCACATGTTTTACAAGGATGTGGAATTACTTTTAAAATCTAATTGTCCAAGGGACAAAAGGCTGTAGGAATCTACTGCTCAGTCAAAACAATCAACTTGCACGGCCTACTGCATAAATCATTTAGCTTCCCAAAAATTTACCTTTTATAGCTAGTGCAGACATTGAAACTATTGACTTTACACAATGAAGCTTTCACTTGAGAGAAAAAAGTGTTATAAAATGACATGGCGTCCACTGTACTGGAAAATCAGTATTATATTTTTACATAGTATACATTTTGCATATAAGGTATTGCACAGAAATAAAATACAAGCATTTCAGATCCAAGCTGGTATTTACAAAAACATCTTTGATCCAGCCCTACATAAGAAATGGACATAAATGTTTGAGTGTACCTCAAGTAGAGCTCAGTTTTCTCCGGTAACGTGAAGGGTAGCTTTTCTATCTCATCAGGAAAAAGCAGGAGTGTGAGGACTTCCTTTCTTAGGAGACAGTTTTGCATATTTCATTTTAACTTACAGCAAAGTATCATGTCTCAAGGTGTGCAGGAACCTCATTGTTAGTTCCAAGCAGGCTTTTGATGTTCCGTTGTACAAACTATAAGGAATTCTGTCTATGAAAATGTGTTGATATGCCTATGATGCACCGCTGAGTAAAGCCTGTTATCAATATGAACATGATATCAGAAAATAAGTCAGTACCTTTAAAACGGTTTTAGTTGGAGCCGTAAGGTTTCACCGCTAGTACCTACACAGTGCTGTGACAATAAGACTTTTACAGAATATTTTAACACAGTGATTCCATCTTGAGTGGCCAGAATTTGCCACAATTGTCATCCTCCAGTGAGAGCTATCTGCTTTGTAAGAAAATGCAGAGACAATGCCCCGCCTGAAACTTCCATGTGACAAACCAAAGATGCCGCTCCATCAGAACAACAGATTTTTACTTATTATGGTCTGGCCCAAATACTGCTTGCTTACCAGTAAGTTTTTAAGAATTTGATCCCCACGATAGACATTTCTTAAATCATGTACACTATGGTTTAGGCAGGAGCCTGGAATGCATGCACAAGGCGACTGGCAGGAGAAATCTCCAAGCAAATAAAACCACAAATGGTCAGATGAAGAAAAAAAAAAACACAATCAAGCTCCTTAATGTCCTCAAAATAATCCTCCACTGGAGAGCTATTTACCCAATGCTGGGGCATGTTAGTGGCCTGGGTGCAGGGTAGACATAGGAGAAACGAACCATACACAGGGGCCGAAGTGTGGCACTTTTACTGTATAGGGGAAGACACCATGGACAGCTTTAAGAAACAGTGGCAGGTTGGGTCCTAGGAAATACTATTGGGAGAGGTGGAGACAGGGAAGAGGAAATACTATTGGGAGAGGTGGAGACAGGGAAGAGGGGGGATGTTAGGGTATATGCAAGAAGAGAAAGTACACAGGAAAGTTGCTCAAAGGGATGGTAAGGACACACCCACCCACACCCCAACACACCTACCTACCTTTGCCCACCATTTAGCATGAGGTGGTTTCCATTTTCCAACAGTTAAAACAAAAAAACAAAAGCAAAAAACTGAAAGCATCCTTCATCTGGGTCAAGTACGTTTCAAACTGCAGTTGCAACTGTCTGTTAACAGCAGCTAAAGTACAAGTGCAATGAGACTGCAAATTCAGCAAAGCCTGTGCCCTAAAGTAGGGAGGGTAAATATAAGTGATTGTCTGTTTTTTCCATTGCAACACATGATCCCAGCATGCCCTGATACACAAACGTGACCCTCTTGTCATCATAAAAACGATAGAGCCAAGGGCACTTGGAGACATTCAAAGCAAGTTAGTGAAGGGACGGTTTTTCAGTGGGATCTTGAAATGGGAGAGGGATTGCGCATAGTCTGTGATGGCTTATGGTTTACAAAATGAACCCATTATTACTGATGGATTTCACGGGCAGCTAGTGTTATCTTGTGGGAGTTACTGAGAGACCCTTTGGTAGTCTATGATTTATGAAGGGAGCCAAGTGTTCTCAGCTAGAGATGGCTCAAATGTCACAGTGGAAGCCGCTGATGACTTTGTGGTTACATGTAGAGCTAGTGTTAGGCAGGTGGCTAGAGGAGAGGGAGGGATGATTGAGAGGTTAGCTATAGATTTAGACTCGACATGAGAGCTATACTGTGAACAAAAAGAATAGCAGTGGGCTTTTGACTGGTGAGATGGAGCTTATAGTCCTGGAGGATTCGTAGAGAGGTTACACTGTCGGGTGGGAATTTGATTGAGTGCAAGAAAAAGGAAAGGGTCAAACATGGCTAGAGATGGTGCAGGAGTTTGCTGCGGAGCAAGAAAATATATGGGTATTAGATGTGGCTAAGGGTGTTGGGTTCGTTAGAAAGGGCATAGACTCATTTTGGTGGCTTTTTGATTTCCGATCAGAGTTTGGTCTCTGTATGCACTCTATATTAAAGCATTTTTTTTTCTCTGGCTACTATCCTACTCAGTGCCTCTGCTGATTGCTGTTCCCTTGTTTAGTTGCCTCTAACAAGACCTTCTGCTTGTATTTGTTTCCTTTGCATGCAGTTTGTTTTGAGTAGTGGAATAACTTCAGTAATGTCTGTGGTGGGGGTTAAATCTTGCACTTTGTGGTCCTTTCTAAATGTTACCACCATTGCCTGGTGTAGCTCTTTGAGCACATTAGAGGCAGTTGGGCAAGAAGCCAAATTAAACTCAGAGGACAGTCTGTGAGACACAGGGAGGTGCTTAAAGTCTGAAAGGAAAGCACATCTAGGCTTTACTGATCTGAGAGGACGCCTGGACCTTGTTAATCTATCAACGTCCGGCCAGAAGAGGAGAAGAGCACCTTTAGACTCACCACACTTCCTCCTCAAGTTCTCCATGACTGTTGTTAAGAAGCCCATTGTACGCGCTGCATTGAAAAATTGCCAAGCCTTTTTACAGTTCTCCAATTGTATTTCTGGGGTAAGCTTTCTGGATGTTGGTCTGGTATTGGCATACAGTGCATCATGTTAGTGAAGATGTAATCTGTGTGCTAGATGAGCAGCTGTTAAATGAGAGCACAAAACGTTTGACACCTTCCCACTTAACTAAAGTGTGTGATCTTGGGCAAATGTTCAGTTTTCCTGGGACTCCAGTCATTTACCTGACGGAATTGTTTGCACTTACATAAAGTCTAACTCCTTATCTGAGCATTTACATATTAAGTGGTTTATTGATCAGGAGCACAACACCAGTGTGTTTAAAACATTATTAAAATCATGATCACTCGCACCTAAAGTTACCCAGATTAGGTCCCATTGGGGGCCGGTGGGGTGACTGTCCTGTAAGTAAGAACACTTTTGCTGCATGAATCCCTTTCTGGATTCCCATGCTGCGCATTCACATGCTGTCCATTATTCCGCCATCTACTGGTTGTATCCGGAATGGTCTTTCTGTTTTATTTTTTTTTCCCCCCTCGTCGTGGGCGTTGTCGACCACTATTTGGTGCTAGGTCCATCCCCTATGTGACGTCAGATGGCGCCCTGGAAGTTCCTTTGCGTGGTGGAGCGATTAAAAAATAAAAAAAGCATGTGGTAAAGAAGGTGGCGAAGGACATAGAAAAGAGAACAGAAAAGGTAAAAAGACTTTAAAAGGCTCGGAGACTTGTATTCCAGAGAAAGAAATTGCACAAGCAGCCCTGATGTCTGAGAAAAGTACAGTCCAGGGCCAGCCGCTAATGAAAGAGGCATACACATCCCAGCCCAGAGATGCAAATGAAGGCAGTTGAAATCAACGAAAACCACCACGGGTCGAGAGGCCCTGACGGAAATCCTAAGGCCTTCGGAGGAACAGCCGACAACACCAAAGAAGGTAACATCCTTGACACGGGATGTCAAAAGGATCTTAGAGGTGGAGAAGAAAAAACAAAAGTTAGAGACAGAAATGCTGGCGCTCCTTCAAAGCAAGGAGTTTGACGCGCTAAAGAATTCAGAATTCCAAGTAAGCCTTTAATGACCACAGTTGTCGAAGAGGAAGAAGCCCCCTTAGAAGCCCCGGTGACTCCAAAACTTCACAAAGAGGAGACCGAGTCTGGTAAAAAAGGCAGCAGAAACTTATGGAGTTTCACTAGGGGAAAAGAGAGACTTGTTTTCTTCTGAAAACTCTTATGCTATCAAGCAAAGGGATCTATACCTCCCAGCATACTGGACCAAGGCAATGAGCCCTGTAAGGAGCCAGCTACATCAAAAGGAGTTAGCCCAAGGATAGAAAAGAAATATAAGCCTTCACCAAAGGACCACAGGTACATCCAGGGGAACTCAATGGCAGACTCTATCATCCTCATAACTGCAAGAAAGAGAAGTAATGCATACACCCCCAGAGAGAGAAAGTAAGAGACTTGATATGGTAGGGAGGAAGATGGAAAGGGAAGCAGAAACTCAATGGCGAATTGCAAACTCCAGTGCTTTACTTAACAGATATGGCCACCAACAGTGGGACAAAATTGAGGAACTCGAATAGTTTCCCAAAGGAGGATTAGAAAGAGCAAAAGCAATCATCCAAAAGAGGAAGAACGCCAACACTTGCCTGAAATTGGCACTGGATGCAGCTGAAACAGCCAGTAGACAAATGTGTACAGGCATAATCCTAAGCAGACCTGCTTGGCTCAGGATCTCAGGCCTCAAACAAGAAGAGCAGGCCTCTATCATAGTAAATAAATCAATCACTTGGGATGCACTATTTGGCTAAGAAGTCGACGACTCCTTACAACAAATAAAAAAGGACCATGAATTTGCAAAGGCAGTGGGTGCTCTACAGTACATAGGCACTTTCAGAAGTGGGGAGTGCACCCATATAAGGCCACACAGGAAGGGGATTGTTCTCAACAGGGCAGCAACAAGAAGCCCAGAGAGGTCCACAACAGGCTACCCAGCAAGCCGATTCCCAACAGTGGTAACACCCACAAGAGAGAATGGGCAAAGATCACTACAGACAGTTTGGACTTACATGTGGTATGCCGTAGCTGCAGTATAAAACTAACAAAGAAGCCACCTCTGAATCCATCCCCCCAAAAAAAAAAAAATCATTATCAAGAAGCAGAACTTTTATACAACTGAGGAAAGAAGTGAAAGAATTCTTCCAAAAACAGGCAATAGAAAGAATACCAACAAAGGAGTTGAACAAGGTAATTAATCCTCATATCAAAACAAGACCTCACACTAAGGCCAATCCTGGACCTCCGGTCCATAAACAAATTCACTTGCACAAAACACTTCAAAATGACAATGCTGCAAGAGGTAATCCCACTCCGACAAAAGGGAGACTATTTGGCAGCCATTGATTTAAAGGATGCCTACCTATGCATACCCATGAATCAAGCGCGCAAAAAGTAGATCAGATTTGTGCTTAAAGGTATACTACCAAATTAAGGTCTTGCCTTTCGGCAAGTCTGCACCAAGGGTTTTTACAAAATGCCTGGCAACAGTTGCAGTATTCCTAATAGGAAAAGCGACACATGTCTACCCATACCTGGATGACTGGCTGGTGAAGGCAAAATCAAAACCGCAATGTTAAAGGGGCATTGTAACTGTGATCAAAACCCTACAGAAACTAGGATTCTCAATAAACCACAAGAAGTCGTCCCCACAACCGTAACGAAAGATATTCCTATGAGCAAGACTGGATTTGAAGATAGCGTGAGTGTATCCGACTCAGAAAAGAGTAGAGTCAATCATGAAACAAACTTGCCTTTACCAGAGGAGGCAATCTCTGACCGGGAGGATAGTCAAGAAGCCGAGGGGTATATTGGCATCATGCATCTCCCTCATAACCCATGCAGGACTACACATGCACCCATTCCAGGAATTACAATGCAGCAATTGGTCACAGGCATCCGGGAGTTAGGAGGATCTAGTGGATGTGACAGCAAAGGTGCAGAAAGAAGTACAGTAGTGGACATCAAAGAACATAACCCTGGGGAGGCCTTTCAAAACAACTCCATCTGTGACCATTACAACAGACACATCTCACAAGGGATGGGGAGCACACACAGGCAACATTAAGAGTCTGGGTCAGTGGAACAGCACAGATGCAATGAAGCATATCAACGTCCTAGACAGTGCTGCTAGCCCTGTAGGCCTTTCAAACACATATAGCAGGAAAAACTGTACTGATTCAAGCAGAAAATACAACAATGTTTTACCTGAACAAACAGGGAGGCATGAAGTCAATCACCTGAAGCAAACTAGCCCCAGAGATATGCCAATGGGAAATACCACGGAAGATCAACTTACTGGAGATTCACCTACCATGGAAGAACAAGATAGCGGCGGGCAGAGTAACCAGACAGGAAAGCAGCTCACATGAAGGGGAAATAAAACCACAACAAAATCCTAGAAAAAACCTTCAGGCACTGGGGCACACCAACAATCGATCTGTTTGCAATAGCAGAGAACATGAAATGCCAGCTCATCACCTCCAGTTTTCAACTCCACCAATAAGAAGGGAACGGCCTGTCACTAAACTGGTCGGGGAGATTTGCCTACTCTTTTCCACTGATTCCCCTCATCTCAAAGGTACTGGAGAAATCCAAACAACCAGGGACAGCCCTGATTTTCATCGCCCCGCAATGGGCCAGTCAAACCTGGTTGAGCTGTCCAAAGGACAGAGGATCAAGATGAAAGAGACAAGAGACCTTCTCACAGTGCAGAAGGGCAAAGTGTTTCACCTGGAACCAGCAGCACTCAATCTAGCAACTTGGTTCCTGAGTACATAGAATTCAGACACCTAAACTTGCCACCCAGAATCATGGAAATACTAAAGGAAGCAAGAAAGCGAACAATAAGACAATGCTGTGCAGCAAAATGGAGAATGTATCTCCACTGGTGCACAAAAAACAACGCGGACGACCCAATATCAAAACAAGAAACAGTGCAAATCTATTTTACCCACCTGCTGGACAGCGGGGCAAACCATTCGTCACTCATGGTTCATTTGGCAGCTATTGTAGCTTACACCAGCGAAGCATCATGTAGAGGTTTCTTCACTTCACCTATTGATAGGTTCAAGTAACTGTCTTTGTCCATGGTTCCCTGCCCTAGGTTGCAGGTCTGTCTGCCTGGTTCATTGGCATTGTTTCTGCTTCAGTGTGCCTCCTCTCCCCCTGGTTTATTTCACTACCATTCTCTTTCTCTGCTGCTTGCAGTGGTGGTGCCCAGTGCTACCAGTGCTTTAAATGGGCCGGTACTCTCCGGTACTGAGAACCGGCACTTTATTTTGAGAGGGAGAGTACCGGCATATCTCAAGAAAAACGTAATACTTTTAATTGGAGAGTACCGTCACTTCTCAGAAACAAGCAGGTACTCTATTACAGAGTACCTGCACTTCTATTTTTCCATTTAAAGCACTGGTGGTGCCTCGTCTAGGTTACAGCAATGGGATCTACTGTTGATCCCCTCAAGACACAACTATGTGGTCGTATTATTTTCGGCATTACACAGTCCAGCCAGATACCCTGGCGTGATGGCACTGCACAGGTTTTACTTAGGTATCACACTTATTTTAGAGCTTTCATGTTGATTCACAAAACAGCCCAGGTTCAGCTTCAGCTTCAGCTCCCCCCGCACACGCTGTCTCGCTCCAAAAAGTCACCCTGGTGTAGTTGGTCCATTTGCCTCCACGCCTGCTTGAACTCTCTGTGAAGAGGGAAGTCATTCTTTTTGCCAGTAGTCACCACATTTAGTAGGAATGTCCTAGAACGTGTGGTATTATTTAGTAATTTGACTTTACCTCAAGTCAGTAATTGACACGCATGAGCTATCATACTTTTAGGCGAAGGTTGGCGGACTTGAGGACACGCTATTGATCCCAAAGGGAAATGTCATAGGTCACGTGTAAATTCTACATCAAACCTATGCAGATTTTGCATGTGCGAAGCATGAACGTCAATTCACCGAAAGGCCAGGGGTAGCGGAAGTGACATCACACCCCATTTGACCTATGCATTCACTCACGGATGCTTGCACATTAACACACAATCACACGGATACACTCTTTACCACATAAACACACTCTCACCTGCATGCATGCACACAACATTTAGAAGCACTTTTACCTCTTACCTCAGCTGCCAGGTAGGGTTATATTCTAGCTAATTGTACTCCATTTTTTTATTGCACTAATAGTGAATAGTATAATGTTATTCACTATTAGAGCATTAAATAAAATGACAAAAACAATAAGATTGGAGCACCGACCGATGTCCATAAGGACGAGGTGTCCATGTGTTTATGGCACTGATAAGGCCAAGTGTAAGTCCTTTGGTCGTAAATGCAGTGCCGGTGTTCGCAAGAGGCAAGCTAGGGGTCGCAGCTGCAACACCTGGCGACCCCTAAATGAGCCTAGGGTGCTTAGTAGACATCTCATTGCACACTGCGTATCTGACTACGTCAGGCTGATATACACTGCTCCTGTGAATGTTGTATCTCAAGCTGCACAGCGCACCTGTGTAACTGAGCATCTGCTTGTTTAGCTGCATATTGTGCCCCATAAGTGCTTTACAAATTATCTCTAACATCACAGCAGGCAGATAAACCCTGCACATGTGTACTGTACACCAGGCTGTGAACTTTGTATTTCCATACTGTACATCAGATTGGACTCTGACTCAGACTACATCAAATTGGTATACAGATAGTTTATATTCAATTTATTCTTAAAACGAGAATCACAGGCTCACCAAGCCTTTTTAACATTAACTTTAGTCGAAGATGTAGGACTGGCCGTGTTACTGTTGCTAACATCCAGAGATTGCTAGAAACTTAGTTTTTAACACAGGAACCAAAAAATACATCGTTTTACAGTACTTACCCCTGGAAGGGCCATATTTTTACCTCGGTATTTCCAGTGTATGGTCTTTTCTTATAGAAATACATAATTTTTTCCTGTGTTGCAATCCAAAATTTTCGTTCTGTATAATGGGAACAGGATTGAGGAATTATCAGCTTCCCTGAAGCATGTTTTGTTCTTTTGACGAATTCAATAAAAGTAAATTATGCAGGGTTTTCTGCGAGATTCGGGTGTTATTTCATACAACGAAATTATAAAAAAAAAAAAAAAAAAAAAAAAATTAATTGAAATTGTAGTTCATCAGGGTCGTGTTTTCAGGGTGCATCTGCCCTAGTAGGTGGGCCATTGGATGTATTGTTTAAGCTCACACAAGGCTCATGGGTGTTGTCGGGGGCACACAGGGTTCTTTCTTGCTCTTGCATCTCGGCTTTCTGGCACCTTCTACCTAATTGAGATATTTCGGGTCACCCTTATAACGCTTTTTTCAAAGAGATCAATTTTACCCACACAATAGAATTTTTACAATTTAAACTTTGTATTTTAATCCTTGATAATTGCATAAATCATAATTGATGTGTGCAGTTTAGTTATGAAAGTACATATTTTCTTAAGAGACATCTGTTCATTGTTATGTTTAAGTAAATGCAAAACGTTACATTGACATTCACCTGTTTCTTATTAACGAGACAATTTATCGTTTGTTGTTGTTTCCATGATATAATTCCAGCTGCCTATTGTGTTCCAACATTTTCTACGATCTACTTAACTTCTTTAGAGCTCGCCTGAGACACTACATGTGGTGGTGTTTGGCCCTCGCCCACCTGCCATAACAGCCAAAAGGACATGGACACCGTTGGCCGTCGGTAATAACAAAAAAAAAAACTCTACGATGCAGTCCAGTGCTGGCCGCGTCAAAGCCATTTTTTTATTTTTATTTTTATTTATTTTTTTACTTTCATTCGTGCTGCAGGCACAGCAGCCACGTCGTTCTTCACGACTAAAAAAACATTGACAAATATAACAGCTCTCTCCTAGGCAAGACCTATTGGCTTTGCCAGTGCTTGTATAATATTGCACAGCTGGAGAAAATCTCTGCTCTAGTATGTTTTCATCTGCTTATACATTTACATTTTCCTGTCCAAATGAAGGCTCCTGTTATTTGGTTTAAGTTTACAAAAGAAAAGTGAAATAAGGTTTGCAACAAGTGCTTTAAAGAGAAAGAAGCACTGAATGACTGTAACCATTTTTTATTACATTTGATCTGACTCGTCACAGGAGGATCCAAAGATAGGGCACTAATTTGCTTGCTGTTTATTTCTCAATAGCTGTACTTCCTTTTCCAATAGCTCCAGAGGCCCTGAGCTTAGTGTTGATACCTTGGAAAACTGGAACTCTGTCAGTCGGATAGACAAACATTTTTTTATGCTGAAATGTCATGGATTACCTTCAAATATTTTGCAGAAGAGACCAATTGTGCCCTCATCCTTTTCAGGCGGTTCTCTGCCAACGCCAGGGTTTCTTTGTCCATCCCTGTCCACCCTCATGCATTGCAGGCAGAGAATGCATCTCTTGGTGTAACCCCTCTCTAACACCTTGTGTGTTGGGCGAGTGTTGCAAGGACTTTAAGAAGATGTAGTTATAGTGTCTGATGTTGAAATTTACCAGAGGGACTGGGGTTTTACATTGGTTTGATCTTCAAATTTGTTGTGCATTGGGCTTTTCCAGAGTAACACCAGTATGATGATTTGTTTAAGGATCCAAGGCCTTGGAATATTCAAATGGTATATTTGACTGCCAGTCGCCCACATCCCCCTTCATGGGAAGCCTGAGAGTGCTGCATCTGATGGAAGATCTGCGTGGACTTCTTGAATTAATGGAAGTGGATGAAAAAGAAGGTTTGCGATGTCAGGTTCCAGATTCAACGGCCGACACGTTGATCGAATGGTTGCAAAGTCAAATGGTACAGTACCCTTTACTTACTCTTCAGTTTCCTTCATGATATTTATTGGTCATTTTATTTGTATTTGGTTTCTGACTTTTCCCTTCTGTTTAATTCTTTGAAAGCTGTAACATAAGTGTGATGTCTGGTACATCTTAACGACGAGTTTCCAGGTTTTTCAAAGTAGGTTCATAAAAGGAATATGTTATGGTGTTAATAAGCTTTATCGAATGATAAAAATAAGTGGCTCCATTAGCAACTAGTCAAGATTGTATGTGTTAATTATCTAAATTTTTTTCAGTTTCAGTGCTTTTGGGTTTAGGATTTGATGGGGGCGGTGGAGCAGTAGATGGATGAGATGGTAGAGTTTTGGTAATGATGGCTAGCGAGTATCCATGGTGTCCACATGTGTGGGTGACTTTGGAGAGAAGGCAATGATGGAGCTGCAGAATTTCATTATGGTGATCTGCATTGTGCAGAATATAAATGGGCTTGAAGATCCTATTGTGTGTACATGAAGCACATTGTTACAATAGGTGTTAGCATTGTGTAAATAGGTATAATAGAGGTGTGAGAGCTAATTTACCCATCCCAGCTTATTTCCATGTAAGCGCAAGGTTGCAGCAATTTTTACAGCTACTGTCAGTAGCATTTAGGTTTGGATTCTCATGTGCATGTTGATGATAAAGTGTTATGCTGATGCAAGGGTGCAGAGGCTGGCCCGGAGCCTGGCCTGGTCCAGACAAAATATAAATCTTTTTCGGGATGCCTATGCCTGACTACCCTGTGCATTAAGTTTAGGTAGAGCAGTTGGGCCTATTCTGATGACAGCCACCATGAGCTTCTCTCACAGCACTGATGTTGCTCTTTACGACACACAAATATCTAAGGTCACTAATGTTTTGTTCCATTACTTTCAGTTGTCAGCAGTAAAATGAATGAATACCCTAAAATAATTGATAACCCCTAGTGCATTGATTCTGTCAATAGAATTATGGCATTAGACAACTTTGACCACTTATTGACATTGGGAGATTGCTTTGAATGAGAAGGCTGTGTTACAATCGCATCCGGCATACACCAGTGGTTGAGCTAATATGCAATAATTCTCACCTTAGGTTTGGATCTATTGATGGTTCATTTGATCCAGCAAAGTAGCTCAGTACATCAGAAACTCAGACATCTAGATGCATGTAAGGGTAGAAAGTGGTTGTTTTTTCCAAGAGCTAGCAACATCGTCTTCCCTTTTAATTTTATTCATTTATATTTTATCACACTTTATCCGTATTATCCCCCATTAGTGGCTTAAACAAGTAATTGACATTTATTTACAGATTGTGTCAGTTATCTAATTTTTCAAGAACAAGGTAGCCCAGCATGAGGCTCCAATTGATTAAAAAGCTTAATCTAATCATGTTTGTCTAATTGCTTCATTCAATATTTATTTTATTCTGCCAGACAAAAGATTCTTCTGTGACTTTCTTACTTTTGACAATCTCAGTCCAGAACAACGCTTTGAGTGCATTACAAGCCAGTTCTAGCTGGTTAAAATACAATGTATCAGAGCTTGGGTATCTAAAGCAGTAGTGATTCTTTTTCTTTGTAATGTTAGTAGTTCTGTCAGGAGAATACAAGAAACGGGAATTAATGAAATCACATTTATTAATTGTTCCCGCTGTTTGTGGTCAGTTATGAGTTTGTCATTGATGCATATACACGCCCCTTAGTAGTAGCTGGTTCACAAATTGTGTACATTGGTAACCCAGTATTTCCACTTTGGATGGATGTCTCCTAAATCAACTCAATTCTTCGGTATAAAAGACAATTTGAATCCAAGATCCACATTGGGTATTAAAGATTCAGATTCACTTGGGACTTAAACAGACATCATGTTTCACTAATGTCTTTTTAGTATAAGCCGAAGTAACTCTTGAATGTAGCTCCAGACAGAAGGGGGTTGATTTTGGATAATCCATGCTAGAGTAAACTGATAGTGAAAGGCTCTTGTGCATACTTGAAGATAAACCCACTGCAGACTACCGAAAACAGGCCTTTGAATTGAAAAATGCAGTGTATTGCATATCAGATCGTTGTTTGCATTCTTAACCAGTGGTTGAAAGTTCACCCGTTGCCAAAATAGGGTAAATAACCAACACTGCTTTTGTACTGCCATTGAATAATAACTTATGAAACTCGGTGAGCCTAGCCATGCATTTTATTTTGATTTACATGGTTTCCACCACATAACTTGGGAAGGTTCTACACCCAATCAAAGCTGTCTGTCTCAGTCTTCATCTGTTTATCATCTTTCAAGATGGCTATTTTTTTTGTTTTTGTGCAATTAGCAAATTAATGTTTTGAACATGAAAGTGTGGTTTCTACACTGAAAATCCTAACTGGTGAATTTCAGTAGTTTTTTGCATTTTAACGAAAACCATAACTTTGTTTTTGAGGTCATCGTTCTAGTGAATTTCATAGTTTTTTATGATGTGCTTATTTTCCAGCCCCATATTTATGGTTATAGAATGTGAAATATAGTTCTAGAGTTACTGGACTTGGAAGTAGATTCATTTTATAATAGTGGTGGATTCTTTGCTGTATTTATGCTAGAAGTGCTTTATGTGGCATTTGGTTGGGAATGTTGTTTTGGTTGGGTGCTTTCGTCCCTGTTCTGTGAAAGAATATAGACCACCTAAATATTACTGAAAAAACATCAGTATCAAAAAATATCAACTTTGTATACATATAACGGAGAGTACCAGAATATTGACTACTAAAATATAATTGACCAAAACATTGACATTACATAGGAAATTATATATTTAAATGTAATTAGCATTATTGTAACTGTACCAAAAAGTTACATTATTTAACAATGTAAAAATATGTATAATCCTAAATATTAAAATATTAAACTAATCAATATATGTAACATAACCTATAAATATTAAATTACAAATTGAAACATCTATCATGCTTAAGTATAATTCTTAAATAAAATAGTCTGTAATACAACAATGAAACTCAATATAAACATGTATAATCAAAGAAATATATATACAGAAAAAAATACATTTTAAAAATTGCTACTAAAATACATAACACATTTTAGAATACTCTTAACAAGCAAATCTCAGTTGAAAACCCATCTAGGAGTAATGAAATGATTTTAAGCATGTCTATTTTCAAATTAAATATCCCAAATGTTTAAATGCAAAGTGAAATACAAAATGATTAACTTAATCCTATCTAAAGTTTTTTTTTTTTTTTTTAAACAAATAAACAATCAAAGTACACTACAGTACTGCAAACATTAGGAAAAATCCATGCTTTGTTTGGCGGTACACCAAATTTACTAAGTCCAGTCAAACATTATGGAAAATCCATATGTTTTTTTGGGAGCGCGTGGGGAGGGTTCTTATAAGTTTATTTTGAAAAGTGCATATATTTTTGTGGGTGATGTTTCTGATATAATATTCGAAGTCTAGTTGAATGAACATTAAGAAGTGCATTTATTTTGGGGCTAAATTCACTACACATAAATATTATAATTACCCATTAAAGAAATGTAAATAATACCAATAAGAAATTAAGATCTTAAAAGATTCAAAAAAGATATGAAGTGCTTTAAACTTAACTTTAAATGTACTAATATCTAATAAATAATTATGAAAGGAAAACATTTTAAAATAAACTACACCAAAATGTCACCCATGAAAAAACTGATGTGGAATAATTATTTGAAATTACCATTTAATATCTAATATCTAATTTAAAATACAAAAAATAATTTTTTGAAAAAAAGACACAGTATCCCATACAACTGTTAAAATAATAGTTATTTAATAAATCTATAAATATATATATATATATATATATATATATATATATATATATATATTATACATACATACACACACATACGATGGCATGTGTAGCTGCAGATACACATGCTATGCATTATTCCACCATCTAGTGTTGGGCTCGGAGTGTTACAAGTTGTTTTTCTTCGTAGAATTCTTTTCGGAGTCACAGGATCAAGTGGTGACTCCTCTAGGTCATACTGCGCATCGGCATCGACTCCGTTGTTAGAATGATTCCTTTCTGCTGTCTGGTTCGGACATGTTTCCTCTTGCTCCGAGATTTCGAGCCAGAAACTTTAGATAACTTCTTCGACCGTTGGTATTTTTTCGATCATGTTTGCACCTAGACTCTAACCAATAGTACAGTCAAGGGTGAAATAGTAAATTTCACCCTTCTGGGCACGTGCACCCGACTCAGGCCTGTTCGGGCCTACCATGTCGAAGCCTGATGGATCGGACTCCATTACGATTTTGTCCCCGATGCCACGCAAAATTTCCATACACAGACCAACACCTTGTATGTAATCTGTGTCTTTCCCCCGATCACAGAGAAGAGGATTGCGAGGCATGTCGATCATTTCAATCCAAAAAGACCCTGTGTGATAGGTGAGCCAGGAGACTGGAAATGGCGTAGAAGAGTACCAAACATATCAACACCAGGGAGGAAGAACAGGCGCAGACGGCAGTTTCCATCAGAAACACGGACTCTGAAGAAGACTCTGAGGAAGATGGACTCATCACTACTGGCCAGCATGTGAGTACGACTGCTCCTACGGCCACTCACAAAAATACCTCGCAGGCCTTGAGTGCACCACTGCCAGAGAGCCATGGTTCGGCCCGAAAGAAGATTGTCGTTGACTGACCTTTGGGTTCGGTGTCAAAAAAGGCCACACCTCCGTCGATACCGGAGTCTAGAAAGTCCACCAAAAGCTCAACTTCTGAACCGAGTCGGCATCCCCACTCTTAGGAGTCGAAGCCTCGATGCCCTGCTTCAGAGCCCACAAAACCAGCTGTATTTTCAGGCTTGAAAAAACTATCCTCTCTGGAGCCGAAAAAGTCTTCTTATTCGGAAGAACAAGGGCTTTCGAGCCATCTTAAGCAGAGCTCAAAATCACTTGACGAACAGTCATATAGACCATCTGATTATGTTTCTGAGGACACAGAGATTCAGCTTATCCTTGAAATCATGGATGAGAGGCAATCAAGGATTCATATCCATAAAAAGACTGGCAGAATGATTACTGCACCTCCTCTACAGACCAAGAGAAAGTTGGCTTCTTAAGAACATTTTAGATACTGCTCCACCACCAGCAAAGATTTTTAAACTGAAGGAGAAGCCTTTACCTATGTATACTTCTCCCCCTCATTCACCACAACTTTCTTTTTCGCCACCACTCACTAGCCCACCACCTTTGCCTTGACCAACTCATTCACAATATTCTCATGGCGATATGGTTGATTCTTGGGATCTCTATGATGCGGATCCTATTCCTGCCAATGACCCGGACTTATATCCTTCCAAACCTTCTCCACCAGAAGACACTACTGCATACACCCATGTTATTTCTAGAGCAGCAACGTACCATGGGGTGCTTATGCACATTGTACCTTTTAGAAGAGGATATTCTTTTTAACACCTTATCCTCCACACGCTCAAGATATCAGTGCCTCCCAATGATACGTGGCATGATTAAGCATGCAGATGATATATTTAGTGAGCCAGTCAAAGCTAGGGTTTAACACCACACATTGATAAAAAAAAAATAAGCCTGCACCTACAGACCCTGCTTACATTACACACCAAGTACCTCCAGACTCAGTGGTTGTGAGTGCTGCCAGAAAGAGGGCTAATAGCCAGTCGTCAGGGGATGCTCCTCCCCCTGACAAAGCGAGTAGAAAATTTGATGCTCCTGGCAAGAGGGTAGCGACACCAGCTGCTAACCAATGGCGAATTGCAAACTTGCAAGCCTTGCTAGTAAGGTATGATGGAGCCCACTTGGACAGTGCAGGAACTCCTACAACACCTGCCAAAAGGGCACAACAGATTGTTGAGGAGGGTCAGGCCATAAGTAACAACCAAATACGGTCTGCCCTTGATGCTGCAGATACAGCAGCTGGAAGCGTGAATACTGCTGTCACCATACGCAGACACGCATGGCTACGTTCCTCTGGATTCAAGACAGAAATACAGCAGGCAGTGCTGAATATGCCTTTCTATAAAAAAACACCTGTTTCACCCTGAGGTTGACACTGCCATAGAAAAACTCAGGAAGGACTCGGACACTGCCAAAGCAATGGGAGCCTTATATACAACACCTTACGGAGGCTTCTTTCTTAGGCAAAAATTAAGTGAAGGATTCAAGCCACAATCCACAGAGTCTTCTACCTCCCAGGCAAAACCAGGGCAACAACAGCAGTACCAGCGAGGGGGATTTAGAGGTTCTTTTAGAGGCCAACACTTTAGAACCAAAGGCAAATTCCAGGCCTCAAAACAAGCCACTACCCCATCTAAACAGTGACTTAACCATCCCTCAACCCCACACATCTCCTACGGGGGGCAGACTGCAGAATTCCACTCCCAATGGCAAAATATCACCACAGACCAATAGGTATTGTCAATTATCCGTAATGGCTATTGCCTAAAATTTATTTCTGTCCCTCAAAACATTCCTTAACGTTATCACAAGTTGTCCCCAGAACACAATGTTTACAACAAGATGTACAATTGCTACTACTAAAACAGACAATAGAATTGGTCCCACATTCTCAACAAGGAACAGGAGTATACACACAGTACTTCCTCATTCCCCAAAAGAATGGCGCACTCATACCCATCCTAGACCTCCGATCCCTAAATCTATATATCCTGTCAGAACACTTTCACATGGTAACTCTGCAGGACGTCATTCCACTACTACAAAAACAAGATTGCAAGACTGCATTAGATCTCAAGGATGCGTATTTCCATATACCCATCCATCCAGCTCACAGAAAATATCTCAGATTTGTAATAGCAGGAGAACATTACCAATTCAATGTTCTGCCATAACCGCTCCACGAGAAATTACACAATGTCTAGCGGTAGTAGCAGCTTACCTAAGAAGACAACACATACATGTCTTTCCTTATATAGACGATTGGCTAATAAAATCAAGCAATTTTATACAATGTTAACAACACACTCCAACACAATAGAGAATGTACATGCACTAAGGTTCACTCTCCACTACCAAAAATCCCATCTTCAGCCAGCACAGGTGCAACTTTACCTAGGTGCTATTCTCAATACACAAAAAGCCTTTGCCTATCCAAATCCACAAGGATACAAGCTTTCCAAAATCTCACACCACAAATGCAGCCAAATCAACAATACACTGTAAGATTTATCATTAAACTATTGGGAATGATGGCATCCTGCATAGCAATAGTACAGCATGCAAGACTAAACATGAGAACACTACAACAGTGCCTCTCACAGCAATGGTCTCAAGCACAGGGTCAATTGCACAATCTAGTGTTGTTAGACTGCCAAACGCACAGGTCCCTTCAATTGTGGAATCTCAGCAATTTAATGAAGAGGCGGTCATTTCAAGACCTTGTGCCTCAGACCACAATAACAACAGATGCATCAATGATAGGTTGGGGAGCTCATCTCAACAACCTTACCATTCAAGGGAAATGGGATTCAAAACAGCTAAATTATCACATAAACCATTTAGAGTTATTAGCTGTGTACCTTGCCCTAAAAGCGGTTTAACCACTTCTCAAACACAAGACTGTCTTGATAAAAACAGACAATATGACAACCATGTATTACTTAAAGAAACAAGGCGGGACACCTTCATCTCAACTGTCCCTTCTAGCCCAAACAATATGGAAATGGGCAATTCACAATCACATTCATCTACTTACAGAATACATCCCAGGAATACACAAATCTCCTAAGCAGAACACACCAACAGATACGCAAATGGGAAATTCACTCTCAAGTACTTCATCAATACTTTCAAAAGTGGGAGACACCAGAAATAGACCTATTCGCAACAAGCGAAAACGCAAAATGCCAAAACTTCGCATCCAGACACCCACACCCTCTGTCCAAGGGCAGTGCTCTATGGATCAACTGGTCAGGGATATTTGCTTACACTTTTCGCCCTCTCCCACTACTTCCATTTCTGGTCAACAAACTGCATCAGACCTCTATCACCATGATACTCATAGGCCCGACATGGGCACGACAACATTGGTACACAACACTCCTAGACCTGTCAGTAGTACCTCACTACAAACTTCCAGACAGACCGAATTTGTTCACACAAAACAAAGGACAAATCAGACATCCAAATCCTAGTGCTCTCATCTTAGTGATTTGGCTCCTGAAGTCATAGAGTTTGGATACTTACAACTTCCATTAGAATGCATGGAAGTTCTCAAACAAGCATGCAAGCCTACAACTATGCAATGCTATGCTAACAAATGGAAACAATTTGTTTCTTACTGTCAATCTAAAAATACTGACCCACTTACAGCATCAATACAAGATATTGTATGTTACCTACTTCATTTACAAAAGTCAAATTTTGCTTTCTCATCTATTAAAATGTATCTTACTGCCATAGCAGCATATTTGCAGACTATACAAGATAGCTCACCCTTTAGAGTCCCAGTTATAAAAGCGTTAATGGAATTACTAAAACGTATTATTCCGCCTAGAACACCACCAGTTCCTGCTTGGAATCTCAATACTGTACTCACGAGTCTAATGGGCCCACCTTTTGAACCCATGCGTTCCTGTGAGATTCAATTCTTAACCTGGAAAGTTGCTTTCCTTGTGGCCATTACTTAATTACCAAGAGTTAATGAAATACAATAATTTACTCTTAAAGAACCTTTTTTCCAAGTACACAAACATAAAGTTGTACTTGGAACTAATCCAAAATTTCTGCCCAAGGTTGTATCACCTTTTCACATAAACCAAACAGTGGAATTGCTGGTCTTCTTCCTACATCCAGATTCAATTGCAGAAAGAGCCCTTCACACTCTTGACCTTTAAAAGAGCTCTAATGTACTATTTGGATAGAACAAAAGAATTCAGAAAAACAAAACAGCTATCTCTAAACAAGGATTAGCAAGATGGATTGCTAAATGTATACAAACATGTTAAATTAAGGCAAAAAGGCAACTTTTAATCACTCCTAAAGCACATTCCACCAGGAAAGAAAGGTGCATCTATGGCATTTTTAGGAAACATACCACACATTTACAAAGTATTACTGTGCAGATGTATTTTCAAGGAACAGGCTAATGTTGGTCAGGCTGTTTTAGGAATATTATTTCAAACAACTCCAACCCTACTGGCTAGCCACCGCATTTCTTGGGGAGAGTAACTGCTTTGTAGCCTAGGCATAGCATGTGTATCTGCAGCTACACATGCCATCGGACGGAAAATGTCACTTACCCAGTGTACTTCTGGCATGTAGTGCTGTAGATTCGCATGCCTGTGGTAGTTGTAGTTTTTATAATTTGTACATATGTATATACATTTACATTTTCATGGACATCTATTTTTACTTACTATTTCTATACAACATTTATATTATTACACTATCACTCCATCCTACACCCTTTTGCGGGAAAACAATCTAACAACGGAGTCTATGCGCATTATGATCTAGAGGAGGAGTCACTCGATCCCATAACTCTGAAAAGACTTCTTCGAAGAAAAACAACTTGTAACACTCCGAGCACATATATAGCATTTCAATACTAATTAAAAATACAATTTATTAATTGGCAATTTAAAGATTTTTGCAACTATTACACTGATTCGTCTCCATCTAGAATATTGTATTTGAATGACTGCATACCCAATCCCGAAATGATCCTTAGCACCAGAATTTTAAGTTTGGTGTGCTTTATACAATTATAAACATTTAGACATTCTGAAATTTTACATGTAACTCCATGCACATTAATATAGATTTACAAGAAACACTATCCACCTAGTACGCCAGTAAGCCATATAAACCCAAATTAAATTTTAATGCAAAATTTTGTAGCTAATGTAACAAAGTTTCAGTTCTATTAAGGACACAGAGGCGAGGATTACACTTTACTTTACACATTTTTATTAACCGCAGCTGACCTTAACAGACTTAATTTCCCATAACGCAGGAGATGAGGAGGTGACTGGACCCTTTATAGTACTATGCCTCTGTTGTTGCCTCCTCTTTCTTCATGTGAGTGCAGACATTGATTATTCCTGTTACTGCAGGTTTACTCCTTCAGACCCTAAGGAGTAGATAAATTGTCTGTGAACCTGAGGCCCAGAATCCTCTGGTACCAAACAGTGACTTTATCCATGTAATTAGAAAAACTCTCCCATCCCGGAAAATATCAAGACATGCAATTGGAAATAAGATCCATATGTAACTGCAGCAGCAAGCTATTTCAGATGTAAAGGAGAAATTTGGAGGGGTTAATCGTTGCCTCCGTGTCCTTAAAATAATTGAAACTTTCTGTTACTTAGCTAGAATATTTTTCATTCTATGCAGGACCAGAGGCGAGGATTACACTGGTTTATAGCTTATTCACAACCAGCAAGGCAATGCTGGGAACTGGCTCAAAATAAAATCTGTAACATGGTAAGTATTGGATTAGGGACCACAATTGTGGGGTGGGGCCCAGCTAAAAGAGGGAATAAAAGGGGAGAGGGGAAGTTCCCCAGACTTTCAGTCGGGCCCAGGAGGCCGATATTGGGTACAAGTCCTGGTGGACACCAGGCTCTCACTGCTTGTCACAGGGGCAACACCTGGGCCAGTGTCCAAATTTGAAGCTCCGTGTGGATGAGTGCTAATTATTACAGACCCCTTGGGAAGTAGCGGACTCCATTCTCAGGCAAACACATTTGCAGGGGTCAGAATTGCACAGCAGGCACAGCACGTGGGGTGCACACACAGTACTGACCCTCTTGATGGTGTAGAAGGCTCCAGGGTTGGGGGCACAACCACATGCGCCAGTCCCGGCCAGCTGCATTGAAGGAACAGATTTGTGATGAGCGCACCGGTCAGGACCACTGCGATGCATGCAAATACGGTTACCTATAGCGGCCGGAGGCTGACACCACAATGGCCTCCGGCGCCAAAGCATAAAGAACGGACAGCGGCAGCGAAGGAGCATCAAGCGTTCCTGCAGCCACATATAACACAAGCTGAAAAGCAAGTGCAATTAAGGCAAATACCAAACATCCATAAATCTAGAACACAAAGTAAGGAACAAAAAGGCCCTGGCTACCGAACAGCAAAGAAAGTGGAGGCAGCGACAGAGGCATAGGACGGACTATAGAAGGGCCAGTCACCTGCTGGTTAGTTGTTTATTGTTTGAACTGTGACTTTTTCCCTGAGTGTTATGGGAAATCAAGTCTGTTATTGTATTAATGTTGGCTGCCGTTAAAAAAAAAAAAATAATAAAAAAAAAAAAAAGCAAGTAAAGCATAATTCTCGCTTCCGGTCCTGCTATTGAATTAAAAAAATGTATTAAACATTTAAAATAATTAAAACTATAAATGAAATAAGTTTATCAATTCATGTATAATTATAAACACTAACCACCCAATCCCCTAATAACAAACAACCCAAGATAATGGCTGTAATATTTTGTTTATAAACACAATTAACAATATGATATATAGTAAACTAAACCATAAATTCTATAATAGAAAATGTAGAGCATAACTTAATGTTTTGGCCCACAGTATTTTGACCCGCAATATTCTGGTCAGATAACATTTATAGATATAGATCTATATATAGGTGTGTGTATGTGTATATGTATAATTCACTGAAAAAAACAAAGGTTACAAAAACGTTATAGTTAGGAACTAGAGTTTAAAAAAAAAAAACATAGTAATTCACTGAAAACCTCAAGGTTACAGGGACAGTATAGTTAGGTTCTGAATTGACTCGCACAAGACCATAGAAATTCTGCAGTTATAGTTAGTTATTTCAAGTAACTATAACTTCACCTTAAGGTAAGTATAACGTGTGCCCCCGCCATCCACAGTTTTTTCTTAAATAATTTCACTAATGTTTCATTGATATTTTTATTGACGTTATAAAAGTTGTCATGAGGTAATTAGCAGTGTATAGGGGAGGCACGAGTTATAGTTACTTGAAATAACTCTAACTATAACTGCTGAATTTCTATAGTTTTCCATGCACCACAAGAATCGTGGCACACTTTTTTTTGGAACATTTTGTGAAGATTTGTCAAAGGTAATTCAAAAAACGCTTTTTCAGTGGAAACATGGTGCTAACTATAACTACCTACCGACTGCCAATAGATTATTTATATATATATATATATATACATATATACATATATATAATATATCTTCAGAGAAAACAATTTCATAATATACATTATTTTCCATTATTATACAAGAACTTATTATCCTTTAGGTTGTGTGTACATACATGGTCACTAGAAAATTTACAAATATGTACACAGATGTAGGTATGGATATGCATTGTATAACAGGCAATTTCACAGAATATGCCATAAAAAAATATCTCTTGTTAAAATATCCATTCTAGTATTAGAAGTTCTTGATTTTTTTTAAAAAGAAAGTACTTCAACAGCATTTTTAAGAATTCAGGTCGCTGTCTAGTGTGTTAGGAAGGTGCTATTGGGGAATAACTGCTCAGCTGTTATGGGCCAGCATCTTTAAGACTAACCATTACGTCTTTTGAGAATCTGCGTCAGGGCCAGTTTGTTAGCCATAGAGTTAGGGAGTATATGCATCTCCCAGCTAAAGCTATTCTAGTAATAGCCCAGATTACCTGATGTGTATGTCTGTTTATTTGTGTAAGCTTATTAGGTCTCAACATTCTGCTAGTCAGGGCAGTGTTAAGATCTCCCATCCCTACTTAGCTGCTTTCAGTTGGCAGTTGTGGCCTCTGCAATAGATTTGTCGGTCCCTACAATCCCAAAGTGATATTTCTGCATACAAATTTCATAAGGTTGTGGACTTCAGAGCCTCACTTTTTGAAAGGCATTAGAGTCTAGGGTTCTTACCTTTTACCTTTCAAAACAAATCTAATTACTAGTATGTGTAGTATGTCAAAAAGGGTTTGCAAGTAGTATAGTTATTTTTACAAATAAGTGTCACAACATTTTTGAATTGCCATTTAGGTGGAATACCTTGTGCACATCATGGTTTTTAAGTAGGATGCTTTGTGGAAATTGTTGATTTCAGCTTTTGTTCTTAAATACTTTTGCTAATTCCCCAACACTACAGCTTCCACTTAGCTTTTTTTCCTGTTCTTTTCTTTGTTTTTCCCTTCTCTCACCCGCTCCTTTTTTTTTTTTTTTTTTTTTTCTTTCTTTCCCTCACCCATCCCTGTGTTGAGTTGCTTGCCTCATTCAATCAGCGTCTTCATGGTTCCCACGCCACTCCCGGTCAATTTATTTTTTTTTTTTTTCCTTTTTCATTTCTTATAAGGTTTCACGGCCCTGTACTTTAAAACATTTACTGTACCAAGCTGGACATCCGTTCTCCTACAGTGAGAAATTAAAGGTTATAAATCAGAGGTGTGGAATTTTTTTAATAATCAACTTGGCCAAGGGATTAAATGCTGCTGAGATCTACATGTCCTGAGAAATCTACTTGTCCTACCTATTTCCTACGTCAATTATATAAGGGCTGACAGAGAAGCATGTAGTATGTTTTTTTTATTTTGTTTTATTGAAACCAATAACAATTCAGTGCTTTGTAATAATGCTAAAGAAAAAATTGAAAAGTGATATCCCTGTTATCCAAAAGTATAGAAATTGTATAGAAATACATCACTAAATGATGTTGCATGGCAGACTGCTCTAGGACTCATATGGACAATACTTCAGTAGTTATGATAGATGTGGCCTCTAATGTCTACACGCCTGCTTTGTGCCTCTTTTTGTAAGCCAGAGATCAATAGCTCTGCTGGGGTCATATTCCTCAAAGTTGGGTCCTTCTATCTTACGAAGCATTAGATCTTGGGGAACATCTTGATTTAACCATGTTCTTAGTGGGATACACATTCAGCTTCTGCTGTAGACACACTGAATGTGAACATCATCTCCACAAGCTTTAATATATTAGTCAACGTGAAAGGTTTTGTTGCTAGCAGGGTGGAGTACACAGGCAATACAGGAATGCCTTTGGTCTGAAAGCTTTTCATATGGGCTTTAATTTCACAAAACTCCTCTACAATTGCCAACCTTGTCTGTGTGAAAAGTACTTAAACATGTTGAACAATGGCCTCAGTATCGGAGAGCCCATATTTATACAGTTCCTCTGTACTTTCGGGCCATAGTGTGTAATCAAATGCCTGAAATCCTTGAACTGGCATGCAATTAAAATTTGCTTGTATTTTACCACACTGTCAATGAGCTCACTGTCACTTTGGGAAATACAGTTATCAGGCTGCTGTCCACCAGCAGCAACAATCTAGCCATCAGTAGAAACGTTTCCAAACTTGGGGCCTATTAAGAGTTTGGCAGACGGGAAACCCCGTCCGCCAGCCTTTCAACAGGGTGGCCGCCGCCTTCGTGGTGACCTCCACATCAGAGTTAAGAGTTTCCCGCTAAGTTAGCGGACTCAAACTTCAATTTCCACCTGCTGACCCAGCAGGAAACAGGCTATTGCATTGTCTCCAGCTCATAATCGAGCCGGTGGCAATGCAGTAGCCCGCAATGAACATTGTGAAGGTGCTGGGCATGGGTACCTCTTCTCTGGCCCCCTTCACCTGTTCTCCGCCAGCCTTTTCATGGTGGTGTTACCGCGGAGAACAAGGTAGTAATCCGTAGGGTGGATTGTGATTCCCCGCCAGGCCGCTGGGATCATGGATCTTTGCGGTGCTGGCAGAAACCTGGCTGTTTGACCGCAAGGGTTTTAATGTGGAAGTCTGATCGTTGCAACAGTGCTGGTCCTGACCACCACCACTAATGTTGCAGTTTGAACACCTCCACACTCGTAACAAGGCCCTTATTTTCTTCGGGTGATACAGTTTTTTAAACTGCTGCATATATTCGCCCAGCTCACTCTTAAGGCCTATTAGGATCAATGCACACCTCTCTACAGCAGGTGAAACATGCAGTAAAACCAGTTGATTAGTCTAAAGAATACTGAATGCTGATACACTGGCTTCAGAACATCTCGGGCTGTAAAGGTTTTTTATAAATGTAAAGCTAGTTACAATTGAGAGGTACTTTTTTTACCTTGGCGGCAGAATCATCACTCCCAGCTGCACCCTGTCCCAGGTGTAGAAACACTGTCATAAAAAGTATTGTGATACACTGTTCCAGGAGGAAAAAATGAAATGAAAACACACAAGAGGGTCCTCAATTGTAGGAGCAATTAACCTCACACATCCAAAGGATGTCATGCTTCATCATTGGTACAGCTCCTCGTCAGACCGGCGCTGCAATGTCTGACGGGCTCCACCCCAATTGGGGGGGCTCTTTGCCGGAGATCTTTTATGATGATGGTGCCATGCCCCAGAGTTGAGTGGGGGGAGGACAGAGTGTGTAGGAGATCAAAAAAGTGAAAGAGATAAAATTGGCTCTCACAACCCCCAATGGTTAAATACTTTATTGAGCCAGTTGGAAGGTAGGGACCAAGATTAAAAACGTGAAGTCAGACGAGTGAAGTAGAAACAATGATCAATCACTCTAATGAGATCTATGAATCAACGGGAGGTTTTTACACAATTTGCGAACCAACCCTTTTCATCGGTCAACATGTTTCGCATCCTAGTGGCCCATACGGGTCCATTGATGCTTCGTCAGGACCAAAATTGACTTGCTATATCTCCTAGTCAAGCAGAACTAATGTGTCTTCTAAATCGGAGTACCAGTAATTACAGGTAACTACACAGATCTATATAGAACAGGTATCAAATTACTTACATAAGTCAGGTAAATATGTTTCCTAACTAGAGCCCTGAAAATGAAACAAATCAATTAATTATTGAACAGTGTAACGCAAGACATCCACAGAAGACATGAAAACGTGAAGTAGTGAGACAAAGTGTCCGTGGTGGCAAATGACAAAAGTGCACATAAATATGTAAAAAAGGAGCTTACCACCCGCATTAGGGAAAAGTGCTCCATAGGACTACGTGGACCAATGGTCGACCACAATTGCAAGTCTAAATGGAGAAACACACCCAAATAGGCAGGAAAACATAATGTTCATTGCGAGTCGTAGTAAGGATAAGTCTGATTAAACCATTTCAACAAATATTTTTCAATCGAAAAAATCAGGGACAAATAAATTCGGAAAAATCAATGCTGGCTCATGCTGATCATGCTCAGTCAATACACACTTATTTACAATTATTTACAATAGCAAGGATACCCTAGATCTCGGAAATTGCAAAACTATTCTTCTCAAGTATATGTAGATCAATGTAAAAATATATATAGTAATGTCATGGGACTAATGTGGCCAACAAATATATATATCCACGAATATCAGACTCCCATATACCGGCTGCGTGCTGGTCAAATCGCCGGTAATTGTAAGTTAATTAGAAAAGAGTGACTCTCGAGTGAGAGAAAGCTGCCTGAAAACCGGCAGATCTAATCACAAATGTGACGCGGAGAACAAGGTAGTAATCCGTAGGGTGGATTGTGATTCCCCGCCAGGCCGCTGGGATCATGGATCTTTGCGGTGCTGGCAGAAACCTGGCTGTTTGACCGCAAGGGTTTTAATGTGGAAGTCTGATCGTTGCAACAGTGCTGGTCCTGACCACCACCACTAATGTTGCAGTTTGAACACCTCCACACTCGTAACAAGGCCCTTATTTTCTTCGGGTGATACAGTTTTTTAAACTGCTGCATATATTCGCCCAGCTCACTCTTAAGGCCTATTAGGATCAATGCACACCTCTCTACAGCAGGTGAAACATGCAGTAAAACCAGTTGATTAGTCTAAAGAATACTGAATGCTGATACACTGGCTTCAGAACATCTCGGGCTGTAAAGGTTTTTTATAAATGTAAAGCTAGTTACAATTGAGAGGTACTTTTTTTACCTTGGCGGCAGAATCATCACTCCCAGCTGCACCCTGTCCCAGGTGTAGAAACACTGTCTGCATGTTTTGTTGCATGGTTGTCAAAGCCCTGGTTTTTCTGGATACCCATCTAACCTATTTATCATCAGTGAAATTTGCAATGTTTTCATCACTTATTCTTGAAATTTCTTTGGCATCTCTTCGCCTTAGAACTACACCAGTATAATTCGAAAATCCATTTCAGAGTTTGTTCAAACTGACAAATAGAGGGATTGGTTTTTACAGCATCTAGAATCCCGAACTGAAGTTTGTGAGCTTCACAGTGGAACGGTAGAGAAAAAAAAGGAAATGTCTTTCTTTTTAAGTGCTGCAACCCCTTCCTTAGATCACATCATTACTGCAGTACCATCGAAATTGACAGCTATTAGTAATGGGCCTGGATGTTCTGTAGACCTCATACCTACTAAATCCAAAGATAACCTTTGGATTCCTTTAGCTATACTATACAGAACACTTTGAGCATGTGCTTGTTTGAGTGGAACAAGATCTGCAAATAGAGTGTACGGTTTTTCATAATTGACTACTCTCATCAGCACCGTTTCCTGATGGCACTATCTGTGCTTCCATCAGCAATAATGCAGATGAAGCGAGAATCTTAAACTGTTTTTTTTGATGTCCCATCGAAGTATATCTGCCTCACATCTTATGAACTGGGGCTTTTTCAAGGTTTGGATAATTTACTCCTATATCCACACCTACTTTCTTCATAGCCCTTCATATGGTTTCCATGTCGGAGTGTGGATTACCTTGTTTTGCAAATAGGTAAGCAGCTTTTAACAAGATGGTCATTTACTTACTTTCTCACTCCTTCAGTTTTTGCAGTGCTTGCATGATGAGGGAATGCTCTGTAGAGGCACTGGAATTTGAGGTAGACGCTGTAAGAGTCTGAGACTGCAAGGCAGTTTCTTTAATTTTCTGGCGGTGCCATTAAATATGTCATGAAATGTGCCTTACTAGTTTCATGAGCTCTAATTGGTTTCATGTGCAGCTGGTCACATCCACAAATGTATTTCTACCTGAATTTGAATAGCTGACTGCTACAGTAGGATATTTTTGGCAAATAGTGCAGTACATTTTTGATCCTTCTCCCTTGTGGCTTTCCTTCAGGGCTAGCCATGGCCAGGATTCCACCCAATGAGACTCAAAAACTTGTTCTCTTTTTTCAGCATCATACTTTTTGTTCTTGTTTGTGTAAGTATTATGTGGGGTGTTACAAAACCCAACCTCAGTTGGTTCTTTTTGGTTTGCTTCTCCTGGCTTTTCTTTATCAGTGTCTTTACTTCTTTCGAATCCAAAGTTGAATAGAATTTGCTGAGACTATTTGCCTGTCACCAGGACAAAGTGATCAAGTCTGTGACTACACTTTATTCAGTTTTATACTCACTGTCCATAAATGCTGAGCTATTTATGGCAACCAGCTTTTCACATAGGAGACTCCCCTAAATCTAAAAAACGCTTTCCAAACTCTTTGAGAATGAGGGCTGAGGCTTCCTGCTGCAATGAAACTTTAGGCTGCTATGGTTCGTAGTGATTCTGTTTCCGGCCAAGTTGTAATCCCACTGAAGTCTGGTGCTATGCTGGCTGCACAGTAGACCGAGAAGCCAAGAAAAGATACACACTATAAACAAGGATTTGAGCTTTGGAAAAGGACAAGCTTACATAAAGGGAATTCAAATCTACCATCCATGTTACCATAAAACATTGAAAACATAAAGAATTATGAGTAATTGACTGCAGAAGAAAGATCGAGAAAAAAATAAATAAAGGAAATAATGAACAAAAAGAGAAGGAAAGGAAATAAGGCAAAAAAGGGAAAGAAACGAGGATACATAATAAAAAAGAAAAAAGGTACCTTAAAAGATATAATTTTTCTGACCTATTGTCTTTTACTTTGCCTTTTGCTAATGCTGTGCTGGATCAGCAAAAAGCCTTTGGCTGGAGCCGTGTAACATAAAATTAAGAGCAAAAACACACAGGCATGAAGATGTGAGATAATTTCCTATGCTGAAATATGCATGAGAACGTATGCAAGTGCATGCATTAACATAAATACCTGCGCCTATGGAATGAGTGTACACTTTTTTTTTTTTTATAGTACTGATCAAAAATGAACTCCCTTTGGCTTGCCTACAGATAGATAATAGCCTGTTTCATGCCCTGCCAAGGAGCTAAATGGAGCTGTCGAATTCCCTTCTTATCTGACCAACCAACCTCTCAAATTCTATATCATTTATTTTTCCTACACACAGACAAAAACAGTGCTTAATTTGTTGAAATAAATATATAAATGAAATACCTGCATAAGTGTAGGGGCCCAAAGTATTTCTTGGGAGCCTGCCATCAGAGGTGCTGCCCAACGTTATGGAAGGTGATGCCCAGGCTTTCTAATCTTGATTCCACCTCATGCCTCTCTTCCATCGCCCTCCACTTCAATTTCTTTATCGGATTATTTTTCATCTGCACTTTCTCCCTTTGTCACTCTCTATCGTCCTATGTTTCTCATTCTCCTTCTTTTTCCGCCTCTTTTATTCCTCTCTACTTGTGGGTCAAAGTCTGATGATAGAAAATAAGTCCTAGTCTTCAAAAATGTGTTGGTGCGACCAGCACAAATTAAGCAATAGAAAGCATCCTCAATGGTGTTTTATCCAGAAATAACATCAGTTACGTGCTTGTATGACATTTAAAAAAAAGACATGGAGCCTACATAATAGCCAGATGCCGAAAGATTATACCCAAATCAAAACCGTGTTGGAAAAATTGTTAATACAGTTTTAGAAAATGTAGCTCAGAAACTTGACTGACATTTAAATATTAGTGATTATATCTACATGCAGGGATTTATTCAGTTTATTTTGTTTACACTAATCCAGAATATGGGGGGTGGGGCTGAAGGGAAGGCATGCCTCTGGTATTTTCCTCACTTTCTTTATATTACTAGAGTCAATAACAGCTATTAGGGGGGGTGAGAATGTTACCACATGTTAGTTAATTTCTAAGAAAGCCCTGTTTTCCTGGCACAAGAACTAGGCATCTTAACTCCAGTGTGGCAACAGAATTTATTTACATTTGTATTATTCTTATTTTTTACTGGGGCTGTATTTAGCTATGAATTTGTATGCATAAACTATGTGACCGTGTCAGTGTGAGATTACAGTAGCCACTGCAAACAAAAACACTTTTAATTCTGGGATTAGGTGAAAGCCCATTATGCTTGAACTGTTTCATTCCAAGGAATGCAGCGAACCCCTGGCTCTCTTGAAACCACAATTGTGGGTGAAACTGTTGAGCCCTCATATATATATTCCACTTCAAAGATCACACTAGTCCTAGGAACCGGAGAGAAATAATATGTAGGGACATGCTTATTGTGAAAACAGTCACTCACAGTGAAGTTAATCAGTGGCTGCAGTGCCCACTTTGAAATGAAAGCTGTGATCGCACAAAGCAAGCGTGGCAAGTGAGCCTACTGCTCCCTAAAAGAGCTCCCATGTCTCTTCCATCCAGACATCTAGCCATTCATCCTTTCACCCTTCCATCCACTGCTAATATCCACTATTTCACCTTTGCATTCTTACATCCATTCATTTTAGCATGCTTCATTCAATCTTCTCCCATTGCATCACTCCATTCACTCTGCTATCCACTGATTCATTTTTCTGCTCTGACATCCATCTCCATCCATCCATTCACTGCCATCCATCATCTTTCCATATACTCACATCCATTCTTTCACTCATTCGTCCAATCTTCCACCCATTGGCTCATCCTTTCACCCACTCATCCGTCCAACCCTTTACCATCCTTTCACCTATCCATCCACCTATCCAGTCATCACCCATCCATCTATCTACTGGACCACCCTTTCACCCGTCTATCCAGATTCACTCATTCATCCACCCACTCATTCATTTATCCTTCCATTCACCCATCCATATATTCAATATTTCTTCCTTCTTTCCTTTTTCTATTAACTTCTTTTTTGTTTTGTATTGACTGTATTCCTTCAAAGTGTTGTTTGAGATTTTGTCTGCCTATTTGCAGACAGAAGAGGCCCACATAGAGACCCACTGCCAAAAAGGGGTGGGGTGTTTCCCAACACCCCTGTTGAAGTGGATTGAACCACTGCCCCAGGCTGTAGCTGGCAGAAGTAAAATGCTAATGACACAAAACAACAACTCAGTGAATGAAAAGAGCTGTAAAAAAAAAAACAGAAGAATTATGTGTGTGTAATTTTAGTAAAATCAAAGTATAAAATTGAAATGTTTATTTCCTACCATTACTCTGTAAAACAGTAAGGTAGATATACCAGGATGAGAGAGGCCGTTCCAAACAAACGATTCATGTCGAGCAGAAAGGCTTCAGTCAGACGTCACTCAAACAACTTATCCACAAGCACACTTAATTGACAGTCCTGTAGATCCAAGTGTCGGACGCATGGACCATTGTGAACCAATGACCGAAGCCTCACACTCAGAACCAAGTGTCAGGCACATCACATTTAAATCACTGACCCGTGTCATACCACAGATCTACAGCTGTCAACTCCATTTTCACAAACCTTCGTGCCACATACGAGGTGCTCATCAAACATACCACAAGACCTGTACATCACATACCAACGCAAAACCAGAACACGCTGTGCACACACCCACTTACGGTTCATGTAAGAGATGGAGGTCCTTTCACATTTATTTAACGGATGAGCACACAACACACTTTTACACAGATCTTATTGCACATATGGGCCCATACTTCTGGCACACACAGACCCATGAAGTGATTTAAAGGTGCAGACATGAAGTACCAACATTTATTTAATTTGCAAAGCGAGAGAACCAGCACTTATCAGAATAGGCGCAACACTTTTAATAGGAGAGCTCGCGCACTTTCCTTTAACTAATAAGTACTCTGAGACAGAGAGTACTTGCACTTTTATATTTCATTGTCAAGCTCTGGACCCATGTGTTCAAATAGGCCAATGTCATGTGTATATTCCCATGTATCACCAGGGTCTGACTGACCGAGCTTGTTGGGCTAGTCTGATAGGTCAGCGTGTGCGCCAGTATTATGACTGTTTGTGGGCCCAGTTTTATGGTGTGCTGGGCCGGTTTTATTATTGATTTCCCTGGAATTAAAACAAACGTTGTCTGCGGTTAGCCATGCTGTCTTCCACATCTTGCAAGACTCGTAGTGTGTTTTTACAAGTGCAAAGCTGCCCCAATTTGCGAATGTGGGCCTTCTTTTTTTTTTTTTTTTTTTCTTTCTTTCTTTTTTTTGAGGAATCACTAATGGGTGCCACTTTTGTTGCTAGGGCCTATTATCTGTCCCAGTCTGACCGTGTGTCACCCACTGCGACCTCTTCCTTTAAGATGATTCCTCTTTTATGTAGTTATATGTCAAACACTGGCATCTAACATACAGCCTCTCTTTCACGCGTCTTTCAAATGAACAGGCACGGACGAAACGAGCTGAACTCCATGCTCCATATGTCTCCTGAAAACCTATAACGGGACATTTGGAGTTAAAGTTCACACAAAAACATGCGACACACGAAGTCTCCCACAAACTGACGGGTGGTGCACATACTCCTACGACAGGACAGACCCATTTAACACACCAGGCAGGGTCCCACTAGCGGCTCCTTGTGCCTCAGAAGCTTGCAGCCTTTCAGTGCACATCGTCACAATTATCCCACTCCTCCCCACCGGCCTCTGATACTCACAGCGCCACGCCATCAGCCCTCTGTCATCCCTCAGCCAGCTTGGCACCCAGCTATGTCTCTTACACACCTCCTTATTGGTGCTCCCTTCAAAGCAGAGAGATTGGTAGATGGCGGGAGGTGGCGCACTGCAGCCACGGATACCTCGGGCCGCTAAGGTGCGTGGGTGTCCCTTCCGTGCGGCAGGCACGTACTCCATTCCTTGATGAGGATGATGGAGGGACGAGGGCGGTGAGGCGCAGCTAAAGGCCAGCAGCATTAACCACATGTTTCAATGCGGAGAGTGCTTAATCTGTGTTTAGTAGGGGCTGGGCCTCAGATTGCTGACAGAAAGCCAGAGAGCCCACAGCTCGAATATTATTTACTGATTTAATGTTTCATTGTCCGGCGGACCAAATAGACATTAAATCTTCTTCCCCATCATACAAATCAACAAGATTCGGGAATCAGGCGATACGATTCCCCTATCCCTGTAAAATGGCTGGCACATCATGATGAATTCCATGTGCTCATGGATGGTGACACATGCATATGTCATGATGCTGGATTGGGCCATTTTGCCTTTGATGTCTTTGCCAATGCTGTTTAGTATTGCCAACAAGCATCATTTTCTTATTACCAATTCTTAAAAAAAGCAAAAGGTTATCTAACTCCTTTGAAGGTGAGACCAATTAGCTTTCCCAGTTTGCTCATATTCATGCCAGTGCAAAAAATGCTGTTTGTTTTGCTAGTGCTTGCTTATATTAATTCCAATAAAAATAGTCTTCGAAGCATCTGTGCCTCAGTCTTGTAGAAGAGACAGCCCCTGACTGCTCTATTTTGTGAAGAGGTGCGCCAGATTGTAAGAACGGATAGCCTTATTCCTGTGTCCATTTGTAGGTGTCTGCTACTGACGGTCTGTAGGAAAGCTTATTCTTTCAATACTTAACACATACTTAAAGTGGGCTTTGGATTAGCCCCAAACTCATTGGATTGTTTTGTTGACCTTCTCAGTCAACTGCTGCAGATATGATGGGGCTCTTCCCTATTCTTGTGGTTGCCCTACCCTAAAACATTTTGGTCTTAGTGTTCTGATTGATAAACTGTATCCTTCCACGCTATACTTGAGAGGACTCTTGTAATTGAGCACTTCATAGTAGTTCATACTTTTTCTTGTTCTCTTTCCTTTCCCAGGATAGCCAGCTATGAAGTTGAATTCCAGTGTCAACAAACATTGGCAAAGCCAATAGCTTGACATTTTTAATATGTTTGTTTTTATGACTCTATTGATGTGTGCTTGTCTGAATTTTCCTGCTTATGTGACAGTGAGCACAGTTTATTGTGGCTTGTTTCTGGTGGGGCATCCACATGCAGCACAAGTTGCCAACTTGGGCTGCCTAGCAGAGGGCTGTGAGTCCTGTGCACTGAGAACAACATTGCCCGAGTATGAAAAAGGGATTGCTCCCATCTCCCACTTTTGAAGTGACTACATCATGACAGGCTAGTTTAGAGGAAGAGTGATGATATACAAATAAAATTGCGAACAGGTGTTGGCAAAGCTAGTAGGTCTGGCTTTGGCAAGCCTTCAGTTTTTTAACAAACGTGTGGCAGCTCCTTACCATGGGAATGCTCAAACCCTGACATATTGTGGACTGTATAGCTGGAGGATTCAAACTGTCAAAATAGGTGCATTTTGGCTTTGCGCGCACTAAGAAACCTCCAATTACTGCTCCGATAAGTAAGGGTTATCGCATGCAGCCTTGTCTCATACCGTAATGACGCTGCATGGTCTACTTTGAGAATGGAAAGCCGGCTGATCAACATCCAAGGAAGCCATAATAGCAGCAATCAAGTAAGTGATCTTAACCCGGCAAGTGTGCACACCTGTACTGAATGTATGACTTTATACCTCTTTCTAACGAAAGCCGTCTACATGTGGCCTGAAGCCACCCTCTGAGACCAAGCTAAAATGGTCTCAGAGGGTATGCATCGCGTGAAGGAAAGTAAGCTGCTATACAGTCAGTGACCCCTTAGGAAAGATTGAATGTTTGTAATACCTATGATGTGTTTTTGAAGCTTACAAACATAAACCTGCACTGAGACCCTACAGTCAGACTCTCCTAGCAGTTAACAAGCATTTGCAATGCAATGGATCTCGCGTTTGCTCGAGTTAGAGCGGTTACTGTTGTAAATTCCTAACTGGCCTTTTCTTGCCGCTTAAATTGAAAATGAAAAGTAAAACAGTTGCCACAAGCGAGCCGATTCAAAGCACCATGGCTGCCAAGAGCGTGAGCGCGAAGGAGAGACACAAAAGGAAAAAGAAGTTTGCTTGCAGTCAAACGTATCAGCAAAAGTGAAATTATCCATGTAACAGGGTCGGTCTCTAAGGTGGTATCCAAACCGCCCCAAAGAGGGACAAACGTAAAGCAGTTACCAATGATGATAAAGGATTTTTGCAAGGCAAGCCCATGAACGAATGATAGTGATGGGCGTGCGGTGGGCATGGTTAAAAGCCCACAAGACTTGCTTAGGCACGCTCGACCTAAAAATGGTGGCCTACCTTCTTCTTTGTTCAGCGAAAGATAAGCTGAAGCTTAGAAGCACAAACCTGCATAAATCACACAGACTCTTAAACCAGATCATACAAAACAGTGGCAGTGGAGCGAGCTTGACGCACTTTAGCAGGGGCCAAATAGTGGCTGAGTGACTGAAATGAAGTGACCTCATACCATATGCGATAATGAATTTCTGCATCTGAGTGACTGTGAAGAAGCAGCTCTTAAAATCTGCGCCAGAGCAACAACTAAATCTGGTCTGAATTTGGTATGGCAGCAGCGTTTTAACTCTGTGCCTGAATGTCAGTAATTAGCAACATCCCTCACATGGCATGAACTCACTTTGGAGCAAACTAAAATGGCAGTTCCACATGCATTGTATGTGAATGAAATAGACCGATCTGTGACAAGCGTCCTCAGAGGCATGCTTGCTACACAACTGTCATGATCAGGCATATCACTAAGAAACTAGGGAGCCAAGCTTAGGGCATAGTGGCTCTGGTGAAAATGGATTGAAAATCATCAGCCATTTTGGGTGCCCTTGGGCTATTAACATCACACTACTATAACATCATCCTGTGGTCAACAACCTTGACGTGGAATACTAAATACCTCACACAGTACGCAGGTCTTTGAGGGCCTTACAGGAGCAATGATCCCAGGAAACATAATGGTGAGACAGTGAACCAGAAAAGGATTATCTTGGCCAAGATAGAGTCCAACTAGAGCTGCAGTGTTTTATTAACCTTTACTGTAATATTACGCAAATTAAAGTGCCAACAAGCATTCAACCATTATGCCAGCTCCCATATTACCACTCTGCTCCTAATTAAGTGCACAGCAACCTCATTCCTGGCTGACAGTACTCTCTCTCTCACACACACACACACACACACACACACACACACACACACACACCTTGGGATAGGTCACTTATTGACTCAGCTGCTACTCTACAGCTCAAATGTGCAACCAATTTACTTTAGCACTGTGTCCTACATAACGCTGGTGCACAGAGACATTTACAGGTGGAATTGTATGTCCCATTTGACAGGATACACAAACTCTACCAGAGCGACATTCCTACTGTGACATAGCAGAGAAGGAAACCACAGCGAGCCTGGAATGATTCAATGCGGGTCCACCCAATCCTGACTCGCCAAAAATAAAAATGTCCTCAGCACTACTATGGATATGATCCTCAATAGGTTAGCAGAAGTTCACCATCTGGCAAAATCCACAAGGGATAACACAGATGCAATGCAGAGGGAAAGCTGTGCTATCCAAGCCGACATCCAACAAAGCAACATGAGGATAGCGGAAATGAAAAGTAGAGTTGCAACTTAGAGGGCTCCAAAGTCAAATTCAGTAAAGCGATTTTAACTCTCACCACCACAACTCTGTTGCTTTTGAAAACAGGAACAGGCGGTGAAACCTCCATATCTAGCTGGAATTTGAAAGAGCATAGAGCTCTGCCACAGAAGCTACCTATCTAAACTCACCTTCGTCCAATTGTATGCAAACTGCTACGCCATCTGCATGTGGAGAACATACTAGCATTCATAAAGAAACCGTCACATATAATGGAAAGGTAACAAGATATTCATTTCACAAAACTGTCCTAAATCCACAATAGAGACAAAGAAAGGCTTCTGAGCTTTGCGCCCACGGCTGGAGGCATTGAACTGCCAATTAACTGTGCAGGTCCAGCCAACTACCTAATACATTCCAGGGCATCTCGCACATTTTCAGGGACCATAGTACCCTCGCAAGGTTTCTGGATGATAAAGCTGAGCCTGAGATGGACACCTCCTCGCACAAGGCCACATCCTTAGCCAACAGTCACTAGCGTAATGCTAGGCTCAGCGTTATGTCACTACTTCTTGCCTCCTTATGCCACGTGCTGAAATTCCTAAGTGGATAATCTATAGCCATCACTTTCCTTGTTGACACCGCTAACCAGATACCCATTTCGTCCATTAAGTTTTTTTGATGGTCTGTCTGACTTATTCTAGTTTCTAAGAATTTAATAGTTGCTGATATTCTGTCCTGCACAAAACAATCTAAGTTCTCATTTCAGATTAGGATGCTGGCGGTCTGACCGCCACAACACAGCTGACACCGCCAGGAGCATAGATCACACTGTGCAGAAAGCAGTGGTCAAGCACAGCAGTGCCGATGGCGGCACCGCTGTGCTGATCACAACTTTTCTCTCTGCCAGCCTTTCATGGTGGTGTCACTGCCCTGAAAAGGGTGGTGGAAAGGCAGAGTTGGAGCCACAGGGGGGACCCTGCACTGCCCATGACCATTTTGTGGGCAGTGCATGGGCCCCCCCGTCAGCACATTCTGAATGCTCACTGTCTACCATGGCAGGCAGACTGGCTGACTTGGCGGTGGCCTCCCCACCGTCATGTAGGTGGGGCAGCGTTCGGAGTGACTGCCATCGTAATCAGGCCCCTAGACTCTCTAAAGATAAAGGAGTTGTAGGCCTCCCTAATTTAAGAACTTCCAAACAGCTTACTTGTTCGAACAAGGCATTAACTGGTTCATTGATGGATGGGACTATTTTCCTGTTTGGATGAATTTGAAGAACTCACTGCTAGATGGTAAATCTATTTGCGCATACCTAACAATGAAAAACTTTTGCCTCCCCAATTCTAAATACATCATGAATAATACTAAAAATGGTGTTCTGCGATTGGACTACCACTCTAAAATAAAGATCTGCAAATCCATCTAGCGCAATCCTAAAATTAGGATTGATGGGCAATCAGTAATATGGTTCCGTAACGTGGTTTGACTGGTCAAGGAAAGAAATTAATCTAGTCAAAAACTTATTTTAAACTTATTTGATGGGACTGTCCCACTCCCCTTCTCATATTTGCAAACACACTACAGGTTGGATAACCTTGACTTCTACAAATTTCTAAGGTGCTTAGGATACAGCTTTCTAAAAACTCAGCATAATAGATAGACTCAACATTACCTAACCTCATTAGTAACTTGTGCAAAGCTGGCCATGTGGTATCTAAAGTATACAAGCTAATCATACCATAATTTATGCTAAATTTCACTTGTGGAATGAACAAAAATGGAAGACAGAACCATGCAAAAGTAATATAAAATTTGATTAGAAGTGTATTTACAAATCCCCTTTTACAAATAAGATCTCACCAAATGCTTTCCCAAATTAAATATATCCTTATTCACAGATCCTTTAACCCCCTTAAAAAGTACATACACCTAGCATTAGACAAGAACCCACCTGCTGAAAATGTGGTGATAAAACAGGTGACCTGGTGCACATGGTCTTTTAGTGTCCCACACTGGAACTGCAAAATTACTGGGATAACATCTTTAAGTTCATTAAAAGTACCTCTGGCATTAACCCCTCTTATAAATTCTCCTACATTTTGCTAGGACACCCTGACCCCCAGATACTAAACAAAGCATATGTATTTCTTCTAGACTGATGACTCTAGCTTGCAAATTGCTTCTTACCAATTGCAAGAACTGCAGTAATGTTTCCTGTGGTATGTGGCGTGAGTGGCTTAAGTTTCTCACAGGAGTGGATATTACCTTGTTGCAACTTATACCCGGCTAGCAGACCCATGTGGGGTTCACTTGATGCTGCTGCTTTATCATTTAAACCACCATAGCCTAATAATTCTCCCTCTTTAGCCTAAAGAGTGAGATACACTGTACACTCCACCTTGGTCATTTATTCTTAACTTCCAGTAATGGAACCTTTAATTAATTCAAAATCAGCTCCCTCACTCGTACTCATTCACTTATTGTGTCAATCAAGTGTTTACTATATTTCCTACACAGCGTTCAGATGACAATACAACATGTATTTACTGCAGTCTTACTCCCTTCCCTTTACCTTATGTTCATCTTACTGTTTATCTTGTGCTTGACTTGTTCTGCGATACAATTGTAATATGGATTATATGAAGGACACATTCAGCTTCTTCTTTATTTGCTTTATCACACTCTTTGTATATCTTCTCGCAAAATCAATAGACTGTGAACAAAAAAAAGTTTAACGTAAAAATTAAAATACTAACGTCTAAATGTGGTCTTCATAGGTTTGCAAAAATGAGTGCGAATAATAACTCATAAAAAATAAAGTTAAAGAAGAGATAAGCCCCCAATCCATGGCCTGGAAGTTAATTACTCTTTAGGTGCATTTGTCCCAGTGAAGTGAGCTAATGGCTGAAGGGGGCTGAGTCTGACACAGTGCCCATTGCAGTATGCTATGGTGGGGGAAAGCAAAATGAAGTTAACACATGAACAGACCAGTGGATGATCTGGTTTGACGGAAAATCACTACATGTATTGTGTGAGTAGCTTTAATGAATACATATGTGTATAACCTGGTGGTGGTCGCCACTGGGTAGTTATAGTTAGGATTGTATTTCCATAGGAAATGCATTTTGGCAAATCTCGATGTAACTATCCAAAGGAGTGCTACTTTTTGGTTAGTTTGTGCATGGAAGATTTCAGGGTGATCCGTCAAGCAGGGGCTGAGAAAAGTGGGAGGGAGGGTGTTTTTTCTGCATTCATTTTTCTATAGGAATTTTAGACACCGCTACAGCCCAAACTGTACACCAAATTTGCCAGGTAAATCTTGGTCCAGAAAGAGTGTTTTTTTTTAGTGTTTTGGTGTAAATCCATTCAATAGTTTTTGAGAAATTAAGGATTAAAAAATGGTATATTTCAAGGTGAGATCTGATTGACTGCCACCACCTCAAAAAAGAAGTGGTGGCAGCCATCTTAGGACTGTGGACTCAGTCCTAGAACAAGCATTGGCAAAGCCAATAGGTCTCGCTTATGGGCGAGCTATTGCCTTTGGCAGTCGGGTAGGGGTGGTGAACAGGAGGGCGAGTTGTTGGTGAATAGGAGGGTACTTGGGTATGGATAACAGGACTCTGCTCTTAACCGTGCCACAATACTAGAAACAGGGAAGTAGGTAGTGACAATACTAGAGGCATGGGGGACTAGCATTCGTAATATTATATCATAGGGGCTAGTAATCGTAATACAATAATCATGGAGGCTGGCAGTCATGATACTAGAAAAAAGGAAAAGCATGACTCGCACACTGTCTGACCAGAGCGACATTTTGGCGCGTGCTGTAAACAAACCTTGCTGCTTCCAAGTTATCTAGTATAATATTCTCGATGAGATACAATTACAGTTTACCTTAGGTTCTAGGTGTTTGATTTATGGATACCTTTGCCTTGTTTACTTTAGCAGACACCTGGGGGTCAGAAAGAACGAGGTGTATGGAGGTCACTATACGAGAGGGATGAGGACTGGCAAGACTATAAGTATGGAGGCAGGCAATCATGGTACTGGTGACACTGAGGCTGGCAGTCATAATTCCAGATCACACACTCACCGTTGATCTGGCTGGGAACATCGTTCTGGTTGAAACCTTTGGAAATGTGTGCTCTACAGACCTCCGAGCAGAGCCGCTAAAGTGCAAAGCAGGTGCAGCAAACCATGGCAGAGGCGCTGGGACTGGCAGACCGACAGACAAACGAGAGGAAAAAAAAGTCTGTCTAGTGAGCAACGCTTTGGATGGAAACAACCCACGATATTTAGAGGAACCTTAGTGAACACAGTTACTGTGTATGCATTAGCAACCCGTTTCACTAAAGGTAACCACTTGCTAATTGATATAAATTGCAATTTCCATTTCAAGAAAGATGGCAAGGCTGCATCTGCCTGGGGGCTAAGGCAGGGCTGTTCACAAAAGTCTTCAATTTGTAAGAGCCTAATGTAGTAATGTTGTGACAGTATACACATACTGCAATCTTTGGGGTTACTTTCTAGAGTCAGCTTTATGAGGTCATCAGCAGCGAATGGCAGACTAAACAACTGCCCCCGAACAGTGAACAGAGAATAAAACAAATCTGTGAGGAATTTCTAGACTCTCTCTGCCCCAGAAATGCACAATCTGTCCATGTATTGTACTGAATAGTGCCACTGAAAAGGAAGCCCTGGCCTACAAGCTGAAACAAAGACTGCGCCAGGTGCAATAGAAGGAACAGGATGCAGTCTCCAGTTCTTGAAAAGGGGTTCTGTTAGAAAGAAGGTAGTCTAACATAACGGCGAGTGCCAATAGTCACATACTATCAGAATACCTGTGCACCAGAGAAATAACAATACTCGAGGGTATGCTATTTATCACGTGTGATAAACAGAATATACTATACGTTTCAGGGGAACATGGCTGTTCTGGTGTTTAATGCACAACAGTCCACATAGTACTGTAAATACTGCACCCATTTTCCTTTTACACTTAATTTAATAAAGAGTGAGATATTTAACGCAATTACCAGTAAATTTCACTCAACTCTGAACTTTAACCCATGCATTAACAAGTTTATGCAGGAGCTGTGAAACGGCGACCAACTTGTAAATAGGGCCAATAAGTGACTGAGATTAAGGGTATTTGGCACTAGAATGAAATAACATCTGTAACCAGTGGAAAAGAGAGCAGATAACCCATTTTAAACATACGACATGCTGTGCCACCCTACGTTTGAGTTTTTCTCAGTTTATAAAGAAAGGCAATGGAAAGCTAGGCAGCAAAGTAACTGGTAACAAGAACCACTTCTCTGGACAGGGGAAGATTTCATAAACTCACTGCAGACACATGGCGCGCATAGAATGTACCACTACAGCTGCATCAGACACTTGTGAAACTGGTTAAAAACACTCAGCAGTGTGTTTGTCCATGAATAAACAGATCAGCAACAGTAAGTCCACCTTCTCAGAGTTTCCTACTAAAGAATAAGCACACAGGTATTTAGTCCCCAGAAAACATCAGTGTCCACTCGCGTTCAAGAGTTCAGCTCAAGGCCACTCACTTTGGTCCATACAGGGGCCCCCAGGCGGTTAGAGGAGGTCGTCCGTGTCCAGCCCCCGCGTCTGCATGCCCTTGCAGAAGAAGAGCTGGTAGTGGTTGTCTGTGTAGTCCACCAAGACACTCTCAGACGGTCGGCTGCGCAAGCCGTGCAGGGCGGCCTTGGCAGTTGAGCGGAAAAGCACCAGCGCGGCACACAACGGCTGGTTGTAGGCCACCTTGTCCACGGGCCCGTACCGGCCGAATTGCTTCTTTATGTAGGTGCCGCTGAGGTTGCAGGCCAGGCCCCACATACAGATGTAGGGCCCTGGCAGAGTCATCCGGAAGCAGCAAAAAAAAATATTCCTGCACGTTTGTGCTGCCTGCAATTGACACATATGGCACGCGGTTCAGGAGGTCCAAGACTAAACACAAAAGTGCTAACGCGCTGACAACAGTGACCTAGGTTGGTGGGTCACTCATCCCACGTGGAGAAAAGTAAAACCAAACAATTGCCGACAACATGCATGGGGTGGGCAGTGTGTGTCCATGCTCCTGCCATATATATTGTTTATAGCTGTGGGCATGCTAAATAAATAAATAAATACCTCATGCACGTTTGTGCTGCCTGCAGTTGGGAGGGATGGTGGTAGAGAAGCTGCAATAAAGTAGATGCCAAGCACCCACAGTGAGAATGAATTGATAAAGTAGTCCCTCAAACCAAGCGATAAAGAACCAAAGTGTAAATATAGGGTACTTGGTCCCTGCTCTTGAGTGGAAACGAAAGGGGGACAAAGAAGAAAGATTGACCTCTAGCAAGCAAGGATTTTTAAAAGTACACAAACAAATGAAAAGCAGTGGATGGGGGTTTAAGCCCACAATTAAATATACTTAAGTGCATAAAATGTTGAAAGCTCGACTTAAATAGGTTAAAAAAATTATAATAATAAAACAAGCATTTGCAATGCAGTAGGTCTCACATTTGTGAGAATTAGAGCTTTTGGCGTTGTAAATGACAATGTCTTTTACCTAGGTGTTTTGGTTTGGAGTGTAGTTCATGTTTGCCAGGTGCCATGGTAACCCTCCCAGGCCGGTTGCTGCAGGAGAGAGGACACAACAAGACAGCAATCTTGGGAGTGTTTTTACCTCATTCCTACAGACAGGCAGTAATAATCTAGAGATGCAACCCTTTCTAGTGTGTTTTCCTAAACTTTTATAGCACCAAACACGCCACAAAGAGGCACCTTTGTGGCATTTAACCCTGGCGAATGAGGGGGTCAAAAGAGTTGGGAGCAAAGAAAAGGGGGAAGCCATATATTTTTGTGTTCAACCTTTTTTTTCCTCTTCATAGGCAATGCCAGCCTAATGTATAAAGACATTGACTGTATACAAAGAGAATAACAGAAGAGACAGCTTAATTGCAAATTAATTATAGCGATTTTCTTTGCAGTGCTATGAAATGGCAGAACCTGTATTACCAAGCGCTATATTAAAAAAAAGTTATTTCAAGCCTGCGCCAACACACACCAGTCAGAGAACCATAGGGGAGAGGATCTGGCGTAAGGGTCACAGAGCTGCCGACTTTGGAGCTGGGGAACACCGTTCGAGTCTCGGTGCCGGCTCAACATCCTGTGATTCTGGAGAAATCACTTAATCGCCCTCGCTACCAAAAATGAATGTGTTCTTATGTAATATAACCAGTGCTCATGTAAAGCGCTGTAATACATTTGTATTGAGTTTGCACTATATAAAACTGCAAAAAACAAACCACTCCAATACCTTCTTGTTGAGTTTGCGCTACATAAAACTGCAAAACAAAATGTCCCGGCAGATATCATAAAGAAATAGCAAGATGCCTGAAACCAAGGAAGATGAACCAACAACTTGAGCACGAAGTACCAAGGCAAAATAAAAAATAGTGCACCATTTTAAAGTATCTTGTTGATCGTGCAATAATCCATGTAAGTCTCCAAGGCGGTAACAAAACTGCTTCAAGGCTGACAAACAAAAGCATTTACCAACAACATCAAGGGAATTTTGAAAGGCAGGTCCAGGAACAAATTAAAGTGATGGGCGTGAGATGGGGGGTGGTTAAAACCCACAGACTAGATTTAAACATGTCGAGAAGAGCGAGGCTCAACCTAAACAAAAGACACAAGGGGGCAGGGTCTTTGTTAAATGCTTCCCGGGGTGCAAATGGCGAGTGAGACTTTATTTTTTTTAGGGGTAGGGGGTATATATCCCCCCCCAACCCCAAACAGGACGTTTTTGGCCCTATTGACCCCTGGTGCCTGAATTATGTTTTGAGGGGAGTGAGGCACATGGCCATACCCCCAGGGCCCACTGTATGTTTTTTAAGGGACAGAGGATGGGCTAATAAACTGATTGAAAGGGGGGGACAGTGCCCCCTCTTCCCCCCCCCACCCCTGAGCCTTCCGTGGCTCCAGGGTCTCATAGCCTGCAGCCAGATCACATGCTATATCCCAGGTAGTACACCCCCGGGACACAGCAGTTTCCCTGCTGGTGCAGGCAGGAAACCTGTGTTTACTTCCACCTGGCAGAAGGATTTTCAAAATTCCTGCCAAATGAGAACAAATACAAAATCTGCTCGCAGCCGGCCAGAGCTTTGAAAATGCTCCTGTAGGTTGGGAGCAGACTTTTGATCTATTTCCCTGCCCATACTGAAGCGGGCAGGGAAATAGATTGAGAGTGCCCTCGCCAGGAGGGAGCAGCATAAATAGCTGCGTCCTGCAGGCAAGAGCAATACCGGCTCCAGCAGCATGGAGAGCACCGGATGAGGAAGTGGGGGCCCTGGGACTTCCTTTGCAGCCCCCGGCCAGTGTATGATGGGCCCCAGGGCCCACTTTTAACTGATGCCCCAAGGGATTTGGTTCCAAAGTATAAAACAGCTCAGCAGGGGGCTCTGTGGTTCACTCCCCTTTATTTTAAGTAGTGGCACTGGGAGATTGAGTACTCGGGCGTCATAAGGCTCTTGGAGGGAGTTTCCACATGGCAGTCCCCTCTAATAGACATACAGCCCATGGGTAGCCTGAGGAGGCTCGGGGAGGGCCACCTACCCTAAAATAAATAAAAAGGACTGGGGGATGGGTTCCCTGGAGCCATGCCCTGTGGTCATCCCCCCCCCCTGCCACACATGGCAAAAGGCTGTGTGCAGCATAGGGTGCACACACAGCTGAAGGCTTTATGTATGGTAATTAAATATTACTTTACATTTAAAAAAAAAAAAAAAAATAGAACTTCACTGGAAAAAACAAAGGTTGTAGTTGGTAAAATGTTCAGTAACAACGTAACGTTTTAAACTCAAAAGCACTGAAATTTACCAGTTCTAGTTCTCAAGTCACGATCACGCATGCCCTAATGTAGCTGTAACTCGCACCCTCGCCATTCACTGCAAATTACCCCACATCTTACATCACTCATAACATCTTTTATTACAACATAAAAAATAACACTAGAACAACTACAGTGAAATTAATTTTTTTCATAACTGTTTTTATTAGCAGTTTAATTAACCAAGACGGTAAGCCCCAGCGCGCTAGGAGACAATAAATGCATTGACATAATACATAAGAAAAAATACCCGATCTACTAATACAGCCTTTACCCTTATCCATGTGGGCAAAGGAAGAGATTCCGATATAATTTCTGTGTTCAGTGTGAATGAGCTGTGTGTCAACGTTCAAGTGTAGTGCTCTCATTATGAGTGGGGTTATGTGTCCTGTAATTCATCGTAAGACCTTGTTGGGCCCTACACTTTTTTGAATTTCCATGGTCATCCGAAGGCCAGGTAAATCTCCCTCTCAGCTATCATATACTAATCCATCCCCCACCTCCACTTTCTTATTGTGGGGGTCTCAGGAGATCCCCATTACTTCACTACGTTTCTCTCCACCACAACTAGTCCTAGGTTGGAAAAAAGAACTTTGGGGTGTGGCAAATCTACCTCTGTGGGTATGCTGAGCAGTGTGTAGCGAGGTTCCACCAGTATTTGCGCCTCAAGTACCTCCCCCACTTCGCATATACTACTTGACCCATACTTCTATATATTCGGGCATGTCCACAGAGTGTACATGAACATGCCCCTTTCGGTCTCACAATGTAGGCAGGTCGGGGTTCGGGCCCTCCCCATTATATGGAGCCTCACCCTGTCATAATAAGTCATGCAGAATTTTAAACTGAATTAGTCTTAACCGGATACGTATGGCCACTGTGCGAGGGTGCATAAGGGCAGCCTCCCAGTTGGTGCCGTCAAGTGGTCCCTAGTCACCCTCCAATCAGAACCTCAGTTGTCTAAGTGTGTCTGGCATATTATTGTTCAGGGTTTTGTACGTCCAAGAAATGGCTTTCTTTTCCAATTGACCCAGGAGGTCTATTGAGGGGGGCTCATTCTGGGAGGTCGGATATGTCTAGGTTTGGGGCTTGCCAAGCTTACGCTAGTTGAATGGAACTGTAATGCTGTGTCTATGAAAGATGGTATTCCTCTTGTAGGAAGGTGAAGGTCTTTAGTACACCGTCGCTTACAAGATGGCCCAATTTAGAAATACATATGGTGTCCCATTCCTGAAACCCCGAAGCTTCCCTAATTCTTTCAAGTAGGTTCCCTCCCACAACGGAGTTTTCCTCGTAAATGTAGTGAGCCACCCTATCTTGTTCAAAACATCTCTCGTGAGTTGTGTGGGTAGCAGGAGTGACTGTTTACCCCCGAATAAGTAGTGTAGGTGAGATTTGTGCATGAATTGACTCCTTTAAAGCAGATATATCGGGTGATTCTTGGGTGCTTGTTCCCAGTCGTTTATTGCTATTAAATGTACAGTCCAATAGTATGCTATGAGATCCAGTAGAGTGAACCCATCGCTAAGAGCTTCCCCACAAGAATGTGCGGGCATCACGTCTGTCTTGGTAAAGATGTCATCCAACAGTTTTACATAGGGGTTCTGGAAGGCATATAGTAATGTAGAAAAAGAGATTTTTATACAGAGCTGCCCTCTCAAATAATGTTAAAGTAAGTTTCCCCCATTGCTTCATATTCTTGTGAAGCTCAGACATAACTGCTACTAGATTTTGCCCTTGATGTTTGTTATGGTCTAGTGTTATATAAATCCCCAGATATTTGAAGCCATTCCAGTCTGTGTAGATTGGCTCTGGTGATTCTATGCGTTTAATGCGGCACCCTATCTGATAAATGTTCAATTTGGTCCAGTTAATTCTATTACCCAAGTAGGTTCCATATTCCTCTAGTGTATCCCAGATCCGGAGCAACGTACCTACAGAGCTAGTGATGTAAAGAAGGATATCATCCGCGTACAGAGAGATCTTTTCTGATTCATTGCACACCCGGAAACCCGATATCTCTGTGCGGGACCTGATAATACTGGCAAAGGGGTTCAAACGTGAGGGCAAACAGCAGTGGTGAGAGGGAACATCCCTGGCGTGTGCCTCTTCTTATAGGGAATTCATCTGACTGGTGACCATTTACCCGAATAACTGCTGTCTGGTTGGTATACAGTAGGTTAACCCACTCCCAGAACCTTGGGCCGAATCCGAGCTTTTCCAGCGCTAGCATCATAAACGGCCAGTGGACGCATCGAATGCTTTCTGGGCATTGAGACTTAGCAGCAAATGGGGCTCCCCTCGCCCCTTAACAGCATTGATCCAAGCATGGAGGTGATGCTGGTTACATCTTGTCGACCTCTTTGGCATAAAGCCTGTTTGGTCCTGGTGAATCAGAGAGGATATAACCGTTACAAGCTGCATGGCAGGTGTCTTGGCAAGGAATTTCACTTCTTCATTCAGGAGCGAGTTTGGACGTTGGGAGTTGCACTCCTCATGGGGTTTCTTTTCCTTGGCATTCATCACCATTGTGGCCCTCTGCAAATCCCAGGGGAGTTCATCCACCTTTTTGGCATCTCAAAATACCTGTAGGAGGGTAGGGGGTGAGAACTTCAGAGTTTCCCTTAAAGATTCTATTGGGCCTGGGAATCTTACCCAAGGACATTGCAGCAATAGCCATTCTAATTTCTGCAGGATCTATGTGCTGATCTAGGGAGTTCCTATCCTCCACTGTCGAGCATGGTAAGGGGATCTGTGCCAGGTTGCTCTTAATAAGGGATGGGCCCACAGTTCTGTGCATGAGGTAGAGGTGCTCATAGTATTTTGCAAATGCGTTGGTGATCTCAGAGTTAACATTGTATGTAGCCATGTTTTCCACCACTATGGAGTGTATCCATTGCACTTCTCTCTCTCTGCGCCCCAACCAAGCAAGAAGTTTGTCTGCTCTGTCCCCTGCTTCATACAAGAACTGTCTCAGGGATAGGTCTAGGGTCTTTGCCTCATGGTGCACCAGTGCACTAAATTCCTTTTGCAAGATCGTTCGTTTATGCTGGGCATGGGGATCAGTCACAGCCTCAGGATCTCGCCCTAGGTCAGTTAATTGTTCTCTCTATTGACTCTAGGTCTTCCCTCTTCCTTCTGCATTTCTGGGCTGTAATGTTTTGGGCTCTATCTCGAAGAACTGATAGGTAGGCTTCCCAGAGTGTGATCGCGGAGCCCAAGGAGTCTTTGTTTTATTGTAGTATAATTTGGTCTCTACTGTCACTGCCTGGGCTATTTCTGCATCTTTTAAGTCCTATGCATTCAACCTCTAGCAACCCTTATTTTTAGGTGAGCGGGTCTCAATCGCGAGCCTCTTCTGAGAGTGGTCTGACAGCCCTCTTGGAAGGTATTCTGCCTTCTCCGCCACTGTTACCTCGCCCACCGGTGTGAGGATGTAACCTAATCTAGAAAAACTCTGTGGGTCCCAGAAAAGTAGGAAATGCACGTTTGATGGCGACGTCAGAGGTCAGTTAGGTCCAGGAAGGGCAACATGTCAGACAGAGGGGTCCCTCTTGCGAAAGGTGTTGTAAGCTATGATCTGTCCTGGTTGGTACAGATAATGTTGTTGAAATACCCCTTCAATTAGGTGAATAGGTGAGCCTGACTCCAGCAGGACCTCCGCAACTTTTGTGTATGTCTGTTGCTGGAGTCTGGTGGGGCGTAAACACTCACTAGTGTCATCTCTCGTCTCCACCAGTGCCTCCTTGTACTGCTACGAATATGCCTGCAGGGTCTCTCCAGATTTTTGTTGTCCTAAGCGGTGGAGACTTCTTAAGCAGAAATGCTACCCCTCTAGACCCTGTAGTAAATCCTGCGGGTGCAATGACAGTGTATGATTCTCTACTGAGGAAGTGGCAGTGGGGACCCATGAGATAGGTCTCCTGAAGGAAGACTGTCAGTCCATCGCTATTTAATGTCATTACTTACCCCCTCTTGATTGTTTTGCCCAAACTGTTAACATTCGAGACAACAAGGTGTACCTATTGTTTTCACCTATTAGGATTATGTGTCAATCATACTAAAAACAGGGCAAGCTCTTCCTTAATAAAGGGAAACTGTTACAGTCTTGGTGTTATGGCGTTGTGGTTGTCATTTAGGTATTATCTCCATTTGTAGAAGGTCATCATAACCATTAAACACAAAAACTCCCACATCCCCCTCATCCACCTCCCACAATTCCCTGTGAATGATATGATCCACAACCAACAAACTGTTCCGCAGAGAGGATGGAGAGGTCTGTAGTCCTGTCCCACACATTCAACCATAACTCTCACTGTGTGCCTATTTAACTGTGTAACTCAGTGCATCAACTGACAATCTCTCACTGTACATGTGCAGAGTTTGTGGATTAAACTGGAGTTACTGTTGCTGGGGGGGGGGCTTCGTTTGATGCGTTGCCCCAGAAAACATTGCTAGATGGCCTTCAGAGGCAGTCTTTCTGGAGGTTCAGCTATGCCAGTAGGTAATGGCATGTCTAGTGCCTCCTTCCCCTCCTCCATTCGGGCTAAGGCTGACACCAGAGGGTGTTGTGAGTCTGGGCCATCCCTGTCTTTGGATCTAGTCACGTCATCTGCTCTTGGTGCTTGTCGCCGGGCCTCCTTTTCTTTGCGGCTGTCGTGGTGTCTTCATGTAAATCTGAGGATGGTGCGAGTGTGTGTGTGTGTTATGGATCTGGGTTTCTGGCTTCTGGAAGGCCTACACAGTCAGTCTGAGTGTGGCTTCCTGCATGGAGGTTCTTGCTGCAGCACTGAGTGGGCCCCACTCCTCTGAGTCGGCGGGGGCTTACCTTTCTCTTTGCAGTCTCCCTAGTCAGCTGAGGCCTTTCCTCAAGCCATTCCTACACCTCCTCCGGAGTTTGAAAGAAGTGGGCCTTTCCCTGAAACAAGACTTAGTTTGGCCAGGAAAAGTAACTTGTACTGTAGTTGGAGGGTGTGCATTTTGGCCTTGACTGCATTGAAAGTATGCCGCTGATGCTGAACCCCTTGGTGTAATCGGGAAGCTCTTAATCAGCGAGTTCCCTTGTCTCACCTCTTTCATCCTTCTGGCATCAGCTAAGATTAGGACTTGGTCCTGGTAGTTAAAGAAGCGTGCTATCATTGGTCTCAGCTGAGCTACAGGTGGTGGTTTATTAGCCAGGGCTTGATGAGTTTGTTCTATCACAAAGCAGGATGAGAGTCTCTCCTTCGGGAAAGTTTGAACAAGCCAATCTCCCAGGATCAGCGTCCTAGCCGTCCAGACAGCAAATATAGAGTGCCACTAGCTCAAGCATGTAGTTTCCCAGGTTCTCGGGCGGGGAGGTCCCCAACTGCGGGCTTGTCAGGATCCTTCTCCCAGGTTCAGTGCAATCCTGTGTTCCTGGGGCCCCCTGCCTGGTCGCCACTCTCCATTGGTCCTCTTTTCTAAGCTAATGCAGCTGCTGTTCATCACCTAGCGCAGCAGGTTTAGGGGATCTGGGCGAGCCCTTGCAGATAACGCTGAGATCCCATCGAGGGAAAAGATCTATATGTGATCTGTTAGTAGGATTTTAGCAAGATTCAGTTGGGGCCTGTGTCGGAGCGCTTCACAGAGCATCCGATCGCATTGCCATCTTGCTCCCCCCTCCCCCCACAGTAAATTATTGATGAGAAAACTCTGCATGGCGGGAGCGCAAGTTAGTTACCTTGGAGAACGATTTATAGTACTTGAGATAACTAGGACTATAACTGGTGAATTTCAGTTGTTTTTAGACTTTACGTTGTTACTGAACATTTTAACTAACTATAACATTACTTTAAACACTGCTAGCTACAGGCACTGCAGGGAACAACATAGACACCCCCTGTAGCGGAGTGCTGCAAGCACACACTCGGGCTGGGCAAGCCGACGCCCCCTCCGAGGCTTTCCTTTGTGTGCTGCCTGCAGATAGGCAAAACACTGTGTGATGTTGGGAGGTGGGTTCCATCCCATATCATGATGGGCCCGAGATTGCAGCGTAGAGGACCAGGAGCCGCAGAAGACTGGGGTCAAGATGCCGCAGAGTTATGTATGCCTTCCTGGAATCCCTCTTTAACTCCCTCAGGGTGGACCTACGGAAAGTAAAAAATTATGTGTTGCAAGAACAACAAGATATGAGATACGCAGTGGGCTCTCTGGGTGATAGTGTCCTCTGTAGAAGACAAGATCACAAGGGGCAGAGAAGTCCTACAACTCCAGGAATTTCAACCTGACCTGTAGGTTCAGGCGGGAAAAATAATGTGCTGGAATAACATTCGCTTGCGAGGAGTGCCAACTGGAGCTAGGACCATAAACATCTCTGGTTACGCAAGACCCCTATTCCTGCATACCTTCCGCCACAAAGAGGGGAGTCATCTCCAACTCGATTTGGTCCATCAAGTCAGTCTCCCAGGGTACAACAGTACACGCCTTTCGGACATCCTGGCAAGTGTGCATAATCTCGAGCTGAAGGAGGAAATCCTCAGTAACCCAGAGACCCACAACCCCTCCAATTCCATGAGCACAAGCTCTCGTCCTCCAGGGCCTCTCAGCACTTACTCTGCGACAACGTAGGGACTTTAATTCTATCACAGAATTTATTTGCACCAAGAGGTCACTTATAACTGGGGACACCTATTTAGGATCACCTTCCGTTGCGAAGTCGAACTTCATCAGCTTAAAACACTTCAGGAGGCTTGCAAAGTCCTCTGCCTGCAGCCAGAAGATGTCCAATGTTCACTGGTGGGGGCAATAAGGATGTCACCCTCTCAGGCCTCACACTGGTGTAGGCCTTAAAAACAATCAAGTTCTAGCGTCCAGACCCATCTGTGATTGCACAGAAATGTAGGGTGGTCTTGGATAGACTCTCAGAATACCTGATGCTGCAGGGATCATCCTTAAGGCTCCTCCAAGGGAAACTCCGGACACCCTGCCAAGTAACACATAGTCCCTCTCCCTCTGAATCGCACCAGGGTGGGGATGTTGCTGAATGGACTTCCTTTCCCACAGATGGGCAGTTTGCACATTACCAACCAAGCTTTCCACAACAAACTCAACTTCTCATCTTCCACTTCCTATGGACTCCACTGTGGTAACATTTGTTTTGGTTCTTGTTGGGGAATGTTTGTGTTTGACACTCCTCACAACAGGGCCACCCAAATTGTACATTTCAACACTGCTAAGGCCAGTAGCATAAGCATGCTTGTGCGAGGTCCAGGGCTTCTCCCCGTCACGGAGTGTACACAAAGGTCCACTGCAATATCGTCCTCTTTAATTACCAGAGGTAGACCACAAGGTACTCTGCCTCAGTGTCCAAAGCCTAAATCACCCGACCAAGTGGGCCGTGATATTGTCTAAAAAGGAGTGCACATGGCTACATAAATTATAGTTCACACTGGACATGGAAAAGCTGACACTTGCGTGTGAACTCGAGCTGGACTCCTATAGAGAACTATAGTCTCCATTCATAAACCACCTCAGTTGAATTTAACGAACTGACTTGCACCAAATATATCAAGGTGCTGCACCTGATCCCCTGACCCTCAGGCATAGAGATGACCACGGATTAGTGCTACTGGACTGAGCTCAAGATTCTGTCCCGAGGGCCGCAGGTTGAGGACCCTGTAAGATATAATGGCGTGGGTTCTATTCACTTCCTGCCCGCTCAAGAGTGTGGGAAGGGGTGGGGATTGTTGGGTTCTGGTTTTTGTGTTACATCAATTTCATGCATCTCTGGGTTGTAGGCGATGACTGTCTACTGAAAACGTGACCTTTATTTTTTCGAAAATCAATAAACCGAATTCACCCATAAAATGTTTTAACAGACATTCTTACCTAACTATACTGTCCCTTTAACCCTTGTTTTTTTAGTGAATTTCCAAGGTTTTCTTCAATTAAAATTGACATTATTACAGTTCCTAACTATAACGGCACATTACCCTTTGTTTTTTTCAGTAAATATATAACGGAAAGAAGTTAATAAGAACTACCGTCCGGAGGCTATGGGCCTCAATAATTGGTATAAGTAAACCAGTTGGAAAAACGCAAATTATATCTTGGTCCTAAAGTGAGACAGGAAGGATTTAATTAAAAACAAATGTACACCCGAATGTGTTTATAAATAAGGCAACAACTTATGGTTTGATGCAGCCTTTCTGTGGCCAAACGATTTAAATTCGAGCCATTCCTGGGGTGTGCCCATACAAGTTTGAGGACAGGCATTGCATTCCTGAGGCTGTGGGGTTATTGTTGACTAGAGTGTTTGGTAAAGGATTTCTGGAGGGGGCTGTGCCGGACGAATAACAGTGATCAGACCCGCTGCCTCCTGGAAGGGTGCTGAGATGGCGGCCGCTGCGGGCTCCCTGCGTGTACCGCGGCGTCATAAACCGCTTGAAACGAAGGGATAGCCGTTCGCGGTAATTAATACCATCCTGGAGGCATCTAGTGTGAAGTTACCATGACGGAGAGTAGTCAGTGTATCCGGAAGCACTGTACCTGGTTGAAAAAGGTGAGGGCTTTCTTGTGATTCTTCAGAGCGACAATCTGTACCTTGAGTTCCGCATACCCTCCTATTGTGAGAAAAAGTAACGTTGTACTCCGTGAAAGTCACCACATATTTAACTTAAAATTTACAGCAGGAGTAGAGGGAGCGTTCTTGAGAGAAATGCATTCTTTGAAATGTATCTGTTTCTGAATTTTCACAGACTATTTTCCATTCACGATATTTAAGCACACCAAGGCAGGAATCTTGTCTCATGCTGACACCTTCCTCCCGACAATTGTTTATTTAATTTTAGAAGAAGTTATTCTAAGACTTTTCTTACTGTCATTGTAACATACACTTAACTGTTGCTTATTGTTGCACTGTATGCCTTAAAGGCAGATGCAAGATGTTTGACGTCTTGTATAACAGTTGTTCTTCTAATCTTCTACACTTATATTTTATATGCAACTTTTCGATGATTGAATCTCTGTCTTCCACTCCCTCACTGTGAAAGTATGACTGGGCATATTCTGTAAAAGTTAAGTGTGCTTCATAAAGTACCTCCTGGCTCTTGAGAGAGGTGATGTTGGTACAATATGCCGTTGAAAATATCCAACCACTGTTTAAGGTTTCTCATAAATTGCATTTGAAAACCACTTAATTCGTTTTAAACTGTTCCATAAGATAATGTCCCTTTTCGTAGTGTTCGAACAGTTTCTCTAGGAAAGGGATCCCTGTTTGTTTCTCTGAGGAATGTGTAAGTTGGGGACAAACAAACCTAAGCAAACACCATAAAATGGAACGCGTTACACACGGTTGGTAAGGGATACTTGACTTTACGAGTAAAAATGTGTTCCTTTTTGTAAACCGTTGTTTCTTTGTCCTGTGTTTCTCTGAGTTTTTTTCAGTGTATTCTTGTCTGTTATTTGATCACATTGATCCTGCGTGTGAGTATTTGATAAAAGTAGAAATAGCACTCAGTCCTGAAGCGGAGAGATGCTGTCACTAGCCCAACACACGTAATCGGTTGTTTGCTTTTCTGTCCACAACGTTCTCTAAAGATCCATAGATTATTTTTTTCAGTTTGATATCCTGTCTTTCGTGTGATATTCGGGGCTGTTGCACATGTAGGTTGTATGATTTGTATTGCCCTCAGGTGTTCTAGTCACTAAGGGCAGGTATTCAGTGCAAAATTCAAGTAGGTCGGCTGCATACACTCATATTGGCCTCATAATGTGTCTTGCAGATGCTTTCTGGGCCACCTGAGCACCCGTGGTATTCATTTGCTGTAGTACTTCCTTTGTGGTTTAATATCACCTCCACCTGAGCACCCGTGGTATTCATTTGCTGTAGTACTTCCTTTGTGGTTTAATATCACCTCCACCTGAGCACCCGTGGTATTCATTTGCTGTAGTACTTCCTTTGTGGTTTAATATCACCTCCAAGCACACTGGGTATGCTCCGTGTAGTTCTCAAGTGGTGGCTTAACTGTGCCTTCAGTAAGTTGGGTCTTTTAGTTGCTACTGCGTGACCTCTGTATACACGAGTGGAACACACTGATGTGCGTCGAAGAATGGTTCTACATTTTATACTGTCCACCCTAAAGTGTGAGGACCTGCGTGGGCATTGGCGTCCACTCTGACATTCTGCTGCACCCTAGCCGCCGAGTGCTTCCGTCGTACCTTGTACACATCCCCAAACAAGTACCACATAGATTAGTGAATAAACACCCTGTTAGCCATGCGCCCAGGAACCTGATAAAATAATATATGTGCTCCATACAATCACCAGGCTATGAAACAGTATAACAATGCAGTCAGAACACAGAGAGCACTGTATACATATCCATACAAGGCAACAATACAGGCAGCAGCCTGGCCAACTCCGCTTCCAAAGCTTGACAATAAGGACCTTGAGATGAGTAATAGTAAAGTCTGTCACTAATAGCGCTATAGAACTGTGTCACAAGTCCTATATACCAAGCAGGTTAATATTTATAGCAGTGATACTTAGGATGTACTGTGTAGGAATAGTATTTGGAGTACTTTATGTCTAGGTGCAACTCTCATAGAAAAATCAATACCAAAGGGTGAGTTGTTTCACGTGGCACATCATGTCTGTTGCTGTCTTTATGTTTTGACTTATAGTGCAAAAGGTCATACATGTGCTTCGTATAATCTTAAACTCATAGTAATATGGTGGATATAGAAGTTGCTTTAACAAAACGGAGCGTTTAGTTAAATGACGAAGTAGATACGAAAGGGCCATAAAGGTAAAGTCTTACCTTATGAGCAAATCTGTATGTTGGTGTAAAATATGGCAGATGTCCACCCAGTCTGTTATTCCAGAGAAGAGTGATCTAGTAATACTCACAAGGTGGTGTTGCTATTCTAGATTACCGGGGACATCTCTGTAACGCAACGAGCTGTACAAGTGCCGAACTTCCCACTATAAATGAATTGCTTCTTTTTGGTGCTCAGATCACACTTGCCATAGCTAAAGATTGTGTTTGTCTGTCCTCTGCCACATGCTCAACTATACATGTGTGGCACTTTACTGAGAGTGGAGTATGAATGGAAAATAGTGACACTTTTTGGCCAAATTTGTCTTCCATTGTCCTTGATCTTTAAATATAAGTCCCTATGGAGTGTGTGCTGGTCGCCACATCCCGCCTGGATTTTATGTATACTTTATGTATACTGGCTCTCTGGAGTCGACGGCTGCTGATGAATGGTGAAGTAGGGCTGAGCAAGTTTCTGTAACTATGATGAGCAGCTTCCTCTCCCCCAATGGGGGCTTGTTCGATTACATCATGTTAGACATATTTAAAACCTCATGTTTGATTTGTAAGTGTTTGTATTTACTTTTTTACAGGCACCTAAATAGACCGTCTTGCAGTCTTCCTTGTTTCTCTGAAAAAGAGTTCTGAGGTCCTTTTGTTGAGAGAGAGAGAAGCCTCTTTTTAAGCTGTTATGGCGAGAACTAACAAAAGAGTAGCAGGCAGAAGGTAGCTAACTGACTGTGCTTGTCTGAAGTGCCCTGTATTCTGCTCCACCACCTGCTGGATGATAAATACCCCTGTCCTGCTCCAAGTGCCAATGCTGGAAATTGTATATTTGTCCCAAGTTACAGGAGCAATTTTATTTTTTTATTTTTTTTAATTTAAGGTCTTGCCGGGGACGACACTTGCGTTATCCGTTTACAAGTCTTTTTTTTTTTTTTTTTTTTTTTTTTTACTCACAAGGGGCATGGAGCCCACCCCATTGCTTACCATTGGTTGGCTTAATTGTCAGCCTTAATTTCTGGCTCCTGTTTGATCAGCATGCGATGGCTTCACTTTCTGCTCACCTCTTTCTCCTGTTACTGGAGCATGGACCCAGTACAGCTTAATTTTTCGGCAGTGTCCTTTTACTGCTTCCACTTTGTTTTGGACAATTTTTTTCTCCTACTTGCAGCAGTTCGTAAGTCTGTATTTTTAGGTTGTGCTGCTCCTGGTTTGCTCTGTTTCTTGCTTTCACTGGTTCGTTTCCTGTGTTAATTTCCATTTACTTTTCATCAGCACAACAAAACCAGCAGACCACAGGTTGTCACTTTAAGAATGGTTTCAAAATACATTAATGGCTTTGCACTATCGCTATTAAGTAATTATTAATTTTCTTTGTAGCTGAGTGCTTTTTTGGTATTTCGAGATTTATAGGATGCCTTGGGCATGATTAAAAAGTTTTATGCAAAATGGTGTTTTGTTTTTTTAAATCTCGTTTGTGTTTGCACATTTACGGATTGGCTAGAACATTCTAATTTGAAAATACCATTCAAGTGTGAAAATAACATATTTTATTGTTAAGCACTTTTTTGTTTGTGTGGCACTCCTACTGCTCTACTGTAGCTTAATGTGTATGATTACTATACTATACAATACAATGACAGGCCATACCATACAATGACACGCCGTACCATACTATACAATGACAGGCCATAACATTATATAATGACAGGTCATATCATACTGTGCAATGACTGGCGATACCATCCTGTACAACGACAGGTCATATCAGATCATATGCCGTACCATATAATTCTGAAAAATAACAGGCCAATACCATGCTATACAGTGACAGGCCATTCCATATTGTGCAGTGGCATACCTGCCATACTATACGGTGTCAGGCTACATCATACAGTGCTGTACTATGCAATCACAGGCCATACCATGCTATGCAATGGTACCATATTATGCCATGACAGACCATGCCAAACCATACCATATTATACAATGACAGGCTATACCATGCCATATCATACAATGACAAGCTAAGCCAAACCAGACCATACTATACCATGATGGGCTATACTATACACAATTGTTTATTTTTATTTTTTACCTTAAGCATTGCTATACAACAGTTGTGCTCTTGTACAACATACCTAAAAAATAAATTGACAATGCCAATAAATGTTGCATAAGTTAAACCTGTTGATTTTGCCAGTGGTTTTTGAGGTGGGATTTGCAAATAGCCTGGCCTCCTGGAAAGTGCTAATGGTTACCTTGAGGCTCAAGTCTCAGTAACTTGCAGTGAGGTGACTAGGAAACATATAATCCCAGTGTATGTTGCGCCTTAACCTTCCCTATCCAAATATGTATTTTAAGGGGATTGGTCTCTTAATCAGCCTTCATGTTATGTTCATGAAAATGATCTGTTAATGTTTACATTGTTGTAATTGAAGTTGTTTACTAGAGTAGTAGCTCATCTAGAATGGGAAGATATCATTAATGACACATGTATAAAATGGTGTGGCCTCATGCAGACTGAACTGTATGCAGATAGATCGAAAAGTAGAGTAAGAATAACACATAAACCTCATTATAGTTAGAAAAGCAAATGTATTAACACTCCAAAGATCAGATATTCAACAGATACTTAGCTTGCCAAGATCAGCAGCAATTTAAAGACGGTGAATCCTTAGTATCAGAGATTTTTGCTTTGCTGACATCACAGATGCTTTTATGATCTTGATGCAGTTAAAAGTGAATTTCCATATAATCTGTGCCCTCCCATGAATCTAACAATTCTGAGGATTTCTGTTCAGTAACCTCTGTCCCTGAACTACACAAGTTACAACTGCCCTTTTGAATCTTTTGTTGGCATGACAAGCCATTTATTTTGAAATAATAATGAAGTTTGTTTGATGGTGTCACTTGCATGTGTGTGCTTGAAAAAGTAACTTGCTGTGTTGGCAGCAGAGATAATTCATGCTAGTGGTATCCCTTTTTTTTTTTTTTTAGGACCGTGCGCAAAGCGCTCTGTCCCTGGTGTAATCTCTATGGGCTTTTAGCCGCGCCCATGAGTTTGGTAGGTTTGTGGGCTTGCTTTTTACAATTAGCTTCATTTCATTAATGGAAGGCATGTATATGTCATGCCTTTTCCAGTGTTTAGCCCTCCTGAAGCGCATCGGCCAACTACTGAAAACATACGAGGCTCAATGTTTTCTGTATGGTTTCTGGACTACTTTTTCTCTTTATTTCGCAGGCAGCGCGATCTCGCTGGGCAGTATTCGAGCGATTTGCATGACATCGACCTTGTTACATGGCTAATTGCACTTTTGCAATACGTTTTCCTGCAAGCGAACTTCTGTTTCCTTTTGTGTGTCTCCGTCACGCTTCATGGTGGCCGCGGGCTTGCTTATGTGAAACTGTTTTACTATTCAGTTTATGTGGCAAGAAATGTCCGGTTTGGAGTTTAAAACGCGAATAGCTCTAACTCGAGCAAATGCGATACCCGTTGCTTTGCAGATGCTTGTTTTAGAAAGGCAATACGTGTGTGGGCAGAGGGGCATAAAAATCATTTCATTTTGCAGATACCAACTTGATGTGTGGGTAGACGTTGGTATTATTGTGCATGGCCTTTGTTTGGCAGTGCGACTAATACTTTTTTGCACATACCACTGGCACAGATTGATTCCTGCTTGGGAGTAGAGCCGTTTTGCCTAATGTTCATCAGTCTTCCTCTCTCTTTGGATTGCCATAATATGTTGTCTTCAACGATTGCTGAACCAAAAGGATAACTCTGCAAAGGTAATGCTTTGGGGATCGAAACATTGACACATCTCTTTTTGGACTGAAACTTGTCTCCCATTGAAACTTTGATACTAGTCTGACAGTTTCTACAATGTACCTGTGCTATGAAACATTTCTTGCGCCCATGGAAATACTTTCTTTCCTTTGCACGTTTCCCCATCTAAGCACTGTGCCTTATCCCCTGTGTTTGATTATTGTATTGATTCATGCCATGATTTTTTTTAATACACTTATGCTCTAGTATGCTCTATTCTTTACTTTCATCTCAGTTTTTCCTCCTTCAACTTGATTGTTACAGTTCTGTTCTGCAACGGTCATTCATCAAATTATGCTTCTACATAATGTGATATTTGCCATTCCAGATTATTGCTCTAGACTTATGACTTGAGCAAACCCAACCTTGAACCTGTATCAGTTTGTCTTGATATGAACAATTTAAAAAGTGACTATGCTTTTACTGAATGGACCTACAAAGCATTTTCAATAACTTCTTAATGAAAGTGACCCCATTCAGTACATATACCTGAGTGGTAGTTGATGTAGGTATACATTTACAGTAGCCTCATAAATGTATCAGCATTAAATGTTAGAAGAATGGCAATACAATGTTTTAATGAAGCCCTTTGGAGTTTCTGCACGTCACACCCGTTATTTTTGGTGGATTGCTGCGGCAGAAAAAAACATTGAAGTGGTTCAAAGTATATATTTAACCCGAGTGCCATGTGCAGATGTTTCCCTTGCTAAATGCTTTTTTTTTTTTTGTTGTATCTGGATGGAAAAGCTTCCCCGTGATGGGCCCTTTTAGTGAATACTTTTTTCATTCTGTTTTGGTTTGAGCACTCCATACCTCCCAATACAGAGCGCTTCACGGGTGCAGGAGGACTCGGGGCCGCTCGGTAAGATGCTACTCTTGTGGTTTTGCTGAAGTAGTGGTGTTGCAAACTGGTAATTTCTAAAGTGCCGCTGCACGGCTGAGATCATTTATTTCTTTTTATAGCCTCTGACACACCGTGGAAAATGGTGCTTGTCCAAACGCCCAAAATACCGCTTTTCTTGCTTTCCAGGAGAGAGAACCCGTGTCCTATGAAAGTTCCGCTTTTCGCTTACGCAGCTGCCACTTTCTTGTTTTTCAGACGAACGGACACATTTCTGGGAATGGAGATATGTACCAAGAAAGGCTGTTGCGTTTGGAGAACGACAAGGAATCTCTTGTGCTGCAGGTGGGTGTTCCTGGAAGCCTCGGGTTCTTTCATGCAACAGACAGACTTCACCTGAAGTAACATCCCCCCATCTCTTCCAGGTTAGTGTTCTGACGGACCAAGTGGAGGCGCAAGGCGAGAAGATCCGAGATCTGGAGTTCTGCCTCGAGGAGCACCGGGAGAAGCTGAATGCCACAGAAGAGATGCTACAGCAGGTACTGCTGCAGGGGGGAGGGGCATGGTTAAAGGGACAGTGCACACTTTTCTGTCCCTGGGTGCGAAGCGCTCCTGAGAATATTCAATCCTGGAGGACGTAGTCTACCTTCCGGTTTGTTTCTGCTTTAAAAAAAAACAAAAAAACGTGTAGACCCGTCTCTGATAAAGCAAGAACCAGTGTGTGTGTTGAGAAAGTCTTTTTGAAAGGTGTCATGGAAGTTGAGACTTCTTTTACCCACATGGAAGTTACACAAACCAGTGTTTGTTGTACAATTGATATCCACTGCAGGTGTGATTGCGTTACTGGACGTCTTAGTTCCTCTCTTAATATTCACCTTTCTTTAGCTCATTCGGAAGTTTGCCTTCTTTCTGATGCACAAATTATTATTTCTAATTTGTTTGTTCCGAGCTAAGAGGATTCGGTGTTGTTTCAGTGGCCTGTTACGGTTGTTCCTCACCTAGTGGAAGCCATCAGATGGCAACCGCACAAGGTGGACCGCAGTGTCGAGGAGCAATAGGTGGCTTCACGGCTCCCCCTCGTAAGCCGTAAATAGAGGCCCCCAGTGCAAAGTGTCCTGATCCTAATACCCGAGGGCAGAGCCAGGTTCAAACGGACCACCTGATCTTGTTGAAAGGTTGCTTAAAAATGGAAGAACTAAAACTTAGGACGTAACTGTTTAACACTTACACTCTGAGGCTAAAGAGCTCAGACAGCAAAGCATCTTATAACCTGTGATGTGCTAGCAAACATCTGTGGCAGATTTCTTCAGAATGACTAAAGCATCTCTTTCCTGTACCAGGAACTTTTAAGTAGAACATCCCTCGAAACACAGAAATTGGATCTAATGGCTGAAATTTCCAACTTGAAGCTAAAATTGACGGCTGTGGAAAAGGACAGAATAGACTACGAGGATCGATTTAGGGATACGGAGGTGAGTTATTTTGTTGCTTTTATGTTTCTTTACTGTACCCCATATGTTCATTCCAAAAACGGGATTATGAGTATGGCATCAAACATTATTGGTTAATAATATGAAAAACATTATTACCGAAACCTATGTTTATTGAACCTTCTTCTGATGATGACTCACGCTAAGAGCTCACACAAATAAAAACTTGTGCAGAAGTAAAAGCTTACAAGTCACTGATGTGAGGCACTTCATTGTCTTTGTCTTGTTGTAGCCTGCCACTCCTAACAGTTTCTGTTGTCAATTACGAGCAGGCAGAAATGTGATTTTTGTTATTGAAATTTTTGGCACTTTGTACCAGTCTGCTTTATTTCTTAGTTCAAGTGCTTTTTGAGCAGTAAGGTCCATGACAAAATCAAGGTGCCTCATAGAATCAACCTTTTTATGCTCTATATCTCAGACTATTAATGGGGAGTGTTTTTCACCAGCTTTTGCAAGTCACTTCACCACCACAGTATCACAATGTAACATTGTCTAGGAGTGCTCAGTCCCATTCTAAACGTCTGGCAAGGTCTTGTCTGACCCGTCATGTCCCTATCTGTCATTCGAGGAGAGTAAGATTATACAGCGTATATACACGCCCAGTACTGTTTTGTTATTGTGATGTCCAAGTCTTAAATATGGTCAAGTTAATGTGTAATGGCTGGGACATCTGGTTGACAGGAAAGAGTGGTAAAAAGGTGTGTGGGACAAGGAGTATATATGAGCTGTACTTTTTCAGTGTTCGTTTTTTGCGGATTTCAGTAGGGATTTCCAAACCTTTTGAAACCGGTTTTACCTAACCCTCAAAATAGACAAACACTGTTTTCCCAGTGTTTACAAAAATGTTGCTTTTTTGCGTGAATGTTATAAAGCACTTATTTATTTTAAAGGAGAAGTAATGCAGGGTATTTGATTTCTTCCCATTTGTAGTCTGTGCAGTGGACTTAAAATTAGACTGTGTTAAGCATAGAAATTTGTATATTTCACTCCCACTCAGACTCATCTCTTTACCCTCTCTCACATCTCATTACCCGCTGACACGCACACTCGGTCAGGACTCTCTGGTTTACAGGACTATAAATGAATCACAAACTAAGAATGCTGTATTCAAATATTTTAATAAATCCCTGGACACAGTTGGCGGTCATTCATCTACTCCTTACTGAATAATATGATATTGTAGGTGATGGCCAACTCTGCCAACAGCACAGTACCTTGTGAAATGTTTACAGTTTTAAATTTCACCAGATTAATTTGTAGCTCTGCATTCTAACGCACATAAAAATTGATGCGCTAAGCATGCTCAAAACTGCTTTTATGCACTCTTTGCCTGACTACATTACAGTGGTACTGCTGTTGTGTGAACATTCATAGCTTTCAAATGTCCTCGTTGCAGATGTCTCACTTTTTTAGTTGTGACCTTTTAACAGACATCACATTGCATTGTAGGACTTGAAATGCAGCTGTTAACCTTGTAACCATGGGCTCATAAACTTCAGGGGTAAAGTGTGGTTTGGGGAGAACCCAAGATTAGCTGAATATATCACATATAACAATGTAACACCTTCCAGATATAAGTTTTGTTATGTGGAAGGTCTTGTGTCAAGTTTTCATAACTATCCCATGTGCATGGTGACAACTCTCTTGTCACAGGTACCTGTCACTACACCTTGCATGGAATGTTTAAAGCCTGGTTTGTTTGACAGATGCCCTGCTATCAAGCCTGGCTTGTTAGAAAATGGGGCTATCAAAGGATTTTACCCCTTCTGTGTTTGTGGGTAAATGTGATAGTACATATTGGCTAATATTCTTAGGAAAGAACCATTTCACCAATCAGTGCAATAATTAAAACGTCCAAAAAACTGAAAATCTTTTCAATATTCACAGATTCTCTACAGTGTACAAAATAATTAGAACAGACCTTAACAATGCTTCTAAACTCTGCAGCTTTAATCCATACGCACAAAACAGTAGGAAACGAAAGAAAGAGAAGATAAGGTAATATTTTGGTGACATCCCTAAAAAAACAAAACGTAAGCAGAATGATCTTAGACCAGTCTTTCATGAGCATATGTTTTATAACAATGTTACATTGTGTTGGCCCTTTCATAAAGACTTAACAATGATTAGTTCTATCTTACTTTCATTTCTTTAGATAGCATTTTAATTTGTTGTCAGTGTACATATGTTTACACTGATGAGGACTGTTTGCCTTTTGGTGGGATTTTATCGCTTTATCATAGGTTTAAACCTAAAACAGAATAGCCTGTGTATATTGCAATCCAGGTACTTGACCATATGTTGCCAAAGCTTTAACTCTTGTTTTCTGGTGAGAGGGGCAGGTGTGTGTGTGTTGCACTTGTCACAGCTATGCCTGGTCTGTGTGTGATGGATTTCCATGTGGATATTTCATGTACTGTACTTGTGGTGTTTTTGAGGAAAGCTTGTTCCTTTGACTGTGCTGTCATCCGTTCTGCATGTGAGAAAAGCTGACTTGGTACTGTCTGTAATGTACCTGTTCTAAATGAATGAAGCTTGCTCTGTTGCTGCAATTGCAGTACACCTCTTGTCTTTAGTGAATATCACCCTAAAACTGTGTAAGACAAGCCACAGCTTCTGTCTGTGGTTTCGAAGCTTAATGTGCTGCTACCTTTATCTAGCCTATTTCTGTGTGTGTGTGTGTGCGTGCGTGTGCGCGCACTTAAGAGCATAGCATTTTAATCTCATCCACATCTCTTGTCACTACTTCCTCCCATATCGCTGCTCCTCACTGTCCCATATCACTGGTCATGTTATCCTTCGCTAACCCTATCTTCTGCTGGCCTTACTTCCTGCTGCCACTGCCACTGCTCCTCTCACTCGTTCCCTTTTCCAACCACACCCCCCTCATTCATCGCTGCAGTCCAACTGGTGCCTCCAAGCAACTGACACTTCTCCAGGGTTACCATACATTAAGAGGCCTAAAGAGGAACACCAATTTCTGTAGTGATGTCTTGATCTGTGGTACTCCCTTTATTTTATAGAACAGCAACATTGCATATTTCAACTTTTTACTACTCTAGCCACCTACTTTTCCTTAACTTCATCCATGACAGTCTGCTATAAGAGCAAATAATTCAACTCTTAGAATAAGCCCAACATAGGAGAAAAGAACAAAAAACGTAACCCACAAAATGAGGGTGGCATATGAATCCTCATCACTGTGTTGGTTAAGCTTATTTTGGACTTTCTATTTTTACTAGTAGTTGGGTATGCTTAGAATATGTTCCCTGGACAGAAAACATTAAGCCTATGAGTTTTCTTGCCTGGCTGGTGCATCTTTTAGAGTGAGGCTGCCCCCTTGGGGATGCTCCCCCACACCTTGGAAACCACTGCTCTAAGGAACCAGTGAGTGCAGGCTTTGTTTGCATCGGCTCTTTTCAGAGTGATCATGGTTATGGGAACTGGGCACAATCAGGTAGTCTCATTATAAATGGAAATGTGGTTAGGCTCTAAGGTACAAGTGGTAAGGTGTCCTACAGACAAAGTGAGCAGTCCAGCAGTGACCCCGAGTTGAAGGCGTGTAATGTGGAGAGCAATCAACATTATGCACAATTTTTTAACCTTTTAAACTTAGCCACTGGCTCTGGGCTGAAGCAAATCCTTCCCTAGACCGGTCGAACCAAGCTTTTGCTCACTAAGAACACTATTCCAAAAAAGATTAGATATTTTTGCTGCTCACACCTCTTGCTTTAGCCATCACTATTGCTTTTATACAAATCTTCAATTACAGAGTATGTGACCCTGAAATGTCTCCACCTCATTCTGCTTTTCTGGGCAGTATCTTTTGTTCTTAGTTCTGTATTGGCCTGACTGAATTCCATCCAGCGCCAGAGGAGCTTTGAGCAACTTTTCACAAGTTCCCACTCCTGCCCATTCCCCCAGGAACAAGAAGCCGTCCCTAAAACTCCTCTGCAGCCGCTCTCCAGCTTTCCATATTAGCACTTGACTGATGCCCTCGGAGTGCCATCGCCATTCATTTCCTTCAACCAATATCAAACATTCCACTAGTCATCTCCTAAGAAAAACCAGTTCCCTTCTCTGTAACTTTCTGTTCTTTATTTGTACATCCCACAGGTGCTAGGGACATATGATTTCCATATTTCGTCTGCAGTATTCATTTCAAATGTAAAGATGAGTCAGACAGTAGGAAGCAGTATACAGCATCCCATGGTAGAAGGGCTGTTTCTAAAAGGTCTCTGTATGTTAGTCTCTGGGTTAATAGCACACTCCTGTCACACTTGCCACCTTTAGGGCTCACATGGAAGATACCAAAGTGAGTCTGTTGTGGCTACTTAAAGACATAGGTGATGCAGATCACAGAACTCCTGTTTGCTTCTAAAGTGGGCTTGCTCCTGCAGGTGTCCTACCAAACGGTCCTTCTACTTGCTTAAATTGTTTCAGTGCCTTTCTGCGTCCTTTACTTTGGTTTTCCACATGCCATGTTCTCTGTCTGTTTTTTTTAGCGAGCCACACCTTCAAACTCATTAGACGGCGTTATTAATCATTACATCAACAAACCCTCTCCTACACACACTGCCCTGTCAAAGGCAGAAACATATATGTCCACCAGTTTCCTGTTCTTTCGTAGAGCAGGGAAGCTGGCACTGGTTCTATCAAAATATATCCATAATTGCCACGCTCTTTTAAAGTGCTGTCTTGTTCCTGCTACAGTGCACGGTTTATCCTCTTGAATTATTTTCAAGTACTCTCTCTCCCCATCAATGTCTCAGAATTGATCTAAATGTATTTTTTGTAACTTTAAAAATGTGTGTGCTTTATGCTTGCTGCTGTATAGAAAGCTGTTTCTTGAGTCGATTTAAATATGTTCATGTGTTACAACTCAAAAACCAATAGAACACTCAGAGGTAAATTACTGGAGTCGTCACACACTTCGGACGTGAACACCCAACTAAAACCGGAAACATACCGGAGATGCTCCTTCTTGTCGCACAGCGTAAAACTTACCTGAGATACTCCTTTCTGTTGCTTGGGATAAATGGATATAATGTTCCAGTTTTCAGGTGTTCATGTGAAGGCAGTGCGCTCACAAAGAGGCTTTGGAGGGCGTGTATCTCCACCACAAACATCACCCCACATGACCCCAGAAGCCCTACCTTCCACTGTTCATTCTCCCCTTCCTAAAGTAACTCGTGTGGTGATCAGACGAAAATATTACTCTCAGAAGGAAACTTATTTTTAAAAACATAGGGGGAATGTATGTACTTATATATTTAAGAGGATGCATTTCCATAACCGCTTACCCATAGCAGAAATGGAAATCCTGGCGGAGCTCTTCATACAAAATATAACGAAATATTCTTCAAGCGTTTGGGGATTGTGGCTTTCTTGTAACTGTCAGCCTGATGCTTTTCATTTCCTCTGATTTTCCAATCTTCTCCTATTTTCCCCTGTCCTTCAACTCTTCGCATGCTACAGTCTCTCCACACCTTAATAGCTGAACTCAGACAGCAGATGGAGAAGGTGGAAGTGGAACTTGCGTTATTCCAAGAAAAGCGATTACAGTATGGGGATCAAGAGGTGACTTACTGCCAGTGAATCAGCATGCCTGCCAGCCATTAATCCGCACAATGCTTCACTTTCATGCTTTGGAATTGGGTTTATCTGGAATGTTGCATCTCCGTGGTTTAACAAGACTGGCATGCTGTGCTTTTGCAATTAAATTTTAATCTCCTGTTTCCAACCTTTCTTACAATGCGGCTTGAGTATAAACGCTCTGTGCTTTTGTGGGCTTCTGTAAGCCCCAGGGTGGGAGGTTTCAACCTCATGGATAGGTTTCGGAAGTCTCCTCTAGCTTCTCTGGCTCGCAGATGCAACATTAGGACTACAAGTGCCGAACAGTTGTTTCAGTGAGAAAAACAAAGTGCTGAGTGGCATGCTTGTATTAATCTCAGCCACTGGTAATTTCTGTAGACCACCTTCCGGTCCCTTTTGTGTGTGTGTGTATATGTATGCACGCACATGTGTGTGTTATTTTTTTTGGGGTCATGTTTCCACAATCGGAATCATCTACTGCAGACAGGGACCAACCATTTGTAAATCGATCTTGGCCCCACATCAACTGTTTGAGGACATTGAAGGGACATAAGTGTAATTCACTGTAAGTCCTCAGTTGAAGTAAACCCTGACACTGATGATTTCACATAAATGAGTGACATATCCATTTATGTGATACATGAAATCAATAATTATTTAATTTCTGACAGTTCGTAACAAACCAAGAAATCTCTTTGGTTTGTTGTGTGACCTTATCCCAAAGTCACTTTGTACAGTTTACTTTTCCAGTTCATTTATTTGAGTGCCAGATGAATCTCGAAGTCTGGGTCTCCCTCAGGAATGTCAACTCTTCCCTAGCTCGGGGGCTGCTTTTTTATGAAAATATTGCCCCCCCCCTTTATTTTTTAATGGATGCTTGTTAAAATGTCTTGCAGTGAACTGAAGATCAGTAGACAAACACAATTGTCTCTGTCTTCCACAAAATCTTTCTTTTTGGCTTTCACAGATGTTGGCATGTATGCTTATTTCTGATAGATACTTCTAACCACAGATTCTTCATTATTAGAATACCTTCAGGTTCCTGACTGGATCAGGAAGATTTTTAAGCATAGCCCCTGTGCCCAGGTGGGTGTGTTGTGCAGCTCTGTCAACCCGACTTGGCCCCAGAAGTGACAACTGGATTTAGAAATAGGTGCCACCAAAGTGCGCTGACATCTGGTCCTCTCTGCACCTTCGTACATGGATCCAGAGCTCGCTCCTAACTTCTCAAACAGTTGACAAGTCCCTTCCCCCCCCCCCCCTCAAATTCTACTCCAGTCTGCAAGGTATTCTGTCGCCTTCTAAAACTACAGATTTTAACCTTTTATGTACTGTCGCAAGCAGATGTCTGACATACCCCTGCAAGGTGTCTCTGGTGTTTGGGTTCGGGCCATAATTCTGTTGTGTGAGGAGTATGCCCTGATGGACACCATGGAGATCCAGGGTCGTTAGGCCAAGCTGTAGGTCTCAGAGAAGTGCTTGAAGTAGTGTAAAACCAACTCCTTCTCAAAATAAAGAACACAGACCCATTTCCGATCTCGGTCTGCTCCTGCAACAGGTCGTCGCCTCCGTCCAAGTCTTCAAGTAAGTCAGAGTCCATAGAGAAATGCAAGAAGTCCAAATGGGCCTTACCGCTCACCTTCTGAGAAGTGCGAGAGCGTCAAGGTGCTCTTCTCTCTGTCTGTCTTGGTCTTAGTCCCCCACTGAGGAACCGATTACGCAGTTGATCCTGATGCACACTGAATTTCTGGGCCATCGGCGACGCCACAACCGAGTGAGGTGTTTCAGGGGGCAATATAACTAATATTTGGCGCACTGCTGGCTCCTCTGCTTGCCATCGGCCCACACTGATCTGTGGAGGCCTCCAGTCATGGGACAGCAGGGGAGGCCACCTTTGGCGTAGTCTATGCCTCCCAGACGCTTTGTGTTCTGATCTGACTCCAAAGCTTACACCTTGTTCAGCAGCACGATTGATGCTGGTTCCTACCTTGTCACCACCGGCCCAGACACTGCTGATGCTGGAGGACTCCAATCCTACTGTTTTGTCTGACTATGAAAAAATTGGTCAAAACCTCAGCCAAAGTTGTGACCTGGAATTGTTCAGACATGTCCAGCACCAGCTCGTTTGGACTCTGATAAAACAGTGCCTTTGCCTACGATCCACCCCGGCTCTCCAACAGCCCATATTTAACCAGCTTTTGTTGACAATGATGATAATGGGTATGATTTCCCCCCCCCCCCACAATAAGATGTAAAACTTAATTTGGATTTACAAGAGCCCGAGTGGATTTGACATTTCTTCTGACATGGGGATGAGTTCTCCTTTTACTCCTTCAATGGAAGACAGAGCCTCATTCGCTGTAGTCATAAGACAAGTAGCTGAAGTCGTGGACTTAAAATTACTGCCTGATGAAATGAAAATCCATGTTCTCACAACTTGGGCAGCCCGTGGCTGAGTCCTCGCTGCCATTCAACAAAGCCCTGACTGGTACCCTTATGGGTAACTGGGCTAAACCCTGTTCCTGCCTGCCTGTGAACAGACAGGAAGCACAATGGCACAGACCCTCTCCAGGTGTCTTCCTTTCTTATGCAGCATCCTGTTCCTAAGAACCCGGTAGTTCAGGAATCTACCAGTAGGCTTGATCCCAGTGTTTTTCCCTGCTGCACCCCTGGACAGTTAAAAAGAATTGAGGCATTCAGAAAGATGATGATCTCATCAGCTAATCTTGCCCTTTGGTCACTCAATACCATCCGTGTGCTGGATAGGTACTCCCATACGTTATGGGACATGGTCACAGAGATTTTGCCAGTATAGCATAATACATGGCCAAGGCGTGGGCCAATATGTCATAGTCCCACCTGGACACTAAAAACTATTTAGTTACAGCTTTCTTGGCTAGCGTAGTGCTGATATATGAGTGGCATAATAGACAAAAAATATTTTGTAATGATAGACGGTACTTTCCAGGTGTAAACATCCCTTCATGCATCTTTGTGAAGGTGGAAAGGTTCGCTTAAAATATCCAATAGAAAAAACAGAGATTAAAATACTCCTGTTGGTTGACCTAAGATGTGATTCTCAATTCTTGAAGCTAAGGCTGAAGAGTCCTGATCAAAAGAAGCCAATGGATAAGAGGCTGACTCAAAGCAAACTATAGGTGTTTATTATGTTTTTTATTTGTATTTTATTTTTTAAATGTCTTGGCTTACGCCAAACCTAAAAGGGGCAGAGGATTTCTGACCACTGACATTCTGTTTCCCTAAGGAAGCACTAATCTGCCTCTTGCTGATGATACATCATTTTCCAAATTAATCAGGACTTCGTGCAGGCTTCCTTATGCGTCTCCACTGACCAGAAATACGATGTCTCCAGACTAGGGACAATGCAGCAACCTGGCCATAAACTAGTTCATTAGTCTGACCAGAAACCCACCCTGGCGCACCACCTAGCTGCAGCTCTGGAGACAAAACGAAGGCTCCCATAGATCATAGATCCTCTCATTAGGCTCATGATTGCATATAAAATGACTGATTGCATATGGAATGATTAGACCGTGAGCCTCTTTAGTGTAAAAGATAGTAGCAGAATTTACAAATTGCACTTTTGAGAGAAGTAAAAGCTTGATAGGTGGACTTTAAATTGGGTCATAGCAAAGAGCCTGTACTTTCTTCATTGCTGGATGACCTCTGTATTTCATTGGATAACAGAGGCAAGTATCCAAATCCTATTGGTGTATGACCACCCCGTTCTTTCCAGAGCATGAACGTGGGAAAAAAAGGAGGAGGGTGGGAGCACATTGCCTCACATCCCAGCATTCACTTCATTCAGTTTGCCCCATTGCATTATGGTAAATGTGGAACAGGTGCACGATTACTTGAGTGGTAGTCCGTAGTTTTTCGCCCTTGTTGGGAAAGCTAGTATTGTGTATCTGTAGACATGTTTCTGGATTTAGTCATTCATCGGTAGAGAGTGGCAGTCTTTTTTTCTTTCTGGGGTTTCTGGAAATGCTGTCTAAGTATATCTGTCTAGAGATACACAGCACTAGCTGCACCAACAAGAGTGAAAAACTACAGACCACCATTGAAGTAAGTGTAAACTGTACCACATTTACCATAATGCATTGAGACAAACTGAATGCCGGGATGTGAAGCAGTGTGCTCCAGCCCTCCTCCTGGTTAAAAAAGCTCCCTTGAGCCAATGAGCTGACAAGCTCTGGTTAATGCACCTATGTGCCAGTGAGTGATACTGAGACCTGATAATACTTTGGCAGCATTTCGAGCCACCCCCCCCCCCAAAAACACTGCTGCTATCTATTGATGAAGGACTAAATCCATAAATAAATATATGTATAAATATTCAGCACTAGCTGCCCAACAAGGGTGGAAAACTACAGACTACCACTTATATAAGCATGAACTTGTTTTTTTTATTTTTAAACAAAGTTTATTGATTTCACATTGAGAGCACGTAGGTACATTAAGCAAAGGAATGACAGTATACATGTGTTGTAAATCAAGAATCTTAACTATGATAGGCATCGCATAACAAAAACACTCTATGAATGGTGGTACCTTAATAAAGGAGCAACCCAGTGTACCTCAAATCTGAGTCCCTATTTCCTATCTGCAGCGACCTATGGTGGGCGAGGCATCTGGCTCTATTTCTTCCACGCGGGAGTGCGAAGCCTCAGCATGCAATGTGACCAAAAGCTGTTCCCAGGCCTCCTTCAGCTCAGGAGAGCCTCCTCCCTTCCCGAGTTACATGTGGAGGACTAATCTCTTGCACTCCGCCCATTTTCTCAGCTCCCTCCAACTTGGAGGGTAGGGACCAGTTGAGCTTTTCCTATTCTTCGTCAGCTCTCTTTTAGCTAGTATAAATGCGAGGTCCTGAAACCTGCTAGTTGCTCTATTCTTGGGGGTATGAGGAAACCAATGTAGCAAACAATGGGCAGGTGTACATGCTACATTGCGCTCTGATGTCCGCAATGTCCTTCACCACTGTCCAGTAGTTCAGCAGTTGGGGGGGCAGGACCACATCATATGCATGAAGTCTGCTGCCTCAACCCCGCATCGAGGCAATTTCACTTCTAGTACCCGGAGATGATCTCGCAGTCTCTGCGGGGTAAGATAGGCTCTGTGGAAGACATAGAATTGTATGAGCTGGAACCTAGCATTTCTGGATATTCTCTGCACCCTTTCCAATATTTGGACCCAATCTCCTTCTAATATCGGGGTCCCCAAGTCCACCTCTCATTTATGTCACAGGTCTTCGAGGGGCCTCTGTATACACAAATTGCTCTGTATAAGCCTATGACAGCTTTCCATTACCCGTCTGACGTTAATAGATAGGAGCTGAGATGTTGAGGAACGTGTTCCTTGCCGCCCTTCTTCCAGTGCTCTTGAATGGTACCCATGACCGCCCGGTGCACCAGGAAATCGCCCCGCGGGAGGTCATGGTCTTGTTGGAAGTCCTCAAAAGGCAGGAGGTTACCTTCCCAGTAGAAGTCCCCCCCCTGTAAGGCTTCTGCCTCCTCCTCCCAGGATAACAGTTCCCTCCGATCTCCATCCCGGGGCAGCCACAGAAGCCAAGCCATTGGGATCTCGGGTGCATATGGCGTGGCTAAGCCTGCTCTTCGGAGACAGCACCTCCAGCACTGGCAGAGGATGCCAGACTCAGACGCAAGCTCGGAACAAAAGGCCGCCCTGCCATAAAACATTCTCGCCAGTACCGATCCGTGGGGGCCGCAATGTCCGCGTTTTCCTCTCCGGCACCTCGCTCCGCCACCCATCGGGTGAGCCATTGCAGCTGGGCCGCCAAGTAGTATGCCTTGAAGTCCAGGACCGCCAGCCCTCCCTCTGCCGAGGTCATTTTAACTTGGTTAGTGCCACCCTACGTCTCCCTCTACCCCAGATAAACACCGTAAGCATGGAGTCTAGTTCTCTGAACACCGCCATCGGGATCCAAAGCAGCAAGGCTGCGAAATAATACAATAGCTTTGGCAGTGCTACCATCTTGATAATTGCTATCTGCCCAGCTACCGAGAGTGGGAGCGAACCCCAGAAACACATGTTGGCTCGCAGGGCCCTGATGGCACTCCCTATATAACCCTCTAGGATGTCAGATCTGGAGTGATAAATTTTAACTCCCAGGTAGGGCATGCAATGGGGCTCCCACCTTACGTTCCCCATCTCCTCAGGCGGATCACAGCTCCCTGACAGGGGGAATAAGGATGACTTCTGCCAGCTGACCCTCAAGCCTGTCAGTCGGCCAAATAGCGCCAGCAGATTCTGAGCTCCCTCCAGCTCCAGGCCAGTGTTCTGTAAGAATAGGAGCAGGTCGTCTGCATATAGCGCTATTGTGTGACGTCGGGCGCCCTGCATCAACCCCTGATACCAGGTGGCCGTTCGGGCCTGGGCAACCAACAGCTCCATCGCCAGAGCAAACAATGGCAGTAGAGGGCAACCTTGCCTGGTGCCCCTCTCCACTGGGTACTGCTCCGATATGATGGTGCCAGTTCTAACTCTTGCCTTGGGATTCGTCTGTAACAGCTTTGTCCAGTTGATATAACCCTCGCCCAGGCCCATACGGGCCGGCACCGTGTATAAATAATTCCATTCTAGGCTGTCCAATGATTTTTCGATATCTACTGACAATACTGCTGCCGCGTCCATGAGTGGGGCAATGGTGTCCGCAATATGGATAACACGTCATATGTTCTGGGCAGCATTTCTAGTAGGAATAAAGCCCGCCTGATCGGGGTGTACCAGGCGGGTCATGTGGGGGAGTAATCTTGTTGCCAGTATCCGGCTAAGGATCTTGTAATCTGAATTCAACATGGAGAGGGGTCTATAAGATCTGCTGTCATCTGACGGCTTGCCTGGTTTTAGCAGAGGGATTATCAGGGCTTCATCTGTGGAGTGTGGGATATGTTGCATTGTGTGTGCGTCATTGTACAGATGTGCTAGTGTAGGGGTCAGACCTTACACGTCTGTTGCATAAAACTGAATGGGCAGGCCATCTGTTCCAGGTGTTTTCCCCCTGGCAAGTCCTTTAATGGCATCTTCAATTTCTGACCCCTCACTATCACCCCCCAGTGCATCCCTCTCTGTTTCGCTAATGTGCTGTTGTGGCAGTGCACCCAGGAATGCCCGTACTTCCTCTCCCTCCCCATGTGGTGTGCTAGTATAAAGGGGTAGTGTAATATTCGAGGAAGTGATAATTGATTTCAGTCTGTCTGTAGAGCCTAGTCCCTGAGGGTGTGCTAATCTCTGTGATGGGGGAACCCCGCTTAGCAGGGTCGGCCAACCATGCCATTAGCTGCGCGCTTTATCCCTTTCCGCGTGTGCCCTTGCCATGTAATGTTTGTAATCAAAGCAGCTGAGCTTTTCTGTGTGCTCAGCAAACCTCTCTCTGGCCTTCCGGAGCTACCCTTGCAATTCAGGGTGCTCCAGTGTCAGCTTCTCTACAGAGCGGAGCTCTGTCTCAGCTAATTTGATCTCTCGTAATAAGGTTCTCCTAACCCTCATTGATGCCGCGATACAGGTTCCTCGTATCACCACCTTGAATGCTTCCCATAATGTTTGAGGGGAGGAGGCTGTAGCTGCATTGTCCTCAAAGGACTTTGTGATATATTTCCTTATTTGGTCACGGTATGCCGGTCTTCAAGGGAATTGGGTTTAAGGCACCAGGTGGGTATGCAGAGGGTAGCCCAAGTCTGCGCCAAATGCAATAGTACAGGATTGTGATCGGAGAGGGTTCTTCCAAATACTCTGTCCCGAATCTGAGCGTGTACTTCTGGCGTGGACAGGAGATCGTGCACTGCGGAATAGTAAGAATAATCCCTGGCATGGGGGTTAAGGATCCTCCAAGAGTCTAACAGCTGACACCCAGATTGCCACTCTAGGAATTTTTTTAGCTAGGGCGTTCACTGAGGAATCCCGCAAGGGAGGGTGGGATCTGTCAAGCCCTGGGTTGGCCGTGCAGTTTAAATCTCTCCCAATCAGCACTGCATGTAACAAGTGAGGAGCTAGTGTGTGTGATAGCTGATCAAGAAATGTGCCCTGATCTATATTAAACGCATATATGTTTATCAGCGCGAGGTCCCGCCCTCCCAATCGGCCCGTGACCACGACATATCGCCGGTCTGGATCAATTAGTGTATTAGCCATTTGAAACGGTACTCCTGGTCTTATCCAAATCAGGGTGCCCCTTGCATATGCTGAGTAGGTTGTATAAAAAAAAACTTGGCCCCTCCATCTCCTCTGCAGCGCCGTGCCCTCTGCCGTCAGGTGAGCCTCCTGTAACATTGCTATATGTGCTCCCCTCCTACGTAGGTAGGAGTATACTTTGTATCGTTTAGCCATGTTATGCATGCCCCTTATATTCCAAGAGACCATTTTGTATTCGTGTAGGCTACTCTTAGGGAATTATCAACTCTTATGTCTTTGCTCACCTTCGACACGTGAAGCCACATCGGGGTAGCAGCAGTCAGGACCATATCTCCCTCACTGGTGTTGTATTTGGCAGGCTTCCCAAAGTCTAACAAAAACTTCCCCAACCCCCTTCCCAAGGACAGATGTGATAACAGTCACCATCCAAACTATTACTAATCAAAGTCAATGTTTATGTGGTGGGTGAAATGAGTACTCCTGTCAGGCGAAGCAGCCAGCACCGTGGTAACCCCCGCTTCAATTCTGAGGGCCGTGCTGCCCCACGTTATGCCAATGTTTGGAAGCGTCGCCATTCCAGGGCTTCATAAATAGTACGTGGCTCCCGGGCGTCATGTCATATGATATCCTCAGCAGTTCCCGGAGTTACCACTGGCAGTTCCACACTTGTAGCCACTGAACTCTCAGATTCAGCGTCTGAGTCCGACCCCACGCTCCTTTCTCTGTCACCGCGGAACTCGGGCTAGTATCTCCTCCACTCAGCGATGCCACAGCCACTGTGGCTCGCTGTCGTTCCTCTCGGCTCTCCTCCGTGTGGGTCCGCCTGCTCTGGGTGGACCACCTCTGGACCTGGGCACCCAGTGCGCTCCCGCTCCCTTGGGGCCCTCTCGCTCATCCAGCCAAGCTCTTGCCTCTTGGGGTGTGCGAAAAAATCTCGCTCCTCTGCTGTCCAGTACTGTCAGCGTAGAGGGGAAGAGCATAGCGTTCTGGACATTTAATGTTTGTAAGTGCTTCTTGACCTCCAGATAAGTTGCTCTTTGTCTCTGCACTTTGCAGGAGAATTCAGGGAAAATTCGCACAATATTGTTCTCCGCTCTTAGTTCCCCGGCCTTCCTAGCCTATGTAAGTGTATGATTGCGGTCTTTAAAGTGCAGCAGTCGAGCCACTACCTGTCTCGGCTGGGCCCCCGGAGGGGGAACCCTCGCTGGCACTCTGTATGCCCTCTCGAAGGCAAAGAAGCGCGACAGGCCGCCGGCGCCACCACCTCAGCAATCCATTGCTCCAGATATTCAGGTAAGTTTTATTGTTCAACTTTTTCAGGCAGACCAACTACCCGAATATTGTTCCCCCGTGATCTGTTCTCGGCGAACTCAACGCGGACCAGGAGGGTCCCGACTTGCTTCTCAAGGGTGGTTACACGGTCCCCAGTCGCCACCAGCTCAGGCCGAAGCTCCGTCACAGTTATTTCGGCTGTCGTTGCCTGTTCTCCCAGTCGGCGTTGGTCCTCTCTCAGCAGTCCCAAGTCCACTGCTAGCGTATCGATTTTTGGACTCCAGGCTTTCCCTGGAGGATGTGATAGCCTGCATGATGTCTCCCAGTGAAGGGCCTCCCGCCAGGCCCCCCCACAGCTGGGGATTGTGTCGACCCGGGTGGGGACGGCCATCTTGATGTGCTTCAGGATCGCTGGGCATGTCTTTTTTTAAATTTTTTTATTGGTTTTCCAGATCCTAGCGTGTGCTCTCTGGCGGACCTCAAACAGGTCATGCGAGATGGTTTGCACTCTGGGTTGCCTGGTGCGGAGTACGCTGTGGCGATGCCCAGGCTCCACCGCCTCAGCTCAGGGTTCTCCGATGTGTCTAGGTCCCCCTCTATCACTGCTCAACGTGCGCCCCTCCTTTCTGCAAAGTTATAGAGCGCGCCCCCCTCCCTGAGGCCCCGACGGTCCAGAGGAGCCCACGGGCTCCCTATTTGTTGGATGGGGGGGGGGTCACCTTAGCACTGCCAACGGTGGGTGGTGCCGTCAGTGCTCCTCACGCAGTCCGGCTGCAGGACAGCTCCCTCGGCGACGGGGTCCGGTCATCTTTAATGAGGCCTGTCATGCCGAGCAGACTCCACAGGCCGCACCCAGTCTGCGCGCCCTCGGCACTGTTGCGCCTGCCATCTTGGGGTCAGGTGAGCCGCCTCGCGCGACCTCGGTTCCAGGGCTCAGATACGCCCTTCTCGGCTCTGCTCTTTGTGCCCCCCCCCCCCTCCTCCTGGTCTCTGGGGAGAGGTAAAAGGTGCGTAGGTAGCCGGCCTATAATTTCAGGATGATCATTCAGCGGGGGAACCGGGCTGGAGCTCTTCTCCGGAGCTGCCTACTCCATGGGTCTCAAGCCACGCCCCACTTAAGTAAGCAAGCATGAACTTGTTCCTCATTTACCATAATGCATTAAGCCAAACAATGCTGGGATGTGAGGCAGTGCCCTCCCACCCTCGTTATGTTTTTGAAAATGGATTAAATAATTCCTTACAAATCACTATCAAACAATTTACTTCATCCCTCTTGTTCATTGTCATTAGTCGAATGCAGAGTTACTGATATATATATTTATCATTTCCACCCTGGCCTATAAATTACAGAGTATGGCAGACAAGCCTGTCTATATTGATGAATCTATTCTATCTGAAACAGAGGAGACCATCAATTCAAGCATTTGCATACTGAAAATCTTGAGTATTGTTCACTTCTGAATAACAACAAACTTCTTAAAAATAAATCCTAACAAGACTAAACTATTGGTTACTAGAAATCGTACTGACAGTTGGAACCCTAAAATTTGTGCTTCACTTAACCCTGTAAGCACTGTCAGAAACTTTGGTGTTACTATGGATGCAAAGTTGTCTATGGAACCACTAACTGCAAAGATATTATGGCCTTGCTTCTGGCAATTTAAGCTTTACAACAAAAAAAATATCAACAGCCCACCATAAGCAAGTGGTGACCATTCTTATTTAGTTGTGTCTGTACTACTCAGACATCTGTTCCCTAGCTCTACCAAAAAAACTACTCCAGGGACACCTATTGGTTCAGAATTCTGCTTCTCGCTTACTTTCAACCTCTAGGAATATCTGTGTCAGCTGCATTGGCTACCAATAGATTAGAGGATTCTTCTAAGTCCATAACTATTTTTCATAATATCTTGCATGGGCACGCACCCTCTTTCCTAATATCTATGTTGTGTATCTGTACACACTGTCAAGCCCTGCTCTACTGTGGCACCTTTTTATTTGTCATTTGAAACTATCTGGAGAGCATAAGTCTCTCTAGCCGACGTCAATGCCACTTGTTTTTAAAACAGTAGCACCTTTATTCTGCTCAGCTTGTCATAGGTTACATTAGCACTATCAATGTGTGGCCACATTTCTGCTACTCTTATCTCTTGTGTGGGGTGGGGGTAAAACATGTCTGCAACACGTAACAACCTTTGAGACTGAAATTACGTAGGCAGTTCCTGGTTGCATACTGTAGCAGCTTTGGTCGCTCAGCACCACATAACTTCCATTCAAAAGTGCATGAAATGCTGGTCGAATCAAAGGGACAAGAGTACCCTTCAGAAAACAGGCCAAGTTTGCTATCTACTGTAGGAAAGTACCATCTTACCTGGCATGTTACCCCTATTTTTCACATGTATGTACGTTTGTTTTTGCCTGTCTCACTGGGATCCTGCTAGCCAGGTCCCCAGTGCTCATAGTTTGTGGCCTGAATGTGTGTACCTTTGTAGTGACTAACTGTGTCGCTGAAGTTCTGCTAACCAGAACCTCAGTGCTTATGCTCTCTCTGCTTTTAAAATTGTCACTCTAGGCTAGTGACCATTTTCACCAATTCTAATTGGCACACTGGAACACCCTTATAATTCCCTAATATATGGTACCTAGGTACCCAGGGTATTGGGGTTCCAGGAGATACCTATGGGCTGCAGCATTTCTTTTGCCACCCAAAGGGAGCTCAGACAAATCTTACACAGGATTTCCACTGCAGCCTGAGTAAAATAACACACACGTTATTTCACAGCCATTTTACACTGCACTTAGTAAGTTACTTAAGTGTGAGGGCACTCTTGCACTAGCAAAGGTGCCCCCACATAGTTCAGGGCAATTTCCCTGGACTTTGTGAGTTCAGGGGACACCATTACACGCGTGGACTACATATAGGTCAATACCTATATGTAGCTGCACAATGGTAACTCCGAATATGGCCATGTAACATGTCTAAGACCATGCAATTGTCCCCCATGCCAAATCTGGTATTGGGGTGCCAATCCAATGCATCCCCGGGGCTCTACTATGGACCCTGGGTACTGCCAAACCAGCTCTCTGGGGTTTTCTCTGCAGCTACCGCTGCTGCCACCCACAGACAGGCTTCTGCTCTCCTGGGGTCTGGCCAGCCCAGCCCCAGGAAGGCAGAACAAAGAATTTCCTCTGAGAGAGGGTGTTACACCCTCTCCCTTTGGAAATAGGTGCTAATGGCAGGGGAGGAGTAGCCTCCCCCAGCCTCTGGAAATGCTTTGAAGGGCACATATGGTGCCCTCCTTGCATAAGCCAGTCTACACCTGTTCAGGGAACCCCCAGTCCCTGCTCTGGTGCGAAACTGGACAAAGTAAAGGGGAGTGACCACTTCCTGTCCATCACCCCCCAAGGGGTGGTGCCAGAGCTCCTCCAGTGTGTCCCAGACCTCTGCCATCTTGAATCCAGATGTGTGAGGGCACAATGGAGCCCTCTGAGTGGTCAGTGCCAGCAGGTGATGTCAGAGGCCCCTCCTGATAGGTGCTTACCTCACTAGGTGGCCAGTCCTCCTCTGAGGGCTATTTAGAGTCTCTCCTCTGGGTTTTACCTCGGATAACGACTTGCAAGATTCACCAGAGTTCCTCTGCATCTCCCTATTTGACTTCTGCCAAGGATTGACCGCTGACTGCTCCAGGACGCCTGCAAAACTGCAACAAAGTAGCAAGAAGACTACCAGCGACATTGTAGTGCCTAATCCTGCCGGCTTTCTCGACTGTTTCCTGGTGGTGCATGCTCTGGGGGCTGTCTGCCTTCACCCTGCACTGGAAGCCAAGAAGAAATCTCCTGTGGGTCGACGGAATCTTCCCCCTGCTTCAGCAGGCACCAAACTTCTGCTTCACCGGTACTCTGGGACCCCTCTCATCCTGACGAGCGTGGCCCCTGGAACACAGGTGGTGGACCCAAGTGACCCAGACTGTCCAGTGGTCCAACTTTCCAAATTTGGAGGAGGTAAGTCCTTGCCTCTCCTCGCCAGGCAGTAATCCTGTGTACTGCGTGAACTGCAGCTGCTAGGGCTTCTGTGCACTTTGTAAAGGAATCCTTTGTGCACAACATAGCCCAGGTCCCCAGCATTCCGCCCTGCATTGTTTAACTCGCTGAACACCAGCTTCGCGGGACCCTCTTTTGTACTGTTGAGACGACCGCTGTGCTCAGTTTTCTTGACTCAAGTACTGCTGCGGGTGCTGCCTTCTTGTGCGTGGGCTCTCTGTGTTGCTGAGGGCCCCCTCTGTCTCCTCTTCCAAGTGGCGACCTCCTGGTCCTTTGTGGGCCCGGGCAGCACTCTTTTTCTTCAACCATGACCTTTGCAGCTAGCAAGGCTTGTTTGCGGTCTTTCTCCAGAGAAACAACGCTGCATCCTCCAGCACTCCGTGGGACATCTTCTGCACAAAAGAGAAGTTCCTGGCACCTTTCGTTTTTGCAGAATCTTCAGCTTCTTCCATCCGGAGGCAGCCATTTTACACCTTCATCCGAGGTTTAGTGGGCGCCTGCCCCCCCGGACACTTTCACGACTCTTGGACTTTGTCCCCTTCCTTTGCAGGTCTTCAGGTCCAGGAATCCGTCTCAGTGCTTTGCAGTCTGTTGTGGTCTTTGCAGAATCTCCTTTCACAAGTTTAGTGTGTTTCTGGGAAAGTAGTATCACTTTACTCCTACTTTTCAGGGTCTTGGGATGGGGTATCTTGGACACCCTTAGTGTTTTCTTAAACTCCCAGCGACCCTCTACACACTACACTAGGCCAGGGGTCCCTAAGGGGTTCACATTCCACTTTCTTAGTATATGGTTTGTGTTGCCCCTAGGCCTATTGCACCCTATTGTATTCTACAGTGTTTGCACTATTTTTCTAACTGCTTACTTACCTGATTTTAGTTTGTGTGTATTTTGTGTATTTTACTTACCTCCTAAGAGAGTATATCCTGTGATATAGTTTTGGCACATTGTCACTAAAATAAAGTACCTTTATTTTTAGTAACTCTGAGTATTGTGTTTCTTATGATATAGTGCTATATGATATAAGTGGTATAGTAGGAGCTTTGCATGTCTCCTATTTCAGCCTAAGATGATCTGCTATAGCTACCTCTATCAGCCTAAGCTGCTAGAACACTACTAATCTACTAATAAGGGATAACTGGACCTGGCACAAGGTGTAAGTACCATCAGGTACCCACTATAAGCCATGCCAGCCTCCTACACCTACGCATTGCAAAGACCATGAAGGGACACCTGTTTGCAAATCATTAAATGATTAACAGTAGTCTCACATTTGCTTCTCCTAAGAAAGACCTCTGTTTTGCCGTTCAGACATTTCTCTTCAAAGGGCAACTCCCACTTTTCTTTTATATAGCTGTTACCTAGCCACTCGTATCTGACCACGGCAAGTTATTTCAGACAATTTGAAAAATGAAAAGTGGAAATGGACAGCTTTATAATGCCATGTAGGAGCCATACCGTTGATGGACTTTCTGCAACTGTAAAAGGCAACTTCTCTAACTTTTCTGTATGAAGCATGGTGAAGCTCGCTTCCCTTTTAGCCATTGTCTGTTGTTCCTTGGATAAATTAAAAGCCGCAAACAATTCACTGCAGTTAATATACTTCCACGGAATGTGGTGGTTTTTCAGAGTCTATAATGTCCAACCTAACTGCAGAATGGAATGCAGCTGACTTTGTCCATGGTATAAAAGGGACATGTCTGAATGATATCAATTGCAGTAGACACTGTTTGTTGGGGAATCAACTCCTGTTGGACAGAGTGTTCATGCCATTGTTGACAACAGTTAAATCCTTTTTTAAATTTTCTTTGTCTGTCTGCCTTAAACGTGCAGCAGCTTCTATCTGAGAAAGCTTCCAAATCTCATTATATATGGGATAGATGAATCTTTTAAAACGTGGTTTTCCTGGACCGAACAAGAAGTCGTGCATGTCTATATCTTCAGAAAGAGTGTTTAGATGTTCCTTAACTGCTGCTGAGGTGTTAGTCTCTATCCATTGTTGGCACAGTTTACCCCGCTGTATGTAGTAACTATACCCGAGTGTTTACCCGAGACAAAACGAGAGTGTGGCCGGCTAATCTTGACACCCCTGAGGAATTCACAAAACGTGCCTGACACCCATTTGTGTCTATGGGTCAAACTAACCACCCACCAGGACTGGAAAGTGAAGAGTTATAGGTACCAGCCTGAACCCTTGCATCTAGTTCTTCCTCTGTGACATTCAGGAAGGTTTGACAGTTATTAAATTTTGCTGGTGTAGGGGATACTGAGCGCACTCATTTCTTTAATTTGTGCTAACCCTAGACAGGATCTCTGTTGAATGGTGTCATTCAAAAAGAAAATTTGCACAGGAATAAGGCACGCTCTAAATAAAGCTTCCCTACTCTCTATTTGCCAATCTTGTGTTCCCCATACACTCTTTACATCAAAAGTCTTTGAGTATTCATAACCTTCAACTGCAAGACAGGAAACAAAGGAATCTGAATAAATTAACTTGGTATCAGTTAGCAAAATGTTCCTAATTTTCGAAGGTGGTAATTTGAAAAAATGGAACTCTGCATGCTTTGTGTCATGCCCAGAAAAATAAGTGAATTTATCCGCATGATATTTTGGGCTCCCCACAGGTGGAGTTGAACAGTGTTCCCACTGTGTGTAATTAAATACTGGTCTATGTCTAGTGGCACGGTGCAGGTAGTAATGTCCCCAGTTGTTATAGCAGAACATTTCCCCATAATTCTTTGTGTTGGTGTACACCATCTCTTTCAAATACCGCAAAGTCTTTCATTTCAGTTAACATTGAATCAACTATCTGAACATCCCAATCATCAGATACAACACCAGGTGTAATTACATCAGTCATAGATATTTTGAAGACATATGGGATTTTAATGACCTGTATTTATAGAATGGTTCTTTATCCCACACAATCCCATCAGGAATTGGCACAGCTGAAATGTTCACACGGGACAAGTCTCTTCAGACATTATGCGAGGAATCATATGGAGTTAAGACTTAATCCACAGGCTCAACAGAGAAGTGTTCAGGAAGGTAATGACCATTTATAAGCAGTAAGGAAACAGACACAAAACCAATCGATAGAAATAATGCAGATGTCAAGAATAACCATAGATAGTTCCATGGGTGAATTAGATAGTTATTTTTAAGCCATATATACAGCTTACATGTCTTTGAACCAGTTTCAATCGCAGTAGTGGATGAAGTTGAAGAAAAGTCATCAATGTCGATGAAGTAACCAGAAGCAGTCTCTGCAAACGCAGGTGCATTACTAGTGGATGAATCCACTTTGCGTGGAGGCTCATAGTAGAAAATGACATCAGTCTGTGTTGTGTTGGAATAGAAGACAGCCACATCTTGGACATGTGATGTAGTTTGAAGTGGTAACAGGAATCAGCAAGAACTCATTTTCCTGCCTCCCCATGTTCAAGGCGGTATTTGTAGCATCGTTGGACATGCTTTTATAGTCAGAAGTGTTTTTATTTTCTCTTTGAGGAGGTATATCCTGTTGGGTAGTGAGAGGGGACCGGGAACTACCAAAGGGACCTCTGGGTCTGCTGTGCAGGATCAGCCACATGGTGAAGTTTGACGTTGTCAATGGAAATTAATGTTGGCTTTGGAGCCTGGCAGCGGTGGTAGGATAACCGTTCTGGTACCTTGTATTCCCAGGACTGGAACTGGTGCTCTGTAGGACGGGCCAAATTCCTTCTTCACAGCAATCTTCTCATGAACCAGATCCCCAACTTTAGGAATGCAGCCTGTAGAAGTTGTTGGTAAATCCCTTCTTCTTAAGGTGGCAGCACTGGCCGATGAATTACCATGAAATTGCTGAAGCTCCTGTAAGACAGTGAGACGTTCATTTATGTCAAGTGGTGTATCTGCTGCCACCATAGGGCCATCAGGGTCTGTCTGGGACATACATAGGTATCTCAAAGAGGAACCTCCCCAAGGACTGTCTTGGCAGATTGTTCAGTGCTCTCTGGGCCCCATATAGGTGACTAAGCCAACTGCGGCCTGAACCTTATACTCTAGCTTTTAAGGACTGCTTTAGATCTCGAATCTTCCTCTCCACAACCGAATTTCCCTCTGGGTCGTATGGGAAGGAGTAATGGAGCTCAACACCCATTGTGTCCCCATGGTGTTCCTGAATGCCTCTTGGAGGCAAAGGCAGGGCCCTGGTCAGAGTGGAATGCTACAACCGCATATGTACCGATAAAGATCAGCAAGTCTTTTATAACAGTTTGAGCATCAGCTGACCGCTAAGGCCATACCCACAGGAAACTAGAATATGAATCTACAGCGACTAAGAAGTATTTGTATGCACTGTCTGATTGGAGCGGACCACAATGGTTCAGGTACACACCTTGGCCTATTGGACACTAAGGGGGATGTCTGCGGTAGGCGTTTGATGCTGGGGCTCTTAATTTGCTGGCAAATCTTACAACAAAGTACGTATTGCTTTGTTTTTATAGACTTGGCCACCAGAAGTGTTTCTGTAAGAGTGTTATTGTGGCCTAGATCCAGCATGAGCAGATGCAACACCCTCATGCGCTGCTTTGAGTTCTAATCTCTGGTCTTGGTGGAGGATTGCTCGGTCTCCAACCTCAGGAATTGTTGCATAAGCAACATTCTGTGCACTGAAGTGATATGAGTATTTTGTAGGGTAACCTTTTGGAAGAGGCTTGCCTTCAGCCGAAGCTTTCACAGCAGTCAGAAGTTCAGTATCCAATCTCGTCTGAGAACGAGTCACTGCAGCCACAGAAGCTGTAGCTACTGCAGTTTTGGCTGCTTCATTAGCCAAAATTTTGCCAATAACGTGTACTCCCACACTTTGGCCCAATGTATGCACTACATGGACACAAAGTAGCTTATCCTTGATCAGCCACCCTCGCCCACAGAGTTCTGTGTTTTATGGTGTTCCCTTTGGAATTTCTGAACCCATTCAACTTCCAGTGATTAAGATAATGATTGTATGATTGCACACAGTAGTATGAATCACAGACAATCGGAGTGAGTAGTCCTGGCTCTATGTGTTCCAGCGCTAGTATAAGAGCTTTGAGTTCAGCCAGCTGCGCTGTGTAGTCCCCAAGGGTCTGCGTGTAGGTATTGAGGGTGGAATACACCATCCTTCATCACTCCGCTCACGGCTGCGCAGGTAGCGGAATATTGATGTTTGGTACCTACAGCCAGTTGTGCTGAACCATCAGTGTAAATGACAGCATGGTATCTGTCAAGTGGCAAAATGTCTAGAGGTGCGGGGTACTCGCGTTCGTATTGGAGAAATTCTTGTTTCTGAAGTTTTGGATCAAAGATGTAATCTACATCGGTGGCAGTCAGGGAGGTTGCCCACTGAATCCAATGTGGATGTAATGCTTTAGCGTTAGGAATGCTCTCTTTGGTGACAGCCTCTAAGGCTGGCACCGGGGTAATGTCAATAATGTGTTTCCCTTGGGCAAGTGGCCTCTCCTTGACCGCCATCTGAACTGCAGTTAGAATTGTTTCTGTGGATGCTATGGGCACTGTGTCAATCTCTGTAAAGGTGACATAAGTGAACACAATGGCAGCAGAAATTATTCTGATGACCAAATTTGCTTTGTTATCATGGGTGTGTGTTTTGCCTCTAGCATGTCCTGTTGTAGTCCTCTAAGGATGCGTGCGTGCTTCCAGTGTCTGCTAGAAAAATCAGGGCGTACTAAGTCAGAAAGTGGCTCGATAATCTGTGTATAGTCAGGAATGTATATTCGGCCAAAGTTGAAGAAACCAATCAAGGACTGTGGTTTCTTAATTGCATTAGGTGGCTGGAGTTGAGCACATTTTTCTAGAAAGTGCTAGGCCAGGCTCTTGCCCTCGTTTGATAGCTCGTAACCCAGGAACAGTAAGCTGAGAAAGGCTATTTTTGTTTTCCTAAAATTAAATTTGTAACCAAGAGCTGCGAATCCTAAAATGTCCGATCGACTCTGGCAAGATGAATGTTGAGGTTGTCATCTGTGAGATAGTCATCCACGTAAGATAACACCTTGGGATCAATATCATCTAATATTGATGTTACACGGGCTGAGCCCTGGGGCAAAAAGCAGAAGCGTTTGTGAGCCAAATGAGAATGTACTCGGGTCCCGACTTTTGTTTGAGTTTTGGCAGAAAAAAACATTGGAGATATCCAAAGTTGTTTTGTATTTTTTATGTACTCTGTTGTTTATTAGTGCTATTGTTGGAAAATGGGTTATTGGTAAGGACAGGTAAGTACCTACACTTAGCAATAGGCCTCTAACCTCCACTTAGGTCCAGTTAGGTCTCAGTAAATTAAACCCAGCTCAACCCTTTGTAGCTTGGCAACGAGCGGCAAGGCTTAACTTAGGAGACAGAGTGTAAAGCATACAAATATCACAAAACAGTGATGAAATAAAACACAGGAAACAGTTTAAAAATCCGAAATCAATTTATTAAAATAGATTATATTTTTATCTTTAAAATGACACCAAAACAAATAAAATCGGATAAGGGGAACCAGAGATATGAATTTCTAAAGAATTAATGCTTTCTAGCGCATAGAAGCAACTAGCGCTCAAAGGGTTAAATAAGGTCACACTGGAACGGAACAAAGACCAGAGTTCAGGCCGCCCATGAGGTAACACTGTCACACTTACTTTCAGAAGTGTTTGATTCAGGAAAGTGGTCCACAGCAACAGCCAAGGGTTCAGAGGCTATGGTGTGCCTCTTGGGGTCTGGGACTACAACTCCCACAATGCACCTTTTCAACTTATGGAGTTGCTCCAAACTCCTGGATCTTTTTCCAGAGGTCCTTTTTGTGTCCTTGAAGTGTCCACAACTTGATCCAAGGTTCCAGAAGCTCTTAGTTGCTCCTTGGGAGTTGGGACTACAATTCCCAGAATGCACCTCGTCAGAATCCTCAAATGGCCACTGGACGCTGGGCTCTGCTTGCAGTACTTGATGCAGGGGACTCTGGGCAGATCCTTTGTACCTGTAGCAAACAGGCAGTACCTTCTTGAAGCAGTAGAAGACAGGTAAAGTCCTTTAGTGGTGAAGCCCAGTCCTCCAGAGTGCAGTGTCCAGGTGCAGGTCAGGGGTCCAGCAGGGCAGTCTTTCTTCTCCTGTAGTTCCTCCTTGTAATCCGATAGGGATCGGAGGTGTGGGTGCAGGTATGCCAGTTTTATCTCTGCTCCTGGGTGAAAAACAGGGGGGTCCTGGTTCTCCAATCAGGTGCAGGGTCCTTCCCCCTGTGATAACCACTTCCTGGGAAGTGTGGCAAAAATCAATCCCAGGGACCAACATTCCTCAACAATCCATCATGACTGAAAGTGATTTTTGGAGGTTACATCTGACTGAGCCCACCCACTGGTGTGGCTAAAAATCCTAATCACATCCCTCTCCTGCCCTCTCCTAATCTAATCAAGGGGGCACCTAATTGTCTGGGTTTGCAGGATGTGAGGGTGTTGCTGGGTTGCTCCAAATGTCCTTCTCTGCCTTTGAAGACCAGTTTGGCTGCCCTCCCCCTTCTTGCTTCACCATCTGCTCAGGGGAGATCTCCTCCCCCATGCACATCTTTGTGTGGAGCCAGGCCACGTCACACCTCATCAAGGCAGCCTGGCCAATCAGAGCACAACAGCAAAAACACTGCAGGGTTGAAGTTTGCAACTTTTCAGGTAAAGTTTAAAACTCTTTATCTGAACAAGTTAAATTAAATTGATACCAAACTTTTGGTATCTGTTACTTAAGGGGACTTTTAAAATTAAAATAGTCTCCCCATTCTAGCCTATGGAAGCCATTCACTACAATGAGGAAAAAACGAATTTGGTTGTTTTACCTCACCAGGGCTTATAAAACTATTTTTTATAAGGTCCCTGCTTATAGTTACATGGCACCCAGCCCTAGGGGCACACAGGGCACACCTTAGGGGTGACCTATATGTAAAAATAAGGTAGTTTAAGACTTTGGAACTACTTTAAATTCAAAAGTCGAATTTGCATGTAACTTTAATTTAAAAGCAGCCAGCAAGGCATGCCTGTCTTTAAAATGACACTGGGCACCTCAGCAGTGCACCTATGGGTGCACCACCTATGGTGGGGTCCCTAAACCTACATGCCCTACCATATACTAGGGGCGTATAGGTAGGTTGACTTAGCCAATTATAATTAGCCTAATTTGCATACAGAGTTTACACAGGGCACAGGCCCTGGGACTGGTTAGCAGTACCCAGAGCACCATCAGAGTCAGGAAAACACAAGCAAAAAGGGGGCAAACAGTTAGGGGGCCTCTGCAATCAGCCCTGTTCTCTCACAGCTGTGCTATGTGAATTTTGTATAGCATATGTGCGTGTGTGACTGTTTAAATGTCTGTAATCTAAGACTATTCTGTATGAATGGTAGGGTTTTGCAACGGAGAATAACGGGTTATTCATTGTGGGGACGCAGGGCTCAATTACTCCCTGGTACTCGAGCTGAGTGAGGCTCTCCCTCACTGGAGCTTTTGCTTCGTGTTTAACAGGATATTGTGGCTGAGGCTGGGGTTTAGACATGATAGGCATTACATGACAAGGAGAATCCTTGTCCCAACCTACATGGTTGCGGTATAACGCAGGTGCCTGCGCTAAAGCCCAATTGACAGCGTAGGCTTCTTTTACCACTTCTGGAACAAGATCAGAAAAAGAAGGCAAAATGACATCTTCCCCCTGTGGGAGCTTACAGATGTGCATGGGCGGCCAGTAGGATATCACCACTAAGTTCATCCCAGAATATCACACTAATAGTGCGCTCTATGTCCCCCTCAATATGAATGTTTAAATCATAAATCCTCTTAGGTGGGAGGACATGACCATCCGCAGTCTCATCTGCAATGATGTCGCTAGTCGCTGTCGCACCCAGATGATCTTTCAGACTCTGACATATCGTGACCTCTACCGCGCTGTCTAGCAGTGTCACCGTCCACGTCTTGTTCTTCAGTAATGTTCTCAAGTGTACTGGCATTTTTAATTGACAGTGCTGCCACCTTTTTCTTTTTGAATTGTGGCTTTTGTTGTGGGGACTTATCATCTTTTTGTCTGAAGACTGTGGTGAGTCTCTTCTGTTTCATGTATTCAGGACGTCGATCAGAGCGGCCCCCTCTCTCGCTACGCCTGTCTGGTACATCCTGAAAGGTACAGGAGGGACGTGAATCAGTATATCTGTCAGGAGTTTTTATATTTTCTCTATTTCTGAGATTATATCTCTTGTCTGAGTTCTCTGATGTGGAGAATCTGCTCTCTTGGTAAGCTTCATTAGCTTCTATTGTCAATGTGAAATCCCCGCCCTCTTCTGTTAAACCATGCGCTACTAGATGTCATTTTAATGCTTGTCTAGCATTTTCAGGAATATTTGAGGATGGTTTGAGGATATTATGATGTAATGGGTAATAGAGATGGAACACCAAGTGGGTAGAACAAGTTCTTTTAATAGTTGGAGCTTGAACAGCCTACTCAGGTGCTTCCTGTTCAGCTGAGGAGGATCTTCCCTAAGACCACAAACGACTCCGTATAACGGTACTTAGGGTACCTGTTGTGTGGGAAACAGTGATAATCAGGGCATCCGTAAATTAGTGCCTAAACACCATAGTTGGTGCCGCCATGTCTTAGTTTGACTCTTGCTGTAGGCAAGACTGCTGGTTTGAGGATTACAGTATTTGTTTGTAGGTGACTGTGCCAATCCTACAACAAGTCGCAACTGATGTCCCAACCCTCCTGGCTTACAAGCAGTACCTCACCAAAAACCCAAATAGTAAAAGGTGATTTGTGGCAGCCTTTATGCAGGGACTCAAAAGTGTGACATCTTAGGGAGTGTCGTGGTTAAATGGAGATTACCCCTTTCTCACATGAACAACATGTCTCAATCAAACACACAGGCAATGAAGGAGGTGCAGGAAAAGCTTAATAGGTTTTTATTAACAATACTGCAATCTACGATAAATTGCATGGGCTGCATTGGTTAGGATAATGAACAGTGCAAGAAACAGAATTGTGAAAACGAGTCATCAGTACAACGACCCCCACCATCTTGCAATAACCTGAAATGACATTAGAGATGATGTATGTCCTAATGTCCTAATACCCTAACATGATGAACCTAACCTAAAGAGAGCTAGGTGTGAGAAACCTAATCTGCCAATGTAGTGTCCATGAGAAGGGCCTCCCCCGCCCCCCAAAACCCCTCTTTACCTTGGAATGAGGTCTCTATATCAGACTCCGTGGGGACACGAAGACTGGGCAAGCGTCAAGGTGACGTACAGCATCATTAGCAGCAATGGCATCTGATACGAATCCCTCTGACTGTCTGTGTGAAATGTATTTATATAGATCTGATTGGACCCCTGACGTAGGTTTGTTCCCAAACAATAGATAAGACATGCTTGGGGCGGCAATTTATATAAACAATTCCCTCTAAGGCGCAAAGAGGAAAAGTACCCAATGTGAATACCTACAGTTTGTTTATCTTTGTCACTAGATAGTGACGCCTTAGCGCGGTGTCACTAATTACATGAAACTAAAACATTGGCCTAACTAAAAACAATGGAGCCATCTTTAAGGATATAATTAAATAATTGTACTAAAACAGAGCAAACTAAGTAGGGTAAAAGTCACTGTGTGACTGGGGCACGAGTCTACAAGCCAGAAGGCTAAGCTTAACTCCTGCTTTCCATTAAAATAAGATAGGATTCACTGCAATTTTATTTTTATTTTTACCTTTGAATACTAAGACAATACAATATGATTGATAGTGGACCATAGTAGAATAGGGACAACACCTTAAGGTTAGTTTTACAGGCCAGAGACGGGCATAGAAACAGCTGAAACATGTTGACCAATTTAGGACAATAGGGTCATTATTTCCCAGTTATTCATCCCCTTGTTTTTTTTTTTATCCTATCAGGGTATCCTTGAAAAAATCAATGAGCTGGGACAACCCTAGGTAGTTTTAACTTTTACTTTTGATTCCTGGTTGTGGTGGTGTACCCCCTCCACTAGTATCAGTGAGAACACACAAAAAAACTCTGTGCTCCCACACATTGTGTGGTAGTAGCCCACTTTGGACTAATTTGGGTCAGAGGTGTGAGAAGCCCGATGATAAAGCATGCCACGTTTTTATGTGAGTGGGGGCCTTGCTTTTCCCAGAGGGATCCCCTGGTGGTCATTCTCTGTAGCTAAAACCCTTTGTTTTTGTGTTATGCACTTTACAATTACACTAAACAATACATAGCAATGAATTCCTCTTCATTTGCTCAAACTCAAATTTTTTAGCAAACACGACATAAGCATATGTCCCGTCTGGTTACCATGCCACATCATACATAAGTTGCATAATTTGTGCATGCAGTCGCCTGAAACATTAAGAGGTTAAGCAATGACCAGATAATTGACCTCGGTGTTGCCCATAATCTTGTCATACTTATAACAAATGATTTTTAAAAAAAAGTCGCTTTCATAGAGACTAGGATCCATCAACAAGCCTGTAGTCGTTAAGTGTCCCCACCCTCCCCCTTGGCCTCCAGAGCGGTGTTTGCAGTATGATGGGTGCCTGGGTGTCATTTCTTTGGCATATGTATGAGGTAAATGGTTCCCATATGGCTGTAGGACGGGAGCGAGGCGGTATTAGTGCCCAGTAATTGGCTAGCTGTTCCTGGCAGTAAGTCACATCCATTAGCCATGTCTTTATGGTGGGAGCTGGTTTCCTACCCCCAATGCATACCCACCCTGCCTTTTGCCAGCAAGAACATTATGGCAATGAGTTTGCGGTCTGAGGTGGTGAATCTGCAACATAGCCAAGCACACTAACTAAGGGGCCATGCTGGATCATCACAACCGTGATTTTGTGTATAATATCATATACTTCTGACTACTGCATGCCACTTGGGGGACATTGCCAGACTAAGTGAAGGAAGGTGGCTTGTGGCACATTACATCGCATGCATCTAGTGTCAGTTGAGAGTCTCATCTTAAAGAGTTGCATTGGGGTGCGATATAGACGATGAAGGAATTAAAAGTGTGTGAGCCGCAACTTATAATTCGGTGATAACATTGTCAGTTTGTTGCAACATTAAGTCCACATTTTCTCCGTGAAAGGGAAGTCCAGATCTTTACCCGATGCTTCCTGTAATGTCGGGGGTAATCATTGGTGAGTGAGTTTGCATGTGATTATAGAGTCTAGTGATTAATTTCCGAGGGGAGGGAGATGTAAATATGTGTTCCAGTGCTGGGAGGGATGGCAGGGAGCTCTGGAACGTGCTGTGCATTGCTCAACACGTGGCTTATAGCTGAAACTATATGAGGGTATCTGATAAAGTGAGCTGCGTTCCTGTTGTGTCTGTAAACAGTGGTAAAAATTGAACATCTAGGTACAAGTCTGAGAATACAGTAATGTTCCACTATCTGACATGCGAGATAGCCCCCTTTTCCTGTAATGGGGGAAACATGGGGTTAAGGGCCGGTGGCGCAGAGGGGGGCATACAGAAGGGTCAGGCCACACGTTTGCGCATTCCCTCCCATGCCCACTGCACACTCTTGAAAGTGTTAATTTCCCCTCTGGGTGCCCTATAGGGAAGGAACAGGACGGTTGACAGAGGCGATGGGAGGTGCGGTCTATTTCAGTGGCCACAAGTAGTTGCTATGGGGTGGGATGGAGCCAATAATGCAGGAATTGGGTCTGGCGTACAAATGCATAGAGGAGAATATCTGGGGCCCCTAGTCCACCCTGTGATTGTGGTAGAGTGAGGATATCGTAAGACACACTCGGTTGTTTCCCAGCCCAGTGTAGTGATATCCGTTTAGATCTTAACCACTTGAAGAACTGAGTCAAAAGGGGAAGCGGTATATTGATGAAAAGATACAATATTTTGTTGAGTATGATCGTTTTGGCTATTGCAATACATCCTGCTATAGTAAGTAGTAGTCGAGACCAAATGGGTATTCTGTCCTTAATCCACTCTAAAGTGACACCATGGTTGTCACGCCAAGTCTCTTCTAAGTCTCTACTCGGCCAAAGCATCTCTCCCTGATATCCCTTTACCGATTATGTAGCTTTATCAAGATCAGCTAGGCTCCTACTTTTAAAAGCAGACGTTTTAATTTACTATGCTCCCAAAATTAATGTAAGGCATATTCTTTCGTGCAAATGTGCTCCTTGTTCAAAATAGAAAATGGTGAGGAATGCGTCCATTTTGTACTTGAATGTCTGCATGGATAGCTTGTTGACCATAACTTTCTATCTGTAAAAGTGTGGGCTGCTCTAGAATCATCCCAGTAAAAAGTGGAATGTGTTTGTTTGAGCTAATGCTTTACAGTTTGGGACTATTTTAACACCAGTCTTTAAGCCATTTGCAGATATCGCACATGAATATTTGCATGAACAGGCTACTGTGCCGTAATGGATGGTGCGAGAACAGACTTCTTCTCTGCCGTCCAGCTATAGATTGTTGAATGTGAAATAAGCCTCTCTATTTGTATCTGCCCATATGTTAACCATGTCATTGTGGTGATGCTACACAAAATACAGGGGTTACGAGTTATTCCTCAGACTGGAGATAATATATCAACTCTGGAATATTGGCTCCAATTCTGTATGATGTTAGCCTGCCCGGAGATTGAAACGGGACCAAATTCCTATGCATTTGTCGTCTGCTTGTAGCAGGTGATAAATGGGCACAGGAGCTATTTTGAGGCCGGTGGTAAGATGGCGGTCAAGCAAGGGTCTAGAGGGCAGAGTTGAGAGGGTTGAGGTGAAGGAACGCCTGCTACTCACCCCACACCTCTGCAAAAGAAGGGATGGGGGCCTGGCACAGCAGCTGCCCACATACGACCCAGGCCCATTTACCCCTGGTCCCGGTAATTCTAGGCCGAGAGACGCCAAGCAAGTTGTAATGGCCTGGCGCGATAACCCCCGCCCCTGGATGCAGCTCCGAGCCACTCGGAACGTGGGCCTAAGTCGGCAGATTTTCACTGCAATGTTAAGGACCTGCTTACAACGAGGATACATCGCCTGCTTGCTGAAAGCATGTTCTTGCTTGTTGGAGTAAGAAAACGTCACGCTCTTGCTCCGAGTGTGGTTTAACACGCATTCCAAGTGCGGTGATTTTACACGTTCCAAGCAGGTCTGTCAGTGATGTACTTCTCTGTTGTCGAGTTTCGATTTAATCTGTTGTGTCCGGTGTCCTTGTGTTCCGAGCGATAACTGCCTCTTAATTACTGGTTGAATCTTCTTTTTTTTAAACAGGGTTTAATACAGGAAATAAATGGCCTGAGATTAAGAGTGTCAGAAATGGAGAACGAAAGAACTCAGTGTGAAAAAAAGCTTAAGTACACCAAGGTAAGTCGCCAAGAGAATTGCTGTTTGTTAAAAGGGCTTCCTGGGAATTTCTCAAAATATGCAGTAGTTAAAATCGATAATTGGATTTGCCTGTCGTCTTAATTGAGCAAAACCTCAAAGTGCATATAACTGATGCTTTGCTAATGCCTAATGTAATGGTTCTTATTGTATTACCCACAGGCTTTTAGACTTGCATACTGCAGGTCTTACTGATGTTAGTCGTATGTGCCTAACTCCCTGCGCTACATTGCCAACAGATTAATAAATTATCAATTTACCTCCTCAGCCCGTTCTTTGAAACCAGCGTTTGATGTCTGATTCAGTTAGGACTAGTTTTCAGAGCAGCCATGACCATATCAATGACTTACATTTAGACTCACTTTATGTAAGTTTATTTCATGTAAAAAAGTAGCATCTTTCTAACATAGTTACCCCCATTTTTTGCTTGGTGTTGGTATGATTTGAGTATAATACAATGAGATCCTGCTAACCAGATCCCCAGTATCTGTGCTCTCTCCGTTAAATTTGGTTGTTGGTAAACTTTTACTCCAACATTTGGCATACTGGTGTACACTTATAAGTCCCTAGTATATGGTACTTGTGTACCCAGGGTATTGGTGGCCCAGGGGACTCCCATGGGCTGCAGCATATATTGTGCCACCCATGGGAGCCCATGCAGACTGTCTGCAGGCCTGCCATTGCAATCTGCATGCACCTTTCACTTCTGATATAAGGTTTGCCTTATATCATGTTCACTGCACTTGGCTATTGTAAGTCACCCATCTGGTAGGCCCTTCAACCCAAGGGCAGGGTGCATGTCCCTAAGTGTGAGGGTACCCCTGCATGAGCAGGGTGCCCCTACAAACCCCATACTATATTCTCTGGGCTTTGTAAGTGCGGTGAAGCCATCTTAAGGTATGTAGTGGACACTGGTCAACATGAGTGGTCTAACTATGTAATTGCTTCTCTGAAGTTAGACTTGTTTGAAATCAAACATGTAGGAATCATGCACTTACACCGATTCCAGTGCTAGTTGCATGATCCCATTTACTCTGCTGGGGGGTTCCTTAGATGATCCCCCAGTTCTGCCTTTTGGGGTCTGACTGCAAGCCCACGCTGCTGCCGACCCCAGACACTGTTCTGCCCTCCTGCTGGTGAGCCTAAGTCAGACTGGGGAAGGCAGAACAAAGGGTTTCCTGTAAGGGAGAGGTGTGACTACCTCTGCCTTTGAAATAGGGGTCTGTGGGCTTTGACTCTGGCTGGCTTGCCTTCCTGCTGAAGGCCTGCCCTGACTCTCTCCCAAGGGTCGAGTCATTAGGACATTGCTGGTCTTCAAAAACCTGCAACTTACCTTGAAACTACTATTTGCATTTGCCAAGGCTAGTTGGTGACTCTGCTGGTCACTGACACTCCTGCACTCTGGCAACTTGCGTGGGACAGCTCATGGGTGACTATAAGGATCTCCTTCATCCTCCTGGACTCCGCTGCTAGACTTCTTCCTTCACTATCCTACAGGAACTTCACCTGCGAGAGGGTGGGCATTGCCTACCTGCACCGCCTGGACATCTCCGAGTGGTCTGGACACTGTCCCCTTCTTTTTCAGGTTTCTATTGTCTGGAATCCACCTTTGTGTTCCACCAACCTGGTGCACGCATTGCGACAACAGCTGGACAACCGAGGCTTCCATTGACTCCAACAAGGGTTTCAAACTTCACTTCACCCCTATGAACCTAGGCTCCCTGGTATAGGTACTCCGGTCTCTTGACTATCCATGGGTGGGGACCCTCTCTAACCTTCTTTGTGGAAACCGGTTTCGTTGGGGTCCACTGGGAAGGGGCCTAAATCCATAAAAATCCAACTACGACGGTCCTGTGTTAGCCTCTGGGACAACCAGCTAAATAACTGCTTGCACCTGGCCGCCTGTGGGATTTCCAGTTACTTACCTCTGGTATTTTCTAATCCCACAGCCCCTGGGATCCTAACACACTTACCTTGGGTGGGCGCCTCCATTCTTATACCACTTTCTTAGTATATGGTCCCCCCTTTAGATGCCCCCATGGATTTCTGTGCTACTTCTGATTGTTTCTAAGTGTATATTTTGTGTGTAGATCTCTCTGAGTGGAGATATACCAACGGTAGTATAGTCTTTAGTGTTGTAATAAAGAAACCTTTATGTTCGATGGCATATGTTGCTGCAGATACACATGTTTGGCACAGTCCGCTGCCTGGTGTTGGGCTCGGAGTATTACAAGTTGTTTTTCTTCGAAGAAGTCTTTTTGGTCACGGGACCGAAGGACTCCTCCCTCTTTGGCTCCATTGCGCATGGGCGTCGACTCCATCTTAGATTGTTTTTTTCCGCTGTCGGGTTCGGACGTATTCCTTTTCGCTCAGTGTTTCGGTTCGGAAAGTTAGTCAGAATCTCGGAAGAAAGCGTCGGTATTGTTCCGTTCGGTATCGGGATAGTTAGGTACATCGACACCGATCATCGGAAGACTTTGGGGCAGTTTCGATCCCCCATCGGGGCCTGGTCGGCCCGACCGCGTGCGACATCGAAGCCGATGGAACGGACCCCGTTTCGTTTCTGCCCAAAATGTCACAGTAAGTATCCTTATACAGATCAGCACTTGGTCTGTAACTTGTGCTTGTCCCCCGAGCACAAGGAGGATACCTGTGAAGCCTGTCGAGCCTTCCGGTCCAGAAAAACACTCCGGGACCGAAGAGCCAGGCGTCACCAAATGGCGTCCACGTCGACAAAACAACGTTTCGACGACGAAGAGGAAACATTCTCGGTTCCGGAATCAGAATCCGGAGACTCCGACGTCGAACAACAGCAACAAACTGTGAGTAAGACGTCGAAAAGTAAATCCATCGACAAACCGAAAGCCCAGGGGACGCCACTGCCAACAGGCCATGGCTCGACCCATAAATCAGGCGACCCGTCGAAGGGGCCGAAAAAGGGCACGCCCATAGCGAAGACACCCGACTCCGGTCGAGGGACCGCCATGGAGCAACCTCGGAGCCGAGAAAGCGGCTCCGAGAGACAGAAACAAGATACCGGCACCGAAAAACATCGGCACCGAGAATCCTTGCCGAAAGGAACAAAAATTCTGTCGGTGCCGAAACCGAAAAAAGATTCTCTCTCGGCGCCGAAAAATACCACACCTTCATCCTACTCAGAGGAACAAGGACTAAGTGGCCAAATGCACAAATTTGGACAAGAGCTCCAAAGTGTAGAATCGGACTACACACAAAAGAGACTGTGCATCCAGCAAGATACAGGGAAGATATCAACCCTTCCCCCAATCATGAGGAAAAGAAGGATCGGACTTCCAAAGAATGACACACAACCACAAGCCAAAGTGGTTAAAAAAGTCACGCCTCCGCCCTCTCCTCCACAGGCATCGCCGGCACAAACACCGCCACAAATGCACTCACCAGCGCAAACTACCATAAGTCATGACGATCAGGATCAAGACGCTTGGGACCTGTATGACACCCCAGTGCCGGACAATGATCCCGAGTCATACCCCACAAAGCCGTCACCGCCAGAGGACAGTACCTCATACTCGCAACTGGTGGCTAGGGCTGCAGACTTCCACAATGTCCAACTGCATTCCGATCCTATAGAGGATGATTTCTTATTTAACACCCTCTCGGCTACACATAGCCAATATCAATGTCTCCCAATGCTACCAGGGATGTTACGGCACGCAAAACAAATTTTTGAGGAGCCCGTAAAATCAAGAGCCATCACCCCAAGGGTGGATAAGAAATACAAACCACCACCCACAGACCCAGTGTTTATTACTTCGCAGTTACCACCCGACTCTGTGGTAGTAGGGGCAGCTCGCAAAAGAGCAAATTCACATACATCTGGCGACGCCCCACCTCCGGACAAAGAAAGCCGAAAATTTGACGCGGCAGGGAAAAGAGTGGCGTCACAGGCAGCCAACCAGTGGCGCATCGCAAATTCACAAGCGCTGCTGGCCAGATATGACCGCGCACACTGGGACGAGATGCAACTTCTCGTAGACCATCTTCCCCAGGAATACCAAAAAAGGGCGCAGCAAATAGTGGAAGAGGGACAAACGATCTCAAACAATCAAATCCGCTCTTCACTAGACGCAGCCGATACTGCAGCAAGAACAGTCAACACTGCTGTCACCATAAGGAGACACGCTTGGCTACGCACTTCAGGCTTCAAACCTGAAATCCAGCAGGCTGTCCTTAATATGCCCTTCAACGAGAAACAACTGTTTGGCTCGGAAGTGGATACAGCCATTGAAAAACTTAAAAAGGACACAGACACGGCCAAAGCCATGGGCGCACTCTACTCCCCGCAGAGCAGAGGCTCTTTCAGAAAAACTCCATTTAGAGGGGGGTTTCGTGGCCAACCCACAGACACCACCAGCCAACAATCAAGAACCACACCATATCAGGGTTCCTTCCAAAGGGGAGGTTTCAGGGGATATCGGGGGGGTCAATTCCCAAGGAGTAGGGGAAGATTCCAAACTCCAAAAACACCTCCACCTAAACAGTGACTTTCACGTCACGCAACCCCTTCACTCAACACCAGTGGGGGGAAGACTAAGCCAATTCTACCAATCTTGGCAACAGATTACAACAGACAATTGGGTATTAGCAATAATCCACCATGGCTATTGCATAGAATTCCACAACTTCCCACCAAACATCCCCCCCAAAACACGCAAAATGTCACAACATCATTTAGAACTTTTAGGACTAGAAGTTCAAGCACTACTGCAAAAGGATGCAATAGAATTAGTACCAGTACAACAAAAAAACACAGGAGTTTACTCCCTGTACTTTCTAATTCCAAAAAGAGACGAAACATTGAGACCAATATTAGATCTCAGGACACTAAATACCTACATCATATCGGACCATTTTCACATGGTCACACTACAAGACATCATTCCACTGCTCAAACAGCAAGATTACATGACCACATTAGACCTAAAGGATGCGTACTTTCATATACCAATACACCCTTCTCACAGAAAGTACCTACGGTTCGTATTCAAAGGAATACATTACCAATTCAAGGTGTTGCCATTCGGAATAACAACTGCACCAAGAGTGTTCACAAAATGTCTAGCAGTAGTAGCAGCACACATCAGGAGACAACAGATACATGTGTTCCCTTACCTAGACGACTGGCTAATCAAAACCAACACAGTAAAAAAATGCGCAAGCGACACCACCTTTGTCATACAAACCCTTCACAAACTGGGGTTTTCCATCAACTACACAAAATCACACCTAGAACCGTGTCAAACACAACAATATCTAGGAGCAACCATCAACACATCAAAAGGAATTGCCACTCCAAGTCCACAAAGAGTGCAGGCATTCCACAAGCTAATAAGTGCTATGTTTCCAAACCAAAAGATACAAGCAAAATTTGCGCTAAAACTTCTAGGCATGATGTCATAATGCATAGCCATTGTCCCAAACGCAAGACTACACATGCGACCCTTACAACAGTGTCTAGCATCACAATGGTCACAGGCACAGGGTCAACTTCAAAATCTGGTGTTGGTAGACCGCCAAACATACCTCTCGCTTCTATGGTGGAACAGCAAAAATTTAAACAAAGGGCGGACATTTCAGGACCCAGTGCCTCAATACGTTATAACAACAGATGCTTCCAAGACAGGGTGGGGAGCACACCTCAATCACCACAGCATTCAAGGACAATGGGATATACACGAAACAAAATTTCATATCAATTACCTAGAACTGCTGGCAGTATTTCTAGCGTTAAAAGCCTTCCAACCCATAATAACACACAAATACATTCTTGTCAAAACAGACAACATGACAACAATGTATTATCTAAACAAACAAGGAGGAACACACTCAACACAATTGTGCCTCCTAACACAAAAAATTTGGCAGTGGGCGATTCACAACAACATTCGCCTAATAGCACAATTTATTCCAGGAATACAAAACCAACTAGCAGACAACCTTTCGCGAGACCACCAACAAGTCCACGAATGGGAAATTCACCCCCAAGTTCTGAACAAGTACTTTCAAATTTGGGGAACACCCCAGATAGATTTGTTCGCAACAAGAGAAAACTCAAAATGCCAAAACTTCGCATCCAGGTACCCACACCGCGAATCACAAGGCAATGCTCTATGGATGAATTGGTCAGGGATATTTGCGTACGCTTTTCCCCCTCTCCCTCTCCTTCCATATCTAGTAAACAAGTTAAGTCAAAACCAACTCAAACTCATACTGATAGCACCCACATGGGCAAGACAACCTTGGTATACAACTCTACTAGACTTTTCACTAGTACCGCATGTCAAACTACCCAACAGGCCAGATCTGTTAACACAACACAAACAACAGATCAGACATCCAAACCCAGCATCATTGAATCTGGCAATTTGGCTCCTGAAATCCTAGAATTCGGACACTTGGACCTCACACCAGAATGCATGGAGGTCATAAAACAAGCTAGAAAACCTTCCACTAGACACTGCTATGCATCTAAGTGGAAAAGATTTGTTTACTACTACCATGCCAATCAAATACAACCAGTACATGCCTCTACTAAAGACATAGTAGGATACTTACTACATTTGCAAAAAGCAAATCTCGCTTTTTCATCTATAAAAATACACCTCGCAGCTATATCTGCTTACCTACAAACTACTCATTCATCGTCTCTATTTAGAATACCAGTTATTAAAGCATTCATGGAAGGGCTAAAAAGAATTATACCACCAAGAACACCACCAGTTCCTTCATGGAATCTTAACATCGTCTTAACAAGACTCATGGGTCCCCCTTTCGAACCTATGCATTCCTGTGAAATGCAATATCTAACCTGGAAGGTCGCATTTCTCATTGCAATCACATCCCTCAGAAGAGTAAGTGAAATACAGGCATTTACCATACAAGAACCATTTATTCAAATACACAACAATAAAATAGTTCTAAGAACAAATCCAAAATTTCTGCCAAAAGTAATCTCACCATTCCATTTAAATCAAACAGTAGAATTGCCAGTGTTCTTCCCACAACCAAATTCTGTGGCTGAAAGGGCACTACATACATTAGACATCAAAAGAGCACTAATGTATTACATTGACAGAACAAAGCTAATCAGGAAAACAAAACAACTGTTCATAGCTTTTCAAAAACCACACATAGGAAATCCAATCTCTAAACAAGGCATTGCTAGATGGATAGTCAGATGCATCCAAACATGCTATCTTAAAGCCAAAAGAAAATTGCCTATTACACCAAAGGCACACTCAACCAGAAAGAAAGGTGCTACAATGGCCTTTCTAGGAAACATTCCTATGAGCGAAATATGTAAGGCTGCAACCTGGTCTACGCCTCACACGTTTACTAAACACTACTGTGTAGACGTACTAAATGCACAACAAGCTACAGTGGGCCAAGCTGTACTAAGAACATTATTCCAAACTACTTCAACTCCTACAGGCTAAACCACCGCTTTTAGGGGAGGTAACTGCTTTATAGTCTATGCCAAACATGTGTATCTGCAGCAACATATGCCATCGAACTGAAAATGTCACTTACCCAGTGTACATCTGTTCGTGGCATTAGTCGCTGCAGATTCACATGTACCCTCCCACCTCCCCGGGAAGCCTGTAGCCGTTTAGAAGTAGATCATAAACCTTAAACATCTGAACATTTGTAAATAATTATTAGAAACTCTTATCATACATACATATTCACTCCATTGCATGGGCACTATTTATACCAAACAACTCCATCCTCACCCTCTGCGGGGAAAACAATCTAAGATGGAGTCGACGCCCATGCGCAATGGAGCCAAAGAGGGAGGAGTCCTTTCGGTCCCGTGACCAAAAAGACTTCTTCGAAGAAAAACAACTTGTAATACTCCGAGCCCAACACCAGGCAGCGGACTGTGCCAAACATGTGAATCTGCAGCGACTAATGCCACGAACAGATGTACACTGGGTAAGTGACATTTTCATTTTGGAACTCCTGGTGTGATTGTTTGTTGTGTACAGTTACTGACTGACTTGTGGTATTGCAAGTGCCTTTTGGTCCTCCTAGATGAGCTTTAGATGTTCACCACAGCTACCCCAGAGAACTCTTGATTTTTGAACACCTAATCGCTACCACTAAAGGTTGCCTAGACTCAGTATAGGGTGCCACACCATAGGTGTACGCCATAAACTGAGCTAGCCTCCTACAAATAGCCTGAAAAGGGACATGTCGCCGCCTTACGCTGGACAGCCCACTTTAAACTCAGTAGAAGTCAGCTGTTCATAGTGCCATAGCTTTGCAACTCATCAGACAACAGTTGACATGAAATAACATAAACAGACTTTTTGTCGCATGCTTAGCTGTGTCTCTAATATGTTTTATCCAGGGCTCAATTCGAGGGTAGATGCCGTCTAACCACTATGTTCAGAGGGTAGACACTGTCTACCCAGCTGCAAAGCTGACGCCGCCATTTTAGAGGATTGCCATGTTCTTTCCTACTTCTCCCAGACATAAACCTGCATTGAAGGAAAAGTTTGAGTAAAAACGTGTTGACAACGTTACATTTTACAACTTGACAGTGAAGACCCTGGCCCCTAAAGTAACCCTGACAACCAGTCACAAGAACTATTCCCAAATAGTTGCAGTCATGCCATGTATCCAAACAGCAATCAGCTAGCCACAATTTCTCGCTGCCTGGTGCCCTGCGAAGAAAGGCCCGGAGGGGACCCTCGAAGGAGATGGTCTCAGGGCATGTTGATGGGATTTAAGGGGGAGTTAACACTCAGTCAGCAATTTCTAAACTGAGCGTAGGGTAGAGCGCCCCCCCCCCCGTAGTGGGGGGGCGCGGCCCGTTAGGGGACGGGTCCTCCGAGGCCCTGGGGCACTCCCTTCCCCCTTTTCCCCCTGCTGGGGGGGGGTACCAAGTTCGGCCGGATTTCCGCCCTGACGCCTCGCGAGGCGTTGGGGGCGGAAGTCATGCCCCAGGGGGCATGTCGTAGGGCCGACGTTGGCCGCCCGCCGGTTCCAGCCGCCGCGCACTGGTGGGGGGGCTAGTTAAAGGCCCCCCAAAGAAGGTTATTCCTTCTTTACTTGTGTGTGGCGGCGGGACCTGGCGTGCGGCCCGCGTTTGAAAGGATTACTCACCAGAAGGATTCCGGCTTCTCCCCTTGATTTCATCGGCTGCTGCCTTTGTTGAAGTCCTTCCTGCTTCGTGTCCAGTATTCCAGTATCGAGTTGTAAGTATTAGAGCACAGCGCGAGTAGCGTGCCGGGGCCCCTGTCTCCAGACTTAATTAATCTCCGGGCGGCCGGCTAATTATTGTAGGGATTTTGCGCGTCCAGCCCGGTTCCGGAGCCGGATTGCTTCGCGCTCTAAGTGGTGTGCCGGGGCCCCTGCTTTCCAGCCGCGTGGGGGGGGGGGGCAGCTTAACGCGCAGCCGTTTCAATATAAGATCATCCGAGCCACGGAGGCGCGTCCAGCTCGGTGCCTGAGCCGGATTTCTTCGCGCTCTAGTGGCGTGCCTGGGCCCCTGTCTCCAGACTTATTCAATCTCAGGGCAGCCGGCTAAATTATTTGTAGGGGTGGGGTCGCAGGGAAAAATCTCCTAAGTGGCGAGCAGCGCTTTTCAAACACGCGCTGTGTTAACTGGCCGGGTTTTTTTTAGTTTAAGCGCTCGCATTTTTAAACGCATGATCAGTGGTGGGCAGCGCGATTCCTGACTCCCTGGGCATTTTTGATAAAACACGCGTTGGGCGAACTGGTCTTGTTTTGATGTGTCACACTGTTGTAAGGTTGGGTTTGTGCATTCCGCTTCACAGAGTTTGTAAGTTTCTGCTTTGTCTGGAAAAAAGGAGTAACTTCTGCCTTTGCTGAATTCCTTGAAACTCATGGTTTCAATGGCAGGCAAACAATTTTGTGTAAAGTTGTGGTTTTTCATCTGGGGGCTGACAGTTGTTGCATAACATTGGTATTGTATTTTATTGTGCTTTAGCACAGTGTTAAGCCACCTGCCTGTGTAGTGCTTTATGTGTATGAGCCATTATTAAGAGGTGGCCCATTTGCAGGCAGCCAAAGATTGTCTAGCCTGTGTGGTTGCATTAATTATTTGGCAGTTGAGCCACACTTAATTTTCACTGTGGTTAGCCTGTGTGGTTGCATTAATTATTTGGCAGTTGAGCCACACTTAATTTTCACTGTGGTTAGCTTGGTGTTGCCTTAGTTAAAGTTATTGCATCCATTACTGCAGATTGGTTTCTTCAGCTCTTTGATTTATGTGTGGTGGACACAGGATTAAGGGGTTTCAATTTGTGGACATTTGGGATCCCTGTGTTTGACTGTTTTTTGCCTCTGATTTCTTTTCAGGTCGTACCCCCTATATAAAAAAAAGAGGGGGGTTATACTGTTAATTAGGCAGTCCTTTACAATTGGTGATAGCTATAAGGGCAGGTCACCATGCCACCTAAGAAGGCCTGCACCCAAAAAGGGAGGGAGCGCGACCCCGATTTGTCCCAGCTGCTGAGATTAGTTTTGGAAAAATTGGGGAGTGAGGAACCCAATGTGGCCATAGAGGCTCCTAAAAAAGATGGGGGCAGGGAGAAGGGTTCCCGCCCTAAGCGGTCCCACGTGGCCCCCAATACGGCTTTTCCCCCAGTTAAGCGTAGAAGGAATGCAAAAGCGCAGGTGCCGGCCACCATCATTCTGACGCCCCCCACAGCGGCACCGGCCACCATCGTTCTGTCACCTCCTGCAGCAACTAGCCTCTCAGAACAGTTGAGCGTGCCCGTTGCCGCAGCCCGCTCACTGGCCCACTCCCCACGCCACAAGTTCTTAACTCGGGCTCCACGGCCCCCGCGGGCGTGGGTATAGAGTGAGTCCTGGCTGATATTCGTAATTCCTTGGCGGCCTTAGCACCGACAGCGCAGCCTGGGCCATCTCCCACACCGCTTCAGGGTGTAGTTTCTCCCACGCGTACGGGGGGTCCGCCTGGTTGGAGTATGATAGGGATTTTCGTTGGGCAAAAGTAGAGGACCCCTCCATCGGGTGGGATCAAACAGAAGTGAATGTGTGGCTCGAATGTGTTAACAACAAGGTCCCAGGGAGGCAGCCCTTTCGGCCCCAGTTGTCCGGTGAGAAGAAAGGGTCTTGCTGGGCATTTAACAGAAGGTCATGTTCACGTCCCGCAGGAACATGCAAATTCAAGCATAACTGTTCCTTTTGTGGCCACCCGTCCCATCCTAAATCCAAGTGCATTAAGAAATCTAAAGAGCGGGGTCGGGACCCCAGTAAACCATCAAATTGATTCTCCTCTTCCCTCCCCGGTCAGGTTAGAAGCGTTACGCCCTTGGTTACAGGCTTACCCTTCTGCGGACGCGGCTTCAGTACTTCTTAACGGTTTTTCCTTTGGCTTCAGGATCCCCGCCCCTAATGTCTCTCTGGTAGATCATTGTAAGCACCTAATATCTGCCTTGCAGAACACTTCGGTAGTTGCAAAAAAAAAATAGAGAAAGAGAGTTCCCTGGGCAGGCTTGCTGGTCCTTTTAGGTGCCCTCCGCTATCTGGTTTTGTGTGTTCCCCGTTGGGAGTGGTTCCAAAAAAGGAAGCAGGACAGTTTAGATTGATCCACAATCTTTCAGCCCCTCGGGGGTCATCAGTTAACGACGCCATCGATCCGCAGCTATGTTCAGTCCAATACGCGTCAGTGGATAATGCAGTTGAGAAAGTGAGAGCGCTGGGCCGGGGGTCTATGTTAGCAAAAACCGACATTGAGTCTGTCTTCCGTTTGCTTCCCGTGCACCCCGAGGGCTACCACCTGCTGGGTTTTCAATTCAGGGGGGGGTATTACTTCGACCAATGCATGCCCATGGGTTGCAGCATATCTTGCAGTTATTTCGAACAATTCAGCTCCTTTCTTCAGTGGGTATTCTCACAACGTACGGGACACCGGGAGGTCATTCATTACCTGGACAACTTCCTGATTCTGGGACCCCCCAATTCTGACAGGTGCAGGTGGGCTCTTCAAGCTTTAATCGCTTTGTTCAAAGAGTTTGGGGTGCCTTTGGCCCCCGAGAAAACAGTCGGCCCTTCTACTTGCATCACTTTCCTAGGGATTGAAATTGACTCTTTGGCCGGGGAGTGCCGCTTGCCTTTGGATAAACTGTTGGCTTTCAAGGAGTCCATTAAATTTATATTGTCTCAAGAAAAGGTGACCCTGCACCAGCTTCAGGTACTGGTGGGTCAGCTGAACTTTGCTCTAAGAATTATCCCCATGGGTCGCCCCTTTTCTAGGTCAATAGCTCGCTCAATGACGGGGCTAAAAGAAAAACACCACCACACCAGGCTGTCCAGAGAGGTTAGGGACGACCTGAGGCTGTGGGATTTGTTCCTTAGGACATTCAACGGGTCGGTCATTTGGCCGCAGAAAGCAATACCCAGCCCTACGCTGGGCCTATACACTGACTCCGCGGGAAGCATAGGCTTCGGTGCAATTTTGGGCCCATTATGGTGCAGGGCAGACTGGCCTAGAGACTGGGTCAGATGGGGTTGGACCAAGAATATAGCCTTCTTATTATTCCCAATCGTGGTCGCTGTAAACATCTGGGCTAAGGAGTTCAGGAACAGGATGGTAATTTTCTGGTCTGATAACATGGCGGTGGTGGAGGTTATCAACCGGCAAGGGGCTTCATGCCCTTTGGTTTTGCGCCTTTTGAAACACCTGATTCTGGCTTGTCTTCAGCATAACATCACGTTCAAAGCGAAGCACGTACCTGGTGTGCATAACAACGCAGCTGATGCATTGTCTTGTTCATTAATGCAGGAATTTTTGCGGTATCACCCCCAGGCGAAGGAGAAGATTACGGAGTTTCCAGAATCTCTGTGGAAGATTGGTGCCCCTCCCTCCCAGACTTAGTAGCGTCATCCTTGGCCCACGCACAAAAACAGCTTACGAGAACAGTTTTTTACTTTACAGGCGTTTCTTGCATGCTCGGCATATGGCGGACACCTTTTCTGAGCCAGCAATAGGGGTGTTCCTTAAACATCTGCGTAGCCTAGGGCGTCAGGTGTCATGCGCAAAGGCCCATTTGGAGGCGATACGTTTCTTCGCAAAAATAGTTAAATTGGAGAGGCCTCTGAATAATTTTATCATAAAACAAGCCTTGAGGGGTTGGGCCAAGGGATCCCCGGGTAGCTCGGATGCCAGGTGTCCCGTCACCCCTCCTTTGCTAGAAAGGATTTTAAGGGCGCTTCACACCGTCTGCTCTTCACCCACCGAGGCGGCGCTTTTCGCCACGGCCTTCACTTTGGCTTTTTACGGAGCTTTCCGCATCAGCGAGTTGGTAGGCTCCTCCAAGGGTGACCACTTGGGGGGCCTACAGCGGAAAGACGTAATGATCTGCAGGGGGGCACTGCACATTATGTTGCGTAAATCAAAGACCGACCAGCTGAAGAAAGGAACATGCATCACACTAGGTGAGGCGCCTGGTTCCCCCTTATGCCCTGTGTTAATCACAAGCAAATACATGGCGGTGCGCCCTATGGCTGAGTCTCCGGCCTTCTTCATCCACCCGGGCGGAGACTGCCTCTCACGCTACCAGTTCGCGGAAGTCCTTAAATTGTCCCTAAAATCAATCGGAGTGGATCAACAAGGTTATTCATCCCATTCCTTTAGAATTGGCGCAGCCACGGCGGCAGCAGCAGCAGGCCTTCCAGCCAGCGTCCGCTGTAAAAAATATAGGTCGTTGGTCTTCGGAATGTTACAAACGTTACATCAGGCCAGAGTTGAAGTAACAGGGATTGGGTTGCTCGGTGGTGTTGTCTCACGCGCATGTTTTCTTTTCTTTCAGTCAAATGCCTCAGCGAGTAGTCTGGGTATTGGGCCATTCATTTGTCCGTCGGGCGGCATACCGGTTGCAACAGCTCCGTGAGTCAAAACCGGCAGACTTGCACAGTGTGGCTTTTCGGTGGTGCGGCATTGGCGGAGGAGGCATCACCCAGCTGCAACATTTGGTCGAATTGGCGAGTAGTCGTGGGGGACTGCAGTCTCCGGATCTGATCATCATTCACTTGTGGGGCAATGATTTGGTGCGTTTAGGCCGAAAGACCCTTCGGGAGACGGTATTTCTTGAAATTTCGAAAGTGGCAAAGCAATTCCCAAGGGCAGCATTTGCCTGGTCATACATGGTTCCACGTCTTAAGTGGGGGGCAGGGTTAAGATCTCGCACCATCAACGTATCAGTTCGCCGGCTTAATGCCGAGATGGCGAAGCTCTGCCCAGGCCCTGGGCGCCTATGGAATATCCCCCACAAACTGCTGAAAGGTATGCACATGTTTCACAGCGACCAAGTGCATTTGTCCGACGAGGGAACCGATCAATTTATTCGCGACATGTGGGATTTTGCCCGCAGCCTCTTTTTGGGTGGGGAGGGCGAAGGACCTTTGTGGCCCTTGTGGCAGAAATTAAGATAAAAAATGTGACTAGAAACAATAGGAGGGGGCCCCCAAGGTGGGGCCCCCAGGAGGACATCTGGGATAGGATCCTGAAGTTCTGAGCCAACCAGCGGATGTACACACCAGATCAGGGGGTAAGAGACCTCTGATCGCTGGGGAAGAACATGGGGCTCCCGCTCTTGGCTCCCCCTCTTGGCTCCCCCCATTACACCCCAGGGCTGATTGGTGTTTGGAGGGGGGGCGGAACCCTAAACTGGAGGACAAGGTTACCGGGTAGTCAGGGTAACCGTCCCTCCTACGGATACAGGTGAGACACGGGTCACCTGTGTGGTCCAATATGGTGGTTCAGGACAGGAAGGGATCCTGTCACACTGGTTATGGTCACAAGTAATTTCTCAGTAACATGTAAATTAAAATGTTTTCTTTATTGACTAACCTTCTTATACTTGCTATTTGATGTTTTGCTTGTTGAAGTTATGAGGTATTTTATATGATGACTTTTTGAAAATAAAAGATACTCCTTCCAACGAACAAACCTTGTCGTCTCGTGCTTTCCTGGCGGGGGGAGTGTGGGCTGTCTGGAGGCCTCCGGATCCTAGGGTAGAGTGCCCCCCACGTAGTGGGGGGGCGCGGCCCGTTAGGGGACGGGGCCTCCGAGGCCCTGGGGCACTCCCTTTCCCCCTGCCGGGGGGAGCCGAGTTCGGCCGGATTTCCACCCTGACGCCTCGCAAGGCGTTGGGGGCGGAAGTTATGCCCCAGGGGGCATGTCGTGGGGCCAACGTTGGCCGCCCGCCGGTTCCAGCCGCTGCGCACTGGTGGGGGGGCTATTTAAAGGCCCCCCAAAGAAGGCTATTCCTTCTTTACTTGTGTGCGGCGGCGGGACCTGGCGTGCAGCCCGCGTTTGAACCCACCCACCCTCTCCTTTATGTTAGTGGTTTGGAAGGGAGTTGGGAAATTAAGATAAAAAATTTGACTAGAAACAATAGGAGGGGGTCCCCAAGGTGGGGCCCCCAGGAGGACATCTGGGATAGGATCCTGAAGTTCTGAGCCAACCAGCGGATGTACACACCAGATCAGGGGGTAAGAGACCTCAGATCGCTGGGGGAGAACATGGGGCTCCCGCTCTTGGCTCCCCCCCATTACACCCCATGGCTGATTGGTGTTTGGAGGGGGGGCGGAACCCTAAACTGGAGGACAAGGTACCGGGTAGTCAGGGTAACCGTCCCTCCTACGGATACAGGTGAGACACGGGTCACCTGTGTGGTCCAATATGGTGGTTCAGGACAGGAAGGGATCCTGTCACACTGGTTATGGTCACAAGTAATTTCTCAGTAACATGTAAATAAAAATGTTTTCTTTATTGACTAACCTTCTTATACTTGCTATTTGATGTTTTGCTTGTTGAAGTTATGAGGTATTTTATATGATGACTTTTTGAAAATAAAAGATACTCCTTCCAATGAACAAACCTTGTTGTCTCGTGCTTTCCTGGCGGGGGGAGTGTGGGCCGTCTGGAGGCCTCCGGATCCTAACAATGTCTTATTTTGACTGTTTTTCAAAGCGCCAGTTTTTATTATGATAACAGGAGCTTCTCAAACATGAGATTCGATGCATATTTACAGTAATATTTTCAGTTTTCAACGCTTGGAGTTAGATGTGATGTTCCCAAAATCACAGGATTATTTGGTAGCGTTTTAGTACCCTGAGGGTCTACCTACTCCAAGGCCAACAACTTCACACATCACTTCAAATGTTCTCACCTGAGGCGCCAACCACAATATTTGTGGGTTAAGATAAGAGCTTAGACTTATCACTGACTCCTCTGCATGTATAAGAATGACTTAAAATGCAGAGAAGAAACATTATTTTGTTGCCACAGTGCAGGTGCACCCTCAGGTTAGATGCAGTCTAGTCTCGATTGTAAATTCTTGAACCAGAAGACGTGGTTTCGAACCCGGCATCTTCCATGTAGGACTAAAAGCCTGTGAACATAACTGAATGTGCAAGGAAAAAAAATATTAAACACATTACTCACCTCCTAACTAATAAACCCTAATCATGTGTTCCGGAGAAGCATAGTACTCGCTTCAAAGCACTTCAACACCTGATCAAGGGTAGTAAGCGCTATATAAATACAATTACATAAACAATTAAACTCTTTTTGTTTAGCCCGCCACCAGGTCACTGGTGAAACTTAAAATGACGCTACCTGTTTCTAAATGTGAGGAGAATATTCGAAGCTAAGATAACCAGAGATTTGTGCCCCTCATGTAGTCCATTAAAGACCCATAATATTTAAGATCGGGAAGTTTCAGTTTGTGCAAATGTCTCCCTCTGTGGGATAGGTCTTGCTTGCACTGTAAATAAAGCATCATTTTCCGGTGACAATTTGAAAATTCTGTCAATGTTTAACTCAATATCAATCTCGTGACTTAGTTATTTTCATTGTATTTTTTTGTTAACAAGTCTTCTTTTGTACATGCTTAGATGATGCCCTGTAGCAAAAGCTATTCAATGCTTTATGAACGAAATTAAAAAAACAGAATGCATAACTAAACTTTCCAATTATGTTTCCAGATACCATTTTACTTGCTTTAAGGAGTTTAGGTAGCTTCAACAAGGCATATGTAAAAGGTTTGAGTGACTACAATGACAAACAGATGTTTGCTATACTAAATAGTTGTTTCTCAACCACTGGTACACAGCCCAGCTTGTGATCCATGTGACTGTTTTGACTGAGTACTGGGAGAGCAGAAATAAATAAATAAATGACAAACGATAAGATGAAGAAAACTAAAAAATAGTAATACAATAAAGCAAAAGAAAGTTCTCTGTGGCAGTACAAAAATAAACAAGCATTGGTAAAGCCACTAGGTCTCGTTTATACAAGAGCTATTATCTTGGCAGTGTGTTTTTGCCATGTTGTACACCAGTGTGGCTGCAGTTCAGCATGGCTAAACATGAGTATCATGGAGTGTCAGAGTGGAGTGTGTGAATAGTGCTTAGTGAATTTGTTGAAGTAGAGTTCAGTAGAGGGGAGTAGAGTTCAGCGGTTCAGTGGCAGAGTCAGAGTGCAGTGTTGTAGAGTGAAGTGGTATGAAGTGTAGTAGAATAGGATGGAGTCGGTTGGAGTGGACTGAGGTAGTCTGGTGGATTGGAGTAGAGTTGGGGTGGACTGGAGAGGGATGGATTGAAATGTGGTGAAGTAGATTGGATTGGAGTGGGTTTGATTGGATTGGGATGGGTTGATTTAACTGGAGTGATAGGGCGGGTTATGGTGGATTGGAATGGGGTGGTTTGGAATGGGGTGCATTATATTGACCTTGAGTGGGGTGCATTATATTGACCTTGAGTGGGGTGGATTATATTGACCTGGAACGGGGTGAATTGAATTGCTTTGGAGTGAAGTGGATTGGATTGGAGTGGGGTGGGTTGGATTCAGTGTGTTTGAGTGGATTGGATGTATTGGATTGGAGTAAGGGCGACTGGACTAGAGTAGGGTGGATTGGATGTGTGGGGTAGACTGAACTGGGTGGGGTGCATTGGAGTGGCATAGAGAGGGGGATTGAAGCAGTCTGGTTTGCAGTACAGTGGAGTGAGGTGCATTGGAGTGGCGTAGGGCAGATCGGGGTGGGGTGAATTGGGGTGGGGTGAATTGGATTGGGGTAGGGGTATTGGGTTGGATTGGAGGGGTGGATTGGAGTTGGGTGGGGTTGGATGGAGTGGGGTGGTTTGCATTGAGGTGGATTGTATTGGAGTGGGGTGGGACAAATTGGATTGAGTGGGGTGAATTAGATAGTGCAGTGGTTTGGACTGGTATGGGGTGGGTGGAGATGAGTGGATTAGATAGCAGTGGGTTGACTGGATTGGATTGGGGTGGGGTGGACTGGATTGAGTGGGGTGGATTGAGGTGGAATGGGTGGATTGGAGTGCAGTGAATTGGATTGGTGCGGGCTGGATTTGGGTGGATTGGATTGGAGGTGGGGTTGATTAAGGTAGATTGGATTGGACTGGAGTGGGATGGCTTGGAGTAGGGTGGATTGGAATCAGGTGGAGTGGGATGTGGTAATGGACTTGGTAAATATTAGAACAACTGTACTTGATCCACAAGTGGCAAAGAATGCTGCATGGGTGGTTGATCTGTCCCACGTTATGGATACAGATTTTCTTATCTATACATTAAAATTGCTGCCAATGTCTGCCATAACATTTGCCTAGGATTTAGTTATTGATGTTTATCTTGCCGTACAACAAACGTTTGAGAAGCAAGCCTAGATTTTCTGTGGCATGTTTGTTTGAACATATGTGCTGTGTAGAGATCTCTGAAAACCACCAGGCCCAGAATAATAGAAGTTGTTTTAGCGGTCGTTGGATTGGCGTCCCCGCCAGAGCTTCTGTGGTGTGAGCATTGGAAAACAAAATGCGCCCATTAACCCTAAACTGGGGTTGGAGGTGAACAGAGGAGGTTGTTTAATCAAACCGGCATATATCTACACGTAGGTGAAGTGAGAGTGGCAGTGCCAAACCCATCCCAGGATACCAATGCCTGCATACCTTAGATCCATAACCTGCTGTGTGCACCTGCAAGGGTGATGCCTAGCATCGCTATAAATGCGTGTTCGATGTCTCGGAGACCAAGATTAAATAAACCCACACCAATTCTAAGGTAGCCTACATCTACCTATTCATCACTGCTCATTCCTCGGTAGTATTTCCTGGCACCTATGAGGCCAGAGCATGCTTCAATCACAAATCCACACATCCCAGCTCCTCCCTACTTAGTCTTTTTCTTGGTATGGGGGCCTGGTATAGTTTATGTAAGAAGGATGCTTTCGTCTTCGATTTGTTTCTGGTAATGATGCAGCTGCCACCTACGAAATGAAAAGTGGAGAGGGTGTTTGTAGAGAAAGTGAAAACAGAATGCCAAACGTCGTCTGAGGTACTAACGGTATATAGGCAAATATACAGATTATGATAGGCCTAGCAGACCTAATCTGTCAAGCAAGATTGTTTTAGAAGTTTGTCCTGTTCTGGCACTCGTATTTGGACTAAATTTAGCCCAGGTGGTTGTGGGCTTGTGTTTGACCTTTTTTGTGTGCACTTCACTTAATTATTGTTAACTTGTACTCCTTTGTTTCATTGAGTTGTTCGCTTTAGTATCTTTCAACTCCTAATATTTCTTTCTTCTTTTTTCCGCACTTTGTCAACCAATCTCATTGCCAATGAAGCCTGCGTTGTTCTTACTGTATTATAGCATTTCCCTTCAAGAAGTTTCACTTTCACATTACATGACTTCGCATTTGAATTTGACAATGCACCGCCTTCAATTGTAAATCCATGTCTCTTTATGCTAATTTTTTGCCATGTCTTTTACTTAAGTCTGTAAATGATTCTATACCCCAAATCAGTGCTATATTTCCTCCTTTGAAAAGCATTAATTAGCTATGTTATACAGTGAGTGTGCACGTGTCCATTAACTTTCATGTGGACATATGGTGGACACTCATTTGTTGATCAACATTCACTCTCAGTGATGCACCTAAATCACTTTAGTATACAGCCATATCCACTGCAAATTAAAGCTGCACAAATTAAGTCTTTCAGAGACCAATGACTAATAATAAACATTGTATATCATGTACATGGATATTATTTATAGGTGCTTGTGTTGTGGCAGCGATGACTGGTGTCGCTGTTACCCAGTTTTGTCATACTTTGTATTCAATTAATGCAAGACTGAGCCACTTTTATTCGAAGGGTGAACTTCAGAATGCACCCGTGTCTGCGACCAGTTTTTACCCAATTGGCATGTCCATCACAGATCAGGTACACTTAACTCATTTATGTGCACATAGAATAGCCCATACCTTCACCACCACCACCTATTATTCATATTTCCATTTTATAGACTTTGAACAGAGGAGGTCAGTCACGTAAATTCCTGGAGCTGACAGTGGTCTTATTAGAATTTGAATCCTTCCTCCCTGTGCTATAAAACAATGCAGTATTTGCCTGTCCAAAAAGTGTGACAGTTCGCATTTTTAACTTTAGGCCACTTGTGTCTGTTGTACAAGATAATATGTACAATCAATTACAGAGCACAAGATTGCAGAAAGCACTTGAGTAAAACACAGCTGTGTTTTGTAAAAACATTATTTCCTATAGACTAAGAAACTTAACACCACTACCAAGGCTCAAGACTTTTGCTTCTGTAGTCATGAGACTTCAGTTTTGACCGCAGCGATTGTATGAGTTTGGGTGAAAGATTTTCCCTACAGCTTCAAATCCATGACAATGGCATTAGAGAGCCAGTACATCCGGGCAACATCCAACACTGCTTCATACATATCACTACTGTATAAGGAGGGATTTGGAGTTGGGGTGACCAACTACTACTGGAGTAGGACACGTGGACGCAGAGCTCTCCAGCCATGCTCCTCCCATCCAGGCTCATCCAGGCTCATCTTGACTCCCTAAGATCAATCTCGCCCCACATACTGGCAGCAGAAGGTGCAGACTGGAATTCCCCCCCCAAGTGGCTGGCGTGGGAACGGGCAAAGCGCACAGCACACAAAGTTGCCGGAGCCATGGCCTCTCCTGCTCATCATCCCCCCTCACAAGCTGACGGCATGCAGAGAGCCGCAATAAACTATGGAGCTGAGCAGCTGAAGTGAGGCTAATCTGCAGGCCGGGCAAGGGAGTAGGGACTCCCAGAGCTGCCCTGCACCAAGGGGGATATCTCCTGTTGCGGCGCTGACTGGGAGAGGTTGGCGGCCCGAAGTGGCACAGGCCTGATAGACCAGCAGTGGCGAGGTGCACCCTCCTCCCCATTAGAAGCCTCTACTGGAATTGAGCATTAAAAGTGGAGCGCAGATGGGGGTGGTAGGAGAGTGAATTACCACTCCTTTGATTATTGTCTGCCTCCTGCGTGAACCAATGCAGGGTTACTAAGGGCAATTCCTTGAGGGACACCTGGTCTGTTGAGTTAACAGAGGAAGTACTCTCCCCCCCCCCCCCCCAACCTTCCCACCACCCATCTTGCCCCACACCTCTACCTTTACAACTTAAGGGTTCCTTGCTGGAAGTGCCCCGCCCCCTCCAGACCTCCAAGACATTTATTAGCAGCCTACCCACTGGGCAACTGGGGTCTTAGACACCAGCTCTTTAGTTCCCCCAGAGGGAAACATGGGGTACTAATCAACTGACGCCCCACTGGCCACATCTAAGCTCGCATTGACCTTTAGACAGTGAACCAAGCAATAGTTGCGTCACGTGAAGCACTTCAGTCCAAGATGGACGCTAGAGGAGTTACTGAGAGATGACCATAGATGTCTTGCGGAAAGAGTCTGCACTACTGAAGAACCCTGGAGGATCTGAACCCGCGAAATTACGATTATGCAGGCCGATTGACTAACATGGACACCAGAGTAAAGATCCTGGGAATACGGGCGAAGGACGCAGAGAACAGGGAAACGGGAAATAACTCATGTTGTGGGCCTGCCAGAATACATTGAGGGACCAGGCACTGACATGACTACCTTCCTGGAAACATGTCTCCGCACTGAGATAGCACCTGAGGGCCTCTCCTCCTTTTATGCACTTGAGCGTGCCCACCACATACCTTCTCGGCTCCTGGAGTGGGACCCTGTCCTGTAGTCAACAGGGTCCTACACTTCAAAGATCGGGATTATATCCTCTCTCAAGCACGAGCCAAATGTGATATTATGGTGGAAAACAGGAAGGTGATGATATTCCCGGACTTTACGATAGAGGTACAATGGCAGATAGCCTTGTTTACTGAGGCTAAAAGGAAACTAAGAGACTTGTGTGTCAAATATGCTATGCGTTTCACGGCCCGACTTCGGGTGACCTATGACGATACTGTGCAGTTCTTCATTTCACTTCTCTGCCCCACCTATGGGAGTGAATTTGAACACCTTCACTGGCATGAGAACAGCCCATGGGTTGAAATGGGGCATAGTGCCAAACAACTTCCGGGAAGGAAGCCTAAAACCAGCATGAAGGCAGCCCCGGAATGCCAGAGGGCAGCGGGAGTGTAGCGACCATCTGTGGAGCAGGGTCTGGGTTGAGTTGTGCATTTAGAAAATGCACGATTGTTGCTTTTTAGTTTGGATGGGTGTGATTTCACTTCTTGTCCTGGGTTTGGGGAGTTGTGGGATTTTGGTTGTTGATTTTTTTGGGGGGGGGGACTGTGACTGGGTATTTCCCTGCCTCCATTGCCACTCCCTTTGTGCAATGGGATGGCACTCCTCACCTTCTCTCTTTGGCCTGAGAGAGGAGGCTTTTGGTTTATCCTTCCATTCCTCGTTATTGCAGCACCCTTAATCTACAAGTTCGCCAGCTGGAACATTAGGGCCTAATAGTATGGCAAAATGGCACAAGGTACATACATATTAAGAGGCGAGCAGCTCACATAGCCCCCTTACAAGAGACACCTTACAAAAGAGATGGTGGGAACAGATGTATGCTACCATGTACTCTGCATTTGCAAGGGGATGGAGATCCGGATCTGGATCTGATATGGGGGTCCCTTTCCAGAAGACAGGGGAACTAATTGACCCTTACAGGAGATATGCCCTAATATCAGGCCGACTGGCAGGGGCAGAATCTGACCATTCCTGGGATCTATGCCCCTAACTTGGACCAGGGAGGCTTTTACAATGACTTATCTCAAACACTAGCACCACACTTAAAACAACCTATACTTCTAGGCTGGGCCATAATAGCATACCAGAATCAGTCCTCCATCCCCCCACCACGCCCGCCCTCCTTAGAGATTCCCCAGTAATGCGACTAGTGTGGTCGTTACAGACCTTGCAATGTTGATGGGGCCTGATTGACTCCTGGAGATGAATGAATTCTGGTACCAGGGATTATTCGTTTTTATCGGGAATGCATGATGTCAATGTGAGGTTCAATGCTTTTCTGTTCCCCAGAAGTACACAGGTCAGTGCGTCATACGGAATATCTTTATTGCACAGTATCTGATCACAACCCGATGTTGTTGACACTGGACTGGCATAGAGAGCGATCTTGAATCCCAGACTGGTGCCTCCGCATGGAGGCCCTAGAGGATCCTGCATATATCTATATGGGAGGCTATCAGAAATTACTTAGGATAATACTCAGTCAACAGCAACTCTTCTGCCTGAGTGGAATGCCTTTAAGGTAGTAATACAGGGTAAATGCATTGCTGAGGTGGTGGTAGTTTAGTGTGCCTTGCTGTGTGAAGTGGAGGCACAGGAAAAAGCCTTCAGCAAGATTGAGAGAGTCCACCCTGGAAATGGGGGACTCGAAAGGCAGCTCCTAGATGCAAAAAAACACCTTGCAGTCTGTATGGAGAAGCTCAGATGTTTTGATTGTCTGTCTGAATATATGACGAGGGCACATGCAGAATGAGACAAAGCAGGAACACTATTGGCGTGGCAAGCTAACCCTAACCCCGGAAGCTCGCTGATATCAGAAGTAGACTCAACCACGGGCGAGCCTCTCTATGGTCAAAATGAGATCAGTTGGAGTTTGAGGACTATTATGCCACCCTGTATGGCCCCCCCCACTCGGGCTCCAGCAGGAAACTCTGGGTGACTTTATGGGAATATTAGCACTACCGCACCTGAGTGCAGAGCATTGGGAAGACTTGGGGGTTTGTCCATAAACTCTGCAGGAGGTCCGAGCACCCATCTGAGCCATGGCACGGGGCAAAGTGCTGGGGACTGACAGTTTACCCATAGAATTCTATGTAGGATACATTGAGGACCTAAGGCCAGATGTACGACCCAGAGTTTTGCGACTCGCAATTTACAACTCATTTACGAGTTGCAAATTGCGAGTCGCAAAACCTAATGTACAACAGTGTACTTTACACTGTTTGTGATTCGCAATGGGGTCGCAAATGACCTACCTCATGAATATCCATGAGGTAGGTCGTAATTTGCGACCCCATTGGGAATGGCCGCCCTCACAGGGGTGGTGGCCTGCTGGAGACAGCAGACCACCATGTCCGTGACTGCTTTTAAATAAAGCAGTTTATTATTATTTTTTTTAATAAATGCAGCCCGTTTTCCGTAAAGAAAAATTAGATGCATTTCAAAAACAAAAATGAAAAGTTTTTTTCTTTTAATTTTTTCAGAATAGGCAGTGGTCCGTGGGAAATATTTTTGCTGCCATTCACAAAGGGGAAGGGGTCCCGTGGGGATCCTTTCCCGTTTGAGAATGGGTTAGCACCAGTTTGAAACTGGTGCTAACTGCAATTGTTTTGTGACCGCATTCACGGTCATAAAACAATGCTACATTGTGCTGCGACTAGCAATTAGGAAGGGGAACGCCCCTTCCTAATTGTGACTCACAAACCTATTTTGCGATTCGGTAAATAGATTACCGATTCGCAAAATGTTTTTTTCCTGTCACAAACGGTCCGATTCTGCAAATCGGCCGTTTGCAACAGGAAAAATGGAACGTACATGTACCCCCGAGCCCCTAAACTGGCGGAATTAATACCCAGCAGCAATGGTGGCTGTCCACCTCCCCACCACTACTGGAGAGGCTCTGGTGATTCCCCTTTTGAAGCCGGGCCGACCCCCCCCCTCTGAATGTGCATGCACAACATCCACTTGCCATGTTGAATATGGACTCTAAACTACTAAGTCGTATTCTGGCCTCATGCTCCCCTGCCCCCATGGCCACACTTTTACATCCCGATCAAAACAGTATAATTCTGGGCAAGAATACAGATCTGAATATCTGTAGCCTCCATTCAGTTATCATGGACGCCATAGGCTCAGATGAAGACAGCGCAGTGGTAGTCTCCATCGATATTAAAAAGGCCTGTGACAGCCTCAATTGGGACTCCTTATACCAGGTGCTAGACAAACTGGGGCTCGGAACGGGCTTCCTCCAGTGTACCTGGTTTTTATACATAGACCCACTTGCGCAGGTCTACAATGGCAAAGTAATAGCCAACTCTTACGTTGTGGAGAGAGGCATCAGGCAAGGATGTCCCCTTTCCCTCATTTTATTTGCCATCGTATTCGAAGCACTGGCCTGTAGAGCATGAACAGGGATATCATACAGGGGACTGACCTACCTGGGAATATCTAATGAAATAGCATTATATGCTCATGATATGTTACTGTTGCTCAGCAGTGCTGGGGAGGGATCGCCTGTTGCGATCTTGCTCTGGTAGCAGTTTGGCACTATTAATTGGCAGAAATCATTCCTGTTCCACCTAAGCATATGGATGCAGTACCCACAGGAACTACACGGATTGGCCTGGGAGGGATCATTTATGAAATACCTCAGAGTCAAAATATACCATACAATCAGGGATGTTATAGACTGTAATATTGGAGAGACAGGGCGTTCCACACAGGTGTGGCCTTTTGGAACTCTCTCCCGTTATCTGTAGAGGGCAGAATTGCAATCTGCTAAATATTAGTGCTAAATTCCTGCCTGCTATATTTTTTCACTTCCCTGCCTATATTAACCCCTTGTGACATTTTCAGAGAACGAGACTCACTGCTGATGGAACTCATATGAGGCAAAGGCAGACGTAGGGTAACAATGACCAAACTGCAGAGACTTTTGACTGATGGAGCTCTAGCAGCCCCCAACTTTGAAATGTGCTATTTAGCAGCCCAGATCCAGTGGGTAAATCAGTGGCTGAATGTAAGTTAGCCCTGGAAGGGAAGCCCCAGATGAACTCCCAGAGGTGCAGGTATTGCTCCAGTTACTCCTGATCCCCAAGTGTCCTACTGCAAGGGATCCATGGAATTGCAGACGATTCAACGTTGGCAGCTTTGCCTGCAGCGCACAAATCCCCCCAACCTTACACCCCAGACTTGCCGTTGCAGACTTGGAAGTGCTGTACACAACTGGGACCCAAAGGGGAGTTTCAGAATGGTCAGCATGTGGCATAACACAGTTGGTAGACCTCTATAGGGATGGTGAGTTAATGTAATTGAAGAAATTCTCAGAAATATTTGAAATATCCCAGGGCCAATTCCTCCTGCACTGCACAATGGTGCGGACGGTGCAGGACCACTGGGAGAGAGGACTGACCAAGCCCCAGGCACGTCACGGCAGCCAGAACCCTTGCACAGCATCAGGCAAAACTCAGGCAGTTACGCTTTTACATCAAGCACTGTGGGGGAACATTAACACACCCCTGGAGGAGCTGAGGCTCAAATGGGAAAAAGACCCAGCACTCCGCTGCCCAACCTGCAATGGCACTCAATACTAGCTAGTACATACACTGTCTCCTACAATGTTAGGTTTAAGCTCATCAACTTTTTTTTATTTTTTTACATTGAGCATACTTTACCCTGGGGAAAATTGTTCGTTACACAGGATGTGGTATGCCCCGGGTGTGGGGAGCTGGGTACAGAAATGCTCCACATGGTGTGGAGCTGCCCCTGTACTGCATGGATATTCGGATGGCGTCATTACATGTATAAATGAGGTCACTGAGAGAACGATTCACTGAAATGTGGGGCGACCTTAGTTGTAAGCATAACTGAAGTACAAGAGATAGGCGTCCGGCATCGTAGAGGGAAGATGATTAATAATGTGACCCTGATACTGGTGGGAGGCATGGAATGGGGGGGGGAAGAGTTAGACCAGTTCCATTTCAGTGCCTGAGGGGCTAACTATCATAAGATTGTTATGTACGCTTCAGTCTCCTATGTTAGAAATGTTCTTATCTGTCTTGCTATAATAATACATGCAAAGAGTAAGTTTTGCCATATACGATGGCAGCTGTTACGCCCAGCACAATTTGTTCATGTTTAAAAGCAATAAAAAAGAAAATGTTTAAAAAAGGAAGATTTTGGAGCCTGTAGATAATCTTGGTTTAACTCCTCTTCTCATTTTGAAGAGCTGACTTAACTTTGTTGGACTCTGTCCGTATTATTGGAAACCCTTTTTTTGATAGATACTCAGAACCATGATTCCTCACCTTGTGAATTCCCCACATGTGCCAGCCTTGATTCGGAAAACTCAAAAGCAGTGCTCTTGTATGCCGTAGATGGTGTAGCTGACTCCGTATCAATGTCGTTCTGCTCCGGAAGTAACAAGTGGAGCCACATATTAGTGGCATCTCTGCACATTGACATCTGTTCCTTTCTTTCTGTTACTTAAGGCGCTTATCTGGAGCGCTGCTCCTTCTTTCTTCAACATTTTCTAGTATGTAAGGGATGTCACCTCTTAAAACGACAGATAAAACAATATTGTACTTGTAATAGTATTTATATAGCACTTACTACCCTTTATGAGGCATCAAAGTGCTTTTGGGTGAGTAGCACGCTACTCTGGAACCCAAAAGGATTAGTGGTGGATTAGTATAGGAAAATATGAGTACAGTATTAGTATTAGTATTAATATTAGTATGATCTGAGCAGAGGACATGCAAGTTTGTTAGTAGGTTGGAATAGAATAATGGTGGGATAGAGGAGGGAAGAATTCAGAAGTGTTAATTGGGAGTTTATAGTAATAGAATGAGGCTTTGGATGAGTAAAGGAGAGATGGAGGAGGGAAGAGTCTTTAGAAAGGGGTTATTATAGAGCTGTCATAAATAGATGTCTGTGACAAATCTCCTCAGTGTGCCTCTGATGTTTAGGTTTTTCTCAACTCTGAGGTCTGCAACAACCGCTCCCAGGTGAACCCTAAGACCGTCTTTGAGAGTGAGGCAAAGCTCCATGTAGCGAAACAGGAGGCTTCACACCTTTCCAGATCAGAATTCAAGTTGAAGGTGAGCGCTCACTTTTGGAGTCGTTCCCGAGGCATATCTTCTTGCGGGCAAAGTCTTTGGGTAAGTTGAAGAAACACAAAAAAGGCTTGCCACTCTAGATCTCCAGATAAGGCCAAGAGCGTCACTGGGCCACCAGGTTCCTTAAGGTTTGCTCTTGCTCCACAGAGGAGCCGATTCAATCTCTTGTCCCGATACACCAGAGTTTCTGGGTTCATTGGCAACATTGCAGCAGGTAGAGGCCTTTTTGTGAGGACATGCTGCTGGCTCTCTTTAGTGTGCCTTTGGGCCCAAATGAGCCACAGGGACTACCAGTCAGGCTGCTTCCAGTAGGTTCACTTTATCCACCGCTTGGGCCCCTTTAACCTATTTCTGGTTTCGAGTCTGCATCAGGACTAACACCAGCATCTGCGCCAGACCCTCTAGTGCTGATGCAGCACCACATCACTGTCTGACTCAGATGCAATTTCCCCTGCCACACAGCTGTGTACAGACATTGCACCACCTTTTTGGCTCAGACTGTGCCCACAGCCAGACGTATGGTGACAACAGTGGTGGGATGGGAAAGGCTGTGCCTCATCCTATAATTATGATAGATGGTATATGGAGCTGCAGAATGCAAATAGGCTGGATAACTCACCCAGTATTGGGCTGCCCTCTCATAAGGTCCCATCCCTCACCCCTAGCCCCCCCACGCCATCAACGGAAAGAAGCACTTTATTTGCTACAGTAATAAGGAGGTCTGCTATGGCCCTTGACATTCACTTCCCCACTTTGAAGGTAAAAATGTAACGTTTTCATGGCCAGGCACTGACCTAACCTCTGTTGCCCTTCAATGAAACTCACTGACACGCTGCTGGGCACTAAATCATGCTCAATCCTTAGTTAATTCAATTCAATAAAATCTTTATTCAGATACAAGCAAGCATCCATAAAAGCAAAAACCTACTACAGATAAATCCAGCAAGCAATTTATATATATAATAATACTATGATTGGATACATACAGTGCACAATAAAATAGTGCAGATCAACTAACTGTAATGAGCGTTGAAAACTGGTAGCAGCATAACATTTATAGCAGCATAGACTTGCGTGCCCTCACAGAAAGTTTTTAAAAGGACCCCATATGCAAAATAACCTCCTTTTCAAATAAAAGGTGTAAAAACCTAAAAGCAGGTCTGTGTTGATCAATATTATACCAATACTTTTTTAAATGGGTAATAGACACAAATTCCTGTATCGTACATAAAATTTACAAAAAAATATAAAAGGAATCATGGATTGGCCAGATATGTTGTCGCAAATGACAGCTTCTAGATTATGCACATAACCCAAGGGAAAACAGAGCAAGTACTTCACTGTGTCAGACTTGAACCTAAACAATAAAGAGTGCTTCCAACGACTTTGAAAGCTCCACATATTTTGGTGGTACAGTCGGATTTATGGAGGTCAAAATACTTAACAACCGTTACCTGATCCACCATTGATTCATCCCGCTGAGTTCCCATGAGTTTATAGAAAGCATTGGCAACACAGTTCCTATTAATGTTAGCATGTTACATGGTCCGTAAAGAACTGTTCATCCCACTTTTACTGAATACAGCCATCACATAAGCAATACATGGAATCTGTAGACCTTTATCTAAAGAAAGACAACCATTTATTATCTCTCTAGACAGAAGAGCCTCGTTGTTTTTCCATACGGAGAGCCATAATAAAATGGGCCGAACCTTGATCAGATCTTCGATTAAAGGAAGCCCGAGTTCCTTATGACAAATAAAATTCAAGGCTGACAAGGGAACTGATAAAAATTTGTGAAGATATCTATTCTCTTCCCTCTGAATGGCATCATGGTGAGAAACCCCTACCATGCAGCACCGAATATAGCTAATTGGAATGCACTCTGATCTGTAAATTTCCAGCAGTGGAATAAGGCAGCCTCCCCCCATAGGTTGTGGAAAACTGCAGGGACCCACTGGCCATGGTAATTTTAATGGTGTGATGGGCTTGATTGTAAGACCAGGAACCCTGGGCAGAAAATATATATATGCCCAAGTATGGGAAGGTGTTAATACTGCTTAAGTAATTTTTTCCAATCACCATAGTTGATAGAGATCTACACTTTGGGCAGCAAGGCATAATATGGGATTTGTAGAAGTTCGTATGTAGATCTAATGACAGCATAAAACCTGCAACTGCATGAATGAGGAGGCGCAGTTCCCTGGGTGTGTGTGTCATGATCACAGCATTAACCGCATATAATAAGGGGAGTAGTTTAACATTAAAAATGGGGACATCTGAAGTGACTTGTACTAGTGCCGGGTATAAATCTTTAATATGTAATATAAATAGTAGAGGGGCCAAGACACATCCCTATCTCACTCCCAGTTTAACATCTATATCACCCGACACCTCCCCTTGTGTGCTGATACTCACCCTCTCCATGCCCTCATGCAAGCGGTCCATAAAGTGGAGCAGGACTGGGTCTAAATCTCATGCAATGAGCATGCTCATACTCGAGTTTAGCTCGATTCACATAATCAAATGCAGAGGATAGATCCATAAAAGCTAAGTACAAAGGTACTTTTTTGCCACTTTGTATTTCCCTAAAATCAAATTAACGTTAAGGCATTGTTCAGTGGTTCCCACCTTTTGCCTAAATCTGTGTTGGCAATAGTGCAAAACTGATTTAACGGCCACCCATTCTTTTAATCTGTTGTAAATAATTCTCCCCAATAGTTTAACAGTACAGTCAATTAGAGATATTGGGTGGTAGCACCTTGGTGATGCCCAATCTCCTTTTTTAAAAATGAGTACAATTGTCAAAAAGCTCCATGAGTTAGGTAAGGGAACATGGGCTAGGCTATTACAAACATTCATAAAGAGGGGAGCCCAAAAGGTCACGTTATATCTAATCAGATCAATAGGGACCCCATTTGGGCCTTTTGCCTTACCACCACAACGGTCAGTAATGGCTTCCTTAACCTCTAGTGGGATGGTCCGGAAGCATGATGCTAATTGGTGACCTAAAGTAAATATAGCTGGAGCTCGGGAGGCCTCTGATTGTGCTTAAGTTGAGATACAGTGGTCCAAAAATAATTACTGTTGCCAAATTTGGAAGCCCGAATTAAAACATCCCTTTGAGAGGCGACTAGTTTCTGGTGTCGTTTAACAATTTTCTTTTGTACTGCTTATGCAGGGAGGCAATCAGGGCTGGCATCCTTCCAGTTAACCAATAGGTTGCCTGTCGCCACTGACCTGCTTCAGGTGACCCGGACTTACTCACTCAGCACCCAGTACTTGGAAGTGTGGTGGTCCAGGCATCCACAAGTAGTCAACCCTAACACCTTTCCTACTACTCCTCAGTGGACACATTTGGAAAGCATATGTTCTCCTCTGCCAACTTTGCCTGGTAGTTGGTCAACACAAGCGATTTATTAGGCTGCTTTACACACGCACTGTGGGACATGGTGGGTGAGATCTTGTGTGTGGTTCCGGTAGACTTACAGGCATCTGTAGCCCAAACTACTTAGGATGGTCAGGATTTGGCCACGTTTTTCATCCACTCAGGCCTGGACATCACAGATTGTCTAGGTAGGGTCATGGTGCTTCGGCTTCATGCCTGGATGAGATGCACAGGCTTCTTGGACGATCTCTAGGAATCTTTGATGGGCATGCCTTTCAATGGCGACCACCTCTTTGGAGAGAAGGGGAAGTCTGTCTTGGAGTGCTTTAAGAGGAGGTGCGTCTTAACACACGCCTTTGGCTTTCAGTTTAGTCAGGCAATTCTCCCAACAATGTAATCCTTTTTGGGGATACACCAAGGGCCTAGTGTATTGGCAATGTCAGGAACCTCAGCCTGCACAATGGATCTCTCAGCTCTTTTGAGGTCAGAGCTCTGGGCCCGACGGACAGTGACCTGGCCCCCAGGAGCAGTGTTCATCTCAATCTTTTACCTCTCCGTCATAGCCTCCAAGACCCATTAGTGCGCACTTCTACTCAGTAGGAGGCACGATCAGCCACGTCTGTGGGGTATAAATAATCACATCAGAGAAATGGATCTTGCATATTATCTAATGGGGGTATCTGCTGCCATTGTTTTTCAACTCACCTCACCTGCCACCTACTTAAGACCACTTCTGAGAGGACGACTTGTACAACTTGCGCCAGGAAGTACAGGCCAAAGAAAGATACCAGCCTAGGTCGTAGGAACTTGATGTTACTCCCACTACTTCCTTGTGCTGAGGAACTATCCTGTATCTTGACCCTCTCAATGCCTTTCTGTGCAAGGGCAAATTAAAAATGCTCACCCTGGCTCAGGTTTTATTTGCCCTTGATGTGTTGGCATTGAGCCTGCCGCACGCCTATTTTCACATTCCCGTCCTGCAGACCCGCTGACAATACTGCCAGTTCATTGTGGGCCATAAGCACTTTATTTTTCATCTCCCTTTCAGCCTCCCTTGTGTCCCTCTGGTGTTAACAAAGGTGATGGCAGTGATCACTGTCCATCTTTAGAGTTCAAGGTTACCAGTTTTCCCTTTGTTGATGAATGGCTATTGAAGCGAGCTTGCCACTGTTAGTTGTGGCCACCCCCAGATGGCTGCAAACCTCTTCACATTTTTGGTGTTCTCAATCAACCTGTTGAAGTCACACCTGACTCCTTAGTAGAGGTTTCCCCTCATTGGAGCAATCTTGGTCATGGTACACTTCCAAGCCAATCCTCCCGACCAGTGAGCCCACGATATTTGGGCTATGATCCTGATGGAGACCTCTCTCCTGGGTCTCCATGAGGCTAGCTCTCAGACTTCTTGGCCTGCTTACCTCCTTCATCCTGCTTGCTGATTGTGCCCAATGGCATATACAGAATTCGCAGTGGGATCTAAAGTCTCATTTGACCCAGCACCAGGTGAACTTGTCGTATTTCATCCAGGTGTCGAAGGAGACTGCAGAAGATCTGCAGTGGTGCCTGCTAGACCAGAGTTGGACCAGAGACAGATCCCTCTCCCTACCTCATCCAGAGTTGGCAGCGATGATGGATGCACCAATACTGGTTTGGGAAAGCCATTTGGGAGAGGCGAGGATCAGAGTACTCTGTTCCCTAGCAGCGTCTCAGGTCTTCATAAATCTGTTGGAGCTGCCAGCGATACTCTTCGTTGAAGTCCTTTCTGCTGACCATCAGATGAAGGCTGGTTCAGTTTCTCATGGACAACACCACTGATGTGATATTGCAACAGGCAGGATGCTGCCAAGGCTGCTACCACTGCTTTGGCACCAGAGAAACTGTCCTGATAATTTGTCAGCTACTTGGGCATCAGTGCACATGTTCACAAAGCACGATTAGTTTGACAGTTGGGGCTGTTTAGACAGGTATTTTACCCCCTCACTCCTGCAGGACTTCTTTTATTTGAGCCATTCTACAAACCCACAACTCTGGGTGGTACTGATTTGGTATCTATTGACAAGGTGAGGTATCTCCGGTTAGAAGAGTCCATCAGAATAGAAGGTTACTTCCTTTTGGTAACCCTCTTTCTGTGGATACACTATCTAGCTGTAGATTCCTCAGCACTCTCCCACCTCCTGCTTTTGTGGCATGGGCTCTGCTGTCTAAAAATATCCCAATCTTAGAATCTGCACACTGGTTTCTTGAATCTGCTGATGAGCTCCGCGTCTAAATGTGCAGAAAAGGTAATGAAAGAAACGTCAGCATACCTAGGTGGCACTTAAATGTGGCTCAATTCCTCCCTTTTGTAAGGGCATGGTGTTGACCCAGTCAGAGGCAACCATGATGTGCAGGAGCACTGCTTTGGAGTATTCTGGATCCAGTCTGGTCCCTGGGGGAATGTCATCAGGTGAGGCATCTGCGGTTGTATAGAGTATCCACCAGAATAGACATTAGATAAGCTACTTTTTCTTCAATTCATTGTCACAAAGATTTTCTACAGCTTCTCTCTTATATTGGAGTGTAGGAAAGTACCATCTTACCTGGCATGTTACCCCCATTTTTCACTGTATATATGTTGTTTTAGTTGTATGTGTCACTGGGACCCTGGTAACCCAGGGCCCCAGTGCTCATAAGTGTGCCTGTATGTGTTACCTGTGTAGTGACTAACTGTCTCACTGAGGCTCTGCTAATCAGAACCTCAGTGGTTATGCTCTCTCATTTCTTTCCAAATTGTCACTGACAGGCTAGTGACCATTTTTACCAATTTACATTGGCTTACTGGAACACCCTTATAATCCCCTAGTATATGGTACTGAGGTACCCAGGGTATTGGGGTTCCAGGAGATCCCTATGGGCTGCAGCATTTCTTTTGCCACCCATAGGGAGCTCTGACAATTCTTACACAGGCCTGCCACTGCAGCCTGAGTGAAATAACGTCCACGTTATTTCACAGCCATTTTACACTGCACTTAAGTAACTTATAAGTCACCTATATGTCTAACCTTTACCTGGTAAAGGTTAGGTGCAAAGTTACTTAGTGTGAGGGCACCCTGGCACTAGCCAAGGTGCCCCCACATTGTTCAGAGCCAATTCACTGAACTTTGTGAGTGCGGGGACACCATTACACGCGTGCACTACATATAGGTCACTACCTATATGTAGCTTCACCATGGTAACTCCGAATATGGCCATGTAACATGTCTATGATCATGGAATTGCCCCCTCTATGCCATCCTGGCATTGTTGGGACAACTCCATGATCCCAGTGGTCTGTAGCACAGACCCTGGTACTGCCAGACTGCCCTTCCTGGGGTTTCTCTGCAGCTGCTGCTGCTGCCAACCCCTCAGACAGGCAGCTGCCCTCCTGGGGTCCAGCCAGGCCTGGCCCAGGATGGCAGAACAAAGAACTTCCTCTGAGAGAGGGTGTGACACCCTCTCCCTTTGGAAAATGGTGTGAAGGCAGGGGAGGAGTAGCCTCCCCCAGCCTCTGGAAATGCTTTGTTGGGCACAGAGGTGCCCAATTCTGCATAAGCCAGTCTACACCGGTTCAGGGACCCCTTAGCCCCTGCTCTGGCGCGAAACTGGACAAAGGAAAGGGGAGTGACCACTCCCCTGACCTGCACCTCCCCTGGGAGGTGTCCAGAGCTCCTCCAGTGTGCTCCAGACCTCTGCCATCTTGGAAACAGAGGTGCTGCTGGCACACTGGACTGCTCTGAGTGGCCAGTGCCACCAGGTGACGTCAGAGACTCCTTGTGATAGGCTCCTTCAGGTGTTAGTAGCCTTTCCTCTCTCCTAGGTAGCCAAACCCTCTTTTCTGGCTATTTAGGGTCTCTGTCTCTGGGGAAACTTTAGATAACGAATGCATGAGCTCAGCCGAGTTCCTCTGCATCTCCCTCTTCACCTTCTGATAAGGAATCGACCGCTGACCGCGCTGGAAGCCTGCAAACCTGCAACATAGTAGCAAAGACGACTACTGCAACTCTGTAACGCTGATCCTGCCGCCTTCTCGACTGTTTTCCTGCTTGTGCATGCTGTGGGGGTAGTCTGCCTCCTCTCTGCACCAGAAGCTCCGAAGAAATCTCCCGTGGGTCGACGGAATCTTCCCCCTGCAACCGCAGGCACCAAAAAGCTGCATCTCCGGTCCCTTGGGTCTCCTCTCAGCACGACGAGCGAGGTCCCTCGAATCCAGCGACACCGTCCAAGTGACCCCCACAGTCCAGTGACTCTTCAGCCCAAGTTTGGTGGAGGTAAGTCCTTGCCTCACCTCGCTGGGCTGCATTGCTGGGAACCGCGACTTTGCAAGCTTCTCCGGCCCCTGTGCACTTCCGGCGGAAATCCTGTGTGCACAGCCAAGCCTGGGTCCACGGCACTCTAACCTGCATTGCACGACTTTCTAAGTTGGTCTCCGGCGACGTGGGACTCCTTTGTGCAACTTCGGCGAGCACCGTTTCACGCATCCTCGTAGTGCCTGTTTCTGGCACTTCTCCGGGTGCTACCTGCTTCAGTGAGGGCTCTTTGTCTTGCTCGACGTCCCCTCTCTCTGCAGGTCCAATTTGCGACCTTCTGGTCCCTCCTGGGCCCCAGCAGCGTCCAAAAACGCCAAACGCACGATTTGCGTGTAGCAAGGCTTGTTGGCGTCCATCCGGCGGGAAAACACTTTTGCACGACTCTCCAAGGCGTGGGGGATCCATCCTCCAAAGGGGAAGTCTCTAGCCCTTGTCGTTCCTGCAGTATTCACAGTTCTTCAGCCTAGAAAGAGCTTCTTTGCACCAACCGCTGGCATTTCTTGGGCATCTGCCCATCTCCGAGCTGCTTGTGACTTTTGGACTTGGTCCCCTTGTTCCACAGGTACCTTCAGACAGGAATCCATCGTTGTTGCATTGCTGATTTGTGTTTTCCTTGCATTCTCCCTCTAACACGACTATTTTGTCCTTAGGGGAACTTTGGTGCACTTTGCACTCACTTTTCAGGGTCTTGGGGAGGGTTATTTTTCTAACTCTCACTATTTTCTAATAGTCCCAGCGACCCTCTACAAGGTCACATAGGTTTGGGGTCCATTCGTGGTTCACATTCCACTTTTGGAGTATATGGTTTGTGTTGCCCCTATCCCTATGTTTCCCCATTGCATCCTATTGTAACTATACATTGTTTGCACTGTTTTCTAAGACTATACTGCATATTTTTGCTATTGTGTATATATATCTTGTGTATATTTCCTATCCTCTCACTGAGGGTACACTCTAAGATACTTTGGCATATTGTCATAAAAATAAAGTACCTTTATTTTTAGTATAACTGTGTATTGTGTTTTCTTATGATATTGTGCATATGACACTAAGTGGTACTGTAGTAGCTTCACACGTCTCCTAGTTCAGCCTGAGCTGCTTTGCTAAGCTACCATTATCTATCAGCCTAAGCTGCTAGACACCCTATACACTAATAAGGGATAACTGGGCCTGGTGCAAGGTGCAAGTACCCCTTGGTACTCACTACAAGCCAGTCCAGCCTCCTACATTGGTTGTGCAGTGGTGGGATAAGTGCTTGAGACTGCTTACCACTCTTGTCATTGTACTTTTCATAAGAGAAAAATATACAAAACAAGGTCAGTGTATATACACATAGCCAAAAAGTTTTGCATTTCCTCTTTTCACTCTTTTCTAAGTGCTGAAAAGTACTTCTAAACTTTCAAAAAGTTCTTAAAAAGTTTAAAAAGTTTTTTCTGTCTTTCCAAAAAGTTCTGAAAACTTTTTTCTCTTTGTCTATCACTTTAACTCTCTCTAAAAAATGTCTGGCACAGGCCAAAAAGTTGAACTGTCCAAACTTGCATATGATCACCTTAGCTGGAAAGGAGCAAGGAGTCTCTGCATAGAGAGAGGTTTGAGTGTAGGGAAGAATCCTTCTTTAGAACTGTTAATTAATATGCTTAGAGTACAGGATAAGGCCATAAGTGACCAATCTGTAGAAAAAGTAGCTAATGGTTCTCAATCTGATCCAGGGACTCCCCCAGGAAAAGGTTCAGGAAAGAAACTTCTCAGCCTGCCCATTACTAGACAGTCTAGCATAGTTGGTACAGAGGTTGAATCACATCATACTGATGATGTGCTCTCACATTATACTGGTAGCCAAGCTGTTAGGGTGCCCTCTGTAAGGGACAGGTCTCCTTCTGTTCATTCCCATCATACCTCTGTATCTAGAAATGTCCCTCCCACCCACCCTGATGACAGATTGTTGGAAAGGGAGCTCAATAGATTGAGAGTGGAGCAAACCAGACTGAAGCTCAAGAAGCAACAGCTGGATTTGGATAGACAATCTTTAGAAATAGAGAGGGAAAGACAGAAAATGGGTTTAGATACCCATGGTGGCAGCAGCAGTATTCCCCATAGTCATCCTGCAAAAGAGCATGATTCCAGGAATCTGCATAAGATAGTTCCCCCTTACAAGGAGGGGGATGACATTAACAAGTGGTTTGCTGCACTTGAGAGGGCCTGTGCTGTACAGGATGTCCCTCAAAGGCAGTGGGCTGCTATCCTATGGCTATCATTTACTGGAAAAGGTAGGGATAGGCTCCTTACTGTAAAAGAAAATGATGCTAACAATTTCCAAGTTCTTAAGAATGCACTCCTGGATGGTTATGGCTTAACCACTGAACAGTACAGGATCAAGTTCAGAGATACCAAAAAGGAGTCTTCACAAGACTGGGTTGATTTCATTGACCAGGCAGTGAAGGCCTTGGAGGGGTGGTTACATGGCAGTAAAGTTACTGATTATGACAGCCTGTATAACTTAATCCTGAGAGAGCATATTCTTAATAATTGTGTGTCTGATTTGTTGCACCAGTACTTGGTGGACTCTGATCTGACCTCTCCCCAAGAATTGGGAAAGAAGGCAGACAAATGGGTCAGAACAAGAGTGAACAGAAAAGTTCATACAGGGGGTGACAAAGATGGCAACAAAAAGAAGGATGGTAAGTCTTCTGACAAGGGTGGGGACAAATCTAAAAATGAGTCTTCATCAGGCCCACAAAAACACTCTGGTGGGGGTGGTGGGCCCAAACCTTCCTCTAATCAGAACAAGGAAAGGAAACCATGGTGCTATTTATGTAAGATAAAAGGCCATTGGACAACAGATCCCAGTTGTCCAAAGAAAGGCACCACAGCTCCTACCACTACAACCCCTACTGCTACACCTAGTGTCCCTACTAATAGCAGTGGTGGTGGGAGCAAACCTACTAATAGCCAATCCAAGGGAGTAGCTGGGCTCACTTTTGGTAATTTAGTTGGGGTTGGTCTGATTAGGGAGACCACAGAGGCTACTTTAATCTCTGAAGGGGCTATTGACTTAGCCACTTTGGTTGCTTGCCCCCATAACTTGGAGAAGTACAAGCAACTAACCCTAATAAATGGTGTTGAGGTCCAGGCCTACAGGGACACAGGTGCCAGTGTCACAATGGTGATTGAGAAACTGGTGCACCCTGAACAACACATACTTGGACACCAGTACCAAGTAACCGATGCTCACAACATAACACAAAGCCACCCCATGGCTGTTGTAAATCTCAACTGGGGGGGGGTATCTGGTCCAAAGAAAGTTGTGGTAGCTTCAGATTTACCTGTAGACTGTCTATTAGGGAACGATTTGGAGACATCAGCTTGGTCAGATGTGGAGTTGGAGGCCCATGCAGCAATGCTGGGCATCCCAGGGCATATTTTTGCTTTGACAAGGGCTCAGGCCAAAAAGCAAAAAGGACAGGGAAGCTTGGATCCTGGAACAATGGACCAAGTGCTCCCTAAAGCTAGGGCTAGTAGAAGCAAACCACTTCCTACTATCCCTCCCTCTACAGTGGATTCTAATTCTGAGGAAGAAGAATTCCCTCCCTGTGCAGAACCTACACCAGAGGAGCTGGAAGCAGACACTGCTGAGCTTTTGGGTGAAGGGGGGCCTGCCAGAGAGGAGCTGAGTGTGGCACAGCAAACCTGTCCCACATTAGAGGGTCTCAGACAGCAAGCTGTCAAACAGGCTAATGGGGATGTCAGTGACTCACACAGAGTTTACTGGGAGGACAACCTCTTGTACACTGAGCAAAGGGATCCTAAACCTGGAGCTGCCAGGAGATTAGTGATTCCTCAGGAGTACAGAAAGTTCCTCCTAACACTGGCACATGACATTCCCTTAGCTGGGCACCTGGGTCAAATGAAAACTTGGGACAGATTGGTACCACTGTTTCATTGGCCTAGGATGTCTGAGGACACAAAAGATTTTTGTAAGTCCTGTGAAACCTGTCAAGCCAGTGGCAAGACAGGTGGCACTCCAAAGGCACCCCTTATCCCACTGCCTGTGGTTGGGGTTCCCTTTGAAAGGGTAGGGGTTGACATAGTTGGCCCCCTTGACCCTCCTACTGCTTCAGGCAATAGGTTTATCTTGGTGGTAGTGGACCATGCCACAAGATATCCTGAAGCTATTCCTTTAAGGACCACTACAGCTCCTGCAGTGGCAAAGGCCCTCCTGGGAATATTTTCCAGGGTGGGCTTCCCAAAGGAAGTAGTATCAGACAGAGGAAGCAATTTCATGTCTGCATACTTAAAGGCCATGTGGAAGGAGTGTGGTGTAACTTACAAGTTCACAACACCCTATCATCCACAAACAAATGGACTGGTGGAGAGATTTAATAAAACTCTCAAAGGCATGATTATGGGACTCCCTGAAAAACTCCGCAGGAGATGGGATATCCTTCTACCATGCCTCCTTTTTGCCTACAGGGAGGTACCCCAGAAAGGAGTGGGCTTCAGCCCCTTTGAACTTCTTTTTGGACACCCTGTTAGGGGTCCACTCACACTTGTAAAGGAGGGTTGGGAACAACCTTTAAAAGCTCCTAAGCAGGATATTGTGGACTATGTACTTGGCCTCAGATCAAGGATGGCTGAGTACATGAAAAAGGCCAGTAAAAACCTTCAGGCCAGCCAAGAGCTCCAGAAGCAATGGCATGATCAGAAGGCTGTTTTGGTTCAGTACCAACCAGGGCAGAAAGTGTGGGTCTTGGAGCCTGTGGCCCCAAGAGCACTCCAAGATAAATGGAGTGGTCCACACACAATTGTTGAAAAGAAGGGTGAAGTCACCTACTTGGTTGACTTAGGCACTGCCAGGAGTCCCCTTAGGGTGCTCCATGTCAACCGCCTGAAACCCTACTATGACAGGGCTGATCTCACCCTGCTCATGGCAACAGATGAGGGACAGGAAGAAGACAGTGATCCTCTACCTGATCTCTTCTCTTCCACAGAACAAGATGCTCTTGTGGAAGGGGTAGTTTTGGCTGATTGTCTTACTGCTGAGCAGAAAGATAATTGCATAAATCTCCTAGGACAATTTTCAGAACTCTTCTCCATTGTGCCAGGCACCACTTCTTGGTGTGAGCACACTATAGATACTGGAGACAGTTTACCTGTCAAAAGTAAGATCTATAGGCAGCCTGACCATGTCAGGGACTGCATAAAGCAAGAAGTTCAGAAGATGTTGGAACTAGGAGTGGTTGAGCACTCTGACAGTCCATGGGCTTCTCCTGTGGTACTGGTACCAAAACCCAATTCTAAAGATGGAAAGAAGGAAATGAGGTTTTGTGTAGACTATAGAGGTCTCAACTTGGTAACCAAAACAGATGCTCACCCTATACCCAGGGCAGATGAGCTAATAGATACACTGGCATCTGCCAAGTATCTAAGCACTTTTGATTTGACTGCAGGGTATTGGCAGATCAAAATGTCAGAAGATGCTAAACCTAAGACTGCATTTTCTACCATTGGAGGACATTACCAGTTTACTGTAATGCCTTTTGGTTTGAAAAATGCACCTGCCACTTTTCAGAGGTTGGTGAACACAGTCCTGCAAGGGCTGGAAGCTTTCAGTGCAGCATATTTGGATGATATAGCTGTCTTTAGCTCCAGCTGGGATGATCACCTGGTCCACCTTTGGAAAGTTTTGGAGGCCCTGCAAAAGGCAGGCCTCACTATCAAGGCTTCAAAGTGCCAGATAGGGCAGGGTAAAGTGGTTTATCTGGGACACCTTGTTGGTGGGGAACAGATTGCACCACTTCAGGGGAAAATCCAAACTATTATTGATTGGATTCCCCCTACCACTCAGACTCAGGTGAGAGCCTTCCTAGGCCTCACTGGGTATTACAGGAGGTTCATTAAGAACTATGGCTCCATTGCAGCCCCTCTTAATGACCTCACATCCAAGAAAATGCCTAAAAAGGTATTATGGACAGCAAACTGTCAGAAAGCTTTTGAGGAGCTGAAGCAGGCCATGTGCTCTGCACCTGTCCTGAAAAGCCCTTGTTACTCTAAAAAATTCTATGTCCAAACTGATGCATCTGAATTAGGAGTAGGGGCAGTCCTATCACAACTTAATTCTGAGGGCCAGGATCAACCTGTTGCTTTTATTAGTAGAAGGTTGACCCCTAGAGAAAAGCGTTGGTCTGCCATTGAGAGGGAGGCCTTTGCTGTGGTCTGGGCTCTGAAGAAGTTGAGGCCATACCTGTTTGGCACTCACTTCATTGTTCAGACAGACCACAAACCTCTACTTTGGCTAAAACAAATGAAAGGTGAAAATCCTAAATTGTTGAGGTGGTCCATATCCCTACAGGGAATGGACTATACAGTGGAACATAGACCTGGGAGTAGCCACTCCAATGCAGATGGACTCTCCAGATATTTCCACTTAGACAATGAAGACTCATCAGGTAATGGCTAGTCTTATTGTCCTTCGTTTGGGGGGGGGTTGTGTAGGAAAGTACCATCTTACCTGGCATGTTACCCCCATTTTTCACTGTATATATGTTGTTTTAGTTGTATGTGTCACTGGGACCCTGGTAACCCAGGGCCCCAGTGCTCATAAGTGTGCCTGTATGTGTTACCTGTGTAGTGACTAACTGTCTCACTGAGGCTCTGCTAATCAGAACCTCAGTGGTTATGCTCTCTCATTTCTTTCCAAATTGTCACTGACAGGCTAGTGACCATTTTTACCAATTTACATTGGCTTACTGGAACACCCTTATAATCCCCTAGTATATGGTACTGAGGTACCCAGGGTATTGGGGTTCCAGGAGATCCCTATGGGCTGCAGCATTTCTTTTGCCACCCATAGGGAGCTCTGACAATTCTTACACAGGCCTGCCACTGCAGCCTGAGTGAAATAACGTCCACGTTATTTCACAGCCATTTTACACTGCACTTAAGTAACTTATAAGTCACCTATATGTCTAACCTTTACCTGGTAAAGGTTAGGTGCAAAGTTACTTAGTGTGAGGGCACCCTGGCACTAGCCAAGGTGCCCCCACATTGTTCAGAGCCAATTCACTGAACTTTGTGAGTGCGGGGACACCATTACACGCGTGCACTACATATAGGTCACTACCTATATGTAGCTTCACCATGGTAACTCCGAATATGGCCATGTAACATGTCTATGATCATGGAATTGCCCCCTCTATGCCATCCTGGCATTGTTGGGACAACTCCATGATCCCAGTGGTCTGTAGCACAGACCCTGGTACTGCCAGACTGCCCTTCCTGGGGTTTCTCTGCAGCTGCTGCTGCTGCCAACCCCTCAGACAGGCAGCTGCCCTCCTGGGGTCCAGCCAGGCCTGGCCCAGGATGGCAGAACAAAGAACTTCCTCTGAGAGAGGGTGTGACACCCTCTCCCTTTGGAAAATGGTGTGAAGGCAGGGGAGGAGTAGCCTCCCCCAGCCTCTGGAAATGCTTTGTTGGGCACAGAGGTGCCCAATTCTGCATAAGCCAGTCTACACCGGTTCAGGGACCCCTTAGCCCCTGCTCTGGCGCGAAACTGGACAAAGGAAAGGGGAGTGACCACTCCCCTGACCTGCACCTCCCCTGGGAGGTGTCCAGAGCTCCTCCAGTGTGCTCCAGACCTCTGCCATCTTGGAAACAGAGGTGCTGCTGGCACACTGGACTGCTCTGAGTGGCCAGTGCCACCAGGTGACGTCAGAGACTCCTTGTGATAGGCTCCTTCAGGTGTTAGTAGCCTTTCCTCTCTCCTAGGTAGCCAAACCCTCTTTTCTGGCTATTTAGGGTCTCTGTCTCTGGGGAAACTTTAGATAACGAATGCATGAGCTCAGCCGAGTTCCTCTGCATCTCCCTCTTCACCTTCTGATAAGGAATCGACCGCTGACCGCGCTGGAAGCCTGCAAACCTGCAACATAGTAGCAAAGACGACTACTGCAACTCTGTAACGCTGATCCTGCCGCCTTCTCGACTGTTTTCCTGCTTGTGCATGCTGTGGGGGTAGTCTGCCTCCTCTCTGCACCAGAAGCTCCGAAGAAATCTCCCGTGGGTCGACGGAATCTTCCCCCTGCAACCGCAGGCACCAAAAAGCTGCATCTCCGGTCCCTTGGGTCTCCTCTCAGCACGACGAGCGAGGTCCCTCGAATCCAGCGACACCGTCCAAGTGACCCCCACAGTCCAGTGACTCTTCAGCCCAAGTTTGGTGGAGGTAAGTCCTTGCCTCACCTCGCTGGGCTGCATTGCTGGGAACCGCGACTTTGCAAGCTTCTCCGGCCCCTGTGCACTTCCGGCGGAAATCCTGTGTGCACAGCCAAGCCTGGGTCCACGGCACTCTAACCTGCATTGCACGACTTTCTAAGTTGGTCTCCGGCGACGTGGGACTCCTTTGTGCAACTTCGGCGAGCACCGTTTCACGCATCCTCGTAGTGCCTGTTTCTGGCACTTCTCCGGGTGCTACCTGCTTCAGTGAGGGCTCTTTGTCTTGCTCGACGTCCCCTCTCTCTGCAGGTCCAATTTGCGACCTTCTGGTCCCTCCTGGGCCCCAGCAGCGTCCAAAAACGCCAAACGCACGATTTGCGTGTAGCAAGGCTTGTTGGCGTCCATCCGGCGGGAAAACACTTTTGCACGACTCTCCAAGGCGTGGGGGATCCATCCTCCAAAGGGGAAGTCTCTAGCCCTTGTCGTTCCTGCAGTATTCACAGTTCTTCAGCCTAGAAAGAGCTTCTTTGCACCAACCGCTGGCATTTCTTGGGCATCTGCCCATCTCCGAGCTGCTTGTGACTTTTGGACTTGGTCCCCTTGTTCCACAGGTACCTTCAGACAGGAATCCATCGTTGTTGCATTGCTGATTTGTGTTTTCCTTGCATTCTCCCTCTAACACGACTATTTTGTCCTTAGGGGAACTTTGGTGCACTTTGCACTCACTTTTCAGGGTCTTGGGGAGGGTTATTTTTCTAACTCTCACTATTTTCTAATAGTCCCAGCGACCCTCTACAAGGTCACATAGGTTTGGGGTCCATTCGTGGTTCACATTCCACTTTTGGAGTATATGGTTTGTGTTGCCCCTATCCCTATGTTTCCCCATTGCATCCTATTGTAACTATACATTGTTTGCACTGTTTTCTAAGACTATACTGCATATTTTTGCTATTGTGTATATATATCTTGTGTATATTTCCTATCCTCTCACTGAGGGTACACTCTAAGATACTTTGGCATATTGTCATAAAAATAAAGTACCTTTATTTTTAGTATAACTGTGTATTGTGTTTTCTTATGATATTGTGCATATGACACTAAGTGGTACTGTAGTAGCTTCACACGTCTCCTAGTTCAGCCTGAGCTGCTTTGCTAAGCTACCATTATCTATCAGCCTAAGCTGCTAGACACCCTATACACTAATAAGGGATAACTGGGCCTGGTGCAAGGTGCAAGTACCCCTTGGTACTCACTACAAGCCAGTCCAGCCTCCTACATGGAGCACACAGATCGGAAGCCTGAAAATGCAGCTCATAGTATTCTTGCAAGATGGAAAAGATTACAAATAACTAGTTGGTCATTGGCAGCCTTAGATAGCCCTAGCCCCATTTTGCAAAATAAAATTGCATTCAATAAAATTCGGTGTGCTTTTACCGAATATATCTTTGTACATTCCTGTTAAGGAATCACAAATTGGGAATCGTTAAATGTTGCAGTTTCGACTCCTTAACATAAATGTTTGTGCATAAAAGCCATAATGTTTGTTTAGACGTGATTTGTGTGCCTTGCCCCAGTTTGTTGTTCCCTACGTACAGCAATGTCTAAGGCGCAGTCCTGACAACTCCTTAACTCTAAACTGACCTCCTCACCTCCAAATAGACGTGTCATGACCATGTTGATTCTTTCATTCATCCTCATTGTAATAATTCTACCTGACTGGCCGAGGTCACATCATGCTTAATATTCCTCAAGGATGTGTTAAATGTTACAGGGAGTTAAAAATATGCTCTTCTAATTGCTGGATAGAAAGATCTACCCGTGTGAGTTGTTGGCACTAGACAGGAGATTCACTCTTGTACCATTTTATTCTTTGGGGCCCTTAACTTGACGATACAATGTATTCGCATTGATTGCTGAATAAATTGTCCACCAAAGCAACTTCCAAAAATACTCTTAACACATCCGTGTTTAATAACTGAACGTAAACATGTTAATTCGATAAGGCACATATGCTCCTTAGGCAGACTGGGAGCACAATGGGATATTAATCATTTGATTCTGACTATTTGACTACAGTCATCTTTAAACACCTTGGTACGTGTGGCTTGTTTCTTCCTTCGCTGACATCTTGCCTCCTACTTCTGAGCCAAAGCATTACATTTCACAAACATCAGCCACTGCTTACTCAACTCTGTTTTTCTGACTTTGGGGTAAATGATGGAATCTCTCTCTCCTCACCCTTTTTCCTAAAACCTTATTCCACCTCTGCATATTTGTCTGACGACCTACAAGGATATAACAAGAGATATGGTTATTTCATTTTATTGTGGGTATTTATTTTAAACCTAACCTACATTCTAGAAGTATCAGTACACTTTATATAGTAGGTGTGCAGACTTTACAATAACACAAAATACATGCAAGAAGCACTTTAGAATATTGATGCCATTATGTAATAATTCAAAAGAATGGGGTATATCCCTGTCTGGATCAAATTCAAATTCTGCACAATGCCATAAAAATATCAGAACTAAAAATATTGTAACATAATTAGAAGGGATGACTTGTATTTGCCCTTGAACTCTGACTGAAGCATATACCTGTCCACCCACTGAAAGCCTGTCTTCCTTATAACTATTTACTTGTTTGCATTTCTTATGTTTCTAGTCTTACTTCTTTTCTCTTTAGTTTTCTTTCACTCTTCCTTCTTTGTTACCAGCCTCTAATGGCCAAACTTTCTAGCATGAAAATCAAACTGGGTCAGATGCAGTATGAGAAGCAGCGGATGGAACTAAAATCGCAATCCTTGAAGGTGTAGTAGAGTCCTGGCTAACGTGTGTCTTTTGGTTACTGTGACATTGCCTGGTGCCAGCCAGCGGTTTCTTCTGTTGGTGTACATGTCCAGCCTGATCCAGAAACCATCTCAGTATGCTTAAGTCTTGCTCATAAATCCATGTACTTACGTTTTAAATTCCGAGTGCGAAGTGTGCTTGGGTTTGTGATTATGGAATTTTGTTTTCAGAAATCAATGCCTGTTTTAAGCTTTTAATCCCAGTATTGATCTTGGCATGACATAAGCATGAAGATATGTTCAGTTACAGTTGATCTCTCGAAGAAATGTGTGCCAGAAAATATTTTCTTAACTCAAGAAACGTCCTTTAAAACAAAAGTACCAATTTTTGTTCTACAATATGTTTTTGTTTTTAATTTGTGAGAGGTCACTATTCTATGTAGACGTAGTCTTACTAAAGTTCTACCTGTAAAGAGTGCCCTCCCCTCTAATTGACCAGACAATATGTGTACTTAAAATGTTTTCAGAACTAGGTTATGTTGTCATTAGTCTCGAACATTTCGAGCAGTTCTCATCAGAGTAGGACACGGTAAGCAGGAAACATGCGAAATACCTTTAAGTAAATTGATTCGCACCTTTCACCGTGTTTGTATATAACTTAGGATATTTGACGAGTTACTTATTATTTTTGTGACTTCCCTGCACTGTCTTTTTGTTAGATTGTTGTTTAAAGCGCACCAAGGGCTATATTTTATGGGGTTTGCTTTTGAACGTGGATTGTACTGATCATAGTTTGCATCTCTGTCCTGCAGCAGTGGCAATGCCCCTCAGCATCAGGCCTCTCTCTCTAGCGAGGCAATAATAGCCAGCTGTCTAGGGAATCACTGGGCAGGGGGGCACCAGACTGTCACTCGTGGCATTTAATGTGCCCCCCTGGAAGTGGGCTGCACATTACTACTTTGTCTACGGCACCAGAAGTTCTTGCACCAGCCCTGTTAAGCCTGTTTGTTGCCTGAGACCATTGTACCATATTTGCTTTCACAACGACTAGCGGCTATTTATTAATCCAGACGAAGGCTATTTATGACAAGTTTCCCTGCTTACCACGTGCTGGGAACTGCTGTTTACGAGGCACTGTGCTTGGTGATGCCCAGAGCCGACGGTGCAAAGGGATGTATCGTGTTGCCCTTGTCCAAGTTAGTACATGCACCCGCTGTGTGGAAAGACGAGATTGACACAATGAAAACCGAGAGGGGCGATTCTGCCAAATAGCTCTACGACACGCTGAGCAGCTGTATTGTGTTTTTATTTCGGGGCGAATGGTGTTCTCCTTGGTAGAACAGGAGCACGTATGTGGGCAGCATGTAGGAAATTTATTTTTTTATTCAATAAGGTGATCCCACAAAAGAGATTTTATTTAGTGTTTTGGACACTCATTTTGGCTTAACAGCAATGAGTTTGGCAAAGGCTTGTTGTCAAGCCGAAATGCTTCACAATAACACTTCTTGACTATAATCTGGATATCCAGGAGTGCCAACTTGAACCTCTTTTGTGGGGATCGTACGAGACATAAGGAAATGGCTCTTCACCAGCAGCTAAACATAGGTGCTTGTAGGTGGAAGCGGCCGCTCTGTGCAGAATCCGAGGTGTGTATACATTGTTTTTTTTTTTTTTTTTTTTTTTTTTTTTTTTAGGTTAACCTGTGTCGCTTTTATCCATCGCCAGCAAAGGGGAGTGAAATAGTTCACAGTAACTTAGATGAAAGACGATGTTATATTCGTACTTTGATCGAACAGTGGCAGGGAGTTCCACTTTACAGTATCAGTGGTGGTTCTTTGGCCGCATAGGTCACACCCTTGGCTGTGATGATTGTGAACAGTACGTCTGTAACACATTGAGCGTTGTGTTATACTTAACACGTATTTCCTTTCTGGCATCCCCTAAAGACTAGTGTCAAGAAGTAATAATTTCATAATCCGATGAGGGAGCTTCTATGTTATTCTATTTCTTCCTTATTTAAAGATGATCATTTTTTAAGGTATGCTTTGACCTCCGCAGCTTTTATTCTTGCTGCACCACCATTCATTTTGACGATTAGATGTTGTATGGAAGGTGTGCACTTTTGAATGCTTTGCAGTGGCCTTTCCCTTTGTTCCTCTGCATGCTGTTCCTGCTTGAAAAATGCTCGAATCTTTCATTCCATTTGTAGAACAAAATGTATTGTTTATTGGTATGTAAAGTTTTTTTTTTTTTTTTTTTATGGCACCACTCAGCATGTTTGTTGATTTCTCGTTCGTTTTGTATTGTTAAATTAAAAGTAGTTTCCCCAAATTGTGTTTAATGCAGTTTATTTACATATAGGATGAACTTGCTTCACTAAAAGACCAACTTGAGCAGAAAGAAGCAGAGGTGAAGAGGCTACAGGAAAGGATAACTGGCAAAGTTGAAGGGGGAGATCTAATCGAGAAAGGTAAAACACTTAAATACATTTGTGGTTCTTTTACATTTTTTTTTTTATATGACCTCTTAGGTTGAACAGGTCATTTTTTGCAAGTTATGTTTCCAGATGATAACCATTATCGCACTGTGAAGTACGCCTTTTACCTTTGAAGAACTTTTTTAATTTTAAACTAAATTAATGGCATGCAAACACATGCAGTATCTGTTGAAATGTCGATTGTTGGAACTCTTCAGCAATATGTTGCAACAAAGCTATCCTTTCATTTGAAAACATTTGCATCAAGTTTTCATTCTAATCCTAGAAAGCGGAGTCTATGCTCCTTCTGTTACATATTTCTGGAAAGAACATAACCTAGCTTGTATTTGAAAAGTTCACGTTCACAAAGCAGAGCATTGTGCTGCTGTGCTGAAATAACATGGTTATAGTTACCCAACTCGGTGTTACTCATTTTTTCAACCTTTAGGATAGGTTGAAGGGTGTAAGGCTGAGTGGACCTGCCAGGATGCGAACCTGTGACCATGAGGTGAAACATAGATCACAGAAATGAATGCAGTAGTCCTCTGAATCCCCAGGCCTAGCTACTGTCTAGGGCCAGTTCCACATTTATGCTTAATAGTTAAAATTGGGTGGGCATGTGAATAGATATTACATACCCAAAAGTTCAGCATTTTTGCAGTTTCATTAATCAAATGGTGTAAGTTATTGGATGGTGGGCTGCAAGACAAAATATGACCATTTCTATTATCTTATTCTGGTATCTTCTACGGCTGCCTAAGAGCAATTGTGTTTTCTGTAAGCTGTTTATTATCCACATCTTCCAGGCATGCTAGTATAGAGTTGGCATTTTGGATCACCTGGTTGAAGATAGCAAACATTCTGGTGACGGACATTAAAGTCTTGAGTAGACCTCCTTGACTAACAGTGTGTTTTTGTCTCCTAGACCAAAATATTCTTTGTGCTCCTAGTCACAGTTCTGTGTGTTGCCAGAGAAATGACTGGGAAGAAAAGTAGGCAGAGAAAAACTCTAAGCCAGAAGCAACCCATGCCATCTGATTTATGTCCTTTTTACATCCATCGTTGGGCAAATCTCACTTGTATGCTGTGCAGGCCTGGTGACTTGGGGCCAGGGCAATTGAGAATATTAGTCCTGTCCAGGCTAGGTTCAGAACCTGAACTGTTGCCTGTGTAAAGCTTGCTAAACAATTTACAAATATCAGCTTCCTGTTGAGTTGCATTTTGTCCCTTTCTAAGTATATTTGTGGTGATACGTGTACAGATTTTAAAATGTCATATAATGTGAAGCAAAATATCTATCATGATTTTTCACAGAGAGGTGAATGCTAGCAGCCAAACCCCTTGTCTCACAGTATATAGATGCGTGAGTGTTAGGCAAGCACAAAAGTAATTGACCCTAGGGAAATGAGGAAGTAAAGAGTAGGTAATAACAACACTGGGCCTCATAAGACATCATCCCGTACCTCAGTCCATCTCAAGCAATACCACCATCTAGGTATGCCATTTTGCAACAAATGGTGTATTTTATATGAATTGGCACACTTTTATAGATTACAATAACTGTATGTGCTCACCACTGTAGGCTAGTTGGACAATGTAATCCGGAGGATTAGATGGACAATCTCAATGACGATGACTAGCTAGAAGATAGAATAAGTAGAAAGTACTACCAGAAATAGTCTGAAGACTTAAGGCAGAAGGAAGGGAAGTACCCAAAGGAACAACAAACAAAACAGATGCATGCTAAGATAGGCCTTCTGCGAGCTGGGATGCTGAGAAACTTCTGCAAGCATACAATTGTCAGGGCACTGGAGGATATGCTACCAGTTCTGGTCTTGACTTGGTAGTTCCTGTCAGAAATCTAGGTGCCATCATAGAAAAAGAAGGCATTCCTGCTTAATGACAGTGCTACCATCTTGGCTTCAGAAATAAGCCCAGATGATTATCAGTGACTATAGGCTTCGAACTGTGCATGAAACCCGCGTTTGCTATATCTTCATTGATCTAGTGGCGACCAAAGGCACCATCCTCAGTGGCCATGCCAGAAAACACCAACTTTACAGTAGAGGTTTATCTTTTATACTGCTCTTATATGGAACTTTGACAATTTAGCTGACTGCACACTCTCATTGTTTCTGCCAATATTTTATTTCCTTCTTTTCTCTTATCCTCACATTTTGGTACAACAGTTAATTTATCTCCTCACTGAGTAAGTTAGATTTTAAAGTGATGCTATACCTGGTCACTGTGTCATTTTACTTGGCCTAAAAGTCATTACATATTTCAACTTAGGGTATAAATCCTGTAGTCTTATGCAGTGAGTGGTCTGTTTACTTTTGTAAGCCCCAAAACAGTACTTTCCTTCTCTCTACAGGAATGATTTTCATTTCTGTAGTATGGCTTTGCGATTCATCTATTTAATAACAATAAATTAGCCGCAGTATTGTGTTTTTACCATTTTGGGTATTGTCCAGACTGTTTTTCTGTTTAGCAACTCATGCTTCCAGTGACAGTGAGCCTTCTATTTAAGATAAGCTTACCTGATTCTGCTAGCCCTGTCACTTATGACGTTTGCACAGGACATCAGCCTTGAATATGGGAAACTCTTAGATTCCTACTCCTAGATCTGTTGTAATCTGAAATAGTTGTGAGATTATGCTTAAGTCAACATGATTTTGAAATCATCCCAGACCATCGCTGTATCTTGCTAGAGCAGTGGCAAGTCCCAAATATTCAAAGTTCTTTTGAATTTGCTTAATGGTTTTATATTAACATAGTTAATCGAGGAAAGCATCACTTAAGTGATCTTCTCACTATGTACTCCAACTTTAGGGGCCTACGGTTCCCTGCCACTCTTTAATTTATACCAAACTTTATATATATTTCAAATGCCACTGACTTTAGTTAGTTAGTGAATGGTACAGACCCAGTGTCCTTGCAAAGCTGTTCTTACTCAATTAGCAAACTGTGCTGACAACATTTAATCTAGGAGGACACTTCTCTAGAATCTCCCGGTTCCTCCTGTTAACACCCAGAATGTGAGTGACCATGAATTGATTATTTAGAATGTACAAGGGTAATGCGCAACACACCTACACCTGCTGACATACCACCTGTAAAAATCAAAACAAAAAAACAACCTTGATCATTGATACTAGAATTGTTCAATGTGTTGTGAAAGGATCTCTCCTGTGTGCACTGCTGGGATCCCAATTGCTCGCTGCATTTGGTTTATATAGCTAAATCCATCCGTGTTGTATTATGTTGGGATGGAATGTGGAGTGCTGTTCTGTACAGCACAGTGACTCAGCTGTCTGAAAGCAATAGCTAAAACCACTTACCCAAAGTAGAGTCTGGTGTTCAGACTCTCTGGCCACTAAAGAGTGGCGGTGAGAGTTTGAAAACACAATATAAATTTCTGTAAACTAAATGCAAAGTATTTTGCTGAACTCCTCCTTTGCTGTTGCAAACCCTTAAGTTATTTCCTTCTGCACCTCAGGGCAAACAGACCTCTGTATAAGAGAAGGCAAGGTATGCTTGCCTGCCTGCATAATGTGTGTAGTGCCAACAAAGCCCAAGTCAAAACTTTATATCCTCATGATCAACATGTGATGGCCTCCACCTGCCATAGTGCAGGTGCCATTATGTAATGAGCATTTTAATGAAAGCCTTGTAGGGGTGGGTTGCCAGACACCCCACTCGAGAGATGAACAGAATTGCTTTAATGATGTTGGATGTTTGACTAACGTGTAGTGATTGCTTCCTGCCTTACACTAGCTGTTCCATTCTTGTTGATTTCACTTATTCTGATGAAATACAGAACAGCAGAAGAGGGATGGAGAAATAGTATATGGTAGCCCCCCAAATAACCCCATCCTTGTTTTACTGATTTTGGCACGTATGTAGTAGGAGTTTGAGCTTTTTTCATATTGATGACTGGGAGAGGCTGGTTTGCATTTTTTCACATTTATTTGCAGAGTGTTTTTGTCTAGTACATTCTAATGTAAACTCCTCACTCGAGGCACAAGAAACCATCATCCAACTACACTAGGTTAAAAATCAGTTAATGCAGAAATGTAGTGAACAGGTTGTCTATTTCTGATGCTACTAGCGGAAACTACATTTATGCTTGGTATCCAAAATGTAACCTAACCCACATGAAGATAGTATTCACACATTTAGTATATGTTCACAGGAGACTCGCAGGCCCAGGATTCAGTCTTTGTCATGATGTGAGTTTGATAATATAAATGAGGTGAGATGGTGTGCAGTGGTCACAAATCAGTCTGTACAAGAATTTAAGGAACACAGATTTGGTCTGTTGGTGACTTTTGGCATGAGCCATTCCAAACCTCTGTTCTTCGATATGCCTCATTTCACAGGGCCCATTTATATACCGGTAATATAGTATGTTTCTTTTCTGGGGGTATATTTTTGGTCTTTGGAATAGCAGCAGCATTCTTCACCTAGCCACTGCCTTTTTAGGGTCGATCCTGCGTGGCATGCGAGAAGCTTTAGTAGATCGAAAAGGGCTCGGAGCCCCGTCCATGTCACGTCTGTGTCTTTCATTGGTTCGTGGGCTTGCCTTTCAAAATCTGCTTGCTTTCATTAGTGGAAGGCATGCATAAGTAATGCCTTTTCCGGTGGTTAGCCCTCCTCGAGCGCAGCGACCAAGTACTGAAAACATGCAAGGCTTGCTGTTTCCCGTCAGGTTTGTCGACTACCTTTTATCTTTTTTTCGCAACGCGATCTCGCTTGGCAGAAGTCCAGCGCTTTGCATGACATTGACCCTGTTACATAGTTAATTGCACTTTTGCCGGTTACGTAGATAATTGCACTTTTGCCAATAGGTTTCACTACGAGTGAACTGTAGCAGCGCGATCGTGGACTTTTTGTGCATTTAATGTGGCAAGAAAAGTCTGGTTGGGAGTTTACAACTGCTAATAGCTGTAACTCGGAGAAATGCGAGACCCTATTGCATTGCAAATGCTTTTTTCTACTTATGGACACCTATTCTATCTCATGTATGAGGATCAGCATCACCAACAATATGAACACCTGATGGAAGTTGATGTACCTTCCAGCAAACCATGACATATTTCTGTGGACTTCTTTAGGAGTGGAAGGGATATTAGGGTGTTTGAAGATCATGTGTTTTCTCTTATTGATTCATACTGTAGTGAATCCCATGTATGGGTGCCTTACAGTTCGCATTCAACAGTTTCTCAGCATCTTAAATTATTAATCTGTTTGGGGGTCTGCTCGGATTGAATCAAAACTTTCTTTATATATTCATGCATGGGTCTGTTTCATTGCCTGCTGGCATTGGTGAGCTTCATTGAAACTGCCAGTTTCTCCACATCGCATACATTGATCCATGGCCAAAAACCTCTTCACGCCAAAGTGATCACATCTTCCCCTCCACCGTAGCTACAAATTAAATCTTTAGGGTTATGGTGGTTTGGTGCTGTGTGACATGCATGGGCTGCTTGTACTGGTCATTCTGCTCTGTTGCTTTCAGCGATTGAGTGTTTGCTGCTGGGCTTTGCTGCCTACTTGGGAGTTCTTGCATGAATGAGAGTTTTTTTAAATGTACATTTTCCCAGTGCTTTGTAATATGACGAGGATACCTGTAGATCTAGTGTAGTTGTCCTGACATGCAGAATTACGGTGTGCAGGTGCTTTACTTTTAGTATCCAATAGGAGAAGAATTTTCTGGGCAGGAGATTGTCACAAATACAGAAGTCAATATTAGCTGTGCATGACAAATCAATCGTAAGTGTACGCAACTTAACGCAAAGAGCATAAAATAAGGGCATGCAAATCCATGCTATTAATCCTCGTTAGAGTTGAGAAGTAATGAGCATAGTTGCCGCCAAATGTCCTTGGGCCTTCAGGCCTACAGGAGTGATTTCTCAGTGTTCCTACTGTTTATTTTAAATTAATTAATTGTTTGTTCTCCTATGGGTCAGGACATTCCTGGTGTTTAGCCTCTTCCTGCTTGGCCATCACGAGGACTAATGCAGTGACTTTACGAACCACCCTACACTCCGTATATCTCTGACCAATCAAAGCAGGGCCATCTGAGGGTCTAACCCAATTAGTGTACCAAGTATCACATGTAGTGACTCCAACACTGTATCCCAATATTTATTATATATATTTATTTAAGCAAAAATTCTGACTCAGCAGGACAACAACATCTGCATTTGGAATCTGCAAACAGACCACATTGTGCTAGGCTTAGTGTGATGTGGTAGGTTATGTGGGGATATTTAAAAATAATAATTTTATAATCCACTGTTAGGCAATAAGGCCCCGGTTTGTGCACAGCGGTGACTCCAATCCTCATCTGTCATCTGCATCCCCAACTTCACGCACCATTTATCCCCTTATAATGGCACCACCAGCAGGGCCTACCTCTATGTGGCATTATACAAGCGGGTGACAATAACGTTAAAGTTAAGGTGAGGAAAAGAGCATTAACAGTGATTTGCACTCTGATGGTTGCTACTGAGGCTCAGAAAATGCACATTGCACATAATCTACAACAAAGGGGACATCTAAAACATAGTGTCGAGGCTTTGAGTTTTTTTCCGATTCAAATGAAGTGACCTTCTGAAAACATACAACCCAGTGTGGTGAGGTGGTTGATGAGAGTTGCTTTGCACTTAGGTGGATTTGCAACAGTGAGTAGTTCTTGTGTCACAGGATGGTGGCCATGTTCGTTGCAGGAGGTGTCTAACAGACTTTGGGGTAAATGAGGCAGGATTTTCCAGACCCTGGGTATCGGAGCCCTGTGTGCCACGCAGTGGGTACAGGTCATTTGTTGTTGTTCTTGATGAAGATGGCAGTGAGTACACCATGATGGAGCAGAGTAGGAGGCTACTCCAGGAAACTGTTTAACACCACACATGCATAGACAAAAGCTAGTTTAGAGAACAGCTGTCAGCATGCTCATTCCACCCAACCTGACATTCACCACACATTATCTGAATTAGTACCTGCTAGGCAATCAGTAAAGCATGCATTTAATACCCTTCTGATATACCATATTTGGGCTTCTTTAGACATCAAGTAGCACCTACCACACACTTTTGTTACAATCCTACTTGCATGGTCATACACACAGATTGCACAGGAGTAAGAACCCTCTGACCATAATTCGCAAAACTAGGCTCCAAAGTTGGTAAATCACAGCTGAATCAATGGTGTTGCCACACCCCACACTACTGTTTCTCATAAAAACATGCACATGATGCTAGCATAAATATACCTCAACACAACATAGCATCAAAACACATTGACCAGAATTGTGATGCATATATAAAAAATATGCTATGTTCTAACCTTTTGGCAATAGACAGTCCACGCCCAGTTGAAAGAAAATATGGAAAGTCCTTAGAGAGCAAGCAACACTTTCTTTTTTTTTTTTTTTTTTTTTTTTTTCTCTCTCTCTCTCTCTCTCTCTCTCTCTCTCTCTCTCTCTCTCTCTCTCTCTCTCTCTCTCTCTCTCTCTCTCTCTCTCTCTCTCTCTCTCTCTCTCTCTCTCTCTCTCTCTCTCTCTCTCTCTCTCTCTCTCTCTCTCTCTCTCTCTCTCTCTCTCTCTCTCTCTCTCCTTGCCACTCTCTTAAGCATTTCAAAATGTAAATTGAACAAACATTCTACTAACCACAAAAACCCAAACATCACCAAAACTAAATACACTGTGAAAAATTATCTCTCAAATGTATTGATGGCCTGCCATAACAAATAGTTGTTGGTGCTATTCAAATGCAAAATAGCATAACCTATTGTGCCTGCGTTTATCCTACTTCATTATATGGATTTTAGAGCCATCTTGCTACATCTCCATTGCTCAGAACCACTACATGGCCATCAGAAGCCTGCATCCAGTACAAATAATTGTGTGATGTTAGAACACATAAGGATCATAAGTTAGATGTGGGTGACTATGAGCTTTTTCTCCATTTTGAAAATTCCCCCCCACCCTCTAAGTGCCCAAGCATATCCTAAATATACCCCACTTCAACTCATACAGCCAGTGGAGAGCTGTCAGTCCTCACTGGCTGGTGAGGTGGCTTGTCTTGACAGCAACTTAGCTGTTTTTTGTGGCATACATGCCTTCTTCCACCCCGTATTCCCAGGTAAGTCATGTTTCAAATGTCTGTACACCTCTCTCCAACTCTAAACCTACAGATCTGAACTATGCAGGCTGGTCACTTTTCTAATGGAGACGTTTATGATTAAATATATGCTTGGGATTCACAAGAGATCAATGTTGTAGAGTATATTGATAAAAAGCTTTCATTTTGCAATTCTTTTTGCTAATTATGAAATTGATGGATTTTCCTGCACAGATGACAATTTTAAAAAGAAGTTCAAAGAAAAAAGTAAGATCCTTACTGTTTTCCCCACATACATTTATTCTTCAGAAGTTCTTTCAGTACAGATATCTGTCTGCATGTGTTAAACTGCTTAACAAAGGCTGTGAGTCAAGCTCATCTATAAACCTTAGCTGTTTTCTCAAAATAATGAAACATGCATTTAGTGGATATACCCTATCAGATATATCCTCAAATTGTGGCCCAATCAGGAAGTGACTATATTTTAGGAACATAATTGGTTTACAAGTAATTCTTCATTCTAGACAGCTTATGTAAGGTTTTTGAAAATACAAAAGCATTTTAGTTCCTTATCAGTAAGGCAAATATGTATCTTTTTTCTTAGTTTGATGTACTGACAAATACTGCAAACGAGACTTTACTCAGCTGGTTTTTAAAATCTCCAGTGTCATTGAGTTGTGGTTTATTTCAATTCCAAATTTGCAGTTAAGGCCTTATTTTGATTAAAGTACATACTTTACTGTGTGTCCAGCAGTTAGAGTTGATATTAGTGGTGATCTGCTGTGCCACTGTTTTTTCCCCTAGATTTTAGTCCCCTTACAACTCATGAAAAGTTCCACTACCTGTTCCCTCGGCGCCTTTCAAGTACATGTACCTCATCTTACATTGTACATACTTAAGTTTAGATTAGTATTTAACTAAAATTATGACCATTGCCAACGTATACTATTTTGTTTCTGAGTACTATACTGCAGATAATCTTAATGCATCTCGTTTTTGATAAACCCATTACAGTCCTAAATAAGACTTCATAGAATTCCCTTTTGCAGTTCCTTATGGACCCTTAGATCTTTTTCTATTGCTGTCCAATTAAAACACGTCAAGCCTGCAACTGTCCACATTTTCATGATCTCATATTGCATATTGTATACCGCTAAAGAAGCCTTGATCGCGGTTTCACTAATTGCTCCAGGTGTACATATTTCAACCACGTTTTTTCAAATATTTTAATACTGCTTTGAAACATTTTTGCCACACAGCCTAGTGTATGCTGGGCATATCTGAGCTATGTCCTGCCTCCACTCCTCATCAGGCTTTGGGTTGCGGCTATGCCACTCAAGCAGATAGTTTCACTGATTCTCCCCGTTGATGTGAAATTCTAGTCTTTGAGGTACTGCGAGTGGATTCACACCCTTCAGTCTTTACATTCTGGTCTAAATGAAAAATGCCCAACACATCAGATGTCTTTGTTATGCCAATGGATATCATTATGCCCACTTTTATTATTTTTCACTGGTGAATACTGGAAGTGCTTTGATCCCCATTGATCGCTCTTCGCCCATTCTTTGGGGCCATTTATTTCCTTTTTATTGTTTGTGCTGACATTTTACACTTCAATGCTGTTTCTTGCTGATGGTTTGGTGAGCGACGTACAGTTGAAGTTTATTTCCATCCATTTCTCAGTGCTATTTGTTAGCAAGCTTCCCTTACATTTAAGATTGAGAAAAGCTTTTGAGTGATAATCACTCTGAGTAATATCCCAGTCTATTTTATTTTGCTCATTGTGCCACAATGGCCAGAAACTGACATTATAAAAAAACAGACTTGGTCCTGCTTCAAACTGAGCAGTCCAGCTCTTATTGCTAGGGCATGTCCTCTCTGAACAAGAATAGAACTAATACCAGACCATTTTCAGCATAGCTGGTTCTCTTCTGTGAGGTGCAATTTGATGCACAGTAAACATGGGAGCCACACATAGGCATACCAGTTGCACTTGGGTCATCTCACTTAGCAGTGCAAAAAATGATTGGTGCAATTCTTGAATTAGTATATGCTGGGCTGTTTGATTTTACTTTGTTATTTGCTTAATTTGCCATTGTAGAGGGACCGTGTTTTCCCAGCTGGGCTGTGGTCCTGCTTCTGTAGGAAAAGCATAACTTGAACTGCCAGGCCATTTCTCTTTTGAGTGGGACCAGAACAACCACATGCTGGTATTGGCCTTTTTTTGGCCTCATCACTGAGGTGCAGATTAAATCCTGTGGCCCAGCAAACACATGACCCTTTTCCGAGTTTTAAGCCTATTGTGTCCTAGATATACCTTGGTTAGAAATACATTGCCTTATTTGTGAAGTTTGTTCAATACACTAGTAGTGAACACAATGGAATGAATTGATTTTATTGGCTCTTGTGATGACAGAGGGAAATGAGCATTGACATTGCTACTATATGTTTGTCCTGCCTCTGGGTGAAAAGGACAAGAGAGGGCATTGGCAAAGAAGCACATATCTCTTGGACAATTTGAGTAGTGCCCCAAGAGTTTGCCTTTCGAAGACCGGCTCTCCTTGTCCGATCTAGACTGCTGAATAAGGGTTCCCACCCAAAGTCTTCATTGAATTTGGCTTTGTCAAAAGACTGTTGGTTCATGTTCTGAGACCTGTACCAGCTGCTTCTTCTCCAGACAGTGACATGAAGGAAAGGTCCCAGGAGAGATCAATCCCAGTAATTCTTGTCGTAGATGGTGAATCTTCGTCTGAGTCTGAAGAAGAATTTTTAAACATTGTCCCTCAATCCACACCCATTTTCATTGTGTTCTGGTCGGATTTGCAGGCAGATAGTATCTTGCTAAGGCAAATAGCAGTAGCAGTCATTCTGCTGTGGTGACCGAAAGGACATTTTACAATTTTACATTTTCAAGATTCTTCTTCAGCTCTACTCATTTGTTTTTAATACAGTTTTTCATACATGTAAGGGTGTGGCTATATGGGGATAGTGATAATTAAAAGGTGACACATTCAAACTAACAATTACTGGTGCAACATGGATTATCACCTTCGTATATAGGATAATTGTTAACGAGCCAGCATTTCTTAGCAGGGCAAACCATAGCAATGCACTTAGCAGCTAGAATATACAGACCCCCTCCACTGTTGCACTCTTTTGGGGACCGCACAATCAAGTGACTGTCAATTCATGGAAGTGATATAGGAGGCATCGTATTGTTATGCAGAGCAGCCCTGGACAATGGCACCTGCAAGTCAAGCTGAGGGTTTGGTACCTACTTGGATGGTTTACCCTCTGCAAAAGCAGTTGATAAAGGAAGGTAGAAAATAGATATCTTTTCTTTTCGATTCTGACCATCCTCCAGGCTGTATAATGCATCTTCAGCATACTGCAGAGTATGAATCCTGAATAATCCTTGGAAAAGCAGAGAAACTTTGAGCACCATTGGATGCCTGACACCATCATTCACTTAGGCATGTGGGTGGATGTAGAGAAAATCTTTCCTTAAACTTTTCGACTTGAAGTGAGAGCCTGTTACAACTGAGCTGATCAGGCTGCCAAAAATGGTGGTATCCAGCAACATTCCCTGAACTAGCCTTTAAGAAACGAGAACTGCAGAAAGAAGTGACAAACATTTGTGTTCCGAAGGCCAGGCTTATAAATAGAGGCTTATAAATAGATGGACAAGGTCCAGCATCTACAATTCTCCATTAGTTTATAGGACAGTGTCTTATTCAGTGCTGAAACCCAGTTGGTTGCTAACAAAAAACTTTATTAACTCAAACTGAGAAAAGTTTAGCATTTTTAGGTTAATTTGAAACTTGAATTAGGGTTTAATATTTGTTTTGCTTTTGCCTTCCACTGACTTTTACGCATATACGATTTGGAAGGTAAACCTGACCCAGATGTATCTGCTGATGCTGAATCCCACTATAATTTAGCAGGTTTACAGACTGTCTTTATAATTAACTTTGCTCAACTTCTTCCTTGTGTGTGGTCATGGTGCTTCAATGCGTATGAAAACTAACCACTTAATAATTATTCCCAGAGGTACAATTTCCAGCTATCTGTGGGTCCCCATTATTTCCAGGCCTCAAGGTATGATTGTTACTTTTCATTAGTTTGAGTAGAAGAGTCGAAAATTGTCATGTGCCTCTACACAGCAGCAACACCTGGATGTTTGTGCCGGCATGAGCAGTACAGTTTCTTGTATCTTTTTAATGCCTCTTCTCTAGAGGCTCTGTGGTCCTGTCACTGGAAGGTAGTAACTGAACAGTGTGATTCTCTCTGATCATGGGCATTCATCCCATCAGAAACTTACTTTCATGATAATTTGAAATGTTATGGACATTATGAGCAATAGTGTTCACCTAGTCCAGAAGTTAGTAGTTGTTTGAGATTCTTCAATGCATAGTTATTACACTCACTTGTATGGCTTGCCATGCAGCTTTCACTAGAGAGGGACTTTGACTCCACACACTTGTTGGGAGCCAGGAGTATGTTTTGGTTGGGCAGAGGTTGTGTGCTTCCACAAAAAAGTGCGTCCCCTCTACACAGCTGTGATCGTTTTATTTATCCAGCTGCCTAAGCTTGAACTTTCTAGGGTAGAAACATGACACTGGAATGCTTTTAAAGTGTCTTAGATAACTAGATATTTATGTTGTTTTTCTCTTGAAGCAGCACAGTTGGGAGGAAGGTGGTCTTTATCCTACATTGACTTTTAGGTGTGACCTGACAGGGTAGCTGTCATCTCACCTTTAAACCTACACGAATATCATTCTACATTCTTTGCTTTGACACACATACATATTTATTTTGATGCTATTTACTTTAAACAGCATTTTTATAACGCCAGACCTATTGGCATTGCCTCTGCTTGTTGCTGTTGTAGGGGTCGCTCTCATAGTGGGATAGAAAAATAATCTACCTGTACCCTTGGAAGCCCACTGGTTCAAGGTGAATGAGGTTTAAAGTACTCATACACAGCAAAGCAAAAGGCCACTACTCATTTATCATATTTAGTAGGTCTCTTTATGCATTTATTTTTATTACAATCCGTTTTTTTTTATAAGTAATTTGGCTGGCTGAAGTTATTATTGTGATTTATGTGTATGACGTCTAAAATGCACCGAATATTAGTTTGAGGGCAAGAGAGCTTTGAGGATAACTCATATAGGATTTTACAAGCATACAGATTTAAAGGTTGTGTGAGCTCTCAGGCCTTTGCCACTTGACCTACCCTGAAACTAAGGATTATAGATGAACAGACCTCACTGCCGATTATTTTGTTCCATCTAGTGCTTAAACTGGCATGACTGCTCTCCTCCACTCATTCATGCAACTCATCTGGATTCTGCCATGGAGCATCGTTGCATTATGTGCTGCACCGTATTCACCATTGTTGCATTCATCCATTGCTTCAGTATGGCTGTGTTTACAATAATGCATTCTGTTTGGTTGGCTGTTGCAGCCTATGAGTAAAGTAATTTTCATTCCTTCCAGCACACTTGGTATGGTGTATAATGGCATGTGAATATTGCTTCTGGTTTTAATACCCTTGTGTTATCATATATGTCATTTTCACAGTTTGTGTTTTAAAGCAACATGTTGTGTTTATATCCAGGACAAATGGGTAAGAACCTTTTTATTTTTTGTAACATATCCACAAATGTTACCAGTGACACCCTTTAATGCAATTAATTTAACATTTCTCGTCTCTCTGTGCCTGTTTACGTTGATATTTTAGAAATGACAGATTATTAAATTAGAAGTGATGTATTCTTTGTTTAAAGGCATTTTATTATTGCCATAACAGCTTCCTGTATGATCAAAGGTTTCTGAAGCACACCTAGGTAGAGCTTACAGTGGAAACAGTAGTGTGTTTTCCATGTTCTTCACCATAGGCTGGTGAACATAACTGTTAGAAAAGGGGTCTCTAGTTGGCAGAGGTATTCACCTTTGTCCAAATAGGGGCCACAATCCTAGTCAGGGTAACTAACACACAATCCAAATTATCCTGTGCCCACCCTCTGGTAGCTTGGCACTGACCAGTCAGACTTATCTTAGAAGGCAATGTGTAAAGTATTTGTGCAATAACTCATGCAATAACACAGTGGAAAAAAACACAAAAATACACCACACAGGTTTAGAAAAATATATGATATTTATCTAGTTAAATTAAGGTCAAAACGATAAAGATTCAATAAGCACAAGTTGAAATATTGAGTTTGCAATGTTAGGAATAGTCTTAAATCTAAAAAATCAACAGTTGTCTCTTGTGAGCACAAAGTGCCTGGTTTGCGTCAAAATTACACGCACAGAGACCGCAGAAGAGGAGATGCGTGGAAAATTAAGGTGTGCGTCGAAATTTCTGTTGCGGCACAGACAATGCGTTTTCTTTCCACACTGCAAGTGGCTTTGCGTCGATGTCTGGCGCGCAGTCTTGGGTCCTCACTGCGATGCGAGGTTCTCTTGACGAAGTCACAGGCGTTGTCAATCCGGTAGACATGGCGACAAATTTTCTGTCGCACAGCAGGCGCTGTGTTGATTCTTCACTCAGGAAGTCGGGCTGCGTTGTTCCGGGTCGGAAATGCGTAGATCAGGTATGGCTGTGCACTGAATTTCTGGTCGCAACGCAAGTGCTGCTTCAATCTTCACTCAGGAAGGCGGGCTGCGTCATTCCGGTTCGGCTGTGTGGCAGTTTTTCTCATCGCAAAGAGTGGTTTTGAAGTGCACAAGATTCCCTTTCAGTACAGGTCTGTCTGCCAGGGTCCCAGTAGGGGGTTAGGCTGTCCCTTGTGTGAGGGCAGGCCACTGTCCTTTGAAATGTCAGGCCCTCCACCCTTCCAGCCCAGGAAGACCCATTCAGTATGCAGATGAGTGCAGGTGTAACACCGTATCCTGGGCACATGTAATGCACTTTACTATGGACTTAAAAGTAATCAAATGTGCTAGTTGGGTATGAACCAATGTTACCATGTCTGTAGGGAGTGAGGATATGCACTTTAGCACTGATTTGCAGTGGTAAAGTGTGCAGAGTCCTAAAACCAGCAAAAATGAGGTCAGAAAAAGAGGAGGAGGAAGGCAAAACGTTCGGGTGACCCAGCAGAGATGCCATTTCCACCAGTAACCTATTCATCTTCCTGCAGTTCCTGGTAAAGGGAAATTTTCTGGAACAGGATTTGTCAAAATGAAGATATTTTAAAAGAATGAAATTAAGAACCAGATGTCTGAACCTAATATATTTCCTGAGAAGGGTTTTCCAGGTTTCTCTTTACTTACCATAGATTTCTGAGCGAGCAAATCCTTACCTCGTGATTCTCAAGGGGCCTTTAAAATACACTTGTTGAACGTGCTGCAAAATGTCTCTAAAAACAACGTTTTCCTCTGTGCTCACCTCTAGATCCAGGATTGCTAGCTAGATGACTTGTATTTACCAGTGCTTAAATCATGAATAGTACCCACATAAAAGATTGTCTGGTCAGTGGCTACTAGTGATTCTTAGTCGTGGCACCTAAACACCCGTCCCAAATTTGATCAACGAGGGAAGTCCAGCCCTCTAAAGCTTGATTCCCAGTGAGTATTGGAGGATAAGTGGGGGATTGAGGCAGTGTGGATGAGGGCTAGAGGGTTGTGAGTTTATAAAATATAAGTGCAAAAGGTGTATTTTAGAGCATATTTTCCTCAATAAACTAGTTAAATAGCATTAGGTAAACCAGAAACCCTATACTATGCAGTGCATGTGGTCCATTGCACAACTCCTAATAGGAAGCATTCTAGTGTGAAGAGACCTAAGTCTAGTGTGGGGTGGTTTCCTTGACTGTTGTGAGAACCAAGATACGGTTCAGAGAGACACCAGCAAACCCCTAAAAAACATTTATCGGAATCGGCCTAGTGGATCCCTGGACGTACGTGCATAGGAATGAAAAGGGACTACACCTTATCCATCTACCACAGAACATGCACAAGTATTGATTATGTTTTTATGGCTAAAAGACAACATGGAAGAGTGTGGAAGGAAAAGATGGGAGCTTTCACCCTGTCAGATGCTGGTAGAGTGGGAGGTGAAATGGTGCATAGATGGACAGCTGGCAGATGGAAACTCAACAAATACCTTCTTACGGAGCCTGTGAATCTTACAGAACTCTGCACCGAGATAGAATTCCTATACATACAGGGGATGACACCTCGTAATTCATGAAGCTGGATGCACTGAATGCCTATATCACAGGGATCTTGATAGACACGGATGCCCAAAACACTTGAGAGCAACAAGTAAAAGTTCAAGAAAAATATAATAGAACCCATACTACACCAGGGAAAGTAAGGCAAATAAAATGCTTCAAGGGGCAGTTAACTATATTTGAAAATAATAGAGCTGAGACACCGTGTCTAAGACTAAAACACAAATAGTATGCTAAAAGCAGTAACTGGGTAGTTTGCTGACCCTACAACTTAAAACCAGGCAGAACAGGGGACACAAATTCACAATACAGTGATAGAGATCAGAAATGGTGATGAGGGCAAATGGGAAACCTGCTTGCATTTCTACCAGCAGCTTTACGATAAGGAACAGGACGGCAAAGCGGAGGGAAAAGCACATTTACATAAATTCTCACTTCTCTGCCTAACAGAGCAAAAAGCTTATTTGGAATAGGCCATAGAAAAGGAAGAAGCTCAATTTGTCATTAAAACTTTAAAATGAAGGAACGCAATGGTTCAGATGGGTTTTCAGCAACGCTGAACAGAAGAACCCTGGGAAAATAGTGCTGACTGTACTGACTGAATATTTTAACTTGTTTAGGCCGGAGTCAAGAGTCACACCATTGTTGAGAGATCCTGACATCACTTTGCTTTTAACACCAGGCAATGATCCTGAGGAGTGCAAATCAAGTAGACTGGTTGTCATTGATCTAGACACCAAACTGTTAACCAAAATACTATCAAACAGGCTTGATAACTATAAGAGGCCTCATTGCTGCACACCAATTTGGGTTCATAAAGAAATGCCAAAACCTTAATGTTCTGAGAGCCACCCATCTAAGAGAAGAGCTGGAAAAAAGAATATACCAGCTTTTATTGTTACACTTGATGTTGAACATGTGTTTGATAGTGCCAGTTGTATCTTTCTGGAAACGACAATGAATACATTGGGGTTTGGTATACCAGGCTTCAGCTATGTGATTACTAGTTATGAAGACCTGGTAGCAAGAGTACGGATGAATGGGAACAAGCAAGACGTTAGACAGCTGCAGAGGGGGGGACCCGCCAGTGTTACCCTTTTGCCTTTCTTATTTGCTCTGTCTCTTGAACCATTAGGTGCAACAGCACGGGATGCCCCATAACATTTGGGAGAGATCAGCGTAAAATATGCGTATTCGCGGTCAATGTACTTTTCACTCTTACAGAGTCTGAGAGATCATGGGCGGTGATAACTTGGAGGTGTTGGAGAGAGGAGTAGCTTGATTCAGAATAAACACAGATAAATCCAAATTGCTGAATACCTTTTGAGAAGACTAGTTGAGTGCAGGTTAAATTTCCTCTTCGATAAGCAGAGCGACATATCCGTTATCTTGCCATAAATATTACCCTAGATTAGACAAAATGTTCAAAGCAAAAAGACCACCTTTAAAAGGAGAGATCCTTGCTGACCTGGAGAGATGATGTGCCATTCCTCTTTCGAAGATGGGGAATATAATCACAATAAAAATTAATGTTTTAACACACCTCTTCTTTGTCTTTTAGGGGATGCCAATCTCGACCCTAAAAGAGAAAGTAATGGCCTTTCAGAAGAAACTAGTGGCCTGTGTATGAGGAGGGACAGGAGGGTTAAAATCTCCAGAATGCTCATTGCAGCACCTCGATCCAAAGGGGCTTGTTTGAATATTTGGAGACATTAGATTTCACAAATAAAGATTTTCCAAGGTTGGGTATTTCTGCAAGATAGTAAAAAAAAGGGGTGATTATCAACAGAACGGTGATGGACGGTCTCTTTGGAATGTATTGTGGATGCTCAAATGATTTAGGCCCAAAAATGCATGTTTTGTGCATTTGTCAGTGACCTAGTGGGCACACAGACGAGGACTTGAGATGAAGTAGATGGAAACTGGGATTGACCACTTTCCGATTCCCCCTTGACACTTATCCATGATAATCCCAACTTTACCCCAGCTATGACACCTATCCGTCATAACCCCAAATTTACCACATCTATGACACCTATCCGTCATAACCCCAACTTTACCCCATCTATGACACCTATCCGTCATAACCCCAACTTTACCCCATCAATAGCACCTATCCGTCATAACCCCAACTTTGCCCCATCTATGACACATATCCGTCATAACCCCAACTTTACCCCATCTATGACATCTATCCATGATAACCCCAACTTTACCCCAGCTATGACAACCATCCATCATAATCCCAACTTTACCCCATCAATAACACCTATCCGTCATAACCCCAACTTTACCCCATCTATGACACCTATCCATGATAACCCCAACTTTCCCCCAGCTATGCAACCTATCCGCCATAACCCCATCTTTAATGCAGCTATGACACCTATCCGTCATAACTCCAACTTTACTCCAGCTGTGCTGGGTCAAGCATTCTCGAAGATGACGAAAAGGAGAGTGCCACACGCTAAGCAGTCTGTTTTCCAGAGGAGTGGTTAAATCCTTCCGGCAGTGCAAAGTAGGTTATGTACAGAGCTAGATTGACTTGTATATGCTCAGGTACATCATTGTTCTACGCACCCCGATATAAAGTTCATGGCAGGAGAGACTTCACTGGTTTTAGCTCGCATTCAGCCAGAAGAAGGGATGTTGTGGGGGTGAGGTGGGGCGTGGACGGAGTGCGAGGGTTAGTTGAATGAGCTACGGCTCAAATTGAATCTGCGATGAGGCACACAGTATGTTTGCAGCATTTCAGTGGTGTCTTGTCTCAATAAAAAACATATTTTCAAACGTAAAAGCGATAGGTTATGAAAGGCAGTTCTGACGGATCTGAACTAGTAGAATACTTCAAGGAAAGAGTGAGATGTGAAGCAGTCGAGGCAGAATCCTTCCACTCCGTCTTCACACACCGTGCCCGTGATAAAAGCAGGAATAGTCTAGAAAGTACGTGCCTGACTTACTCTGTTTCTTTCTCATGCCAGGAAAGGTTTTCTTGTGTTCTGTGCATCGAGTCTCCTTTTGTCTTTTTTTCCCTCCTCCAAGAGATGACCCTCCTACCCCACACCCAACTGGTTAATTTATTGTGAAATAATATACCCATGTGATGAGCAGGGTAAAGGCGGGTGCTTTATCTTCTATGATTTCGTTATGACCTCTTGAAGCCGCAGATTGTGCGTGTGACTTCTTACCATGAGTTGTTCTTCACTCGCTTTAAACCTTGGGGTGTCGGAAACCATCGCGGCCCTCCTTCCCATATATTATATGTGCACACTGACTAGAATGTGTGTAAACAAAATATAAGATGAGCCGAGAGGCAGAAGAAGTGGTGAACCACGCAGTGGCTTAAATTAAAGCCACTGCACGATTGGCCATGTTAAAACTCGTGCGCCCCTAATGCTGTCACTCACACGACAGTCTGTGGAGGCTGCCCCCAGTGCAAACACAGCAAAGCCAGTGCCAGGGCATCGCCACGAGGCAGCTTCAGATTTTCCAACAATCAGGCGGGTCAAATACATTACACAACAAGCAGGGTGCACGAGAGGGGCTTGAGGGGCAGTGGAAAGAGCGGCACCTAGACTGGCAGGAATACCAAGTGAGGTAAGATATAAAACAACCACCATTTTCGAGGACTTTCAAACCGAGAGGGAGGGAGGGAGTGTGTGTGTGCATTTTTGTCTGCATGTAATACTACCTAGTGAAATCCTACAAACTCCCCATACCCGACTGAAAGCAGCTGTACCCGACAGTTTATATGAAAATACATACACCCCAAACAACCCTTTCACACTGCGGCCCTGCCCGCCGCCTTTCATCTGGGTACTTTGCAGCTTTGTGCCTTGAAGGCCACCCCGTCTTCTACTGTGACGTGCATTAACTTATAGTGACATCACTCACATCAAGTGTCTTCCTCGGGCTGCAGTAAAAGTAGTGCTAATTATAAATATAGAAATAAAAATAAATATGGGGCAATGCGTGATGGCTCACAGGTGGTGGGGCACCACCCCGATCCTCTGTGTGGGGAGCTGCCACTGGGCCCACCTTGTAATGCTTCCGTGCAGGGCTGCAGTGCGAAAGACGGAGCACTTACTCGCATTGAGGCCCCAGCACCGTTGGAGTATTTGTTTTTAAGGAGAATGTTCACTTCTTTCTAATAGAAGTGCAACACATGCTCTTGACTTCAGTGGAAGTCAGTGAGAACATGAGTGAATGTCTGACAAAAAAGCTGAAAAATGTTTTTGGGGATGAGGAGTCAGATCCTGTGGCCGAAAATAGATGGTTTTGCTTTCTTGGTTTGTTCAGCTTGAGCTGGTGTTTTCAGGTATGAAAAAGATTGAGGCAACACTCTCTCCAAAGCCTAGCTGCTGAAATCCGATGATTCTTAACTTGTATTTTGGGGAAGAAAGCATTCCCTTATCCCGAGTGTAGGGAATAGTAAAGTTCGTGCTCGGGCAGAAAGTGCAAAATGGAGAGTACAGCTGAAAGGTAAAGAGGCGTCTGTGCAGACTCAGCGTGCCGTAACCCAAAGCTGGAAGGGATGTAAGGCTTAAGTGGCCGTCACCGCCTCTGGATCAGATGGCAGATGGATGTGTCGAGTGGATGATCTTAAACTCTAAAAGATCCCAGGGAGTGCAACATTCAAATTTAGTAAAGGTCTATTGTCCAGGCAGATCGACTCCGACGCTCTTTATTGTCCACTGTGTGCTGCCCTTTGTTTTCACGTTAGTGTTTTATCTAACGAATACAGTGCTATATTGATGCATGTCTGACCTTATAAGCACATTATCCAGTGTATTGGGATTTTGCCACAAACGCTGTAGGAAGAACTGTGTAATCCTGCACAACTCAGTATAATTTGTCTCTTTGGAAAGCATTTTACATTTCAGTTAGGAACCCAGTCTTTGTTCATTTGTGGATATCAGACTTGCTCGCTCTCAAATCGCTGCCGAGGCTACACTCGCCCTTATGAAAGTAGCAGAAAAACATCTTGAGTCAATTCAGTCAACTCCACATGATATACGCTCTATAACAACCCCCAAAAGGGCCCGTCTCGGCACATAAATTGCGTAGTGGTGAGAGTCCATCCTAAGAAGTACAAGGCAGGGACAAGAAAATAAAGCCAACATTGATAAGAATATGTTCTCTGTGCTTTACTTAGAAAATGAATTCCTGTGCTATAGAATTCTACGTCCGTATTTGGATGTCTGGAGTGGGATTTCACCTCGCGGCGCTGCATGATGACACAACTGTTATCATTGTTCTCTGGTCTCTGCAGGGAAGCCAGAGATGCCATAATGTCTGAGGTGACAGTTGTGGCATCAGCACGGTAGCGGCATGGCGTAGTTAAGATGTCCAAGTTCTTGACAGAAAATGTGAGTGTGGATGGTTTTGGGACAACTCCTCACTACACCTGTTGTTGTGTCAGTCATAGTTACAGGGCCCACACTGTGAATTTATGAGCCTCAAGTACTGTTATTCTCATCTGCTGTGCCATCTTCTGTTAGCCCTTCCACCAAGTCAGCTTGGACCTCAAGACCTTTGTCTTTTTCTTTAAGCGTGCTTCAGTGTATTTGGGTCTAGTTCATTATGTATTGGCTGTGTTTGGCAGCATTTTCTACACACTTGGAGTTCTGGGCATTGGGCACAGATTACAGGAAACCTTGCTCCAAAGAGCCATCCTTTGACACTTTTTGGGAAATGTAGGCCCCGGTTGTTGCAAGAAAAGTTTCAGATTTTAACGCATAAATATAAAGAGCCGTAAATGAGAATTGAAAGGTGAGTGTAATTCACTACCTCGTATTAATCTGTCATTATGTTGTCACTGACGAGATCAATGAGCCATATTGTCTGATGAAAGTAATTTTGTTTGTTTTGTGATATTATTCCTTTAGATCTTGAGGTATTAAAATTGAAGAGGGCTATGGAATCCCTAATGGCTGCAAATGAAGAAAAGGTAAAAAAAAAAAAAAAAACATACATTCTAAACGCTGTGTAAATGTTGATACTCTTTTTAATTCTGCTTTAATAGCAAACATGTTTTTGACCGTGTCATTTTAGGGAAATTAAAAACATTTGGTTTCAAAATTTGGTTTGTGAAACATGTGGAAGTAGCAACACACACCTCAAGTGGGTCTTCTCATTAGACAAAAATAGGCGTTTAGATTTTTCTTGTGTTTTTCCTCCTTTAAAAGCTTGAGACTAAGCTATGTGTTGTATCATCTTTGATCATCCCATGTTTCTCCTACCCTCTTAATATAACCCCCCCCTTCTCCTTGGTGCCTCACTTTGTTTAGAATGTTGTGTGAGGCTCAGACCGTTTGACAGTGAAAAGTGCGCTGATGGGGGTCAGAGGGAGAAACCTTTGGTGTTGTGAATAAGCCTCCTGTTCGAAGCTCAGTGAAGATTTATGTATTATTTTAACACCGTGGCTTGATCAAGGCCACTAGGGTTATGAAGTCCAAGTATGTAGCAGTGTTATCTAATTATGTGACAGTGAGAACGGAAGTTATGCAGCTTGTTGCCAGGCAAATTGAGTTGAAACATTTTTGGTTAAGATATGCAGCAATTTCAGTAACACCAAAATTGTATGGTAAACGCCACAACACTGCATAATTCGACTGGTCCTGATTATTGTCGATTGTTTTTTATTAACAATGTATTCATGAAAGGCAAACAAAATCTAAACAGTCTACATTCCCAACAGTGCCCATTGTTAGCTGCACCTTAAAGAGAACATCTTCAGCAGTCTCTTTTCCACAGACAGAATGTGCTTAATAACTCTAACGTTTTGCATGCTTTTCCCCAATCTTTTTATTATTGTTTTACAATATTAAGCAGTGTCACCAGGCATCGCATTAGGTGGTCAAACCCAAGGGATGTTTAATTTAGAACACCATATAGAAACTGTTAAGATTTAATCTCGAGCAGCCCACAATCTACATGCGACATCTTCACAATGATTACTAACCTTGGTTTACCTCATGCCATGCCTCTATATTGTTTTCATGTAAACCATATTTTTTACCCTTTTTAGTGACACCCTGTGATCTCGTACATGTGCTTTTGCTCAGCATACACCAGTCCACCTTTTCTTTCACTTCCTTATCTAAGATGGGGAGCTGGCCTCCAGAGACTACCTGTGTTCCTTTCGCCACTGAGAGTCCCATACTCACAGTATCTTGAACTTTGTTTGGTGGGGTCTCTTGCTCCCACATGTTCAAGAGATACAATTTCGCTGTTCGACCCACAGGGAGATCTGAATCCTGTGTCGAGTACACCTGCAGGCCTCCCTCTCAAGGTGTTTGCATTTGGGGCACATCTCCCAGATTGT